>NC_142112.1:16037703-16647703 GCF_056152115.1 Neolamprologus brichardi | reverse complement strand
CAATGGCTCAATCGGTAAACTGCACATTAGCTATGCTGACAATTTTAAGTAGCCAACACCCTGAGATACTGATGATGAATACAACAGCTTTGACTCTTCTTGACTGTGTAGGCCCTCAGGCGTAAAGTGTCAGAGTTGGAGGCCTTGACTTCAAGGACCGGTGTAGTTCCTGCTGCTCCAACCGTGGATCAATCGAGCCAGACTGAACCACTGAAAGAGGCAGGAGAAGCAGGTTGGTCCAGTTAATGGGTTTTTTGTCTTGTTTCATAGATGTGAATTTTCCTTTGGATGGTGGCACACATTTCTCATCGTTGCTCTACTTTGTACACCATCACAGTACATATAAAACAATCAAGACTTGAGTAGAGTTTTACTTTTAGACTTTTTTTTTTTTTAGAATTTACTTTTTAAACTTCCTTGAAATAACAATAGGAACTTAGAAAGTTGACAAATGCAATGATTTTTGAGAAATGTAGTGCCTCAAGGTTTTTAGAGACTGATGAAATTATTTAGTAGTTTTAAGTCTATGAATAAGGACCATTTTAAATTTTCGAAAGGATTTAAAAAAAGAACCCCTTCCAAAATACAAAAAACTTGAATCCGTTCAATTTTCTTTTTATAGCGCAAAATCTCAACAGTCACCTCAAAGCGGTTTATATTGAAATGTTGAGACCCCACAAGAATGCAGAGAAAACCCCAATAATTAGATGATCCTCTATGAGCAAGCACTTGGGAACAGTGGGAAGAAAAATTTCCGTTTAATGGGAAAGTGGTTTCCTTGATTTTAAATTTTAAGTTTCCTGCTCTTCATTTGTTGTAATTTTTATTTGCAATTAAGTTTTAGCTTTTTCATCATGAGGCCAGCATTTATTAAAACGGCAGCAAATTCAACCCTACACAGGAGATGATCGATACAGGCGCCTTCACAGAGAGAAATGTGCCATAGAGCGGATGTGTGAGGATAAACAACAGGTAACAAGGACAAAACTTTCCAGTTAAACACTGGCTCTGATTGGCTATGTAATTATGTCTGTGTTGATGTTTGCTCGTCAGCTAATTTTGTCGCTGGAGAAAAGGCTGATGGAGCTTAATGAAACGCTACAGAAGGTCAGAGATGGTTTTATGGAGAAATCAGCTGATCTTGAGGCTCTGCAGAGGACGGCTGATGATCAGGTGAGATGATGCACAGCCGGAGTACACAACATGTTCTTGCTACCAAGGGTGGCACAACCAGATATTAGATTGATGGAGCAATTACTTTCTTACACATGACCAGAAAAATTAAAAAAGGAGAAATCAAGAAGCAGCAAATACTTTTCTCACAGCACAAATAATGCCTGTCTATATCATATGAAATTATTATTTATTTTTAAAGAAAAAATCCATGGAAGAGATCCTACAGCAAAATGTGGAAAAAGACAAGGAGATTGTCTCGCTGAAGGCAGAAGTTGCCAAGCTCTCCCAGAAGTCCCCTGTGCAAGCAAAGACTAAGCGAGGCCTTCTCGCCAACATCAGGGAGGCTGTCACATCACCACGGAAGGGAACGTCTGCCCGAACACTGAGGAAAACGGGCAAGACTGTACACCATTGAAAGCCCAGTAGCTGTACAACAACTGCACTCACCCGGTTAGTGCATGAAAATGTCCTCCTTTCAACTGAGGAAAATTGCATTTGGTTTTTAAGAAGTTCCCTCGGATTTGAAGAAAATCCCCTGAAACTGAGAATGAAATGTGTATTTTTGTGTGCGTGTCTTGTGCTATAGTTTGTTTTTTAAAAATAAAATAAAATTGTATACTTAATGCTTTACATATGAAGATGCACAGAAAATCTAAGCAATCTCCTCCTCTTTTTAGAAGGCTTCGTTTCAAAGCTACATTGGTGTAATGCGAGTTCACTCTCACCGTATATGTGCTGTCCTTTTTATTTGGTCTAAAGACTTTTTTTCCACATGAAAAAAGCTCCTTCTGCATCCACTGCTATAGAAATATAACCTGCTTCTTCTAAGCATGCATTCAGTACATGGAGCTGTTCAAAATAAGGCCATCCATTTTCCAGAGCCTTCAGGGGAAAGTAAACCACAAAGAACCTTGATAGGACAAAGCAATCATCTACAACTTTCAATGCTCTTAAGTGCATCAGTGTGCTTTCTAATCTGCTTATTAGTTTATCTTTACACACAGTCAATTCAAATCTTTAATTCTCACCTAGTACAATGTACGACACATTTCCAACATGCTAATAAAATATTTATGGAGTATATTGACCTTTACAGCTGAGTGAAGGAGGTGTAGCCACTGTGGTGTGCTTGAAGTAACAGAGCACAGCCTCCTCCTCAGTTAGTGAAGGGGCCATTGTGGTAGGCAGCCAGCTGCTCTCCTCTCTGGTATCGTTGATGGTTAATAAGATTAGCTGCCTGTCTTAGCCTGCGTCAGTGCAAAGGGGTCAATCACAGGATTAGCACCTTGCTTAACAGTTACATCATTTTATTATCATTTTTGTCATTTTTCTTCATTACTTTGACTTTTCCCCACTCCAGCATCCATAGCATGTTTAGGACCTGTAATTGCAATATAGTTGCTGCAGGGTTGTTGTGCATCATGCTGCCTTGGGACTGAGTTTGTCTCGACCCTCAGCCACTGAATGAAGAATCTTCCAGGGGAAGAAGAGGAGCAGTGGCAGCCAGAGAAGTAAAAGGTAGCTGGGCCAAACTCTTGTCTGCTGTGGCAGAGTCCTAGACTCTGGACAAGTCATCCCTCATGCCACTGTTAAATAACAAAGTGGGTAATGACTGCACAGTTGGCGCAGACAAGACTTTGGCTGATGGGAAGGATCTGGTGGATTCTGTGATAAAGGTAAGTTGCTGCAAGTCTTCTCTTCTGGTCATAAAGAAAGCTCTGACCTCACTCTAGTCTCCTTTACATTTTTCTACTACGCTGTATTTGCATGTTTATGTACCAGTCTAACAGATTTGTGGAAATGAATATGAAAAACGGCTGGGAAGTTGATTTGTACACAGCAGTAATTTCCAGAATTTCATGTGAATACTTGGGATGTAAAGAGTTCAGTATTGCATGAGAATATAAAACGTATGGAAAAATGAACTCATTTGGTTTCAGTTCTATAGCCGTCGCCACATAAACATTTTACACAGAGAACATGCACAAAAAGGGGGGAAAGTAACATCCTTTATTCCAGACCCCTGTGGCTAAAAGTGCACTCTCACTGAAAAGAATTTCTTGGTCCACTGAGTATGTGCGACTCTCCGGCGTTAGATAATGCCGTGGACATGTTCGACATTTTCTCCCCATTAACATCAACTGTTTAATTTTAAAGTTATTTTTGTCAGTATGATAAAGGATGTTTGCACAATGGCATTTTGCATCTTATTTTCCTTGTACCTAGATGTCGATGGTAGTATTTCTACTCATTAATTGGTGTAAGCAGCCACAAATGAAGCGCAGAAAATGACAAGATGGTGTTAATATTTAATATAACCTATTTTCAAAGTAAACATTACAATTTAAGAATGGTATAGCACATCTGTGGTTTTACCGTCACCAGTGCGCGCTAGGAAAATGGGCCACTCAGAGTACACGAGGTTGCTTTGGCTTATCTAGAAATAGATCAATGTTAATGAGATTATTTCTAATATTTTTAATGAATGAAACCACCTGCTAATCTCTCTCCCCCCAAGGTTAAATGTATCGGCTGAAAGTAAATAATTCTTGCAGTATGATTTAGATCAGAAAACAAAACGTGTACGTTTTTCTGCACTTTAGTTACTGTTTCAAGCAGGTTAAGATGACTAATGTTCAGCTCGATCAGCTTTTTCCCCCAAACAGTTGAGTTTTCTTTCAGTTTTGGTACTCTGATTATATATGTGTGGGTTGGTGAAGTGTTTAGCAGAGAGTAGCTGCTCAGAAGGTTAATGATGTGCAATACCTAATTAAGATTAGTGATCTAAATACAGCAGGTGATATGGACAGCAAGGGCATGTCCCTACTATGAAAAACAAAAAAGCCCATTCCTCTTGCAAACTTGGAGTTTGGCCATCTTGGAGGGGAATTATCTGGAATACTTTTGTTTAACTAGGAGTTCCTGAGCTCTGCATATTACCAAACACTGTCAAATCTTTGTTACAGGTGGTAGCATGTTACCGGCATTTGGCTGCATGTGTTGGTGGCTGCACAGACAGTTTGCAGCTGCGGGATGAGCTGAGACAAACGCGAGAAAAGGCCCTGAATTTGGCCGAGGCCATCCGTCTGCATCTGACCTCACATCTGCGGGACAAGAGCCTGCCCGAGGACCAGCGCAAGGAGATGGAGCTCCTCTGGGTGGCCTTCTCCTCCAGTCTAGAACTGCTCCATGTTGACATGTGCAAGGTTTTCAGCATAGGTGACAACTTCTCCCTGGCTAACACTGCTTCCCTGGTGCAGACCGGTTTACAAGGTAAATGCAAGCCTTTCACATACTGCTGCTACTATATGCAAGCTGTGTCGTCAACCGAAATCGAACTTTAAGCAAAACCAAGAAAACTGCAAAATAACTGCACTACTTTAGTCTTCAGAGGTTGTTTTAGAGTGAATGCAGAGGAAACTCTATTATTGTATCTTGTAAGACTCAATGACTACACATGGAGGGGAAAATGTTTTGGATTGTAATGTAAATTATTTAGCTGTTTTTCATACTCTGCAGATAATATTTTATCAGAATTAATATGCTCAAATCTGCCAGTGTGCTAATATTTTAGAGTATCTCATGTGAATGTCCTGTGGCATCAGTAAAGGTGAAATATTTGGACTCTAGCCCTGCATTTATTCAGTTTACTATTATTTTTTTCTGTTATCATTGATGGATACAAGTAAAGTGTGTGGAGCTGTGCTTGAGTTGGTCCATCACACTGATACACAATGTTTTCCCAACTTTTAAATGGACTGGTTCAGGTATTAATGGCCCCCAGATGTTGGATGCTGCTGATTTATTTATTCCTCTGTGCCACTGTGACAATATTACATTAGAATTTTTAAGCAATGAGGATTGCCATGAGATTTTGTTCAAATATTCACATTTTGTTTCCCTTCATGATGAAGTGGAAAGCTTCTGCCACATTTTACAAATCCATTGTTGAGTTGTAAAAGCCAAAAGAAAATGGAAAGCTAAAATTTGTTTCTGGTAATGCAGGAGGAGGCAGTGAGGTAGCAGCTCGAGCACTCAGTTTGGCAGACTTGAACCAGGAGCCTCCAACCCTTCCTGCTGGTCTTGAGAGCCAGGAACGGAGCACCATGGAGCAGGAAATCAGCCAAATCGACCACATGATTGATGACATGGAGAAAAAAGTAAACGTGTTGCGCTGGATGGTGGAGCCCAGGGGGCCACAATACGCAGACCCGCTCAGCAGCACCGAGAGCGCCTCGCTGGCTCTGCTCAGCGTTGACGAGGAGCAGCCTGGACACGAGCCTCTATGCCAGCGCAGTTTGATCTTTGTGCTCTTATTGCTGTTTGCGGTTGTTTTGGTGGCAGCCACGTTATCTGTCTGTCTTGTCCTTTTCTCATGAACAAAACCTTAATTTTTATTTTATTTTTGTTGGTGCAACCTCAGAAATGCTCACTAATACTGTAACACTGGCAAGCTTTGCAGGTACAGTAGTGTTCTTTTAACTATATTCTTTGCAATGATGAAAAGGTGACTTTTATTGTAAACCTTTATTAGTGCGTTCTACAAATACTAAAATTAATCTGGATGCGAACTTGTTTGCCATGTCTTGCAGTGAATCCAAGGCTGCCATATGCATTAAACAAATAAAGTACATGACTGCCTGTTATACAATAAAATTATGTTTTATTTTACTTATACAACTGTTTGAAAAAGAAAATTGAGCCAACATTGTAATTTTTTTCCTGACTAGCTTTTGATGCACAAAAGGAGCAATTCTACCTTTTTTTTTTTTCTTTCTTTTTTTTCTAAGCAGCCAGAAAGGCACTTCCTATTCCTTATCGCAACTGAGAAGACATAGGTGCAAATGCTTCTTAATATAGGTGATCATGTATTTTCTATATAAAGTGCTGTAGAGAACTGATGATGTTTAGCACAGTTGTACAATATAAAAGTATCAACTTTGATATGAAACTGTCTTCTTGGGGTTTTGTTGTTTTTGTTCTGTAAATTATTACCTCAAAGCACAACTTGAGATCCAAAATCATCTCAAGTCTTGCATAAGTTACTGCAGGCTGACAAATCCCTAAAAGATGGCTGCAATACCGTCTCACTCCTCTTAGGTTGGTTCAAAGCTATGACAAAACCGCTCAGCCACTGGAAATTATTTTCATATTCATGAAAGAAAAGTGTATAGCCTACAGTATAGATAGGAGCAGATTCTCAGTCAAGTAAATCAAATCTGAAAGGTTGAAATATGAATCATCAAATATACAAACAGTTTTCTTTCTAAAATAGTACGATAGGAGCTTTATATTCATTCTGATGTATTAGTACTTATTAATTTATATTTTTCGGGTACTATACTGGTACTAATTGTACAGAAAATACCCATTATGACTTAGCACCTAATCAATTATGACAAAAGAGGTGTTTTATTTTGAAAGGCGTGACCGGTAGTTTGACGATTCTTTGTCAGTTTCAATTGTAGTCCGGAGAACAGTAGGTGAAAGGGTCGATGCAGGCGTGACTGTGAAAATTTATCATCTGAGGCGTTTCACAGACGGAAGTACAGCCTTGGTAAAGAAAAAACAAAACTCGCTGTTAGTGGGACACACTCTCCTTGACGATGGTGCTTAAACAGTGCCAGTCTCGACTTAAACTTTTTAACTTTAACCACCCAGAAAAGTGGTATGATCCTCAAGACAGAGCTAGCATTTTTGTGCCTGCAGCGACATCGATTTTCGTCAGAGCCTCAGCGTGTTCTCAGTGTAACCTCA
The DNA here is from genome assembly GCF_056152115.1 of Neolamprologus brichardi. NCBI lineage: Eukaryota > Metazoa > Chordata > Actinopteri > Cichliformes > Cichlidae > Neolamprologus > Neolamprologus brichardi. The sequence goes on along the minus strand of NC_142112.1, from coordinate 16,640,770 downwards.
CTCCATCTTTTAGCAAGTTTGAGAAGACACCGCTGAGATGGAGACGAGCTCCTGGAGTGAACATTACGCATTTGTCTGCTGCGACATGGATGTCCGTGAGAGGTAACAAACAGCGCTTACGCTTACAGTATCAAACAGTCTTTAACTGCATGTCTGCCACTTTAAACCTCGCCACTTCCCATAAAAATGGCAGTTGTTAGCTGTGATGAGCTAATTTACATAAATTGCACAAGTGAACTGGAGTTTCATTTCTTCCAAAGACCGCAATCGTACGTCCTTCAAAACCCTCTCACGCGAGACTTTAAATGACTACAGGTACTGTGATTTTGTCATGGTAACTGAGCTACTGTATCTCATGTGCATGTCAAAATAAAAGTCAACTTGTGGACTGTGATGGTGCTAAACTTTGGTTACCTCCATAATAATTAATTAGTTCGCAAGTGTCTGCAAATCGCATACATCTATATTTTATTCACAGAAAACACTGAAAACATATCAGATGTTTAAACCGAGATGTTTCAATATTTAATGGAAAATATTAGCTAATTTTATGGCAGCAACACATCTAAAAAAAACATGGGATAGTTCCCTGTTCCCTGTGGGACTTGATGTTGGAGGGTGAGTAATCCGCCCTCCCTGTCACTCCCTTCTGGACGCTGCTGTCTGTCCCTTGGATGTGGGTGCTTGATGAGTTTGCACCATGTGGCCACTGTGGTCACTGACCTACTGCCTTGGGGGTGGTAGACAAGGGTGGCTTGGACATCTGCATCTGGGGCTCTGCCAGGTGGTTCTTGGGCACCATCATTATCAAGTACATTTACATAAGACACATACAGTGGGGCAAAAAAGTATTTAGTCAGCCACCGATTGTGCAAGTTCCTCCACTTAAAATGATGACAGAGGTCAGTAATTTGCACCAGAGGTACACTTCAACTGTGAGAGACAGAATGTGAAAAAAAAATCCATGAATTCACATGGTAGGATTTGTAAAGAATTTATTCGTAAATCAGGGTGGAAAATAAGTATTTGGTCACCTCAAACAAGGAAAATCCCTGGCTCTCACAGACCTGTAACGTCTTCTGTAAGAAGCTTTTCTGTCCCCCACTCGTTACCTGTATGAATGGCACCTGTTTGACCTCATCATCTGTATAAAAGACACCTGTCCACAGCCTCAACCAGTCAGACTCCAAACTCCGCCATGGCCATGGCCAAGACCAAAGAGCTTTCGAAGGACACCAGGAAAAGAATTGTAGACCTGCTCCAGACTGGGAAGAGTGAATCTACAATAGGCAAGCAGCTTGGTGTGAAAAAATCAACTGTGGGAGCAATCATCAGAAAATGGAAGACATACAAGACCACTGATAATCTCCCTCGATCTGGGGCTCCACGCAAGATCTCATCCCGTGGGGTCAAAATGATCGTGAGAACGGTGAGCAAAGATCCCAGAACCACACGGGGGGACCTGGTGAATGACCTGCAGAGAGCTGGGACCAAAGTAACAAAGGTCACCATCAGTAACACACTACAACGGCAGGGAATCAAATCCCGCAGTGCCAGACGTGTTCCGCTGCTGAAGCCAGTGCATGTCCAGGCCCGTCTGAAGTTTGCCAGAAAGCACATGGATGATACAGCAGAGGATTGGGAGAATGTCATGTGGTCAGATGAAACCAAAGTAGAACTTTTTGGTATAAACTCAACTCGTCGTGTTTGGAGGAAGAAGAATACTGAGTTGCATCCCAAGAACACCATACCTACTGTGAAGCATGGGGGTGGAAACATCATGCTATGGGGCTGTTTTTCTGCCAAGGGGACAGGATGACTGATCCGTGTTAAGGACAGAATGAATGGGGCCAAGTATCGTGAGATTTTGAGCCAAAACCTCCTTCCATCAGTGAGAACTTTGAAGATGAAACGAGGCTGGGTCTTCCAACATGACAGTGATCCAAAACACACCGCCCGGGCAACAAAGGAGTGGCTCCGTAAGAAGCATTTGAAAGTCCTGGAGTGGCCTAGCCAGTCTCCAGACCTCAACCCCATAGAAAATCTGTGGCGGGAGTTGAAAGTCCGTGTTGCTCGGCGACAGCCCCAAAACATCACTGCTCTTGAGAAGATCTGCATGGAGGAATGGGCCAAAATACCAGCTACTGTGTGTGCAAACCTGGTAAAGACCTATAGTAAACGTTTGACCTCTGTTATTGCCAACAAAGGTTATGTTACAAAGTATTGAGTTGTATTTTGTTATTGACCAAATACTTATTTTCCACCCTGATTTACGAATAAATTCTTTACAAATCCTACCATGTGAATTCATGGATTTTTTTTTTTTTCACATTCTGTCTCTCACAGTTGAAGTGTACCTCTGGTGCAAATTACTGACCTCTGTCATCATTTTAAGTGGGGGAACTTGCACAATCGGTGGCTGACTAAATACTTTTTTGCCCCACTGTATAATCACTTGCACTGTTTTTATTTACATTTTACACAGCATCCTAATTTTTTTTGGAAATTGGTTTTGTGTGTGTGTGTGTGATTTCAAATGGAAAGGTTCATTTCAGATAATAAATAGATTGAAAAATCAAAAGCTACATGCAGCAACCTAAACAAGATGTTAATATTTATCTATATTCCAGTGTTGAGGTCATTCTAAAATGCTGTGTTTCTTAAAACCTCTGTCAAAGCTTTCCAGTATGATCTAAATCCAGACGTACCAAAGGCTGAAGTCCAGAAGCTGTTCTTTGATACGCATGCAGTGGTGCGACTCCTTGAGGAAAATGGTTAGTTGTTCGATTAAAAAAGCTACAGCATTATATTTCTTTTAAAATAGTAGGCTGCATTGATTTCATTTATAAATAACATTTTTTTTCTCCTATGAACAGGTTTCACTACATCTCAGTCTGAAGGCATGGTCAGCGTACTGGTGAAGATGACAAACTCTAACATGGATGTCATTTACAGTGACATGATAACCAAAGTGCAGCAGGTGAGACAGCAGTACAATAATGTGCACTGTGTGCAGGCGCTGGTTGTGTTTCCTCTGTGTGTTCACTCACAAGGCTTTGTCTCTGGTCCCGTAAAGGTCAGTGAACCAGGATCGCTGGGTTGGTCATTGTATTATGAAAACACTGTGACCTGTGTAGTTAAATATAAACAGTGCTCGTGTTACTAAAAACCTTCGATGTTGGTGTCCGCGATGAGTTACTTTTGAAAATTCATGGCACTGGAATGTCTGATGAGAATAAGGACGATCTGTGATACAGCTCTCCGTGATCACTCTTACTGGCTCTTTTAACAATGTTAAGACTGATAGTGATATGGGAATATCTTTTTTTTCTTAATGTTAAAATGTACATCTTATTTTAAAATATTGCTCAAAACCCCCCTTTTTCTAGCTATAATATAATATAATATTCCACTTCTTATTAAGTCGGTATTAATGTTAAAAAATTCAATAATCCATATATCGCTGGGATTTCCAAGTGGCAGCCACCATGACATCGCTTGTACATGATTAATAGTTCTTAGGACTGGTATCATTTGGCTAAGCAGAGAGGTTAAGCTGGAAAGGATGTGCAGCAGGATGGAAGATGGAAGGAGTACTTTGAGAGCTGATGGAAGAAGAAAATGAAAGAGAGGGGCGGATGGATCAGGAAGTGGAGAAGGTTTAGTATGGTGGGTGAAGTTATGAAGATGATGAAGATTGGAGAAGTGGTAGGTCCAGATGATAAACCTGTGGAAATATGGAAATGTCTAGTAAAAGATGGCGGTGGACTTTATATCAAGGTTGTTTCACAATTTTGGAGAATGAAATGGTCACGTGTTGAGCTCTACTAACTACAGAGGGATAGAGTTATTGATCCATACCATGAAGATATGGGAACGAGTTGTTGTAAGTATGTTAGGAAGAATAATACTTTGTTTGTGTTTTCCACTTGCACTGCAGCACTGCTTCATGCTGAGAAAGAGCACTACAGGTGTGATGTTTGCTTTGTTTTGATGGAGAAGTATAGAGGAGGAGGAGTTGCACTTTTTTTTGTGGATCTAGAGAAAGCATATGAGCTAAGTCTTGTTATAATTTCATATTTTACATCTTCTGGTATCCACCCATTCATCTCCACTAATTAAGGATTTCTATAGGTTAAACCACTCTTTGCTGTATGTGAATGCTTTGCTCTCCCAGAGCCTTGGTAAAGGCTATAAAGTGAAAGATCAAGGCTATCATATACTTCACATTACCATCTATGCATCACAGCATTACAGTGGTTTGATATCGGTGTGTTAATTAAATCCCCACCACATGCTGTGCCTGTCAAAGCCACAGCGGCAATAACTTTTCTAAAAGCTCTGAATTTAGTGTGTTCCACTCGCACTACAGTACTTTATTTTTATCGTGAACCCTCTAACGTTTTGTGCGATCTTGGCAGGAGATCATGTTGCAGCGTGTGATGTCTCAAATAGCCACTGTAAAGAAGGACATGGTGATCCTTGAGAAGAGCGAGTTCTCTACTCTGCTGGCAGAAAATGAGGTAAATGTTTTTTTCGGAGTTGTTTTAAGAAGAAAAATAATTTGTTCGATAAAGATCACTTACTGCAGTGACAGTGTAGCACGTTTGACGTGATCGTTTAGTTTGTCAGTAGTAGAAACAGGAATGACTGCACAGTGTGTTTGTGCCAGCGATTTCCTTCCACGTAATCTGACTGTGTCAGTGTTTTGCCCTTTCTCCCAGAAACTCAAGGTCCAGTTGCTCCAGCTCAAGGTCCAGCTAGCTGTAAGTGATTACTGTGAATGTATTAACCTTCATGAATTCCTTGATAGTATTTGATTTATCTTAACTTGGTTGAAATCTCCATTTAGAAAAATGTTTTGACTTTGTGTCTCTTTTTTACAACGTTGCAGGATGAAATGAAAAAAGTGCAGTCAGACAAAATGTTGGATATGAATTTGGAGAAAAGCCGAGTGAAAGAACTGGTACGTGTTCGAGGAGATCAGTTCAATTATTGTGTGGAAAAAAATGACTGAATTTAAAACTACACGACTTTCTTGCTCCCACATGAAGTTCTGCCTATAATTATGTTTGCATTTTACGCCATGGTGTCACAGTTACACAAACATTGCCTGCATTTATTTTTATATGTGTAAAGGAGCGTTGTACCAATGTCGTATCACAAAAGGTGGCATGAAATCACGTTTGTATTTTCAGAGAGCAGAGCATGAGAAGAAACTTCTAGAAACACGAACTGAGATTATGGAAATGGTTTGTATACATGCATTTAGTTTATAGCACACTGCATTCAGTCATTTGTTTCTATTCTCCATTAAAGGTTTTTAATGCTTACTTTTAATTTATCGTGGGTCTTTATCGCCTTGCCTTTTTTACAGACTGCAGAACAGGAGCGCTATTTGACTCAGACAAACATGAAAATAGACACAGAAGTGGCTGGTTTGAAAACCATGTTGGAGTCTCATAAACTGGATACTATAAAATACCTTGCAGGTACACGTGCATGTTAAATATGGGTTGTAGTTACACTTTCTATCTTTTATTTTCTTACAGATACAGCTGTTACAAATAATTGCATGTGATATTTTTTTTTCTCTTGCAGGTTCAGTGTTTACATGCCTCACTGTGGTCTTGGGTTTCTATCGTATTTGGATGTAAGCAGGACTTTGATCATTGACTTTGATAACACTTGAATTGTCACTGCATCCACTGAATGTGCTATGATTTGTTATTTCCCGGGCAGTGGTGATCTTTTTTACAAGTAGAACTTATGGAAGGACCAGCTCCTTCACCGATCACTCGTGGAAGTTATTTGATAAATACATTCATTCATCAAAAATTTCTACCGCACCACCCAGACAGTTTTTTAATTAAATTTTTATTCTCTTGCTTTATGGCTTCTGGAACCAAGTTGACAATTCACTTAGTAACTTTTTGTAATGTGTAATTACTGAAATTATGTATATATGTATCTGTATATGTGTATATGCCAGTCTTTAAATACTGGAGAGAACATAATATTAATATTTAGGCACAAAGATTTCTGTACCTTTTTTTTTTTTTTTTTTTTTTTGTCGTTTTCAGAAATATGTGAAAGATTCTGGGACAAATATTACGTGTTATTTAAATAAAATTTATTATCAATAAATGTAAGATTGATCTAGCTGTTGTCTGTGAGGTTTGTGCTTTTAGTAGAGGTGGGCAGTGAAGTAGTCAAAGGAGCTTGCAAAGAAAAGCGTCTGGACTTCTTTAAGTTACTTGAAGACGTTTCACCTCTCATCCGAGAAGCTTCTTCAGTTCTAAGGTCAAAGTGAAGGAAGCTTGAGCTGCTTTCCTTTCCATTTTCAAAATCTATCAATACTCCTTGAGCATTACAATAATGGGAAACCTATATGTCTGCGACTCAGTTATCTAGAATTGAGAGTTGTAGGAGTGATAGCAGAGAGATTTTTGATGAGGTTGTGAATACCGGACGAGCGAAACAGAAAAAGTATTTTCTTAATCGTGCCAGGCGAAGTTTATTTTGAAAAACATTTGACCCGGAATTCATTTCCTCAGCAGAAGGGATGGAGTATCATGTTGACACGTGTGTAGTTGTCAAGTGAACTTTTATAAGTCCACAACCACAAGTAACTCCATGACTCCGAGTTGTGAGTATACGTTGTGTAGCCCTACAAATACACAACCTGACAGATTAGAAACAGCACTTAGTTTGTTTAGAGGCTCCGCGGACACCTATAGGGAATCTAGCTCCAGCTTAGCTAGCAGACAGCTAAACTACATTTTCCACACTATGTGCTGTTTTTCAGTGTTATGACTTTCGTTAACGTCTGTCAGATTTTCATTTAAAATAACTGGGTTGCTGAATCCAGTTTACTGTGTTTCTACACGCATTTCTACGGGTTCTCAGCACAGACATGGCTGATGCGTTTAGCAGCAGCTCGGAAACTGTAATTCAGCGTGTGGTGGGAGTTGCAGTGAAGACGAGCACACCTGCGGATGAACTGGAAAAGTTTTATCAGATTAAGAAAACCTGCGACTTCATCAGTGAGCATCAGTTTGAAAAGGTAAGGAGGAGCAACATTTTACTTTTTTAGATGTCACTCACATTTGTTTACAAAAGCATTTATGGCCTAGTAGCCAAATGTTCTTAATCTTTGTCTTGTTTTAATTAAAAGCAACTGCTGTTTAAAAATATAAAACAATGCCTAATTTATACTTTATTTATTAATTATTATTACATTGGTTGCCGTGTGTGCAGGTAGCTCTGCAGTTTCCTGATGAGCTGCTGGTGGATTCAGTTGCAGTGGCAGAAGAGATCGAGAGAAACACTAATGCCAAGTCATACATTTTGGGGGATACATCCTATGGAAGGTAACGCAGTAGATTTAAGAAATCATTGCTGTAATGCACTCACGCAACACTGTTTTTTAATGGTTTTGAGTCATCAAGTAAAATTGGGTTTTAAAATTGGTGGCAGGTTACATTCACTGATATTTTATGACAAAAACTTGTCAACATCTCCAGACCTGTCAGACTTTGAATTCAAAATCTCAGCTCTGTTTTTCAGTACATGAGAATATTTACTGGGAGTTTTATTTTGATATAAAAGAAGCATTCAGTGCTATATAAAACAGTGTGCAAGGAAATTCCTCATCTAGTAAGGGTGTTAACTTATTTAACACTTTTGTTGAACTCTCATGTGCAGTTGCTGTGTGGATGAGGTCGCTGCAGAACACGTTGGCGCTGACTGCATTGTGCACTATGGCAGTGCTTGCCTTAGCCCATCCAGAAGGCTGCCCTTGTTATACATCTTTGAGCAAAGAGCAGTGGATGTGGAGAAGTGTGCCTCCTCCTTCAGAGAACTCTACCCTGACAGACACACTCACATAATCATCCTCTATGATGTCAACTATGCTCATGCCATTAGTAAGTTCGCAGTCACCTTGCAAAGTTTGTGTGATCCTTCGAATTGGTATGTCTCAACACAGATTTTTGTGTTTCGATCAGTCCCATCTGTCCACAGATATTTACCAGTATACATTTTTATTTTTTTTCCTCCCTCAGATGGTCTTTTGGCTCTACTGTCACCAGAGTATCCAAACCTTGTTGCATCTGAAATTGTTGTTGAAGGGGAGCAGTGTTACAGTCATGGGCAGATTAAAAGACAAGATGATGACGCCCGTCTCTCTGACCAAGACGATGGCCAGGTCATCTATCAGTTTGGACGTCAGTTCACCTTGAAAAGCAGTTTAAGCGTCACGGACTGCAGTATGTTTTATGTGGGCCAGGAGGGAGCGACCCTGCGAAACTTCATGATGACTTGGAATCGGTGCTCGTTTTGCTCTTTTGACCCTGTGACAGCGAAGGGGCAGGTCGAGTCTATAAGCATCCACCGCGCACTGATGAAGAGATACTATGCTATAGAAAGGGCCAAGGATGCCAATGTGGTCGGCATCCTGGTTGGGACTCTGGGGGTTGCCGATTACCTCTCTATCATTGAGCAGCTGAAAGAGACCATCAAGAGAGCTGGCAAGAAGAGCTACATGTTTGCCATGGGGAAGCTGAACGTACCCAAACTGGCAAACTTTCTTGAAATTGACATCTTTGTTTTAATTGCATGTCCAGAGAGCTCACTTTTGGACTCGAGGGGGTTTCTTAAACCTGTAGTGACGCCGTTTGAGATGGAGGTGGCCTGCAACAGGAAGAGGGAATGGTCAGAGGAATATGTCACAGACTTCCGACATCTCCTGCCAGGTGCGGTTGGGAGTTTTTCACATCAGTTTTTCTTAAATGAACTCTCTTAAAGTTCTGTGTTAATGTTAAGGATGTTAATGGTGTTGGCTATATGGCTTCGTAGTTTAGTGGTTTACGTGTTCTCCAAACAAGCAAAAGAGCCCAAGTTTAATCTAGAGAGAAGACGCAAATCTGCAAAATCAAACATGCGGTGCTGCCTGCTGAGGTGACTCCTTGTTTAAAAAAAAGAAAAAGCAGAAAGTACCTTATGTAGTGTTGGTTATATACACTGCATTTTGGATTCATTTCAGAATCATTTAAAAGGGGACTATGGGATGTTAAAAGTGTAAAATTGGTGAATATTACTGTAATAATATGGTTGAAAGTACCAACTGAGGAATTCAGAAACAGTTTCCAAAAGGAATTTTTCTATCCATTACCCTTGAGGAAATGTTTCTATATGTCTGTTATCAGTAGTGTAATGTAGTTTCATTTTGCCACGTCTAACCTTTTTCTTCCCAAACTTTCTGTAGGTGGACAGAGTCACGTACCTTTGGCTGATCAGCAGGACGAGGAGGATGAATGTGACGTTTCATTAATCACTGGTGCTCTGCGAAGCCACAATCTGCTGAGCAGTGAGCCTACAGAGCTGGCCTATGGGTCCTCTGTGGTCTTGAGGAACCAGACACTGACCGTAGCAAACACAAACTCAGCTGGTATGACAGTGTGCTCCACCTAATCAACATGCATGAATTCCTATACAAAAGTAGACACTTATGAATATCTTGTATTACACTACAAGTGTTTATTTATTCATTTTATTTTTTATTTTTCCCAGCATCTTTTCTTGCAGGTCGAAGCTGGATCGGTTTAGAGCAGAAGCTGGGGGAGACACCTGTGGTGAAAGCAGTAGAGGGCAGGAGAGGCATAGCTATAGCCTACGAGGAGGAAGGAACATCGTCATGATCATTTTTACCAATAATCCACAATGTCTTTGGTAAATTAATAAATAACCTATCAATGTACCAAATGTATAGCATATAAGTTGTATTTACTAGAAGAAGAAAGTGATTATTAAATGTTTTTTATTAATATCAGTACCAGGCGGTGGTAGTTTTAATACTGCATTACTTAAATTATAGGAATCTGTGATTCAGTGATTACAGTATTATGACATCATAACCAGACCAAAGGTTGTTACTCAGAACCAGGAAATGACTGAAATGTATTTTGAACTCTGAGTCTTAGAAAAAAATAGCCCAAGTGTCAGATGACCACTCATCTTAAATTATTCACGCAACTTGGATGAAATTGGCCTTGTATGAAGTGGAAATGTATTAAGTATAAAAATGCACTTTTCAAATCTTATGACCTCTACACTGACCCTGGGTTTGAGCTTTATAGCAGCAGGAAATCTGTAACACTGCAAAGAAAAGAAAACAATTTGTTGAATGTATTAAAATATCCCACAGTTCACATTTTTCATTTTCTTTAGCAAAAAAAGTAAAATGCATATAACCTTTGCATTTCATGTGTTTATTTGCTTTACATTATTAAATAAGAGTGTTGTGCAAAAGTGTGGAGCCACCCCTCATTTCTGTATTTTACTAGGAAAATGAAGAATTATTGCTCAAGACCCCTTTAAGAAATTACAAGAAAGTCTGGCTTTTGCACAACATTGTACACATAATGTTCTGGAGAATTAATGAAACTGACTCCATGCTGCAACGTCCTACATACCTGTGATATCTGGACCAGGCCTGTCAGGATGACCTCTAAATAAATGCAGTCCTATTTTTTTTTTTTCTTTTCTAATATAAAGTTTGATAGTAAGTCTTTATATAGTGCTCTTTTTAAATTGTTACATAATGAAGAAAGGTGAAATTCATATGAAGCCACATAAACAAATGCAAAGATACAGACTTACAATTTTTGACTAAAAGTCATTTAAATAATGTACATAAGTGGAAAATGTAACATTTTAAGCATTTATAATCAGCTATTGTAATCATCATATTTGGACTTGGTATATCAAAAGAAGTGGCACATTTTATCACCAAAGCAGACAACTTTTGAAAAATGGTTAATCAGTGTTTTCAGCTTTTATAACAGATTAGCAAACCTGGCCATAAATCACTGGCCATTCGCAGGAACTTCTTCCACAAAGGATGCAGGGAATATACCAGTATTCCCGTTACACTGCCCTTCCAACCAGTCTTGGTTAACTGAAGATGAACAAATTGTGAATTAGAATCATATATTCCATCAAATTGTAGAGTTTCTGTATGTTTGACGTATAAAAGAATGAAGCCTCACTTTTAGAGAGCAGTTTGATTTTATCCCCTTGCTGAAAATTCAGATCCTCAGGATTTGATGACTCGTAGGAGTGAAGTGCCACCAGGTGAATCTCCTCCTGAAATCCCCAAAGATCCACAATGGTTATCAGTGTAGACGGAAATTATAACAGGAGTGCAAAAACAAAAAGATACTAAAAGTACGTCAATATCGCTAATACTGGGATTATTTTATTTACTTATTGCCGTTGTTACTATAACAACGGCAATAACATGGCAATAGATGGTTGCTCTCTTACCTCCTTGGTGTTACACCACAAAGTGACACGCCCACCGCTGGCACGGCTCCACAGCTTCTCCATTTCTGTGTTGGCACTGATTACACTTTGTTCACTTGCCTCAGAGGTTAAACTAAACCCAGTAAAGGTATTCAGTTGTAAGTACAAACAATGCATACCAAACATTCTTGTTTTCTTAATTATGCGCTCTACCTCAAGGTGATTGCAGAAGAAGGAAGATTCAGTTTCCTGCCGATTTTCTCAATCAGCATCGTGTAGGGTGACCCACACGGGACTGAGACGACAAAGTTGAAATTGAAATGCACTTTGACGATACATGAATTGTCTGTGGACTGTTTCTCCTGGAAATGATGAGAGGAAATAAAAGAACTTAAAATAACAGCCAGAATTAAACATCTCAGTACTTCTCATTTTCTTTGCGTTGGCATACCTGTCGCTGACGATTTCCACTGGTGACTTCACTTGGAGTAAGACCTTACATAAAGAAAATATGGAAAATTTGATTTTTCACATAAGGCTCAGATATCATTTGAAAATCCTCATTTAATTTTTGTATCCTGTACCAGAAAAGCCAACCTTGTATCCTTTCAGGTCTGGTGGGTGGCTGTCGGCTTGGAGGTGGAGTTATTCCCTGTTTATAGTTGTTCCCATTCAAAATAAAGAAAAGTAAAGTCTGTGTTATTTTAAAAACTTAGAAAGAATGAAAGGAAAGCTCGGAAAGGAAACTACAATGTTTATGCGTTGACATTACCAGAGTCATTGATTATGACACCAACAACTGAGAATAATGACAAATAAATGCTTACCTTGTTTTTGTTAGAAGCTAAGGAGATTTCCAAACGTTCCAGATAGTTGTAAGGAACAAGCCCCCTCTGTGAAAGACATCACAGCCATGTATACTCTCAGCAGACACCAGCAATGCATTAATTGTGTGATAAAAGTACATGATATGAATGCTGGCTTTAGTGCATAAAAACAACACAGTGTACTGGTGTTAAAATTTGTACAATAAGTGGCAGATGTGGAGATCTTACTCTTTCATTGAAGACCACATTTGCCCAGTTGTCAGCACCCTTCTGCAACACAAACACAATATTGCCCGGCACTACAGCCAGCTCATCACTGGTCTCAGGAATAAACTCAAAGAGCACAGTGTGCGGTTCTCCTTCCAACACCCTGTAAACACAAGAAATGTCCACATGGCACCAAGAGTGAATCCTCCCTTAGTTTTGCTGCAATAGGTGTAGGCTGCTGGGGGATTCCCATGATGCATTGAGTTTTTCTTCTTCTCACTAACTATGTGTTAATGCACCTCTCTGCACTGAATCATACTTGTTATGAATCTCTGGCTCTCTTCCACAGCACGTCTTTTATCCTGTCTTCCTTCTCTCACCCCAACCCTCCCTGATCCTGGTTCTGCTGGAGGTTTCTTCCAGTTAAAAGAGAGTTTTTCCTTCCCACTGTCGCCAGAGTGCTTGTTCATATGATTGTTGGGTTTTTCTCTGTATGTATTGTTGTAGGGTTTACCTTACAATATAAAGCACATTGAGGCGACTGTTGTTGTGTAAAGCTGAATTGAATTGAAGTGAAATTGAAGAGACACAAAGGTTAAAGTTGGCACTATTCTGTGTAACGGTACATTTCTATTTTCAGGTTTTAATTATTAAACCTACACTCTGAGTCCCATTTTTCTCTTTGTGGAAAGCACAGTTTCATAGATATGTCTCATGCTTTCCCCCATTTTGTATTTGTACATTGTAAACATGTATAGTGGCGAATCCACATATCACAAAAACGTGCCACCTACAACATCATTAAATACTAAAATCATTTCTGTTTAAGGAGTTTCAAATCCGCATGGATCCAAAGGGACTATCATACCTCAGAACCTCAGGCTCTTTTGGACGAGTTGGACCATCTTGCACCTATCAAATAAAAAAAACAAAACACACAGTCCATCACAGACATGGCAACACACAGGGGTATGTAAAGGTTCAGTCTATCATCAAACTGTAAAGTTTTTATAGCCAATAAAAGCCAGCGTGTCACCTGAGGCTGCAATGGGGCAAATCCAGAGAACTCATCTTGAGGAACAACAGAGGCAACGACCTGATGATAACGGGGGGAAAGTGGCTTGTAGATATCACTCAACAATAATTTCTCCTATATATATATGTGTGTGTGTGTGTGTGTGTAGAGATGCTGACTTTTGATAACTTTATAATCACACTAGATTAGATAAAACAGGCTGGATAATGGGTCACCTTTGCTTTGCCCAGGTAGTCTTTCTTCTCCAGCTCTGCAACATAGTGCTTATTTGGTTTAAACATCTCTTTTGATTGGAACTCGACCAGTTTGAAAAGTTTCTGTTTCTGTTGGTGAAATTTCATTGTGAGTGACACTTAAAGTCATGTGCATGTCATTATCCTGTCACCTGATTTAAAGCAAAATTAGAATAAACCATATCAGCTTACCAAATATAGGTTAATGGAATGAAGAAACTACTACATTTGATATCATAAACATAATCACATTTAAATGGGTTGGCAAAAGTGATTGTATCACAACTCACTAGGATTGATTGCAGAGCTTTGTCGATGATATTAAACCTGGCCTCTGTCTTGTAGTTAAGAGCCTTCGTGAGGTGTTCCTGGGCCTTTTCCCAGTTACCCAGCTGAGCTTCAACCAGGGCCATATTGTGGAGAACCTGTGGAGACATAGTTAAGCTTGCGTCCTTGGCCAGGAAAAAAAGAATGCTAAGTTGTATTATGAATGAACGGCTCATAACATCAAATGAATTATTTAGGTGTAATGTTCAGGATTAATAATAGAATCAAGAATACTCACATCACAAGCGTATAGTATGTATCTGAGACCAAGCGCTTTGTAATCTATCAGCTGGTTGCCCCTGAGTGTTTTAAAGGTTTTCTGGAAGTCCGCTAAACTCTCCTCATACCTTTACGTAGAGACAATAAAGTTAAAACATTTGCATATGATATACTATTAAGCATTTTTAAATCACAACATTAAACATAAAAAATAAATATGGTCCTTTTTTTAAAAAAAAGAAAGAAAAAAAGACGGGTGTGTCTTGCCTCTTCTTTTTGTAAAAAGTGATTCCTCTTTGAAAGAAGGCAATGGCCAAATGTTCATCCTTGCGTATGCTGCAATCAAACGCCTGAGAAACAGAAAGAAACTGTCACTTCCTCTAGAAAACATGGTAAGGTCTACTTCTCCTTTCTCAGTGACTTGCGCTTTCAGGCAGCATATCGGAGAATTGTATTTCAGCAACTATCAAAAGAGTTTCTTGTTTGGACTAATTTGCTGATACGACAGCTGTTAATATTTGTGTGTTTATGCTTCAGCCTGCAGATCAGACATACCTTTTCAGCAGCATCAAAGTCTTGGTTAAGAAGATGGAGACAGCCAATGTCAAAATAAATTTTGGAGTTTGGCTCTTGAATAGCCAAGAAAATCTCAAGTGCTTTGGAGAAATCTTGTCTGTTGATGCAAGTTACCGCCTCATCCCACTGGCGCAGAGTGTCCACAAAAGACATGTTGGCAGGTTAGGAGTAAACTGAGCTACAGACCATAGTAAGGAAGTTCCTCTGATTTGTACCATTGAGAAGAGGAAGTGTGATGAAAGTCATAGTTGGTGTATATAAATAACACATTACCACCAGGTCTTAAAGCTAAAGGGTTGTTCCCTTTTTTCCCAATGCGATGTTCAGTCATTTACATGACAATTCATTATTTGTGTGTAATGTTTAAATAAAGCTAATCTGATTTTGTTATACTTTCCCATCACCAGATATGTCATACGTGTGATGTTTAGCCATAGATTTCCAGGAATGTTGACAGACAGGGTGTAGGGAATGTGATTGCACAAGAACAACTAAATGATGTGTCATTAAACAAGGATAAGATAAGAAGAAAGACTGAAAGTAATAGGGTTATATATTTATTTGTTTATTTGTTTATTTATTTATTGAATCACGATTTGCAGCACCAGGTAAAAACACTTTGAAACAGGCAGTTGATATTCTTTTTGTTGTCTTTTAGTTATCAGAAACAACTACAACTTCCGGCCTAAAGTTTTTAAAAACGATAGTGACCTACTAGTACAAGCTTTGCACTCTAGCACAGCTTTATTAATTCACTTGTATTGTAAATGAAATCAGTTGTATTGATGGGTTTTCTTCTGTTGTTTACCAAAGTATGTATTCTTTACCTTCTGAAGAAAACTATTCCAGCTTCCTTGCTTTGTGGTTGGTTCTCTACCGCCTAAACCCACCCACGCTGGCTCTCTCCACCAATCACAGCAGAGCGACTTGCGCGCTGGCTCCCTCCGGCTGATCCAAACTAGCGCTGGTCCCATCGGTAGTTAAACAAACATGGCTCTGCTACATTATCAGACAACGACTCTTTATGATACGTAGGAAAATTTACAGGAAAAAATGCGAAGATTATTAAGAAACACGCCATGCGTGATGTGACACCGCGGACGGAGAGTCGCTACATTATTTAGTGCGTTAGCTTAGTGTAGCCTTTTGTGACCGTGTTTACACGTAGCTAGCTCTTGTTGGCTAATGTAAGCTAACAAAATGGACCTAGGATCAATGTTGTACAACAATTTAAAAGAAGTTACATGGAGTACTACGTCCTTACCATTAGATCAACTCGTCAGTGCTTATAAGTTGCCTCAAATTGTCAAGCTGGATAACGGCAAGTAACTTTACCTTTTCACGCCATCAGCGCAGCGCTTGTTAGCTGCTAGCTAGCAGCAAAGGCAAACTTAAGCTGTAACAAATCTTTGCGATTGAGTTTAGCAGTGTGACTTACTGTTTCTCAACAGCGTGATCTAGTTTACATTACAAAATAAGCGTTTTCTTATTCTCTCTTTTTTTGGTTTATTTTTGGTAATACCTTTGCATCCGTTGTGCAGATCTCACCTTTTTTGGTATTAAACGTGTAAACCCTATAGTCATTATTATAATGAAGTTATTTCAGGTTTAGTAAAAACTGTATTGCAACGACTGATGAGTTGTACCACATACTGTCTAGCTTCACCATTGGAAAGCCATTTTTTAAATATACATGTATTGTTGCAGGCTGAGTCACAATGCCAATCTTATAACTAAATCGTAACCTAGTTGCTCCGCTGAGATGTGCTGAGAAGCATCATTGTCTTCATTTTGGCTACAAAAAAGACAAGTGTTTATTTATTTGTTTTTAAGAATTAAGACATGATAATGTTGTGGTGCTATGCAGAAGTATTTAGCCACCACCAATTTCTTCATATTTTGCTTAGAAGTTGCCAGATTTGCATTTTTTGAAGTGGTCTTGAGCAATAGTTCTCCAGGTTTTCTGAAGGTTTTTCAAAGTTTTTCTAGTTCTTGTATCTGACCATTTTCTTCAAGGACAAAAAAGTACCTAATTTAAAGGGGTCATTTAAAGGGACCAGCCAGTGTTGTGTATACACTCCGATTCCCATTTATTTTGTTGAGTCCACAAAAAATACCAAATTAACCAAGAACCTGACTGAAAATCAGTAGCATCAGGTCTGATGGAGCAGTGAATGCAATTTGGAAATGTTTGGTTCAGAGCATTGTGAGCATGTACAGAGAAAGTCAGGAGTGACTACAGCCACCTGTTAAACAGGGTGGAGGCTGAACTGCAGCAACTGGTGTAAAGAAATTACAAGAAAGCCGCCTTAGTGTTTAGGCCGTGTTAAAGAACAAAGGTGATCAAATAAAATATTGACTTTCAATTTTGTTAGAGTTGTACAAACTCTGCACTTGCCTTATAGCCTGTATTTCCATGTATGTTTGCACATATTGCAGCCATTTCCCATTTTTCTACTAAAATAAAGAAATGAGTGGGGGCTCAAGACTTTTGCACAGTACTGTTACGATCACTCTAACTAAACTATATGTTAATGCAATCCTGGGTCTGAACGTGTATCTTTATCAGAATCAGAATACTTAAATAATACTGATTCTGATACGGTCCTGGGTCTGAAAGTGCATCTTTAAAACTATGTTACCCTCAGTTATGCCTGAAAATAAACATGCTGACTGTGCCCTGCACTTTGCTATTATGTATCATTAATAATTTGAATGATTTTCTCCATCTTCATGACACATGCCTGGCCTTTTCTGGAGAACTAAAGTGGTGTATTGTACTTTGAATGATAGAGCATGCTTTTTAGAGAGGTATGGATTAGGCCATTAGTCATTGACTAATGGCCTAATCCATAGTGACTTTAAATGTGCTTGGTAATCCAATGCCTCAGTTTGAATGGAGCAGACTGTATGGCTAAAGAGTGGTATGAAAACAGTGGTGTTTCTCAAAGTGATATTTAATAGAATGACCTGTTCTCTGTAGCTATTAAGGTTCAATAGTTCTCTCATGACCCACATCCAAGACACCACCTGGTGAAAACATAGATATAAACATTTTTTGTTTTAGATGTTTTGTTGCTGGATGGTTCAGTGTTTACTTTGCAGTTAATTTAAAGTTGTAATTATGCAAATTATGCTGTTTTCTGCTCTGTAAATAGTGGTTTTTTTTTTTTACTTTCTGTAGGTCAGCTGGTTGAAGGGCTCAGAGACAATGACTACCTCTTGATTCATTCCTGTCGTCAGTGGACGACTATTACTGCTCACAGTCTGGAGGAGGGACATTATGTCATTGGGCCCAAAATAGAGATCCCAGTTCACTATGAAGGTGAGATGCAGCCACAGTCTATGCTTATTTAGTTTGTCTTGTAAATGGTAAATGGACTAGTTCTTATAAAGCGCATTTCTACTCTATCTGAGCACTGAAAATGCTTTACAGTATTTATATGTTGCGCATTGTCAGATATCAAATATGATATTTGATGATGCATCTTTGCCTAAACTGAAGAATTATTCACTAAAATATATAAGGCAAAAATAAATTATGTGATTTTATACGGAGAGTCGCTACATTATTTAGTGCGTTAGCTTAGTGTAGCCTTTTGTGACCGTGTTTACACGTAGCTAGCTCTTGTTGGCTAATGTAAGCTAACAAAATGGACCTAGGATCAATGTTGTACAACAATTTAAAAGAAGTTACATGGAGTACTACGTCCTTACCATTAGATCAACTCGTCAGTGCTTATAAGTTGCCTCAAATTGTCAAGCTGGATAACGGCAAGTAACTTTACCTTTTGTAAATGGTAAATGGACTAGTTCTTATAAAGCGCATTTCTACTCTATCTGAGCATTGAAAATGCTTTACAGTATTTATATGTTGCGCATTGTCAGATATCAAATATGATATTGGATGATGCATCTTTGCCTAAACTGAAGAATTATTCACTAAAATATATAAGGCAAAAATAAATTATGTGATTTTATAGTTGTAAGTCTGTGTTGATGCAAAACACGTGCAAAACACCATTGACGTGTCTTTTCCATCTTTTCGTAGGTCAGTTTAAGCTACTCGAGCAGGACAGAGATGTCAAAGAGCCTGTGCAGTACTTCAACAGCGTGGAGGAAGTGGCCAAAGCTTTCCCTGAAAGGGTATATGTCATGGAGGAAATCATGTTCAATGTTAAGGTACATTTAATCCATCTATTTTTATGTGACATTTATGAATATAATATAATAATATATAGTTATAATTCTAAACGCTTCCACCAAGAGTATTTCATAACTTTAGATTTCCAGTTAAAGTTTAAAATTTTCCAAGTTAAGGTTGGTAAAGTAGATTCATTTCATTGCGTATATCGAAATTCATGTATGTAATGTTTTCATAGATGGCTTCAGGGGAATGCAATGAAGACACAGAGGTTTACAACATAACACTAAACACTGGTGATGAACTGACGTTAATGGGCCAAGCTGAGATCCTTTATGCCAAAAGCTTCAAAGAAAAATCAAGATTCAACACCATTTTTAAGAAGATTGGAAAGCTGAACTCCATCAGTAAGATCGGTCGAGGCAAGATGCCTTGCTTGATTTGCATGAACCATCGCACCAATGAGAGCATCAGCCTGCCGTTCCAATGCAAAGGCAGGTTCAGTACCTGCAGTCCACTTGAGCTTCAGATGCAAGACGGGGAGCACAACATCAGGAACATCGTGGAGAAAACCCGTCTCCCGGTCAATGTGACAGTACCCAGCACTCCACCCCGCAACCAGTATGACCTCCACCTCATTAGGGAGGGTCATCGGTACAAATTGGTCAACATTCAGACGAAAACAGTGGTTGTGTGCTGCATTCTGCGAAGCAATAAAATTATCCCTATCCATTTTCCGTTTCATATAGCCATGCCACGATTTATTGTTCCAGAAGAATTGCTGCAAGGAGAGCTGTGGTTAGATACTATGGTGCATCGCTGGTTTGCGTTCTGCCAGGAGCAGTTTGATATTGATGACTATTCTCGTGCTGTCCGGGACGTACGAACAGACTGGACTGAAGATGGCAAAAGTCCCAAAAAAAGCAGTGGCAATGGTAGTTGTAGCAGTGGAGGAAGCGGGAGTTCAAGCGGCTGTCCCAATCATATGCAAATTCCCAGCTCTTTGACTTACGCCCGAGATGAACTCACCCAGTCCTTCCACCGACTGTCTGTGTGTGTGTATGGCAGCAACCTGCACGGTAACAGTGAGGTCAACTTGCAGGGTTGTATGCCATGCGGAGATTGGGCTCTTATGCCTTCTGATAGTCATCCTTCAGAAGAGAATGAACACTTTTTCCCAGAGCTGTTGGACTGCACAAACCCACAACCAACCCTCAACAAGCTGGATGTTCCCTATGAGGAGCTGTGGTTGGATCACTTGAGAAGTCAGATTCCAAAACCCTCTCAAAGCGAAGGAATCAGAGGCCTCAACAGTGACTGTGCCACAACAGCTGCACTGACAAACCCAGTCACTTGTCCTCTGGGAGCCATAACCAGCTCTGATGTGCCTCTTACTCCTCCACCAGTCCCACCAAAGTCTGAAGCTGTGAGTATAATCTATTGTACTTTAGAGTTTTCGGTCTTAGGATTGGAGTGTTAGTTGATTTGATGGCGTCCGTGCTCACAACAAATGTATATTAATACTACAGCAAAAGCCAGCATGAGTAGCTACTATGCAGTAAATTAATAAATAAAACTACTTGAAAACAACAAGTTTGATTGGCTGTTGCAGATAAAAAGCTGAACCTAAGGGTTCTTTGAAGAATGACTGTAATGTAAGAACATAAGCTTTAGTTACTGTTTCAACACAAACTCTTTTCATCCTAGGTGAAGGAAGAATGTCGTCTTTTGAATGCGCCACCAATCCCACCACGAGGCCTGAAACAGATACCATCAGTGCCTGTCCTTTCGAAGCCACGGCAGCAAGAAACTCGGTCTCCAAGTCCAACCCTCTCCTATTATTCTTCTGGTCTCCACAACATGTAAGAATTTAAATTTTCACCCACATTCTGAAAACAAATGCTGTAAGATATCAAGTTTTGTACCTTTCTATGTTTACATGTATGAGGCTGTTCTTATGCTATAAATTAATCTACTATTTTTCCATTAGCAGTGGAACATGTGAGCAAGAAGGAACTGACCCACAAGAGCAAAGCCATGTGTGCAACCCTTGCAGCTGGGCTAATTCCATCAGCACTGAACCGAAGGTTGTTTCGCCATGTAGTAGCTTGCCGTTAGATGGAGTTTTATCGCGGTTGTCTTGGCCAAATCATTTCAGTGGAGGGGATTCGCATTGCATGGACGAGTTTCTGCCTACAACCTGTCGAAGTTACTACAGCTACCCCAGAAAGAGAACCCCAAGCACTCCAAAAACCTGTACAACCAGCCTTGTTGACTTTGATGGCCGAGAGTATGCACACCGCAGTAAGGACTTTAACTTGCCGAAAGCATCTCTGAGTCCTTTCTGCAACAAATCTTCAAGCTGCAATTCAGAAATGTACAGTGACAAGCTCATAGATGCATCTAACACTAAGCAGAGCCTCTCCTGCCCGATCTTGCCACCAAGAACACCAAAATCAAATGCCATAAAGAAGTGCACAGATGTGCTGTCAGAGTCGGTCTGTGACAGTAAGCCGGAAACTTTATATTCCTCACTTGCTCAACATGAGCAGGGAACAAAAGAGATACACTCCATCTCTAACACTCCAACTGTTAACTGTCCATCCTTGTCTCACACTACACAGTGGCAGCCACCATCGAGCTTGGCTGGCCTTTCAATTGAAGAGGTCTCTAAATGTCTGAAATTTATCGGCCTGCCAGATGACATTGTTTCTCTTTTCGTGTCAGAAAAAATTGATGGGAATCTACTCCTGCAGCTCACCGAGGAGATTTTGTCTGAGGACTTCAAGCTAAGCAAACTGCAGGTGAAGAAACTCATGCAGTTCATAAATGGGTGGAGACCCAAGATATAACAGTATGTAACTTAAAAACTGTAAAGCTGAGAACATCATGCCTTCAGTATGTATGCTATGCACATCAAGCCACAAAGAGTTTCTTTTTGTATAGTATGAACGTATTTCCTTGTTACTACATGGTGGGGAAGACAAGTGGGTAATTCCCACTTGTCTTCCCCAGTCTATGACTCCCAGTCTATGACTCCCAGTCTATGACTCCTATTTGCTAACTGAATGGAATCATTTGGCACTTTCACAAAGACATTTACATGTCAACTGCTTACTTTTACTCCCACGACCTATTCATGTCATTACACAGATACTAATTTAAGCCAGGGAATTGAAAGAAATCCACATAATCGTTTTAATGTGAGAGCTATATGAAGACAATATTGTCTTTTGCTAAAGGAGAGTGTCACAGAATTTTGCTGCGAATAGCTAAATGTTTAAAAGAGCACGAACTAGAAAATATTTGAAATATATATATAGTAGAGCCAACTGCCAATAATTACAGAAAACCCAGTTTGGTATCAGGTGACAGGAGGATGGTTAACTGTCTAACTTTGGAAAATTAATTATTGCATGTAGTCAATGCGACAGGGTTTTGTTTTCCCTCAGAATTTGCATCCCCTTAATATAACTGTGCTAATAACAGCTACGCGAAGTCATTATCTGCAGTAGGGTTTAAAGGTGACACTTCCTATGCAAGAGCTCTTTTTTGTGTGTGCCTGAAGTTAAACACGGCTTATTGTAACCTAAAATGTCTCAGCTAAATGTCACTTTGGGTTATTTAAGCCTGAAAAGAAATTGGTTATATCTAACCAAATTCTGTCCTTTCTTTTAAATTCACATGGAGATACCAAAAGCGCCAACAGATCTTGGCGTCCAATATAAATGAAAAATGAAATGCATCATGCACTTTGGTAGATTTCAGATTAAATATAGAAGTTAAGGTCATTAAATATAATTGATGAGATTGTTTATGTAGAGAATGAATGCACTACATTTTTTTAATTGCAAGGGTACTCATTTGTTTCCACTGTATGTATTGGTAAGTGTTACCTACAATACTTGCGAGACAGAAGTAATAGTTTTTTGCGCCTTAAACCGGAGACCTTAAACCATTTGATATTTTGACGTAACATTTTCTTTTTGTCAGAGAGTATACACTAACAACTGGAATTTCTCCAGACCACGGAAGCATGTAAGCTAAACTTGAAAATGATAAACTGCAATGAAATATTTGTTTGTATTGGTAACTTTTTTAAAAATACCCTTGATTCAGAATTGAGTTATTTATGCAGTAATTTAACATGATGCAAAATATGCAGGAGAGTTATTGTCAGACCATTCTTATGGCTGACACATGAAGGTGCCTCAGCAGCCACAGCCTTTGTACAACTCGGGTCTGGTCTGTTGGCCAATAGCTGTTGTTTTGTTTTCCCCCCACCCAACAGGTTTTTTTCTCTTTTTTTACAGTGGGGTGTTACATACTTGATATTTTTTTATTTTGTATGTAGGTGCAAATTAAATATAATTTTTTTTATTGAAATGATTACTAATGTTGAGATTATTTTTTATTGAGAAAAAGCTTATGTTCAAATTTCTGTTTTGTGTTTTTTTAATTCTGTAAAATGTGGGTTCTACTCGGGTTTCTAACTTCATGCAGTAAAATAACACTCGGTCACGGGGGGAAAAATACCCACGAATCTCTTTCGCACTCCATGGACAGTGACCAAAAGATAATGTTAAAAAGTTGTATTTCCTTTTAAGTTGGTCTCAGTATCACTGTTTTTATGGAGAATGATTTCTGTCCCTGGAAACTTATTACATAGCATAATGTCTTATGCAATAGCCATGGCACTCCAAAGTGACCACAGAAAGAAAATGCAAAGCAGTGGAGTATTATAGGGTATTATTAAGCGTATTGAAAATGCCACAGTGTTCATTTATAAAAAATGCATGCCAAAGAAATAACTCCAAACCAGTAGCCAATTTAACTTGAAGAATTCTGCAATTATTCAATGAACTGTGAAAACACTCCAACATCTAGCCCTGTCCGACTAATCCAACGTTGTGAAGCACTCGGTACCAAAGCTCATTCTGCGTTGGTAACACACTCCGCTCTGGATCACTGCCTACATGAAATGTTGCAATTTTTTTGTACAAAAAGAAGGTAAATAACTGTGACACTGGGTTTGACATCATTACTTACAAGTTGAGTTCTGAACATTTGTTTTTCATTTTAACTCTTGTTTTCCCTGTTTCCTCTTTTGCATTGTATCATCTATTAAACATGGATTAACTGGTGCTCGTGTTTTTCTTCTTGGTCAAGTAACAGTAGTAGGCTTCATAATAGTAACGAGCATGACCATTTTACTACTGATTACAAAGTTTGAGTGATTAACGCAATCTATATGATATACAGCAAGAGCTTTATGTGTAAGTCAGTCTTCATTCATTGATAATTCACAAAATAATTATTTTAAGGCGTGCTTGCCTGTCCAGGGAAACACGTTGTGTCTATGCTGTGACATGGAGAAACATGAGTTTCATCAATTCCCCAGAATATTTGTGACATATGGTGGTTTCACCACTTGGCTCCATGTCTGTTTATGTTAAAGTTCTGTTGCAGCACATTGTAACTTTACTTTGCAACATTTCCTGCTAATAAGAAGGCCAAAGTCAGAGCAGAGGCTAAAAGGACAGTGAGACATTCGAGGATTTAAAATTTTAATTTCATACTTCATAAAATTACAGCTTATTCCAGTTCAATTCATCAACATTTGATCAACAGTTTAGAAGAGTAGCCATCTGAAATTTACCACCTTGGGTCATTTCCCCCAAAATTCACGTCAGAATTAATTTTAGTCGTCTCTGGATTCAGTGAATAACTTATACTCACCTGGTTTATTTATTTCTAACATTATTTTGCTTGTTTCCAGTGCGACTGATGATTTGATTTGTTTAGAATTAATAGAGACAATAAGTAACCGATTAACTGGTTATTTTTAGTAATCGATATCTGCAAGGTTGAGTGTATGTTATCTGCGTCTTTTATAGAATAGTAAATTGAATACAGGCGCATGTCAAATGCTGCAAAAAGGAAGTGAGACAGCAAATTGCATCAGGTGTTCAGCACCTTTATCAACAGTTTGCTGTTTCGTTACTTCTGCTGTCTTGCACTTTCCGGTTGTACATTAAGCAGGCTGACAAGCCACAGATCAAAGGTTTCCTAAGTTCTGCTTCTTATCAACATGTGATTTAGGCTTACATATTCTAAACCACATACTTTTAAAGCTTTGATTAAATTTTAATGTCTTTAAGTAAGTGTGATTTATTGAAAATACTTTGCACAAGCCTTATCCATATAAACAATTTCAATAGAGGTTCCTGTATCCTTTTTATTTGAATACTTATGAAAGAGCAGACATGCCGGTTTTCTTCAGTTGCTGGTGCACTGTGCAGCATCCAGTTTTTAAAATAAGTAAATAAATGCAGATTTTAAAGGGTTTGCCTATTTTTCATGAAATTATGTGTCTACTGTTACCAACATGTTTTATTACCTCACTCTAAAGACACATACTTGGCCAAATTTGGCAAGCTTGACTTTTAAAACAACTGCATATAAACAATGACTAGGCCTGTGATGCCAACTTGTGCTTATTTGTTGCATTTTAGGCATTGTTAGTCGTTCCTGCCATTTGCTGACTCCTTCCTGACTCCACCAGGTTTTGTATGGAGCATTTGTCTTGATGTCAACACAGCAACTTGTTTAAAAAATGGCTAATGCTCTAAGGAAACTAATTTGATTGGACTGGTACTTGACTGGTATTAGTTACCATTAGTAACTAATGGGAGATCATCAGTTATCCCGTTCAACTGTCAAATCTCTAATCTGATTAATTCCTGTTCTTAATGGGAAAGTTTTCTGATTACCTGCCCTGTGAATTATAACTACATGGCTGAATTCATAACAAAATATTACTATATAAATGCCGTAGTGTATAGTTATAGATTAGTTACAGATTTCACACTTTTCACAGAATTTTATTTCTTCCTTTTGTTCCAAACATCATACAATTTTGCCGAGCAAATTGGCAAAAAAGAACAAGACACATATAAAGGTTTTCCACAACTGCATTAGAGAACATATTTGACATCAAAGGATTCTTTCAGGCCCTAAAATTCATTTGCATACAGTTTCTAAACGTGTGATTTATTTTGAATGATTCAGATCCACGGTTCCCAGCCCACCCAAACTCTGCTAAGCACATTTGGATCCATGGCCTGGTCTAGCAGACAGTCCACCTGATTCTCCACTGACAGGCCTTCGGCTGGAAGTCTAGCGCGAATGTTGTGCTCCTTAGTGCCCAGAGCCACCGACTGCATCCCCGGGAAGGCACCATCCTTCTCAAAACCCAGCTTCAGCTCCTCACTGACAAAATAAACCCAAAACATCAAGTCAAAAACAAGACAAGATAGAGAATAACAAAACAGTGACTGAATTGTATTATAAAGGTTTCTGATTTCAGATATGACCCCTAATATGAATCAACACACTCAGTAAAATGTTACCATTAGTTGAGTACTGGGACTTTCCATCATTATGGATGTCAAAAACAGAGGGTTTTACTAGCATAGAACGTTAATTAAATCCTATTAGACGTTTCATAATATGATTTGATGATCTACCTGGTTATAGCAGCTGGATTAGCTCCATCCAGTTTTCTCTTGGCAAAGTTAACCTTCTGCAAGGGATACCAGTTGATTTCTTTGGTGTTCACAGTCTCTGTCCATGTGCCTCCTTTCCTCAGTTGTTTCATCTCAAAGTTCTGCGTGATAACAATAACACAACCTTTTTGTGCCGTAATTTGAAAAACAGATTAAAAGTCTTTAATGTGCAACAGCAAGCAACATTTTATTGGGGGGGAAATTGAATTAATTCAATAGACTATACAATGGCCGAGAGCCACAAATGAAAACAGAACATGCCACATGTTGTATATAATACAATCTTGATCCGTATTCAAAATTCAGCATGTGCTGTCTGCAGAGTCGAGGGGTGATGATTTGAACTTGCTTTGGATACAACACAGGGCTCTAGACTAACTTTTTGCCATGGGCGTACCGGTACGCCTAACTTTAAAAGGTTAGGCGTACCGGCACAAAAGTTAGGCGCACACAAATTTTATAATAATTTATATAATATAATGTGTTTTTCTGGATACACTGTGCTTTTTCAGCATTCAAAGATAGATGACACCGTGTCAGAGCACTGGCTATGAATTTCAGAAGGATCAGACCTTAACTTAACTGAAAAGTTAGCAATAGTTCTTTTCCTGTTACAGCTACATCCACTTCTGTCGTGCCTAGGCTGCTCACTAGGGCTGGGTATCATCACTGATTTCTATAATCCATTCGATTCCGGTTTTCAAAGTCCCGATTCGATTCAACTTAGCCTCAGACAGTCAGAAATATTATAATTCTGATCATTTATCAGTACTGACTTCATCAGAATTGTGAACATCACAACATGTATTCTAGAGTCAAATGATCCTAAGCACAGACCCAAATCTTCAAGAGAAGGGCTGAGGAAGAAACGAATCCAGAAAAGTCCAGACCTCAACCTGACTGAAATAATGTGGCGACACCTTAAGAGAGTTGTGCCTAAATGGATGCATTAAAATCTCAATGAACACTATTGAAAACATGATCCAAAATCTATCCACTCATTCAATGGTTACCTGCCAGTCCAGGGAGGGTTCCTTGACAAACACGTCCATAGTGTTAAGCAGAAGGTCTGGCTCAGCCCTGTAGGCCCGCAACGAATGAATCATGATGTTCTGGATCAAACCGGACTCCTTCAAGGGTTGCATTAAATTCACAAACTGTTGGGTCAGCCGGAAAGGCATGAGCTCAGGCACAGGGAGGAACTGGGAGAAAATACGAGATTGCACAGAAAGAGATTAACAGTACAGTAGGTCAACTTCTGACATGCTTCACATTCATGCAGCCGGTCACCTCAGCTGTGACAGTAAGATTCATACACCTAAACCAGACAATAAATTCTCCCAAACCAATCACGTGTAAATCACTTATTGCCTCTTCTATGGCATTTTGCTTTAGGCGAGGTAACATTCCTTTCACTGGATATACCTGTGTGGATGAGCCAAACGCATGCCCAAAGTCAATGCCAATCATGCCCCCTGTTTCCATATTTATCATGAAGTTGGAGAGGTGGCGATCTCCAATCCCAAGAATCCAGTGACTCACGCACAGCAAAGCGTGAGAGCTAATGAAGTGGGATCGCAGGGACAGAAAGGCCTCCGGACTGTTGCACATGTTTAGAAAAGCTCTCCTAGAATTTAAAACAGAGAAAAATATGAAGGTTATTACTGCAAGTGTTACCATGTCCTGAGTAGTCATGCTATACATGCAGTCCACTTACTTCAGCAAATCGCTGGGCACAAACTGCAATACTTTCATAAAGTTGTTGACAGCATCGGCACGTTTTGCTTTCCTGGCAAAGAATGAAATGCAAGTGTAAGTCTGTTAAAATTATTCTAATTGTTTTTTATGAGCATTTATTGAACCCAGTGTCATAGGAGTACAAATTCAGGTAACTCACTTATAGGCCAGACCATAAAGTGCAATAGCGCTCACACGACTTTTGTCTTTTCGGTTTTCTGGTGCAAAGCGTGAGAGCCAGGCGTTGTACTCGTCCATGGAACTTTAAAACAAAGACAACTGCCATCATATCATCAAACTCATCACACACTTAAATATTGCTGCATTACATTGAGTTGATACATTGTTTTTTACAATAATAATTTAAGCAACCAGCTATTAGAAACTAATAGATGAACTTCATCTTCTTCACCAAACACAGGGCCACGGCATTAGGTGGAATAAATATACTGTACCTCCCTGCCCTCTGCTGCTCCTCCTCAGTCATTGTGTTGAGCACAAACTCCTTTAGAGTACAGGTGTTTTCCATCCATTCAATCAGACCAATTCTGTAATCATAATTTGCTTAGTTAGTTAGTTAATATTTTGTCTAATAACTGTTAAGTAATTAAATATGGGACCAAGAACCAAATGATACTTATAATATTAAATAATTTTTTCTTACTGGATAGTCTTATCAGAGAAAATAAAAACATTTTATTCAATCTTTAATCAGTGTAATGAGTATAAGGATTAATATGAACTGAAGGGACAGATATGGAGACACAGACATGCCCACCACCTTGTGTTTATAGGAATGACTTGATAGGTGCGGAGCTGCAAGCCTCTGTGCAAACACGACGTGTCGTGGCTCAGCAGGATGTTCATGACAGCGAAAAGCTGTTCGATTCGTTGGTCCTGTCGAAGGTCCTCACCGCCCTTTACCAGAAAGGGGTGGTCCCGCTCGTCATCCCCACGAATGATGAGACGCTTGGGACGACGAATGGAAGACATCACCTTTACCTGCAGGCAAGATCCCAGAGAACTTTCACACTTACAGCCAGGACGAGAACAAACCGTTTAACTCCTGTTTTAAAGTGCATACCCTCTCATCAAAGCCGGTTATCTTTGCATGATACTCTGGCAGTGGTTTGGATCTCCCGTCATATTGTCCTGCAAGAAAGAAAACGCAGCCTCATTAGTGGATAGAACATAACGGATGAGACTGTTTGAAATAAATCAAACAATATTAATCAGTATAGCTCTTAACCTGGGATCTCCAGCTCATTTCTGAATGAGTCTGCTTTAAATCCACTCAGCCAAGGTGAGTATTCCTTCAGGTTCCCTGGCTCCTTCTGAAATCCACGCATGGATGCAGCCAGATCATCCACTTTCTGCAAAAAGGTTTTATCTTTCCTCTTTTCAAACAGCTGTTTGCCGTTCGGTCCCAACAATTTCTCCACGTCTTTGAAAAACTTCTGCAGGGAACAGCACAACATTATATTTTCTTGATTAGAAGCTGCATATTCTTTTCACTTGCTGATGAATGATCTGTACTAGCCTCCTAATTTCACAAATTTCTGGAGAATCATATTTTTGAGATAAAAAAAAGAGGAAAAAAAAAGAAAAAGAAATGACAAACTTTGATGAATTTCTTTCGAAACATCCCGTGACTATCTGCGCTGCAGTCTCCGAGTATAGACCGCATCTCTTCATACATGTCTCCCATTTGCTTCCTGTTAAAAGTCGGCTTTTCCAGTTCATTTCTTACGCCATCCCACCAATCCTGCGTGTGAACAGAATGAAAACAATCAGTTTTCGTCTGGCATTTTGATTGAAATCATGTCTAAACTTTCACTCATTACCTTAAAAATCATCTCAGGATTTGTCAGCTGTTGAAGCGCATCCACAAAGTTCTTCACAGCACCTCCCTTGTCCAGCATGCTCTTGAGCCTGTTGATGCACAGCGCTCATAAAATTAAACTGAAGCTTTTGAAAAAATATTTTTAACACCGACCCCCCAAAAAACTGCACCTACAAACTAACCTGTTGACAAACTCCTGTTGCTGGTGTCCTGTGGCCGAGTCCTCAAACTGGTAGCTCTCACTGCTGATCATGAGTGCATAAACCAGTGCCTGAGGGTAGCACTTTGCTATCTGCTCTATGCAGTGCTGTACTGCCACAGCTTCTGGCTTGTCCAAAAGAGCAACCAACTGACTGATCCAGCTAATCAGCATCCAGCAGGGAACAGACATCATCTATATACAGACAGACGACACAATTAAAACATCTGCATTCCCAAAGCATTAAGGCAGTGGTTCCCAAACTTTTTTTGCTGGGCCCCCCTTGTTTTACAAGAAAAATGTTCGCGCCCCCCCTCACGCGCGCGCACGCACGCACGCACGAACACATCCTCCAACCACACACACCCATATTTTGCTCCATTGCGGTTTATTTCACACCTCAAACATTTAGTAAACAATTAAGCAAATAATTACAAGTAATCTGCAATAAATTACAGGTAGTAAGAAAATAAACTACTAACTCTTTTACGCTATGTCCACACCTACACGGGTATTTTTGAAAACGCAGCTGTTTCGTCCACACGTAAACGGCGTTTCGAATCACCGAGAATGGAGATTTTTTAAAACTCCTTTTTTGCGTTTACTGGACGAGGAATACAGAGTTTGTCATGCAATGTCAAAGGTATGTGCCTTTTTTCACGTCACGCTGTGTGCACGTTATTGTTTACATGAGATGAATTGCAGAATGGCAGGTAGAGACGAAATACTGTTAATCTGACTATCTGCAGGTTTTACACACTTACATATACATGCAGTTACTGTCCCTCCATTTACAAAGGCAGAGGCGTCACGGTGTAATTATTTTACATGTAGTTGTTTTTTTCTGTGTAATAATATTCAACATTGCTATCAATACATTTTTCAAAAAATCCCTCTGCAAAATGGGTTCAAAAACATAAACAACTGTTGGACGCTGTTTGTCCGTGATTTGAACCGGGGAACAAATCGTGGCAGGATCAGCCTGATGTTATTTGTATCCCACTGTAACTTTACTGTATAAAGAGCTAACATCTCCAAAATGTCAAGAGTAGTTAGTCATTACAACAAGTGTTTGTGAACTACAAATCAAGAATGTGGGATACTGTTTGTCCATGATTTAAACAGCCCAGCGCTGCTCCCAACAAAGGGAAAACCAATCCTGCAAGGAGACCTACCTCAGCACTTGTGCAGGTGAAACCAAAGGGAAGATATGCTTCACCATATTTTCTAGTCTTTGGCTTAGAATGAAGTTGGTTTGGAAACATATTCAGCTATGCTTCATCTCCTGCTTTGCCTTTGTGTGGGCGCCCGTGCTAGCAGTGTCCAAGCGTTGTTTTTGTTTTTTTTTCCCTTTTCATGCCGCGCCCCCCCTGCAATGGCTCTGCGCCCCCCCTAGGGGGCGGGCCCCACACTTTGGGAACGTCTGCATTAAGGTATTTGGTTTACATTTGCTAATAGTTTCAATGTTTTTTATGTTAACTGGACATATATTATTTTTCTTTTATAATCAGCAGAATTACGTTTCGACATACTAAAGACATTCTTTGTTAACAAAGCTAACCTCTTTTGTCATGAGGTCCAGCGTCTCAGACGGGTACAACTCAATGATCTGTAGCAGGCGTGGGAACTTGAGGCGAGCCTCCTCTGAATTCATCTTCAGTGCTTTCAACATGTTTTCCACTACATGCATCGGCAGCACCAGAAGGTCTGGAAACTGTGTTTCTGTAACCGTAAACAATGGCAACCAACATTTGAGGGAGGAAATAATCCTTTCAGTAGTCTTCAGCACACAGCTAAAGTGTTTAAACCAAGTTATTGATCACATTAAGTACTCTGGGTGCTCACTGTTGGTCTTTTTTGCATCAATCTGAACAAATATCTACCTGGGAAATGTCACTACTCACCAGCATCGCTCTGCTCCTCCTCTCTTAACCGTTTGTCACAGAAGTTAGCCAAGGTCATGTACGTCTCTATGACGCTGCTAGTCTCCACAAAGTCCTGAGAATAAGACTGAAGCTCCTCGTCGGCCTTTCTGGTCGCTTCACATAGCAACTTCAGCGCCTGTAACTGCAATCCCACTTCCACTTTCTGCAGGAAAAAACTGCTTTTGTGATTCATTTGTTCATTCAATTGGTATAAAATTACAAAAAAGGGTTTAGTGTGATAATCTGCTGTGGAATAAAGTGGAGCCTTTTGCAATTCCCATATATAGCACAGAAATGATGCAGAACACTTTACATCCAATTATTTTTGCCACTATAATCCCAGTTTAGTCATTCATGCAAGTTTCTTCTCTAGCCAGCAACTATCAACAATGTATTTTTCTAAAAAGTAGAGTACCTTTGGATCTGCATTGGACGAGGAAACTCCAGAAAGCTTTACGACTCTCTCTGCTTTGTCAGCATCGATAGTTCCTAGGACTGACGGACTTCTGCTTACAGCTGTGGCCAAGATGTCGAACGATGTACCCTGGAGAATCTTCTGGTATCTGAACACTTTAGCTGTAGCACTCTGACTGTCAGCGTCAGCCTGAAGGTCCTCTGGAGACAGAAATGATCTGACATGAAATATGGCAAAAAAGAAAGCTGAAGGCCTTTAAGCTTTGACTACTCGACACTTGTGTGGCATTCTTTTTCCTTCTCACCCAGGAGTGGGATGGTTTTCAGCATGGTGGTGATTTGCTCCACAGGACCCTGAGCCTGACACCGTTTATGGCTGTAGCGGCTAAAACTGTGGACCCACCGCAGCAGCCATCTTCTGTCCATTTTGGCTTCTTTGTGAAGTTCTTTCAGCAGCTTCACAGCTACGGGGAAGTTATTCTGAAAACATTTGTTTGTCCAGGATGAGTTTGATGGAAAAGCATGCTAAAGAACAGACAGAGGAACATCCACACTTGTTTCTTCACCTGCTTCTGGGCTCCATCAGCCATGCGTAGCTTCATGTTGAACTTGCAGTCATTTACTAATGTCTCAATGTCGCCCGCTGGGTCATCTGAGCCGTCCACCTCCATGCTGTCAGATGGAGCATGGCCTCTGAGCTTTTCCCTGATCTTATCCAAAAAGAAACACCTGAAACGTAGAGAAAAAAATAAGGTAGTATCAGGTTCTGTTATTTGTCTTTACTTAGATAGAAAGATATGCACGCAGAGTCTTCTTACCGAGATGTAATGATATCATCCCACACATTCACTGGGTCCACTTTAGCATCAGGATACCGTTCAGTCCATGATCTGATGAGGTGCTTGAGCGAGTCCAAAGACACTAATAAAAAAATTGTAAAAATTGCAAAAATGTTTCAGAGCTTGAAAAAAAAATTCAAACAAAGAAAGTTTTAGGAATAAATATTCCAAAATCTTGTAAAAAGACCAAACAAACATTTAAAACATTTTAAAAAGCCACTCTCCACTCACCCTCTCCTTTAATAAACAACAGGAAGTCCTGGATTTCGGTCAAGGCCTGCACTGACTGCAGAATGGTTAGCCGGCTTTTAGTCAGGAGTGTATCCACGTTGGAGTAACTCTGTACGAGGCAAACGAAGTAAGCATGTGTAATAAGTGAATCTAGATAACACACTTGTCTGCTTATTCAGTTAAAAGCAACCATTTTTTTCTCCATTTCATTTATGAAATAAACTGTTCTCTGTAAATCAAAAAATCGAATGTGCTGGACAGAGAAATGAGTGTGAGAGCAGACCTCCATAAAGAGCTGCATGGCGTAGTTTGTGTAGTATTTGGCGCGGTCGTAGTCCTCTTGCAGGATGTAGAGCAGGCTGAGTTCCTGGCTGTAATGACTTTCCAGCAGCTTTTTGCGCTCCTCCAACTTCATGGCATTGTCGATGAAGCTGAGGAGTGTTTGGTCCCGCTCGCCCTGCTGCAGCTGCTTCAACATGCTGCGTATCATGTGCTGCAGGTACATTTCCTAGGACAAATGCAATCGCCAGGGAAGCAAAACATTTGAATAATGGATTTGATATCAAATGACCAAAAATGTCACAACATGCTGTGAATGCTTTTGTTACACTGCTATGCTACACATTTCTTTTCAATTTTAAAGATACAGTTTTAAGGATTCAGTGACACCTAGTGGTGAGGTTGCAGAAGGACCCAATTGTATACCCCTAAGTCTCCTCTTACTAGCGTGAAGGAAAAGCCACAACTGTTAAAAAAAAAAGAAAGAAAGAAAAGAGAAACACTCATGAGCCACTTTTGTGTAAACAGGGCTAATGTGGAAATAAAGTGGGGCAACATAGCAGGGACATAGCATAGCTCACTCAAGGTAATTAAACCAAGATTGTTATCTTCAGGAAGGGAAACCGAAGGAACATGATTACAAATATGTTCTATTTCTGCAGATCAAAAGCCCCAAACCCTGCAAAGTAAATCTTTAAACCTAATTCACTGCGGCAGTGTTTCATTCAAAGAGTTTTGGAAAGCCACTAAATGAATGAATAGATTACAAAATCTATTCAAAATGCTGCAGCAAGAGTCCTGACAGGGACTAAAAAGAGAGAGCATATTTCTCCAGTTTTGGCTTCCCTTCATTGGCTTCCTGTTAAATCCAGAATTGAATTCAAAATCCTGCTCCTCACATACAAGGTCTTAAATAATCAGGCCCCATCTTATCTTAATGACCTTGTAGTACCATATCACCCTATTAGAGCACTTCGCTCCCGCTCTGCAGGCCTACTTGTTGTTCCTAGAGTATTTAAAAGTAGAATGGGAGGGAGAGCCTTCAGTTTTCAGGCCCCTCTTCTGTGGAACCAGCTTCCAGTTTGGATTCGGGAGACAGACACTATCTCTACTTTTAAGATTAGGCTTAAAACTTTCCTTTTTGCTAAAGCATATAGTTAGGGCTGGACCAGGTGACCCTTAATCCTCCCTTAGTTATGCTGCAATAGATGTAGGCTGCCGGGGGATTCCCATGATGCATTGAGTTTTTCCTTTCCAGTCACCTTTCTCGCTCACTATGTATTAACAGACCTCTCTGTATTGAATCATATCTGTTATTAACCTCTGTCTCTCTTCCACAGCATGTCTTTTATCCTGTCTTCCTTCTCTCACCCCAACCGGTCGCAGCAGATGGCCCCGCCCCTCCCTGAGCCTGGTTCTGCCGGAGGTTTCTTCCTGTTAAAAGGGAGTTTTTCCTTCCCACTGTCGCCAAAGTGCTTGCTCATAGGGGGTCATATGATTGTTGGGTTTTTCTCTGTATCTATGAAGCGCCTTGAGGCGACTTTTGTTGTGATTTGGCGCTATATAAATAAAATTGAATTGAATTGAATTGAAAAATGTAGGTTTCCAATTTAAGCCATCAGTTACCACAACAGAGGAAAAATGCAGGCTTCAGTTGCAGGTGAGTGGGAATTCCTAAACTGTAAAATCATTTGGGTTATTATTACCTGGTAGAGAGGCTCTGACCACATCATTTCCAAGTTGGGTGGTGAGTTTTCATCTATGTTCACAGTGGAGCAGTACTGAAGAGACTTCCACTCAGTCAAATGACTATATGCATCCATAGCAGCCATCTCCCAGAAGTCCTTCTCGCTGTCTGTGGGCTCGCCATCAGGCCAGCTCTCGGTGTTTAGAGCCTGTCAGTATATAAGAGTTTAAACAAACAGCAAGCAATCCAGTGAAACCTGGTGCCCTTTGATTTCATATATTACTTCATATGTTTTCCTGAAATATTTAATATGGTTTCCTTCCCTTCCGGTGGGAGAATATGGGATTCAACCACCAGCTTCTACTGGACTTACAAACCTCATTGTAAAGCTTCACAGCCTCTGCAAAGTCAGTGTTGGCTTCAGCTTGGAGCGCAGTACAAGTGATGGATTTGGTCCCGACTTTACCACCAAAGATTCCACGCACAACATCATAATCTTCCAAAGATTTGTAAAGCCTGGACAGCGGGAGACAAACAGCACAGTAAATATTAGAGTTGGCAACCACTACACACCCCGTGATACAAATTTATCACTATACTTCACTCCTGATACAATATTACTGTGATTTTGTGACATTCTGAATATTGTTTTTTGAAGCAAAGTGAGACAGTCAACACATGCAAACACTGTCAGAGAAATAAACGTTATTAAAGATAATGTCATTATACTATTAGTCTACAGTTATACGAAGTCTAGTTTGCAGTTAAAAGCAATCTACTTATTATAATACAGCAATTAACTGTGATAAATCAGTGAAAGTCACGGGTGTTGCTGTCTACATGGAGAGGAAGTTACATTTAACTATTACATTTGCTCCCAGCAACGTTCCTGTTCTGCAAGAATATAACCACAATACAACCAGCTGTTGAGTAGAGTCCCCTCGAGTTGTGACACAGATTCATTCAGACTGATGGAAATGCAGCAATCTGTCTGCATTTATAAATTAGACAGTACTTGCTGCCAAACCTTCAACAATCTCTGTGAGTGACTGAAGTCAGTCCAAAATATCAGAAAAATATTGATATTTGGTGTCCATGTTATGACACAAAATCATAACACACGATACTGTACTGATTTTTTTTTAAATTTTCCACTTCAAAACAAACTCCAGACACTCTCAATCAGCAAACTAAAACTCCTGAACCTGTGACCTTCAGTGACATCATAGCTGTGATTTTGTTCTTTGATGTAATTAAATATTTTGAAGAA
Organism: Neolamprologus brichardi; assembly: GCF_056152115.1. NCBI lineage: Eukaryota > Metazoa > Chordata > Actinopteri > Cichliformes > Cichlidae > Neolamprologus > Neolamprologus brichardi. The sequence goes on along the minus strand of NC_142112.1, from coordinate 16,603,902 downwards.
TAAAAAAATCAGATAAAGAAATATTAAGAATAACACTCAGCTGTCAGGCAGCAATTACTGCAATACCTTGCGAGATTAATCCATTTATTGGTGTCTGGGGGAATTTCTTTGTGTCCTCGTGACCGTTTGGCAGGACGTTCAGCGGGGCCATCAGCATGCAGTAAACCCTCTTCCAGCAGCAGGATGCCCGATGGCTGCTGCAGACTCATGAGACAAGTGGAGCTGATGGAAGCTGGGTTGAGCTGTTGGAGCTCTTTATGTTGGTAGCACATATCCTAGCACACAAAAAAGCCCCCCAAAATACAACATTTATATATATTTTCTTCAGTATATTAAATACAGAAAGGTTTAACTATCAAATCTGTTTCTTACCTGCACACATGCTATAAACGGAGGAAAGCAGAGTGTACTCTTGCTCAGGAAGTTGCTCATGTTGGACCGCAGCTCCTCTTTGATCCTCGCGCTCTCCTCTGGTCTCTGTTGTTTCGCCATTTCTTGCAGTATACCGGCAAAAAGAGAGCTGAACAGCTGTTTGGCTAAAATCGGGTCTCTCTAGTTAGGGCAAGGGGAAAAAAATGTAATATTTAACATTTCAAATACAATATTTCTTCCTTAATATTTCCCCCTTCATTTTGGCCCATCATTTGCAACTATTTTTGTTGTATGGAAGTGTTTATGATAAAATTAAAGTCTGATCACATGGTTCATCATGTGCCTGTTTATGGTTTGTCTGAACAGATGGCGTTGGCAGTCTTACCTGTGCTAGAGCTTGAAGTGGAGCGATGAGGTTACTGTACGGGATTTGGATGTCTGGAAAGTCTCCCACCCTGTAGTTACGATACAAAGTCACCTGAGCCTCTTTTCTAAGGGCCAGATTGGCTTTTTCTTCCTGTGACACACAAGAGAACCACTGATAGTTACGAGTCTATCGCAGGCCTGGAAAGTTAGCGAGAGCAAACACAGAAAATCTGCATTGTAGATGAACGGATTGGTCTGAGTGGCTCCTGGTTGAATCCCAGCACGGTAGATACCTTTTCCTGCCGTTGATGCTGGATCTCCTTTCTGGCAAAACCTAAGCTGACTTTCTCCTGATCCTTCAGAAATCTGCGTCTCAGTCTCAGGATGTTAGCCCGCTGCTCATTTACTGCTGTTCATACAAAGTGAAAATTTACATTTAAACCAATGAGTGAAGCTTTAGTCTCTTCTTACTGAAACAAGATGTGTTTGTGGTGGTGCTTTTTTTTTAAATCAAAAACTGAAAAATTAGTTTACATTTAATACTATGCAGTTAATACTGAGGTGGATGGTCAAACTAACCTCTGGTGCGGCTGTCCACCTCATCTGTTGATGCAGTGAGGCGCCTCAGCCCAAAGCCTTCTCCTATTGGTCTTCTTGCTGCGGTTCGCCTCTCTGCTTTCTTATCAAACACCAGCAACGACGACATCGACTCGGAGCCGAGTGAGTACTCTGCCAGCGTATCCACGCTGCTGCCTGTCAGCCAGTTATATGCAGTACGTCGACCTAGGAAAAACACAGCTGTGGTAATTTGCATATTCAAAAATGAAGGAAAGCATTTTAACAGGTACTTTGTTGCGTTGACCCAAAATTTTGATTGAACTGCTTGAAGGTGGGTAAACTGAAACACAGCGGTACCTTCTGTTTGTGTCTGACTGAACTCTAATGAAGTCTGCGTGGCTCGGAGCTTTCCCTTCATCGCTCCAGACTGAGATGCTGCCACACTCTCTGGGCCTTGAGAGCTTAGGGTTTCAACAAACATGGGGGTCATTACTGTGCTCCTGAAGCGCCAATTGGAATCAATCACATAGTCCTATAGAGTGAAATGAAAACATGATATTCACAAATCAGGCTTCTTAGTAACAAGCAAATTAAAAAAAACCCAAAACAGATAAAGTTGTTTCTTCTTTTCTGTAAATGAATCCAAGAAACACAAACGCTGACCTGGAAGGTGCACTCGGACAGCGGATACTCAAACATGTTTCGTTTAAAGTCCGGACTCTGGCTCGTCATTTCCAGAAGCAGATTGGTGGCCAGGCTTAAAAAGCACCTCTCTATTTTGCAGGAGTACAGAGAACGGAGCACCATCAACATTCGCTCGAGGGTCGCAGTGGGGAGGCGCTTCTCCTGACTCCAGAAGTTACAAACATACAGCCTGAAAAGACGGAACGAGGAGTACACAACATCAGAAGAGTCGACAAAAGATGAAATAAATTTAAAAAAATATAAATATCCACTGTGGAAAGTATGTTATTATATCAGCATGGGGATAAAAAAAGTGAAAACTTTTGCAAGTCATATTAGGTGCTTACTGAAGGCCTTGATTTTCTTCTGACAAACCCTGAAGCAGTGTTTCTTTAGCAGCATTGAGAATTTCCAGTGAGGTGTTGTCTTCCATGCTTTCATCATCGCTGGAAGAAAAATAACATGTCACATGAATAAAACGGTCAGACGATCCTACTGAAAAAAGACTGTACAAAGGCATTATGTGGGTCGAATCTGAAAACACTAATACCAATAAGGCAAACAAAAAATAGTAAACTATGATCTGGTTGAGACTGGAAGCCAAAAAGCCTCACCCATAGTTGTCCTGGATCCACATTAGGATGTCGTACATCCGCTCTCTGCAGACTGGAGAAGGATGAGAGACGAAAGCCGTCACAGAGCCCAGCAGCTCTTGAAGCTCCACCGGCGTCAGACGGGGAATAATCTTGTGGATGATATCGAGGCATGCTCTCTGCCGTGCCTCATCCCTGGAAAGAGAAATGTGGAGGAACATGGTTCAGCACCTCTTAATTTACACTTTTCATTTTGTAAGATTTATTTTTGGCTTTTATTATTTTATGACAAGAAAGAAGAGACAGAGAACAGGGGGAATGGCACACAGGAAATGGCCCAGGGTGGAGCTGAACCCCGGCATATAGATCACCTCCTAACCCACCCCACATTTATAGTTATTTAATTGATCACAAACTAAATAAAAAATGCCCTGAATGTCAAATTCCCATTGATTCCGTATGGTTAATGCTTCCATCACCATTAAAGGATTTTACTTGCGCTAACACACATTCAAATGTTTGGCCCTGTTGGCGTGTATAAAAGAAGGAAAATCCACCGCAGAGGCCCAATAGGGCTCTGTGATCATTTCTGACATTTTTGCAATGATGATGGTGGATATGATAATAAAAAAAGAAAAGAAAAAAGAAACTAAACAGAGAGGCAGTAAGGAAGAACTCGCCTATGGTTCATCATCTGAATGAAGCCGGTGATCTTCAGCTGCAGGAAGATGTCTGGAATGACATCAGCACGGCTCAGAACGCACTCCAAGCAGTTAGTCTTTAAGACGCCGTGCAGCTTTGGCAGGAGGAAGAACACATAATTCACAAACCTGAAAAATACAAAGAAAATAATGAAGACCAAAGCTCTCAAGGTAGCTTGATAATTACATTTAGAAAATTATAAAATTATACTAAAATAAATAAATAAATTCGCACTGTAAACTTACCGATCCATAAATGGAGGAAAATGCTTGGAGACTTTGTTCAAACAAATAATGAACTTGTCATCCAGGTCTTTTTTCTTCAGATTTGTTATCTTACTTGTAGCAAGACTGAGAAGTTCTTGATGTTGCTAAGCAATAAAAACATAAAAAAATTAAGTCATACTTGTGAGGAAAAACCAACAATTCTTGCAATAAAACTGAAAAAGGATTTCAGTGATTTGAGAAGGATAACACAAGATAAACACTTAGACTCGTCAAAATAAATCTAACATGTGGTCGAGGCATAAATGAACCGAAACTAGAGAAAGTTCATACCTCGCCCATATCAGTCATGCTCTTCAGGATGAGGCCGATAATTTCAGCAGCAGCCGAGTAGACTTCTTTATATCTTACATAGGACACGTTGGTGGTGAGAGACTGAATGTACCTGAAGGAGAAAAAAAGAAAAAGGACACCATACAGAAATCATATTTGTGCAGCACAGCAGTACATGAGCTACAACACACATATATACATGTGACTATAATGTCAGTGGCATAGTAGCTCATCTGGATCGCGATCCTTTTCACACATTACTGCTCGACGAATGTAACCCTGACCTTGAGCACAATTTGGTGAAGAACCATTATAACTTGTGATTGCTGTGAACTCTGGAAAGATCCAGGGGGATTTGCCAATAATACACCAAAGTCTGCCTTTCGCTTCGTGCTTGCTGGTTTACGTGACTTCAACTTGCATCTTCCAACTTGCAACTTTTACCTCTCATATTCAATTCCGCACGACGCATCGTAGGCAGGGAGGTTGTTTGCCAAGATGATTCCCAGCAGCTGAAGCCCGACAGAGTTGTCTTTGCTGTTAGCGTCAGTGCCACAAAATCGCTCGTATATTAGACTGAGAAGGCAAGAAAAGAGAGAAAGCCAAGGACCACAGATTAATTTCATTTTGTTAAAAACAAACAAAAAATAAACAAAAAACATGCAAGAAAACAGCATCCTTTTCTACAGTTATAGTGTAATTCAAATAAACAAAAGGATAAAATAATGCAGCATTTTTCCTACTTTTTATAACAACATAAGACATAATTAGAGTCGACAACAGACAACTTTACTCAGGTTTGAAGGAACAACTCATCAGAAAGTGTTTATTTCTAAAGACTCGCCTCTGTCAGTGCGCCCCAGGGTGGCTGTGGCTACAATGTAGCTTACCATCACCAGTGTGTGAATGGGTGGATGACTGGATGTGTAAAGCGCTTCGGGGTCCTTAGGGACTAGTAAAGCACTATACAAATACAGGACATTTACCATGTTGGTAATTAAATGCAGATTTTTGATGTACATTGATAAGATGCCAGCAGCTTAAATGTTGGTGACTGTTAAGTTTATCTGGACTTTATGTGATCTTGTACTAAGCTTGTGTGAGCACTACCTGTAAGGCACATGCAGACAGTCTTTCCAGCACTCTACCAGAGTGCGGATGATCTCCAGGTTGTGGCGGAAAACGGGCCTCTTAGAGTGAAAGCAGTGCTTCATCAGGAACTCCAGCAGCCGGTTGGCAAGGACTTCATCTCTGGGGTTACCCTTAGATGAAAAAAAAGAGAAGTTATCAATGATAAACTTTCATTATAAGAAATGTATCATATCATAGCAGATAACAAATGAGTAAAATAAAATTTATGACTCTCCCGTAGCGTTTAAAAAAAAAAAAAATTAACTGAATCGCAGCTGATTTGGTGCCATGTTTTCACATTCATAAATTGGACTATGACAAACTTTGGGTGTAGCCAGGCTTGTCCAGGATAGCACCGTAACCACCACATCCACCACCATAAAATGGATCCCCACTCCTCCATTGTTTCCAGAGACAACAAGCTGTAGAAGTGGCCCAAGCCAGTACTTGGCATAAGGCCGAAACACCTGGAGAAAAAAAAAGAAAAAACAAAATGAGTTGTACGACCAATTTTATTAACTAATTTCTATATTTGAAAGAATTAACTGAGGGACATCCACCTCCTCTGTGTTGATGATCAGCTTAGAGATGAAGAGTCGAATGTTCAGAGGTGTTGATGGATTTGCCAGTTTTCCATGTAGGAATTTCATCCATGGAGGAAGCTCACTGGGCACATTTCCCTGTTTTACAGAGCATTTGACACAAACTCCTCAGTAGTCATCATACATTCATAATATTCATTACAGAGATTAATTAGAGAGTTGTAATTACATGGAAATTTATAGGATTTGAAGTAAACGTCAGACTTACTAAATCCTGTTATAAATAATGAAAACCTGCCGTACTTTGGCACTGACCTGTTCAGTTTTGGGGGTTATGTTGTTCCTTTGCATGTGCCCAATAAGAGCAGTCATGGTCGTCATGCATTCATGCTGGTTTAGCTCATCCATTTCTAGATCAACCATTGCATCCTGGGACGGGCTCATCTCCTCTGTCTCCTAGATTTACAAACACAAAGCAAACCTTCTTGATAACCATGAAACCAGAGCCATTTTGAAACCGCAAATGACTTATCCTTAACACTGGTTTTCATTGGGGCTTTCAAAAATGTTCAACTGGTTATACAATAGTCATTTTAAACTCCTGTGTTCTCATTTTAAAAGAGAGAAAAAACTAACTCTTTTTGCAACAGCCCGCTTTTCTCCTTCTGGGTTTTGGGAACTGAAGGAAAAGCTTTGGACTCCTGTGGAAAAGTCAAACTGGCTCATCTCCTCGCTCAGGCTGCTGTCAGCCATGTATGACTGGGAGGACAGATAGACTGGAGCTTCTGTGGAAACCACAAATAAATCACAGAAACACACACAGTCAAGCTGTAAAACATGCACGACTTGCAGTAAGATACATTTATACGTCTGTGACAAACAGAAACACTTCTTACCTCCAGTCTCTTCATTTACTTCTTTTCGAATCATAACGTATTTCTTTTTTCTCTCAAGCGGGACCTGCAATGTTTAAAAAAAGGAAATCAATAAACCATGACTAAAACTAGCAGAAAAAACCAAAAAAACAACAACACATACCTCAATTTCAACTGGAAAGTTGTAGGTCCTTTCAACATCAATAATGTTTTCAAGAATAAACTGATTCTGGAACAAAAGAAAACACCATCAGTAAGGTCCTGTGAAGTCACTAACAGTAAACTTTTTACCACTTTATATGAATTACAGAGTATCACAAGTAACAGTGTTTAAATGTCACCACTAGATGTCAGTAGAATGCAGATTATGGTCAACTGAGTTTTGTTTTCTTGCTTCTCCTAATTTAAGCACATAATCCCTGCTAAAGGATCATGTATGACAGGACAAACATGTTTTAGTCAGCCAGCAGAGATCAAAAGCACAAGCTGGAGTGTTTCTGTTTAATTCTAAATTTATCAGCATGCATCACTTTGTTGAAAGACACGATTACACACTAATCAGTGTGAGCACAATATCCAATTTTTCTATTAAATAAACAAAAAAAAAAGTAGTTTGCACTGCATTGTACTAAACTAGGCCGTCTGAGAGACTTTGGTGTATTTATACAAACAAAGCACTACCTTCTCAGGTTTCTCACTGAAGAGGAAGCCATGGTAGAATTTGGGCTCGCTGAAGCTGCAGCTGATGACAGTGATGGCGCAGTTGTACGAAGTGCAGTGATAGCGTCTCCGGAGTTCAAGGAGCTGAGTCTCACCAGCCATGTTCTCAGTGAAGGCTTCAAAACACGACCTAATTGAAATAAAATGTATGTAATCATATATGACGAATGAATCACTTATTCATGGAATAAAAATGGAATTTAAGTGACCAAAGCGCTGGAGAGGCCTACTTGATCAAAGTCTTGGACATCTCGTTTCCCTCAGTTTTCTCAGAGCGACAGTAGGCCTGATTAATGCGGGACTCTTTTGAGTAAACCTCTTCTTTGGGAAGCCGTGAATACAAAAGCTCCATCAGCTTGTAGCAGCCATTCTTCTTCAGCAATTGGACCTCAAAGGCTGTCTCGCTTGACTGAAAGTGAGAAATGAATGATCATAGTTCAGGTTAAATAATAACAATGATACAAAAACAGAATGGGACAGAGTTTCTCGTCTTTCATTTGACGGGCAGTGGCCAGCACAACAACACAGGCATGTCAACAAATAAAAAGATGCACTACATGGAATAAAACTGGGTTCATGCTTGATCAGAGTGACTCTTACAGAGGTGACAGAAAACCTTTCATGTCCAGTTGAATTAGCTCTGAATGCTGAATGTGTGCTCTGCTGCTAGACTCATGTCAGAAATTTGAAGATGAGGAACATTTCCTCTGGTTAACTGAAAAGAAACTGGGGAGACTGACAGAACATGAGACTCTCAGTAAAGCGAGTGCTTTACTGAGAGTCAATCCCATAGCATGCACTCCTAATGTGACCTATACTGATCGTATTCTAACACTTTTAGGGAGGATTCTGCAGCGTGACAACTGATGCCATCATCAACATCAATGCTGACAGCAATGTTCCTGCCAAAATTAGCAGGGACTTCAGATTTTTCAGTTATTGTCCACAATTTACATCAGTGAAGGTGTTAAGAGGCAAACCTTGGTGAATCGACTGAGCAGGAAAGAAATTATGTCAAAGACGTTTGTGATGAAGAAGTCATTCAGGGCCTTGGTGCTGCAGTGAGAGGCCAGAGGCAGCAGAACTCTCTCCATCATGGCCTCCAGCATGGAGCTCATCGGCACGTCACCTTGTTGAATCACCCCGTAAACTGTACACAGCAGCTGGAGCTGCCGCTCAACGGTTGCCCTAAACAGACGTTGGCAAAAACATTGGACATGATGAAAGCAACTCATACACCTACATCTCCTTGTAGTGGAACAGTAAAGGTCTATAGAGTCACTGCTGTAATGTGGCTCTAACAAATTAAAAACTTTGGCCTACCGCTTGGCAGTTCTTTGGAAACAGGTTTGGAACTGGTCCTCCATGATGTGTTTTGTGTCTCGACACAAAATTCCCGCAAGTAGTTTGAGCAGGAGTGGGCTCTGAGAAAGCTCCAGGGCGTCCAGGAACTAAGAGATGGAAGATGTAGAGCTGATAGCCGCGACGGTCTAAATTAACAACCTCCAAAGCAAACTGTCAGTATAACCATCCATCCATCAATCTCCTTATATATATATATATATATATATATATATATATATATATATATATATATATATATATATATATATATATATATACTCATGTATAACCAATCTTTTGTAGTCAGATCAAATACGGTATTTCCAGAACGCACGCACACTACTACTACTTTCTAAATCCCACTGTTTACCTTTCGGACACAGTCCATGTAGTTGTTGCGATGAAGGGAGCCCTTAGCAAACTCATCAGACTGCATGGGGAAGTGTGAAGCCACCAGGGTGTCGAGCGCTACCTGCAGCTCAGCTAGTGGCTCCTCTGGGAGTGTTGTGAAGAAGGGCAACACCAGCAGAGCCTGGCTCTGAAAAATTGATTGAGTTCAGCATAAAGTTTCACCGACTAGAAAAGAACTTAATACATAAAACTGTCCCGTAACTTAAATAAAATCTGTTACTACCTTGAGATTCAGCGGCAGATTCATGTCAACCAGCAGCACAGTGAAAGTGGAAAACACCTGTCTGAATGCTTCATGTTTTATATTGGAGCAGACAGAGGAGTCAATCTGTTCAGAGAGAGAAATTCAATAAAATGAACTAAAATGAAAAGAAACAACAATATATCTGTACTATTACTATTACAAAGGTCTTAACATATTTTCACAGTTTTAGTTTCTGGCTTTTTAGCAGGGGGCAGACAGCAGTAATTTGATCCTCCTGATACCTGCAGAAGTTTGGAGAGCAGCAGGAGGATGGCAGTTTTGCTCTCTGGGGTGGAAGAATCTCCCTCCCACCATGACTGCAGGCTCATCCATCGTTTTAGCACCTCTTCAACCAGCTGCTTCCCCTGAGTCTTCCTCACCGATCGTTCTTTAAAGCTGTGGTCCAGCATGCCATTCAGCAACACGCTCACCTGAACACCAGGAAATAAAAATCAAGTTTGTAATGAGAAAACAAGAAGTTATCCGTCTTCAGATGCCCGTGGTTACAGTTTTATTGTAAACTAACTAAAAATGACAAGTACCATGCTGGGGTTTTGGGAAGAAGCTTTCATCAGGCGTGGCACTGTTGTGTTCAGACTTCTCAGCAGCTCAGTGTTGATGGTCGCCTGAAAAAGGCTGTAGAAGTACTCGCCATGCGAGAAGCTCAGGAAGTTGTGGCTGTGACTTCCAGACACGGGCACAGAAAGCATGATGGTGTTCAAGAGCAAATCTACCAACTGCTCGCTCTGCAAAGAAATAGCAATAATGCACAACGTTAGAAAGCACTGTTACCTCAAACACTAGTTACCTTCACAGCGACACTGCTCAAAATGGGAATCTTATCTGTCCCAGTTTGCTTTTTAGTTCAGTGACGCAGTTTGATGTTTCACTAACACCAGATTGAACAGCAACACTGACCTGCTGACTGAGAGAAAACGCAAGCTGAAGCAGACCATCTGCAACCCTCCTGGTGTTTACATCTAAGGATGGAAGTGCCTTCCTTTCTTCTCCTGGTGCTATGCCTTTATACACCGTCATTAGAAGCTGGGATCCAAGTTTTTTGCCATAAGATGAATCCTTAAGGAACACACAAAAAGATCTTACGGCAGTGCATTCAGTAGAGATGATGCAGTAAGTGTTATAAATAAATAATAAAATATCCAGGCAACCTTACTTTGGTTTAATGTTCATACCTGGCTGTGCAGGATGGAGCTGAGGAAGCCGGCTTTGTGAATCTGCTTACAGGAAGACAGAACCATTTCCATCTGGTCATGGTGGCTGAGAGTGCTGGAATGGTACAGGTCTACGTTGCACAAGCCCTCTACACTACAGTGTTCATTAAAGAAATTTAGGAAAAAAACAAAACATTAGTGGTTTTGATAATTGCACCAGTGCTGCAGAGTCAAATTAAAGCCCTACATGTCTTTCTTTAACAAATAAGAGAACTCAACCTTTTACATGAGATTTTTGTCCTCAAGCTGCTTTCAAGACGACTGCAGTAAGGTGAGGCCAGCAGTGCTTTCAGTAGAGGAACACACACCTCTGGTAGGTTCTTCATTACCTCCACATCTGCCATGTTGAAGCCTACAGCGGACGGCTCGCAAACCACCATCGCAGTCAGCTCGAAAAAAACTGAGCATAAAAACTCTTGTTCCAGAGACTATGAATAAAAATAAGGACATGATGAGTAAAACTTACTTAAAAGTTACTTATTGTCAGTTCTTGCAATTCAGCGATACCTTCCAAAGCTCCTTGTCTCCTTTGGCAAGAATCATTGTGGTGAACTCCAGCAGGCGGACAATGATGGTGCATTTGCTGTAGTTGTACTGCTCCACCTCTCTTGGGCTGAAGTGTGAGGTCTTCTCACCAAGTGGGAAACAGCTCTCTGCTGCTACCAGTTCATGAGTTGCCAGCTCCGTCAGAAAGAAATGCAGAGCTTTCAGAAACCTCGATTTGTCTTTTGAGCCTTGAACATCAAATAAGCAGAGATTAATTGGAATCACTGGAATCCACCAAACTGAGGTAGAATTCATTTGATGATGTTACGCAGAGCAGTGAACTTGGAGAAACTTTGGCACAAATATAGACTTACTAAGAATGTACTGAGGCTTGATAATGTGTAGGCCGATGAAAGTGTTGTAGCAGTCCAGAACAGCCAGCAGGAGGTCCAGCCACTGCAGCGTGGCTCGGACACTGAAAGGGCTCGTCAGGTCCCTGAGTGTTGGTTGGGAGAGGAGACCTCCGCCCTCAAACTGTGACATCAGAAAGTCTGTGCCATGATCCTTCAGCATGCCATCCACCCACTGAGGTGGGGATTTCTTCCCTAAGTCACACACATTCGGGAATTTACTGACATGTTTGGCAGAAGTTCATTTAGAGTAGCAGGGTAGTTATTATGCTAAACTGTAAATCTCAATTAATTTTTTTAAAGTGGGTTTTCTTTTTTCAATTTGCATGTGCCCATTTTAAATTTTCAGGTCACCTTTGCAAAAATTAAACTGTTGGTTCTCACCTGGGAGAAGGGGGATAAACTCATACAGGAGCTCCATGCATTTATGGCGACACTCAGTCTGAGGGCGGCCACATTGCTCCAAGAGCCATGAAACCACATCTGAGAGGCACAGCTTCTCATCAGGCGGAAAGCCTCTGAAAAAAAGAGCAAGAAAGAAAGAACACTATTTAAACTGTTTGAAATGTGCTAATTTTTATCCTTAATTATTCCATCGTTCTTTTATGTTTTCATATGGAGACGAGTGGCAATGTTAGGTCACAGTGTGATATCCTGCAAAATTGACATCATTGGACGTATAAATTGAATGCACATTTAATAAAAGCAAAGAAGTAGAAAGGATTTTCATTTTCACCATGGTACCAACCTTGGGATGCGTCTCTTTGCATTGTGGTGATTGAGACTGGGAGCCTTGTGTTTGATTATTCTTTTTAAATGGTCAATGGCACTGCCACACTGCTGTAATGTACCTGAGTATGAGGGAGTTGCAAGAAAAGCATCACAAATCTTAAGAAAAAATACCCTTCAACATATTTGGCCAAATATAAAAACACACTATACAAACTTTTTTGCATATTTTCTTGAAATATAATTCCTATAAATCAGTTTGTGCAAATTCTGCCATAAATAAATAAACAAATGTTACAAAGTAGAACACATTAGGGAGTGATTGTCTTACATAATCGGTCTTTAATGAGAGAGGGAGAGGTTGATAATGACATGAAAATCCAAGTGCACAGTCTACAATGCTGATGTGACAATTACCCATAGATCGTTCATCTGAGTGTGCAAGAGCCAGACTTTCGACAAATATGACGAGAACCTCGAAGACAAACTGTTCCACCAATGAATTTTCCTCCCTGGAGAGAGACACAGATGACTGATTTCAGCACAGCATAATATCCTTAAATTCAAAGGACCCAGTTAACGGCCATGGTCACAATTTAGATGGAAAAATGCGAGTAGACAGACAGAATTCCTTTCCACCTGAATTGTCTGTAGATGCTATTGAATGCTAAGGCAGCACCAAGTCTTTTGAAGCCATTGGGGTGGAGAGCCAAGCTGTAGATGCGCTTAAACAAAGACTTCATGTTGGTGGGACTCCTCTCCTGCTGCTTGGGGGTGGTTTGCTTGATAGACCATTTGACAAACTCTTCAATGCAGCGGCCACAGAAGTCTCTGAGAGTGCTGTCCATTGGGTCGACCACACCGTCCTGAAGAGAGCAAACCATGTGAGGCTTAAACTATTACAGAGAAACAGCTCCTGTGTGACCAATGATGGAAAGGGAATAAAGGGAAAAGACTCAAAAACTGTGTTTAACCTAGAACTGTAGTATTCAAACGCTTACCAGGATGGCCTCAAGAACAGCAACTGTGTCCTGGCTCTCAAACTTCTTGTTATTTGTGAACCAGTGAATGAGCTGCATAACCAGTGGTTCAAACAGCTGTCTGGTTACCTAGAAAAGAAATCCAGAAAGAAAAAAGTCAGGGTCTAAACAAGGCAGTGAGCAAGTGTGCTTAATGTTTAGTTCTGTTTCTTCAATTTTTTTTATTTATTTCTATTACAGCATTTTATAAAGTAGCTTGGATGAGATGTTCTATGTTGCCTGTACTGATCATCCACCACGTCATCTCCATATAGCTGTAAATATGTTGTTCAGCATGATTTATTTATTTAAATGGACAAATCTCAGTTGGTGGCACTCAGCAGGACAGAGCTGGTGTTTGCTACACCTGCCTGTTTAAAAGCGCATGCACTTCTCATTAAACAGACACCAAAAATCTTTCTTTGCTCTCATAAAGAATTTGTAATCTTTTAGAAATTCTCTGATTTATTAGCCTCAATTACCATTAAGACAGTTTGATGGGGAAAAAAAATACCATACCATAAATTTATGTAGCACTTTAAAAAAACGACACATGGCTGACAAAAGTGCTGTAGAGCATAAATATAAAAAATACAATAAGAATAATAAATACAATAAATAAATAACAATAAAATAACAGTGTCAGTTACCCACTGAGTCAAAGGATAGAGAATAAAAACAAGTTTTTAATCTGGATTTAAAAACCAGCACTGATGTAGATTGCTTAACGTGAAGAAGAAGATCATTGCAAAGCTTCAGGGCCACAATAGAGAACGCTCGGTCTCATCTAAGTTTCAGTCGTGATTTAGGGACTGCTCAGCTGACTGGAATGAGCGAGGGGGGACATAGGGCTTCAGCAGATCAGACAATTATACAGGTGCCAGACCATTTAGGGATTTAAAAACCAGTAAAAGGATTTTAAAATAGGAAGCCAGTGTAAGGAGGCCAGAACCGGAGTAATATGCTCAAATTTTCTTTTACCATTTAAAAACATGCCGCAGCATTCTGCACCAGTTGCGGTGCCCTGGCCAAACCCTATTAAAAGGGAGTTGCAGTAATCCAAGCGTGAGGTTATAAAAGCATGGATGACAGTTTCCAAGTCGCGTCTGGAAAGAAAAGACTTAACCTTTGACAGACGTCTGAGGTAATAGAATCAAGATTTCACCACCCCATTTATGTGGCCATCAAAACTAACAGCAGTGTCGATTGTTACCCCAAGACTAGTAACCAAAATCTTCAGGTGAGGGGTACTAGAGGAAAAATTGCTTCTGTTTTACGTTCATTAAAATATTTAAAAATTTATAGCCATCCATGACTTAACAATCGCTAAGACAATCAAGCAGGAGACCAATCGAGGAGCTATCAGAGTGATTGAAAGGTAGATAAAGCTGGCAATCGTCAGCATATAGATGAAATGAAATACCTGATCAACATCGCAAGCCAGACGTAGTAGGACAGGAAACAGTCGTTTGTGTAGCTTGTACATAGGTGGCAAAGTATTCTCTCCTTCAGCCATCTGGGCACTCTTCCCAACCATGTAGACCACCATGCTGTGGAGCAGCTCACAAGCTGCTACCTACATCAAAGACAGGGAGTAATTCTGAGCAAAGTGGATGTTGATAAGTGTGACTCTTTCACAGAATTTTCTTTTTTTAAACTCCAAGTGATGGTAAATGGACTGGTAGCATACTGCTTTTCTACTCTGAGCCCTCAAAGCGTATTATACAACTAATTCATTCACCCAATCACACCCATTCACACAAGCACGTTTTCTAAGTTGTTAAGTGCTTACTATCTAACATTCATACACATTCACACTCCGATGGATGTATCAGAGAGCAACATGGGTGTAGTATCTTACCATGTTCAAAAACGACTGTTAGAGGACTTACTTTAGTTTGTCTGTCACTTGTGGAAAGAGCCAGCTCACTGATCCGAGGCAAAAATGGGTCGAGGAAGATGACCGGCTTCATGTCCTTGAATGGCACTGCAAAGCTGAGTCTTTTCTCAGTATCCCAAGACACAAATTTCTTCATCATTTCTTCTGAGGAGACCACTAAATGCCAGAACAGAAGCTTATGGTAACAGAAATACATCACAATAACAAATCGATGTAAAATAGAGTAGAATATTTAAAAAAAAAACTTTAAAAAGGGTTGGTTTTAGAAATCCTTACCAGTTACAAGGTTTCTATTTAACTTTCCTCCCAGGTGACCGAGTAGCTTCACCACCCTCAGCCTCACCTTGACAAGAGGAGCATCTTCCTACAAACAAAAGTTAATATTAGGTTTTTGGACTCGTTGCTAAATAAAAAGTAGTTCAATGTTATTGATCGTGACTGTTGTGTTTTGCATTTGTACAAAAAATGGAAACACACAATAACACTGAATTGTGCATTAATCTGGCTGTGTAGTGACTACAACTGATATGGTGGTTGACACATAAATAAAAACAGAAACGTCTTAATTAGGAGTTTTTGTTATAACAATGAGACTTTTCCTTTTTTATGAGTATTGCATGAGCAAGTTGCTTCTAATCAATTACCATAGAAAGCTGGTCGGATTTCTTCAGAAGCCTGCTCATCACCCTGCTGTATCCTCTGTCACTTTTTGAAGACAAAGACGATATCACCTCCCAGTTGCTCTCATCTTTGTCTAAAGTAAACAACAACAGATTTACACTTTTTGTTTATGATATGTCCAACTGACCAGCTGTGATTTAGCTCAGCTATCATTCTTCTTACTGTCAGTGGAGGAGGTTTTCAGGTATCCGTCCAGAAGAGGAAGGACACTGGTGTAGCAGGGCTGCATCGTCCTCAGAGGAATGTGTGAGGACCAGTCCTCAAGAGCATCTAAGGCTGCGTTGGCCAAAGGAATGTGGCTCAGGCCTAATTTCAGAGCAGTCTAGACCCATTTACAAGTACACACAGACACATATACAAGTCTTCAGAATCAGGTAGCACATATGGTAAAAATTACAAATACAAGCTTTCCCACTTTGGTTGTTTATCCTCTTAGCCCTATCAGGGAAATATAGAAAACTTACTGACACAATTAAACAAGGTGCAAAGGTAAACTGGCTTTTATTAATTCATTTATTTTCATTTT
Organism: Neolamprologus brichardi; assembly: GCF_056152115.1. Classification (NCBI taxonomy): domain Eukaryota; kingdom Metazoa; phylum Chordata; class Actinopteri; order Cichliformes; family Cichlidae; genus Neolamprologus; species Neolamprologus brichardi. Next base: position 16,587,820 of record NC_142112.1, on the reverse strand, counting down.
CACTTTTCTTAATAAAAAAAAGCAGCTCTAAAAGTAGTCTAGAGCCGAAAAAAAGCCGAGCTATTCAATAATTTAGCCATTATTGTTAGCTAGCTAGGCTAACTGTTAAGTTTTTATTATTACATTTAATTCAAGCATAAATTCAATTTTTGACACTAATAACTACTATTTAATAAACATATTCAAAATATTTATCTAAAATTTTCTAATATTTTATAGTAAATAAACATTTTTAGCAACCAATTTACCTGATAAATTTTAGCTAACGCTTGCCTGACAGCTAGCTTGCTAACTACTTTGCTTGTAGTTGCACTTACTTGGGCACCTGCTGTTAAATGTCACTGGGTTGAGATTTATACTCAACTGGTTATTTGTTTATTTTGTAATTAAGCTAGTTCTGAATATTCCTACAGCCTCTCAACTATCACTGCAGCTGAACATTAGTGTACATTAGCGTTTTTGCACAGAAATATATCATTAGAAATATATCATGGAGCAAAAAAAAAAAAGACTCCCACCTCAAGAGCAGGACAATAGGCCTTGATGTCCAGAGCTACAATGTTGTGGTGCAATGAGAGGACAAAAGTCAAGCAGGATGCCAGGAGCTCATCTTTGTACTGCTTCATTCTGACACACACCTAGCCAGAAAAAAAAAGTGACATAAATACATAAAAACATACACTTTAAATTCCACAGTACAGCTCTATTTCACTTTATAGTAGCAGAAAGCATGTTTACAACATTCCTGCAAAAGCGCTGTAATGAGAAGCTACCTCTTTTCCAAACTTGGAGAAGAGTGCAAAACAAGCAGTTTTCACCGAGTCACTCTGGGGGGATGTCGTGTTTCTCAGTCCAACTCCCTGTTCAAAGGCAGATATGTATTATATTTATTATGTATTTAATGGAAACACTTACGATGAACAAGCGGCTACATAGAATCTTAATGATAAACAAATTTATTCGATTTATAAGACATGATGAAACACAACTTGATATTCTTGTTTCATGAGCAGCTGGCAAAATTCATTTTTCAAATATCCCAAAAATAAAAAACCTACCTGGTAGTACTTTATTCTCTTGGCAATTTTCATGGTGACAGAAAGCAGCTTGTAAAAGCCACTGACAAGAGGATTTCTTATGGAGTGGAGGATGAGCTCATGACTTAGGGGATACATCCAAGAGTGAAAATACTCCATGTGTTTATTCAGCAACAACTCACTGTGGAAGCAGGGGAAAAAAAGTTTTCACTCCAGTTGTGAAAAAAAAATGTGGGTGGCTGTTTCTTATATTATAATGTGATGTAAACCAGTGTCCAAGGTGGAAGACAGTGGAAACTGGGGCATAAAAAATGCATAGATCAGCTGTACTTGGCCAAATTTACACTAGTGGGAAAAGCAAAGATAAAAAGAATCCCACACAGTTCCGCTCCCATGTGGAAAATGTGGAAAGTTAAAATTCTGTCTCAGTTACCTGCAAAAGTCCACCAGATTGATAAAGGCGGTGAAGTCTTTGACCTTATTGGGGAGCAGGTGAGCAGTGGGGTCGGACGAGGGCAGGATGTGGGCTGCATCATCTGGAGCCTGGCCAACACAGAGATAAGTGGCAGGTGATGAAGGTCAACCAGCAGAAACGCTTTTGAAAAACTAAATGTGCTCTGTTTAAACTGATGCTAATAAAAATACTCTGTGCATCTGCCAACTCCCATGTATGGGTCAATGAAGAAAAACACATAAAAACGTAACATTAGCGTGAGACCCTACCTCCTCTCCTGTTGTTACTTTTTGCACTGACAAGTCCAGTTTTTCCACGATACGCAGAATCGACTTCACCAACTCGTCATACAGGAGACGGCTCAAAGACCCGAGAGCTGCATTCTGACTTTCAAACGCTCCATCCAAAAAACCTGAATCCTGCAGAGGATGCCACAAGTGAGGAAGTGAATAAAATGCGCTGCTTTCCAAATGGCTTTTCATTTATGACATTTTCCAGCCACAAAGCATTTTTTTAACCATTGAGAGCACATAGAACACATGTCAGGATCAACTACACCTGAATATTAAAAACAGAGAACACACGAGGCCTTCAAAGGACGTCTGCATAATATTAGCTACTGACTTTAAAGACTCCTTGCAGTTTAACAGCAGAACATAGACTTTTCTATAGATATGTAAATGCTGTTTCAAGATTACACAGCTAAATAATATGTAATGTGTAATATGCATTTTAACAGGCACGTAAGAACATAAATGTACCTTCAATCGATCGCAGTCTAAAAGGTTTTTATACAGAGAAAGGTAGTCGTGACTAGCTGGAACTTTCCACTTCCCAGTGCGAACTTGAGAAGACTCAGAGGAATTGCTCGATGTGTCCTGCAAGATGATGGAGAAATGAACTTTATTAGAACAATAAGGAAATAATTCCAAACCAAAAAAGCCTTCAAGTTATTACAAACTGTACACATTTGTGTAAAAAGAAAAGTCTGACCTCAGAAAGCGTGAGGGGTTTTGAGCAGACGCGGATCAAGCCTTGGTGAACTGAAAAAGAGGCAAAGATAAGTGCCCTGTCCTCCAGTGAAGCATTTAAACAGCCATAAATAAATAACAGAAGTTAATGAAGAGTTAAGGGTGTTTGAAGCAGGTCCAGTGTGCTCATGATCCACTCACCCACAGAGCTAATGAAACTCCATAGAACGGGTCCTTTAGAAGCGATGGCCACAAGCACCTTAAGGATGGACCTGGTGCAAGCAATCTGCATTCTCTCGCTGTACTGAGGGAAGCTGTCGATCTGCACCACAAGGAGGCGCTCTAGCAGTGGTGTATATACCTCTGGAATCTGGGGTCATCGAAACAAACAGGAGATTACAGTCCAATGTTATTTGCTGTTATTTAACTTAACGTCAAAGTAAACTGCGACAGAATATATACCTTGTCCAGGTGAATAAGAACACTGGCTATCGAGTCCAGAAAGCTGGGCAGCTGGTAGAAGCTGTCATCCTCCCCATCGGACTCTGTCAGGTACATCTGCTTACAGCGCTGAATCAGCTCGGTGTACATCAAGTCTACGTCCTGGGGGCAAACCTTCTTGCATGGCTATAATAAAACAAAGAAACAAAAAAGAAACACTCATTTCGAGCAACATTGTTTTGGACTCCATCAGAGTAGCTTTGCATGATTCACAGTTCAAAATAATCCATATCTATCTCACACTGGGCCTCGGTGCACACAAGTCCACTTTAAGCATACCCTACAACCGGGAACAGCTGACTATTTGAAAGCAATGTACAGATCTGTTTTAGTTTACAACAATTGATTCATATGGACAGACTTTATCTACTTGTTACTCAAATGATTTGCAGGAGACAGACGTACAGCTGCAAAGAATCCATAGCCTCGTATGGCAATCGACAGCTCTTTGTATGTCGAGTCCATGGTCTTAATGATGCTGCAGAACTTCTGCATGAAGAACTTCAGCTTGGTTTTATGCTCCTCGATATTGTCAGCCACCAACAATGCAACCTGACAAATAATCACAAAAAGCATCAAAATATTTAGACTCTTAACCTCAGCGTGCATGTGCAAAGACATGCCACTGATTTTATTTAGCGTGTATCCAAGGTTAGTCCGGCTGTGCCTTTGCAGCTATGACTTGAAGTGTTTCACCTGTTTGAGGAAGGCCTCAAGTGCATAGTAACTCGTCTTCTTCATTTCACCATTGATGTGTCCACAGAGTTTGGACATGACTTCAAATAAAGGTTTGTAGTGGTCCATGAGGCAGCTGCTGAACTGGGAGGCATGTCTGGCGAGCAACCTGAGGCCGGCTGTTAAAGAAACAGATCAACGAAAGATTACTTTTTAAAAGTTTTATCATTAGTTTGCCAAGAAATCACAAGACTTACCAAAGGTGACTGCATATCGAGTCATGTCCATCTGTATAAAAAAGATAAAGTTTATAGAAACATAACAAAAATTTTAAATATTGATGAAAATGCACTCTCTGAATTACCTGGGGACTGATTGACTTTAAGGTGTACTGAAAGATTTCCTTGGATGTTGCTGGGTCTGCAAATCAGGAACAATTACCAGTAATAAATAGTTCTTATGAATCTAAGCTGAAACAGGTGAGTACTGACCTTCTTCCATGGTTTTAGTGAAGTTGACCATTAGGGCAGTGATTCCTCTCAGACATCCAGCAACCACTAAAAGCTTGGGTTCCTTTGTTGAAGAGGTCATCTGCAAAAAACAAAGATGAAACCAGCTGGTGCTGTCATGCTCATCAGACAGTATTTTTTTTTTTCTTTTAGCATTTAGTTAATCACAACTTTTCCATCATTCATCTGTATGAATGCTCCGTACCTGATCTTTCAGTTCTCCTAGGTAAGCCCTGTAGAGTTTGTCTGAGCTGTTGACCATCTCACTGGGATGAACTTCTGCAAGAACTCCCAGCAACTCATAGACTTTTCCAAGGACTATAAAAAAGGTAACAAATAATAATCAAAAATTAATAAATTAATCGAAACCCTTTTCATCTTTTTTTTTACTTTTTTTACATCCTTTTTTTTATTAAAGTGGCACTCGCCTGAATCTGGCAGTCTGCTCTTCTGACACAGCTCGCTGTAATATTTGTCAAATATTTTTGTGATTCTAAAGTTTGCAGCAACACTGGAAGCCTTTGTAGTTTGGAGAACCTAATGAGACACATTAACAAGGATGATCTTTAAGAAGAACAAAAGTAAAAGTCCAGTTTTAAATCTTTTAAATTCTAAAGTCCATTAAAGAACAAACATTGCAAGATCACAGGAATTTAAAAATCTGTTTTTAATGGATCTCTTCCTCAGGTCTGAGGGCAGTTCCTGGAGTCTAATTAGAAACCAACCTTAATAAGGAGCTCCAGCACTGGGGTCCTGCATTTGGCTCCTTTGTCCTTTGTGTACACGATGATGCATGTGTCCTTAAAAGGCACAGAATTACCAAAACATTTACACATATAAAAGCAAATCTGTACTAGTAACAGTGCTGATGTAGTTATACCTGTCCTCTCACCGGTCACAGCCCTGTCTTTACCATGTAACACACACAATAAAGACATGTAAAATAAATAAATAAATAATGGAGAAGAATACTTACTCTTATGTCAGTGGCGTAAGTCTTTTCCCAACCTTTGAGCGTTGGTGAGACTTTGTCCAAGAACTTCTCCAAAAAGACCAGGATTTCAATCCGAGTGTCCCGCAGCTGGAAAACAGATATATCAGCCAACAGGAGAACTTAACACTTACTTACATAGTTGTTTGCTATAGTTCGAGAAACCCACCTCATCCAAAGCCAGGGACTTCTTGAGGAAGGTAAGCAACCCATAGTCTTCCGAGAACAATAAAGATGTCTGTAGTGCTGGTTGCCATAAAAAAGATAAAAAGACGGAATAAGAAATCTTAGTACTTTTTTCATGTGTGCAATTTTAAATGTTCTGCTGCAGACCAACAGAGCAGGTACTGGGACAAACATGGTTGTTAAACTTTGGTAGGATGCTGACAGATGACCAGGGTTTAACATTGCGCTTGTTTTCTAGTAATATTAGCGATCTGTGTTGTGTACTGTTGGAACAAAAGAGTTAAAGCACCCCTGAGGAATAATGAGCAATGGAGGGAATCTGTGGTTACATCGACATCCTGCAGACTTCTGATCTGTGCTGCAAAACTACAGATTTTTTGTGCTTTTATAACATTTAAAACCGTTATTACTATTATTTATTCAACAATAAACATTTGCATTTAAGCTGTAATGCACCTTGAAACTTTCCTTATCATCAAAGAATCACGTGTGTTCTTCTTTGTTGTGTTTCGACTGAACGTTACCACCCACCAGTTTTGGCGGAAGAGCTTGCACCAAATTGATTGATTAAAAAAAGTTATCGATGTTACTAATTAATATTGTCTGCACGACGAACACATCAGTACCATCTAAAAAAAACCCCAAAACCCTTATCTTTCAATAGATTTGACGATGATCTGCAACAGAAGCCCCAGAAAAATAAAATTGCCGTATTGTTAAGGGAGGTTGGTGACGGACAGTAAAGCGAGTGTTTACTGGAGTGTTTGTCTTACCGAGTTCATTCTCGGTTGCTGTTACCATGCACTCCTGTACCAGATCACCGATAATATCGTGAGATTTTAAAGCTGCCGCTCTAGTGTCTTCGTCCGAAAGTGATTCGTGAAGTTTCAGAAGCAGCCCTTGGATTCCTCCTGCAGCGCTGCTGTGGGAAGACATAGCTGGAGTGATGGCTTAAGCTAGCATTAGCATAATAGATGTGGATTTATCTGGTAAGCCCGCAAACAGAGAACACGTGTTCTTCTAACTAGCTAAACACTGAACATTTCAGACTGTCAGCACACAGCCATTCAGTCCCAAATCCTTCGCATCAGGAAGAATCACAATAGCATGTAAGCTGCGTGTGTTTCAAAATAAAGGCCCCGAAAATAAAAATAGTACACAGGGTGACCGAGTGTATATTTAATGCCTATAAAGTGACAGAGGTAATATTACACTCTAAACAGACGTTACTATTTAGAGAAGAATTTCACTGTAGTTTCATTCATCTACTTGTGAAATTTTAATTTTGTAAGATTTGTTTTTAAGGTCTCTACCGGATCAAATACTACACATATTTGCATATTAGGAAAGCGACAAAAGTATAAATATATTATTTTTTCTATTTTTATTTTCTATTTATATCTACCTTGGAATTACCGCGTTTAATCGTCACTTAGGGTTTACTTTGAAGTGATTACCGGAAACGTACCGATATTATTGCGTTTGCTTTAACGCTACGTCATACGCGAAACACTGGCCTCTAGTGGTCACAATATGCTCTACATAATTAACTAGTAAAGAATTTATCTTGAAATACTTTTTTTTAAACATTTTTTAATGCTGTTCTGTTTGCTTTGGACTAGACAGAAAACAGAGACATACATTTCAGGAAAATCAACTTATATTCTTAACTTATTAACTTATATTCTTATATCCACAGACCTCAGTCAAACATTCGCATGACTGCTGCTGTTTGACTGAGGAAGAATAAAGTAGTCGTGGTAAGCCAAGCACATGACCACTTTAAGATGACAAAGCAACAAGGTGATACATACCAGTTTTTAAATTGTGTTGATAGGCCACGTAGGCGTGTTTTTTCCTCAATAGTTTCGTAGGTTTACTGTCTAAGGACAGCGCTAGCAAGCACTCTCTGCTTTAAGACAAATTCTTTTTTTGGGGTGGCACAAATAATTTGTGTGGCATGTTATTGATTGCAGAACAGATCAATTGTGTTAACACAGTAAGTCAAAATGTAAAACTTGACTGTAAATTCAGACACGTGAGGTTGTGCTGAAAAGAATGATACCAAGCAAGGAAAAGTAAATCGTTTTTAAAGGTGAAATGTAGAGGTCAAATCAAAAGTGGAAAGACAACATCAAGAATGATACCTCTAAAGAAATCAGTTCTGACTTTACAGAGTTTATAATGTAAATAATTAGCATTGAAAATATCTCAAATTTACATTAAAAACACTTACTCAGTAAATATGTGTACCAGAGAACAAATATTGATCATGATTATGTATTCTGGTAAATGTCATGTAAAAGTATTCAGCAGAAGTATCACAGGATTTAAATGGGATCCTCAATTTCACCACTAGAGGGCAGTGAATACCAATGATATTACACCCATCAGTAGTGTGTGTGTGTGTGTGTGTGTTGGCAAAACGCTCATAAAACAACTAGCTTAAGTGGCAACATTCCACATTTTTGAGACACGAGGGTGGGGTTTTTCTTTCTTTTTTTGAAACTGATGTTTGATATTGTTATGGGCCACAGAGGTCACACTGTGCCTGACTGTCTCAAAGGCTCTGTGGGTCTTGTGGTTTGTGATTGGCCCTAGGCAGGTGACCTGAGAAACTGATTTTTCAATCATCTACTGACGGAGAGCTTAAAACAAGTGAAACAGTAAGAAAAATGTTCTGTCCACTGCACAGCATCAGAATATCATTCAACCTCAGATCAGATTAGTTTCCTAAGAATTTTGCTACTGACCAGCTGAGCGACGGCATTAATACTGCACTCTGCATCCATCCATCCAGTATGACTGTCACTCAGTAACTGACTTACTGTTGACGCGTCAACACCTGCTTAGTTATATAGACCATAACCAGAGTGAAAAATTAACCACAGACAATGCGAGAGTGTTTCATAGTGAGGAGAACAGGAACCCACCCCAGTGACCCTGTTATTATCAAAGTGTCTGTGTCAGCCTGAAGGCTCACTGTAGACGTCTAACCTGGTCAGTCACATGTGCTCACATTACATTTGTGTCAAGAGATTAAAAAAGCTAAGAGCTTATTTTGTTCTTTATCTTTAGCACTCATTGATACAAGTGACAGGATGAAAGAGGGGTGTGTCGAGCCCTTCTTTATGGCCACTGAGTATCAATAAGCATTATTTAAACAATCAATGCTGTCATTTGAAGCTTTTTATTCTTTAACACACATACAGTATTGACACTCAGGCCTGGGCTATTACTGCATTACTTTTATTGTATGTCATACCACGTAACACAGGAGACTCACATCCATACACATGCAGCCAAACACAGACTGATTTCACAGTATTGTGGCTCTTCTAAACCCCAACTGTTGTATTTTCCCTCCACAAATTCAGATTTATTGAATGTGGACCAACACACAAGTCCCCTTGTCCCCCTTGGGAGGGGACTTGAGGGTTGTTGACCTGTTATTTATCATCTGAGACATCACCTGAGCCAAGGTGTGAAAAAAGGCAATGACTCTCAGGACCATTTGGTAGACCAGTCGGCATCCCACTGCAAGCACAAGTACATATAATTCATTCAGTCATATGTAAAATATAACTGTGAAGGATGTTTTCAGTGCTGATAAGCTTTATTTTTCTCCTGTCCCGTTTTACTGTATACATCGGAAACGTACGCACATCCAAAGTAAGAACGTTTGATTAACAGATGAAAGTAATGTTTGGTTTGTGGGAAATAAAAGCAGGGCTTACTTTATATTGTCAGATAGCTGACTTGACGTGTAAAGATTTTCCAGGGATGTTCATCTAGAGATCTATGATTATTTGTCCTTGTAGGAAATCTTATGTGGGCAAAACAAGTATCCATGACGCAAATGACTCAGCACCTAAGAGCAGTTTGTAAAAGTCAAAATGTATCCACCAACAGCCCCATTTCTATTCAGAGTCATTAGATCTAAACAACTATCAAGTTCATGGGGACAATCGACCTTATGGGTAGGCTGTACTAACCCCCCCTCCAAAAAAAAAAACAGTTATTACTTTTAAATATATAATTAATATCATCTGGGTACTGATTTTAAAAGTCACCAGGCATTAGTTTAGAAAGCTTGTCCGTGTCCTGCAAGCACAGTTCCCACTCATTCTTCTCCTTTAAAAGGACACAGAGTGGTGTGCCTTTCCCAAAGGAATGTCCCATGTCCAAAAAACGTCCTGATCCAAGAAAAACAAATTGCAAATGGGAAACTAGTGCAAACCGAATGCGTCTGCCATACAGATTTGCTGTAGAAGTACATTTACATAACCAATCCAGGCGAAGTCAGTGAAATCTTTGCTGCCTGCCTGCATGCCTGTATATACACCATATACAGTAATCAGCAAAGGAGTCAATTAACTTATACTCAGTGTTTACTTTATTTTAGAACCAGTGACCTATGAATGGCATTTCAAAAATAGTTTTGTCAGAAAATGTCAAATAAATTGGAATAGATACCGTTTTATTTTCAGAATAAAGGTTTAATCACTCCTGCTTTTCTGAGAGCTTAGCACCAGGCACCTTGTTACATGTTTTGTAACGGCAAAGTGATCATGATGTTAAAATCACCATACTGTTATTATAATGTCCAAACTATTTATCATTTAAAGTCATAACTGGTAAAAAGTATTATTTATACACTGTTTACCTTCAATTTAATACTTAACTTACTTCTTCCCAAGGCTTTCTGATAAAAATAGAAACAAAAATTCAGCGCAGCACCTGAGCCTGAGTCAGGTGAAGTCACTCATTAAATAGACCTCCCTGACATATACCTGGACGGCATCACAGCGCCCCTAGCGGTGGCAGTTTTTATAAAACAAGAATAGAACATATGGCGTTTGAAGTTACGCCTTTATTTTGAAAGGAATGACCGGAAGGTTCAGCCTTCTAGTTTGGTGTGCTTTCCACTTTAAAACTCCAGACACCTGTTGTTAAGGGAGAGACCACAAAAATGCCAGTGAGGTCACACACACACTACACACACACACCCCAACCGAGCTCCAGTTTACATCACATGGAGAGAAGAGCTGACGGAACACGGAGGAGCTGAGGCGGACACCGGAGGGTTTGGGACACAGCTGTGAAGATAAGGACAGAGCGGTGTCTGTGGATTAATTTATGTGTTGTTAATGCTGCCCATCGGACACTTTTTCGCTTCAGGATTTTTCGGGCTGCAATGTTTCAGGACCTAACGGCAGGTATGTGATTTTATTTGATAGATTAGAACTTTTTTTTGAGTTTGTACTGTAGAATATGTGTGCTGGTAAATGCTTCAAGCTAACAAAATAGGATAGAGAAGTGAATAAAAAGTGCGGGTTAAGTCGCACTTCTTTTATTTAGATGCACGCGAACTTCGTGCTTATCTTTTTTTTTACTTTATTGTTGGATAACGAACTTTACGACACAAACACGGAGTGGTCTCTTTACCACTTCGGCGCTTGTTAAACACACGAAAGATGAATGAGTTTATGCTGAACTTCACTTTTCTGCTCAGCTAAACTCAAATGGTGGCCGCGGGCTGGCTCGGAGAAGGCAGCAAAAGATGAGATTTTATGATCAGAGTGTTGCTAGTTTAGATTTATGGACGCCGAATTACCCACTCTGTCATAATGTTTCACTGACTTTAACGAGGATTAAATCTGGCCTTTATTTAAGTTAGCAACAAGAGAAAAATCGCCCCGCTGTTTAAAATTAACTTGAAACATCATGCTGTTCTTGATCTGCGTGTAGACGTGATGGGGCCACTCTGACATGAGTAGCGGCTTAAATTTCAAATGTATAAAAGTACACACGATGATCACCCCCCCCCCCCCCCCTTTTAGATTCATAATACTATACACAGGGCTGCATATAACATTACAGCTACAGATTTGAACGTTAACATTTCATGACTGCTGTGTTGAATGTGGTTAATGCGCCAAACGTGCAGAAACGCTACACTAGTCAGTACATTGTAGTAGTAGCAGTAGTAATCTGTGGTTTGGTGGTCTCTGTCACATAATGTTCTGTGCTGTAAATATTGTAAATTAAATAATTACTGCGTGAAAATGCAGATTATTTCGATGAATTCACATCACAGCAGTTTTCCACATTGTTCAAAGCACCACACTGCTTGTGAACTGTACATACTGACCATTTCATGCTCACTGCAGACTGTCACGATTGCCAGTGCCATAGAAAACGTGGGAAATCCACCTGTTGAGTATCAACAAATGCCTGATATGATTTCTGAGTATGCTGATTATCAGTAAAAGATTTCTAGCAGTGGCAAAGCTGGATGAAAAACAGTCTTGTTGTACATGTTGCTGTCAAAAGTTTATGTCCTCCCTGATTTCGCATGTGGTTGTATTGAAGTTGTGGAAAAGCTTTGTAATGTCATCTTATTGTAATTTCTTGTTTCAGGATTAGACACCTTCTCTCTCTGTGGAGTGTTCTTCATCCCTGCTGGGGTGCTGTTTTTAGTTTGAGAACAGAGCTGATCTGAAGGACACCAGGCATCAGGCCCGAGGGCCACTGGACCATAAAGGCATGCTTGCTGCCATGCTGCGCCAAAGTTCTGGCGGAGGATCGGGCGGTGGTGGTGGTGGTGGTGGTGGAACCAAACTCTCTCTGGGCATTTCCCGACTCTCCAGCTCCAGCATGAGTTCAGCAGGACCTGCCAGAGCCTCCAAGAGCGGTTCGGTGAGCTCGGACAACCCAGATGTCCTCGCCTCCGACCCAAACTACATCATGCAGCTGGTCAGTGACGTGCGCAAGTTTGCTGACGTGCTTCTGCAACTCAAAGAGGTGTTCAACTCCAAAGGTATGTTAGAAACAAGAGAATGCAATCATCACGGCACATGTGCCACCACCTTTAAAAAAGGAAGGGGAAAATCTACAGCTGATTAAAAGTGACACAAACACTCTCCTGACTAAACAATAGATAATAACGAACAGTTCAGTTATTATTACCACATTAGTTACCATATTAGGTGTACACGCACCAGAAGGCTCACTTAATCTGGACTCTGTCTGCTGTTATGAAAGTGTCGTTGGGGGTAACTGTGAGTGGTTTGTTTCCACAACAGTGTACCTGCTGTGGATGTGGGCTTTTTCAATAAATTACACCAATGACTACTTCCACGTATTAGCAATGACGTAGCGTGTTTGCCTGTTTCTTAACTAAACACTGCACACCTCCTCTGCTTTTTTTATTATTCTGTTTCAGTCATAAAAAAACCAAAACACTTGATTGGTCTTTAAACGCCGGGCTTCTCACAACACAGAAGTGCTGAGTAGTGTTGGAACGGCGATTTATTGCTGAATGTAGCCGCTCTTGTGCACATACTTTTGCTGTCACCGCAGAGGACACAGTCCGGACCCTATTTACCTGTTTTTGTCATGTCCCGGCCTTGACTGCACAGTCAGTGAACCTGCCTTATCTCACTTTCACTATGGCTCTTATCTTTCCTGTAAAGTAGAAAATAATGTGTCTTAATTGGTCTCAGACAAAATACACATTTAGAATTGAATAAAAAGTTGGCACCGCTCTGATCTGTTTTAAACGTGATACAAACCTCCCCAGAACAACAGCAGCAGCATTCCAGCTGGGCTATATTGACAGTAAGGAATTTAGATGGAATACTAAACCATTTATTAATGCGTTTCCTTTAGACAATTACCAAACTACAGGGAAGTAAGGTCTGGACTGAGGTTTACGCCATTCCTGCTTTGGTACGTTGTGCATTAGCTTTTGGATGAGACCCAGATTTGTTAATCCCCAGGTCTTAATAAGATGAGGTCAAGGTACATATGGTGGTGGGGCTGTCCCCTTTTCCCTCCATTAGCACTGCCATGACACTCAAGCTTTAGGAAAAAGGAATCCCAGTGGTTTTTTTGTTTTTTTTTTCAGCAAAGGTCAGCAAAGGTGCTTGACCCGGCTGGGCAGCTTGAGAGACTTTTCACCGACCCGTCAGCACGCTGCAGATCAAAGCAGTAAATCATCATGTGCGAGCGACTGACGTCTCCAGTTTTATGGGGGCAGGAAGAGACTTTATTTAGGAAATATACCTTGAAGCCTTTACCGCGTCACATTTTCTATGATTAACGACTTGGTCGAGTGTAATCAACAGACAGTTGTGTTTTCATTTAGTTTAATAGCAGATTTAATATATCAAAGTCAATATATAGAGTGCTAGCGCAGGTTCTCGCTGTGGATCACGGTTGCATAGCTGTCATTGTAGATATTTTTGCCTTTGGTTACTAGGGTTAAGAAACCGGTTTGTAATCTCTGTTTGTCTCCTAATGCTAATTACAGTCGTTGCCTATGTAACTGCACATCATTTACAGGTCTAGTAAGCACAGGCTCCGTCATGCCAGTGTAGTCGTTGAGATTCCAACACGTGATTGCAAAGCTTGTGGGTATCCCCATTAAAAGGCTTATTTTGGCTAAGTACAGGAAAGGGCAGATTTGGGGAAAACGGGGCAGATTATGATGCAGAAAATGGATCTGCCCGCTACTGGGGGAAGTGGCAAAAAAGTAAATCGCGGCTTAAGCAAAAGGTAGAGTTAGAAGTAATGTTTAAAGGCTGATTGTTACATCGTGAACTCATGCAAGCACGGGGCAGGGTCTTACAGAGAGGCTACCAAACTTGGCAATATGTACTGATTCAGGAAATAAGTCTTTATCTTGATTGTATCAGGGTGGCTTTTGCTTATCGTGTCATTGTTAAGGTTTAGGGCTTCAGGGCATTAAGGGAGTGTGCTAACAGATTGTTGGAAGTCGCTGACTTGTCCTCGGATTGGGTTTGATTTAACACCCCAAGGCCTCCTCCTCCCACCCCACCCCCAAAATTTATGGCCATATTGTTTCTGTGGTGCTTCACAATAGAGGCAACCTCTCATTACCCCCAGCGCTTGCTGAAACCCTCCTTTTTTTTTTTTTTAACAACACAAAGTGACGAGCGACAGTCAGCTCAGAGCCCCTGTAGCCTGTAACACTGCCTGTATTCACAGTCACTGATGTGAGTCTGACACTCATTGTCCCAGGAGGTATCTCCAGACTATCATGCTTCTGCTAACTGGCAACTTTTTGCAGAAACGATTCTTTCCCAAGTCCAGAATAGCTGCTGACCGCAGGACTGATCCCACAGGGGCTTTTCTCAGCCTGTGTTTTATTTTTCTGGCAGTGCACATCAACCATAAATGGTGATTAGTACTTAGTGCCTCTTGAGTTGTGGGTCAGTGACGCATGTCTGAATTGTCTTTTGCTAAGAGAAATCTGTTTATCCTCCTGGATTGCTGTTGGGTCAATGTTGACAACATGTCATATTCACAGTGTGACAGATATTTTTGGGGGCGTGACTTTGTCCAGTGGTTGCTTGTGAAAGACTTGTTAGTAATTGGATGGAGGGGATTGTTATTTTGACATATTGTTTTGCAGATGAGCTGTGGAGTTTGCCCTCATGGCATTTGCGTACAGCTGTAAGTAGGGTCTTTCCATCATATTATTTGTCAAGTGACTATTTAGCCCCTAATGTGTCTTCTTACAACAAATAACAAACTCCAAGCAACAGACTGTCGCTTCTCATCGTCTATTTTAGAGGTGAGGGAGTGCCTGTCCTGATACGATAGGTGTGCCATCGCTGTTGTTGTGCTCCGAGTACCGAGGAGGATCGTGGCCAATTTCACGTGTCAGCTGCACAATAAGGAAAACTGCAACACTAAGCAATCCATTCAGTGTAGGTCATTCAGACATTTACTGGCCAGTTTTGTGTTTTCACTCAACCATAATAAAGCCGGTTAGTGTAATATTTAAGACTATAATATGGTTTGTTAATAGACTTATATTTTATGTTGTAAGCGCAGAAGCTAAATAGCAACAAAAGCTTTAAAATGTTCAATTTAGCCTCATTCCTGCACATCGCAGGTGTTGCTGATAGAATGAGAGATGTGGACAGCTGCTGTCGGCTTAACTACTTTACAAATCCGCTGAATTTAAAGATGGTGGCAGACTAAACAAGCAGTCTGTCTGCATACAGACAGCTTTGATTTTAGCTTTTTCAATGTAGTTGTGCTGTTGCTGTGTAAAACCAGCAGGTTTTTTCAGGGAGGAGATGAATAAGAAAAACCAGGGAAAAGACCCGAGCACAATGAGTAAATCGTGTAATTCTGATGCTTTTCTAGTTGTCTGGTCAGTCTTTGAACAGAACAGTTTTAACCAGATTACCATGCTGTAACAAGGCATTAACAGCAGCTAATGTGGTGTTTCATAGATTCCCTGCATCGGTGTCAGGGCGTTTCCCTGTCGGTCAAATATCTGTTCCCTGTTTCTGCCTTAATTTGACACCCTGTATTTTTCTATGGACTGCTTTTGTGGACTGCTGATATATTGTGACTACTATAAACACGCAACTTCACATAGAAAATCTTAAACTCAGATCTGCATCCACAGCACTGCTTAGTTCATTGTGCGTGTCCTACACTCATGTTACATGTACCCTACATTGCTGTAGAACAAACCACACACACTTGTTTAGCGAATCTCTTGAATTACATGCTGACAAAGTGGGCCACAATGGGGTTTAAAGCCAAGTCTTTAATCATGCATTATAAATGAAGTGAGATTTCAGTGCAGCACGTGAATGCTGATGTGTCCAAAGCCCGTGCCCTCAGCAGCTCTGTGATTGTCAAATATTGCACAGTCCCCATCATTCTTTCTGGGAATGCCTGCGGTGCAGTACACGTACATAAAAAGTGGGTTTTATTACAGCTTCGTCATCATTTGTCACGGTTACAATCTGTCAGGGGGAATGGATGACTCGTATGGCTGCCCTCTTTAATTCAGCCGTAGAGTCGTAGGTGTCCTCTGTTAATCAGTGTGGGTTTTCGGAGGTTTAGATTGTGTTGTTCTGGATTTTAATGATTAACAGGTGGCTTCTAAAAATGACCTGCAGGTGTTGAGTAATGTGTAACGGCATCCTGTAATACACCTTGAAAATAAAAATTGGTTCAGCTGGTTCATTCATGGGTAATGTAAGTTTATCAAGTTGCATATTGGCGTTTTGGACTGTTTTTGAAATTTTTTTTGAAGTGAAAATATTTTCCCACATGTCATAACGTAAGTGCCCGTCTTTTTATTTTTGTGCCTTTTTTTTTGAAAGCCAGCCGAATATCCTACCATGCTGAAAAGGCTTTGTGGGAAAGTGATTCTGATCTGGGTCCTCAGAGAAAGCCCTAATGCTATTTTCGTAATTTGTATTCCAAATCACCCCTTGTGAAATACCAGCCTAAAATTAGCCCTTCTTGTGCTTTTCACTAACCGTTCCAGACTTTCTTAATGGCCGCAGCTATGCTGTGTTTAGACAGTCTCTCCCTCTGGGTCTGGGATCCACTGTAATGCGTGCAAGCTTCTTCTTGCCTCCAAAAAGTTCCTTTTATGGTTCTTTTACTGTGCCTGTATTTAAAGCTGCTGTAAATTATTCTGAGCACAAGATAATAAGTCTCCCCAATATGTACTTACATTCAAGGTTTGGGATTCCTGGGATCTCGATTTAATCATGCTGGACACTTATCTTGTAAATTAAGCCTCCTAACTGGATTTATTACATTAGCTTAATTGTTCTGGGGGATCCTTGTTTAAAAGCACAGCTATTGTCTTGGTATTAGTTGATGGGCTAGAGTTGGATAGATTTTTGGATTGTTCTCCCTCCCTCCCTAGGATTAAAGTACAGAGTCTTGTGACATATGGCAGTTCAATTTATCCTCTCTGACTGGGGGAACAAAACATGTAATGATGCACCCTGTACAGAGCGCACTGAGCTGACTATCTATCTTTTGGCAACAACAATGTGTACACTGAAGCCAGGCTGTATACAGGTGGCAAAGCCATGCAGACTTGTTGACTTTGATAGTCCAACATGACTTGAAGATTTGTAAGTTGTTTTCAAGTTGGAACCCTAGGAAGCTCCAGAAAGATTTACACTTAAGGGCACTGTTGTTGTGGGAGCAGCTTTGTTCCAGGAGGCTGTCGATGTCTGCCACACACCGAGATAAAGCTCCAGGATTCCCACACTGGACACGAGAGGTTTAGATAGACTGTGGGAGCTGAAGAGGGAATGTACTTGAGAGAATCAGCCCTTGGGTATTCTTTCATATATACAGTAGAAGGTTTTTGCCCATATAAAAAAATGGATACTGAAGATGGCTTTTATAAATATGTTTTCTATGTGTGTGAAAAACAGGCATATAGCAGTGTCATGTTATTCTTATTAATATTACGCAGAATACCGATAATAGATTTATTAAAGGCCTCTTTGTCTGTGTAAGACTTTCTTTTGCCTCTTTTAATTAAACTTGAAGGCTGAAGATTTACTGAGACTATGCAACCCCATTATTTATCCTCTGCAATAGATTTATAACTTGTAGCATTTATTTGACATCCAGACTCTATGGTGCAAATTATTCATCCATTAAACGTGGATATCCAAATTAGTGCTGACGGTGCATGATGGTGCTTATCCAGTTCAGGGTTGCAGGGGGCTGGAGCCTATCTCAGGTGGGGTACACCTTGGACAGGTTGCTGGTCTGTCGCAGGGCTAACCCTAACCTTGGTGCATGCTTGCATGTGACTGGACCAACCCCACGCTGTTTACAGCTCATAGCTCTGTTGTTACCTGCCAACAAAGCTGATGGGTGTGCATTCATTGAATTATAAGCACAACAATTAAACCATTACCTTCCCAGTCATTTGATAGAACAGAAATAGATCATGACTAACATAACAGAAAACTCCTTGGTTTATAACTTTGAAAGCTTTTACAGAAGGGTGGCAGATTAGCACTGGCTCTAGAGACCAGAATGCCTTCGCTCCTGTGCACGTTCTGAGTCTGCTCACACTGTTAATTGCAAGAAACAAAACAGTGCATTGTGCTCAGTTAAAATGCTTGGTATGGTTTTCCCAGATTCCTTTTTTATATTCGGTGTAGTTCAAGTTGGAGCTATACAAAGCAATGAATGTCCCTGAAGTCGACCCTTTGCAGTGTGCTAAGTTCACAAAACGTGGAATTCTTGAATGTTTTTTATTGACTGAAATGTACTGTTTCAGTCAATTAAATGCCTTGACAGTTATGAAAGTAACTGTGTTTTGAGGGTCTTTTTAAAGCTTTTTAGCCCACAAAGCCCATTCTCCCAGGATTAGAATGCTAGTAAAGCTAAACAGTGTGCTCTTGTTCTCAGTGCAGTGTTTGCCCCCAACCTCAGCCTCCTCACCACCCAATTCTGCCCCTTGACAGGTGTACTAAAGGGGCCCATCTGTGCACTTGTTGGACAGCTCTCCCAACTCTGTCCTGCAGCTTTTCCTTTGCCCGTACTCTCTTCAGTCTAATGCCTGGCCTGCTTGGCTGCAAACTAGAGGTTGCACTGTGGGGATATTTGAAGTTTCTCTTTTTTTTAAAAAAAAAAAAGCATAGTTGGAATGCCAGCCTTCAGGGCTTTGCGTCCACAGTGGGCGACAGCGGCAGGGTGGTGATCTGGGGGGATATCTAGAGAGAAAGGTCGCCTGTCTTTCGTCTGTGACAGACGGCTCCAAATAGAAATGAAAGAGGATGAAAACAAATTCTTCACTCTACTGGGCATCTCATTTCTATTCAAAGGATTAAAGAGGGAAATATCTGACGGGTAAATGTGTCATAAGAGAAACACATCTTGGGATTTTTCACCTGTCTTAACATGTTATTGGATTTCTGTAATTGTTATTAATATATGGTTATAGCTTGTTCTTCTCTGTTAACATGATGGCACGTTTTCTTAGTTATTTTGTTAACTGCTAACAAGCTTGAAAAAGGCAATTCCCAGCAGAGTGGGGACAAAAAAAGCCCCCTACCTGGGTAGAAGGTGCTGCGTGTCTAGCCTAAGGGTATTTTTTTTCTTTTCTTGAATGCCAGCTCTTTGTGCATGCAGCCATGGGAAAATGGCTTCAAAGGTAAAGCAACAGGGAATGGTTTGGCATGAGCATAGAAATGTAGGCAATGTTCCCCTGCCTTTTTTAACCAGCTGAGTGTAATCTGCTAATCCACAGAGCAGGCTGCCGGTGGTCTGTCGACAGAGGTGGAACACGGCCGCTGACCACAGGAAGTTTGATGGGGAGGGGGGATATCGAGGGGATCTATAGGCCACCCATTGCAGTGACCTGGCAGAGTGTTAAAGGTTAAGTGGACCTATTTCGCAGGATTGCCTTATAGTCGCGCAAATAGTTTGAAATGGCGGTGAGGTCGTTTTTGCCTGTAAGTGAGAGAGGTGGTAGAAAGTGGCATTTCACTCTTGCCAATTAAATATGACTCCTTTACAATAAAAAGGTTATTAAGTCAGACAGTGATTGATTATTAGACCTAAGGGTCAAACTATGCTTAGCAAATCTTACCGTAGCTTTTGATGAATGCTCAAGTTACTGCCACTCCAAAGTGCCAGCTGGTTATTTAGGGGGTGAGTCAAAGGAATGTCCTGCTGCGGTCTAATTCAATGGGACACATGGAGAGGTTTTGATTGACATTAGTCATGGGTTGCCTGTCCAACATATTATTTAGCCCCCTCTGCCTTGAGCTGCTTCCATCTGATCGGAGCGGCGCAGACCCGGTCGTGACACGTTTAGCGATTTCACACTCGTTTTGTGGCAATGCGCAGCCTCTGTCCTCTCAAATGTTTTGAAGCATAAATAATACATTGCTCCCATGATTTGCAATGCATGAATGAGCATAGCTAGGGTCGCAGCAAAAGGAATGTTGCCAAGTCATATTGTGTCAGACCCAAGTGGAAGTTTTGTGCCTCAAAGAGTCGAATCATTGAAGGCCCAAAAAGTGAAAGCTGGCATGTGGTCCACATCAAGCAAAGACATTGGGGTTGCAACAAAAGCGGCTAGTTTTATTATATGGTTGTTCTTTTATTGCGGGTAACGTGAAGTAGGTTTATTTTTTTTATTTAGTCTAAGTTTAATATGTTTTTTTGTCTTTTGTGTGTTCATTTTAAATCCTTTTTTGTTCTGAGAACCAAACAGACACAACTAGGGCAAATAATTCCTGTGCACATCACTGCTTCACTGATGTGCCACATGTTTTTCCTGCATACTGCGTAGCCTAAACCAACCACGAATCTTATCAAATGGAAGAATGCATCCTAAACTTAATGTTAAATCTTGAAGTCCATCACGTGAAGGTGTCAAGAGAGCATCTGCTCCACAGTGTTTTGGTGTTGACGTGTCATCTCAGTGGTGAGCGATCTGACAATGTTTTCATTATGGATCCCCCTCCACTCCTCACTCCCGCAACTCCCGTCCGCGCTCCCAAACAAGAGGCTGGAATGTTGGGTTTCCATGACGCTAATGAAGTAAAAACCTGGCAATGCGTTGCTGGCAGCCTCTGAGCAGCTCCTGATCTGCGGCCTCCTTCTCATCAGGATCAGAGTCTGATCCCTCTGCAGCCTTCATTCACCAGGGCTTATTATGCCCAGGAATGTCTCTCACTCACTCCCTCCCTCATAACCCCCTCTGAAGCAGGGATGTGGGGTGCTGGGGTAAATTGTGGACAAATCCCCAGTAAGAGTACTACCCCAAATAACACACAACCCCCCCCCCCCCCCTTTTTTTTTTCTGGCTCCCATCAAACTAAAACTCCTCCCCTACTACTCCTTACAATCTTTCCTCTGCTAACTGTCACACTTGGACAAAGATAAGCACAAACTCCTCTCCTTCTTTCCTGTGGAAAGCCTTTGTTGTGATTTATGTTCCATAAATGCTTCATGTAGCAGGCCCATGAGGTGACCAGTCCCACTTGTTTGCCATTTGCCCCAGGGACAATGGGGAATTTTTGGTACTCAAACAAGTCCTCACTCCAGAGTCCTTAGATTTCCCAGGGGAAAACAGAATGATCTTCCCAGAGGCATGTTTATTTTTTTTGCCTGTGTTCAGAAATCCTTCAACTATTTGCAAATTGAAACGTCTTCCATCGCTGCACTGTCAATACCTCTGCCATTATGTTTTTTTTAAAGGCACTCTGCAGTGGGAACCAGTTCTTTCTTTGTGTCCCAGCCAGAAAGGCAGTTTAGGGGTTAAATAATCAGTCTCTGTACATTATCCTGTGTCATGCTGGGCTGGTGGATGCAGCCATAATGTCTTGCTAATTAGCCTCTATTTAGGTTTTTCCAATAGGCCACACAGCCGCCATTGACGATTGAAGCCCATGGAGCTTTGCAAAGGAAGACCCTCTGTCTTGTGGGCATTCATGATTTTAGGCTTGTCCTTAATAAACCTTTAGGCTCCCCAAGCTTGATGCTTTCAGGATTCGGTATCCAGTTACTTGGTAGATGAATAGGGTATCTTGCCTCTGTGGGGATGATTTAGTCCATTGTGTGTATGTTGTCTTTCAAAGGATAATGTCCATAAATGGGATCTAAACTGACCAGGACCCATTAAGGGCTCAAGGGTTGAAGCAGCTTGTTGTAAACGTTGACCCTTATCATATAAGATAGTGACAGAAAGAGGTTGTGGGAAAACCCTAGCACCAGGGATAAAAATGGCAAAAATCTACATTCAAAAATACTAAAATAACAGTAAAAAATAACAGAGTAGTTGCTGGACCATTACAAAACAACGTTTGTCAAGTTTTGTACAGCAGAACTAAGTCTTATTATGATGTCTGGTTGTGCCAGAAGTTCACCACTGGCTCCTTTTGCTGCCTCGTGTGGAGCTGGGCAGCTGAAACAAAAAGACTAGAGGCTTATGCCCTCAAAACCCACCAGGTCTTCGGCACTGGAAGGAGCTGCACATGGCATCTGATGATTGATGAAGATGGTTGCTATGGATAAAGATGGGATTCCAGGTCCTGTGGAGAAGCTTTTGGCAAAATAGAAGGAGCAAGCATGTTGGCATGGACTACCATCTCACTGTGGTAGTGAAACAGTGTTGTGATTGAGCTTCTCCCCTCATGAAGTAGTTTTTGGTAATGAGTTGCTTATTTAGTTATTTCCACACATTTTAGGCAATCTTTTGCTGGTTAATTGGTTTGAGTTGCCGCTTGTTGATGATATTTCTCAACAGTCTAGTCGGCTGGACATAAAGTTCCCAGTAAAGCAGCAGAATATATAGACATTTTACATGTCAGAGCTGTTCTGTTCAAAATGTTTTACCTGAACTGTTGATCACTGTGAGGTTGTTACAGACTGGTCAGTCGGCTGGATTTACATTTCAGGCCTCAGCTAGTATTGTCACGGTGGCCACAAAGACCTAGCATTATTAGCCCCACTGGCGGAACTATTTGTCCCACTCCAAAAGAGAGAGCTAACGAATAAAAGAAAAAACGGGAGACAGCTAAAGTCTTCCTGATCCCCATTTCCATGAAGGGTAATCCAGGGGTGATCGTCAGCACAAAATGCGGCTTTGACCGACTGTGTCTTTTGTGTGTGTGTGTGTGTGTGTGTCTATGTTTGTTTGTGTGTGTGTTTTCGTTTAACCTGTTATTGGCTGCAAAGATATGTGACCTGGAAACAACTATTAAAGTGAAGTCATATGACATTTAAAACATGAAATCAAAACAACCTCCCAAACAGCCTCCTGTGTATTTAGTGTGATTATAGTTTAGGACTCAGCATATCTAGATCACAAGTGTAATTATGTGAGTATGTGTGTATATTGTGTTTGCATGAGTGAGGGAACAGAGGGAGATGTGCCTACCCTCTTGTACTGGTTATTTCTAAGAAAGCCACCCATGCATGTTGTGTCAGCAGTCTGGTCACACTCCACTGTATGTTACCAATAAGTAGCAAAAAAACCCTCAGCCTTAACTACCTTAGTTAATGCATTGCGCTATTCATGATCTCACTCTGACTAAGCCGAGAGCACGTTTTCAAGGTTAGATGATAACAGAGTGCATTTTGTCCCCTTGTTAATGGCTGTGACTCACTGTTTGTAAAGTCACGTGCAGTACAGAGAACCACATACCTGAGATGCCGTGTTTTCTTTGGTTCGCTCGCTGGATGGCTGATGATTGCTAAAAGACCATAGTAGGTCTTGTTTATTTATGCGCATAGCAGTTGGGTTCGTGTGTTGCGTTTCTGCCGTCCTCCACTTTATGGTGCGGTCGCCAGGACAGGCTACTAGGAGAACTCAAACCTGGAATGGCGGCACATAGTTATCTTGTCACCAGTATGTAAATTGGTGGGTCCTAGGACTAATCTGTTCAGGGTTTATAAAACGTGATACCATTTTGTTTGATACACTTCTGTTTGGAAACACAGTGGGCCTGCAGACACAGTTCATAGCATAAAATGGCACCTTGGAAACCTGTAATTTTCCAGCTTCTACAGTATCATGTAGCATATGACCTGTCATCATTGAGACGAAGCAACACTGCCAATGATCTCTTTTCTTACTGGTGAAAGGTTAACAAGGCTAATGGATAATCCACTGGCTGTATAATATGTCAGTTCTGTCAATTGAAATGGTTGATTGCATATATCACATGTTAGTTATTGACAAAATGTTCAATATAATTGCCCTTTCTCAAATTCGTTCCATATATTTCTATAAATCTCGAATCTGAGTTCTCCAGCTTTAAAATGTGCAGAGATTATTACTGATTTATTAAGGGATTTGTTTAAAAAGTGAATAAATGATCCTTAAGTACAATACCAAAGCTATATATAGTTTCAAATTGAAAATTTTCCTACTTAATATTTCAAAAATGTGGCATACTGACACGGCTAAGGCAGGGGTGGGCAATTCCAGGCCCCGAGGGCCGGTGTCCTGTAGGTTTTAGATCTCACCTTGGGTCAACACACCTAAATCACATGATTAGTTCATTACCAGCCTCTGGAGAACTTCAGGACATGTTGAGGAGCTAATTTAGCCATTTAAATCAGCTGTGTTGGTTCAAGGACACATCTAAAAGCTGCAGGGACACCGGCCCTCGGGGCCTGGAATTGCCCACCCCTGGGCTAAGGGATTCCTTTTCTCATCAGTCTGGACTAAATGTGAGCATATCTTTCTGACTGGGTGGAAAATGTGTGCAATAAGCATTATTTAACTGTCTTGACAATCTCCAGAGCACCAAGACTGTCTTCACCACGCGGTCCACGAACGTCTCGGTGAGCTGCTACGAGTCCTGAAGGCCATTATCAGCAAACACCAGAGCCTCAACTCAGTGGATATCCTCAGTACAGCTGGAACCGTCATCGCCACGGTCAAAGGTGAGCAAAGATGACCAGCTCCCCCTAAATGCTCACCCTCATAACTTTCGGCTTTCCTGTAAAACATGCCAGATACTCCTCCACTCTTCCTTTAGTCTGTTTTCTGTCTCTGCTTATCTAATCCTCCCTTCTCCCTTGATAGTCTTCTCTGCTGGGCATTCACTATTACCACGTCCTGTCTCTCATACAGTCTTCCCAATCCTGGTTTAAAGAACTTCCCAGAGATTGTTTCTCTGGAGTTGTGTTTTAGCTTCAAGGTGACACAGTTCTTCAGAAGTCACTCGAGCGCTTTGAATGCAGCAGCGTGTGTTTCAAACCCCATATAGAGACGAAGAAAATAATATTTGGGAGTCAGGTACCTGATACTTGAAGATGCAGGGAGAAGCGGGTGTCCTTTGTGCTTTGTCTGCCAGTCCAGTGGGAACTGCACAGAGGAATCCTTTTCACTCGCTCATTCTTTAAGATTATGATCTGGCATGCAGGTCAGTTCTTAACTTGGCGGCCACACAAGAATCCCTAGAGTATACCTCGTCTCAATTTGCATTGCAAAGAGGGGGAGAGAGGGGCTGCATAAAAAGCTTTTACTTCTAAGGAATGGTGACATGATGGAGAGGCCTGAGGAGGCTCTGCATGTGCATGTGAATGTGAATGGGCTTCACCTTTAGCTGAAATACTTGGAATGAGTCCATATACATTTGGGCGTGTGCATATATGTGCCACAAAAAAATAAGCACTTGCAAGTCCTGTCTTTCATGCAGTAACTTGAGTGTTTATGTGGCACTGGAACATGTCTTTACACAAGCGAGACAAAAAAGCAGCACTCTGTCAATGAGGAAGGCTTGGATTTGAGAGCTTAACAGTCATTCTGTAAAAACATTGTTATTAATGCTCGTGATTATATTGCATTCATCATTAGAAGGATTCATAAGTATATAGATTGAAAGTCTTCAGCTGTTAGACAAACTTTTTTTTTAAATAATTCTGAGTAATGGTATTATTTTTGTTATTTCAGAGGAAGTTCCTATAGTGAATAGTAGATATTATAACACAGTAATTACTTGTTCTTTCCATAACTATATGAAGTGCTGTAACATCTTTCTACCACTAGGTGGCCAGAACTGTCCACTTCTTGATACCCCACCCCCCCCAAAAAAGAGAGATGTAGACGGTGCCAGTGTGTTATCAGCTTTGCTCCATTGTTTTTGAGCCACCAAGCCTGATATTTTACACAATAACGTAAAGGTTTGCTGTACATATGAGGCAAAACTAGCAATTTGTTTTGGATTTCTACTTGAAGTGCACCCTGACCCTACGTCAAAGAGTTGTTTTGGTGAAAAATTGAACCTCCCACCCTGTGATACTCTGTTTCCTTGGCATACCTCAGTACGTCTTCAATTACTCTCTGTTGGAGCTTCCGATCCCTTAATTGCAGCACAGGACTCTGCTACTGATGAGTGTTTCGAGAGTGTTGTGCTTTTCGAGTGAAACAATACCATTTTTCTCTGATGATGTAACTTCCACATTTGGACCACTGGTTGGGGCCTGAGCGAGTACTGGCATTGTATTCCAGCAAGCCTCAGGATGTCCTGTTGGGGGGTAGGGGCTGTGCGGGAGAGGAGATGCGAAAGCAGAGCTGTATGATTTGAATGGTGGTAACTGCTGGGGGTGTCTTGGAGACACCCCGTTAAAATCAGTTTTTAAATTTAATTTGAAGACTTTTTCTTTCCCCCCATTGGATTTATTTTATTTATTTTCAGTGGTCAGTCTTTCCTTGTGTTGGTCAAAGGAATCCTTTTCTTGGACCAGCTAAAGATTTGCAAGTATTTTGGTTTCATGTTTAAGGCTTCTTCTAAGGAGTCTTAAGTAGGTGTTGATTTCCATGATCAACAAGGCTTATATCTGTTAAGGACGAGGCGGGAAAGAAACCTGTTTTGAGGTAGGTAATTGCTGGTTCACTTGTGTGCTTCTTTAGCAACACCTTCTGAAAACATTTTGAGGTACGAGGCAATATGTAATAGCAGTTCAGAAGACTGGGAAGGTCTATAGTAGGCGTTTGTAGGTGGTTTGCATTATGTGAAACAGATACTAAGAGACCAGGTGGAAGATCTAGGACTCTAGGTGTGGATGAAGTTTAGGCTAGTTTTGTTTCAGGATTTGAGAAGTTATTAAAGTTCAAGAAATTCTGAAGTTGTCCCATCTTGGGATTAATGTTCAGAAGTCAAGACATTGAAGTAGGTTTTGAGCTTAGCTAATAAAAAACAAGTGAACTCTGTTAGTTTTCTATTTAAAATGTCTGAAAGTCATTGAACTCTAGAAATCTCCATTGTTCTATTGGAAAGGAAAGACTGAATGAGCAGTGACATCACTGATTTATTGCTGGGTCTCATTTCTGAGCATCTCTCTCCTGGTTTATTTTCCCTCTGCTCAGTCCGGCCAGGAAGTTTATTGTGAAGACTGATTACAGCCGTATTTACACTGGTGCTTTTCCTCCATTCTGTCCTCAGTCATCACTGTGTTTAGATTTTCAGCAGGAAACTACTGCAAGAGCAGATTACAGCCAAATATACACACTCACGGTCTTTGCTTATCTTCACTGATTTAACATAAAGTTGTTTTTGGATGCCTCTGAGGGATTGCTCAATTCTAAAAGGTCTACACACAAACAGTCCTCTAGCTCTCAGAGCTTTTGAGGAGTACAGTCTGAGTCAGAAGAGATTTTCATTCACTCTGTTGTTAACGTCATGCACAGGATGATGAATCATATCTTGTGATTGTTGCCTTAAACACAGGATGTCTTCAGTATGCAGGATTTGGGGTTGTTACAGAAAGTTGACTCAGTCTTACTTCACCATCATTTTACAGGAGTGAACTTTAAGGAGGTGAACGAAGACAACAAACATAAGCATTTCGGAGAGATCTACGCCGCAATTGACACATTGGCATTCACCTTTGGCAATGTGTGAGTATGATGTCATTACTCTGATTGCTCCTTCCACGGCTCATTTCACTCGATGATGTTTGTTACTGCGTTCTATTAGTTAGCATATGCACGCAGCTAATGGAGGTCAGCCGATATTTATTAATCTTGTGTGAAAAGAGAGAATAAGAGCTAAGGAAAAATAAAAGCAGTTCTTTTTTGTGAGTGCAGATAAAAACACTGTTTATGCTAAATAAACCCCCCGAACATAATTTAAGTCGTGTTTTTGTGTGTATTTCCTTTTGTGCTTTTCATTCTTTACTGAACCTTTCTTTTATTTTGTTTTGTTTTTCTTCAGAGTGTCTGACTTCCTTATGGGAGATGTAGAGAATGGATCAGTGTTGGGGCTCCCCCTGACTAAGAGAAGCAGGGTAAGAGAAGTGCAATATTTAAAAGTGAGGCTTTAATTTCCTGATAAACATCCTCCAGAACTGCATTTAAGATTTAAAATGAAACTCGTACTTTAGAATATGGGCTCCATTATTAAACATACATTCATCATCAGTTCATGGACGATGTTGGCTTCTGGCCCTGAATTGTCAAAAATAAGATATGAAAAGTTGCCCAGCAGAGATCAGGGGTGAAGCAACATACCTGCAGGTTGCAGCATGATTCTGAAATGGCCTCTTCAAATGATGAATTGATGTCATGCTTTGTTGTTTTCCCACTGCAGGTTTTGTAACTGATGTAAGGAGGAAGCCAAGTTTCTGATAAGCCTTTTTTAAGCGTTTTAGCCGAGCGTACTCTGCTTTGACAAGGAAGTTCACCCTTCGTGCACCTCCCCTATGTCTCATATTTATTTATTCAAAAACACTTTTTTGGGTTTGTTTTTCAGTCTTTTGAGAACCTCTCTGTGGAATCTGGAGGATCCGGTCTTGAGAAAGATGATCCGCCAGGTAAGGCAGATCACTGACACACAGCTACTGTACTGTACTGTTCTCCAGTGTGGAAGTTTCAGGAGTGGGGAGAGATTGATTCTGTTTTTTGTCCTCTCCCTGGCATATCTGTGTCTGTGGGGTTATTTGCAGTTATGTCCAGTCACCTTATTCTGGTATTAATGCATGTGGTCATTCTCCTGTCATCATTGCTTCCCTTCAAATGGCATTAATATTGTATGCTTTATTGATCCCTGTGGGGAAATTCTTCTCTGCATTTAACCGATGGGCATGGGCTTTTTCAGTGTGTAGAGACGGTACCTTGCTCAGGGGTACCTCAGGGTAGCCGTTCGTTGGATTCGAACCCCCACCTTCTGATCATGGGGCCAAACACTCTACCTACTGAGCTGTCCCTGCTCCCACATCTTAGCCGCATTAGCCCGCATGTTGCTAACTCAAGGTCAGCATGGGCTTTTTCCTGCTGACTCACAGTCATAGATGTTGCTAAACATGCACCTACTCCATCGAGCCATGTTCAATGTGTGTTGGTTGGTTAGTGGGGATCATGTTGCACACGCTTCCTCATGTGATTTATTTTTATTTATTTATTTATTTATTTTCGTGTGCTCATCAAAGAGTCTTCTCCACCGGTTCGGGCCGAAGAGGTGGACAGGACACTGCAGCGGCAGGACAGCGGAGTGGAGTCAGCACTGGCCTACGCCAAGGCGTGGTCCAAGTATACCAAAGAGCTGCTGGCATGGGTGGAGAAGCGTCTCAATATGGGTGAGTTATGACACCGGTGGATTCACAAGACCAATTCTGAAGCACTGTTAGGAGGCAGCAGCTAAGTAGTAAGTCACTAAGTAACGCCTAAGTAGCTCATGAGAATCCAAAATGATGTCATGGGTTGGTGTCATGGACCACGGTCATGTGCTTGACTCTTTAGTTGCCATACGAGATCCTTTCATTGGCTTTTTATGACGATGGGAACTAAAACGTCTTGTTTTGGACGGTAGATGAGCCGAGGGGCTTCAAAAGGGACATTATATGATGAATAATAATTTTCAGCATTAATGAATATGAACTTGAATCATGCAAAGCTACACTAATGGAGTCTCAGCCATCTTAGTAGTTAATTTGTCCACTTGATCTTAAAAGTAGCTCTATTACAAGATCACTGGGAAATGTCAATGATAACTGTGCTTTCTAGCTAAACACATCATTTTAGTGAGTGGACAGTGTAGTGATTCATTAAAGGCTAGTTCCCACGGAAACCATGTTGATCACCTGAGCTGGACGTAAAACAATGAAGTCTTGTTCATGCTCAAGGTTGAGTTTGTAGTGTGCAAACTTTTGTTTGGTAGATTGGTTAATGAATGGTTTCACTTATCCTGTGACACAGAACGCTCAGTCAAGCTGTACAGTCCATATTATCAGCTCCTTTTCTTAAACACACTGCAAACACTTTTTTTTTTTTTTACTGATTTATCTTTTATCAGAATTAAGGACAATGTGCTGTTGATTTGGAAAGCATTAATGACTTAAAACATTTGTTTGAGATCCAATTATTCATTCAAAATGAAAGATACTTAAATAAAATATAAATTTCTGAACCAGCAGAAAGGACGTTGTGTTGTAATGTTTGTTTAATCTATTTGAACCTGTTTGAATCTTGTTGTCCTTTTGCAGATATTGAGTGTGCAAAAAGTTACGCCAAGATGGCTGAGACTGCTAAGACGCTTGCTAGTCAACAGGTAAGTTGACGCTGCAGTTGACTTGACTTACATCGGCATCGTGTGCATCTCACGCATGTTAGGGACTGAGATTTAAACCTCTTCTGCCTCGTTCAAGGAATTCATGCCTTTCCGTGAGATCTACATGACAGCTTTCAAAAATGACATCGAGTATAGCCAGCTGATTCTTCAAACTGCAGCAATACTCCAAAGCAACAAATTCATGCAGGTAACTGCTGCATTCATGAAATCTAACTTTATCTTGGGTTGTATGGTGGAAACAAGTGGTCTTACTGCTTTTGTGGGTGTGGTGTGGATTTTCTGTGTTTCTTTCCAGCCTCTCCTGGCCAGAAAAAATGAGCTGGACAAACTGCGAAAAGAGGTCAAGGAGCAGTGGCAGAGAGAGCAAAAGAAAATGGTGAGTTGACAGTCACGGAGGTTGCACTTTTAAGGGGACCACACACAAATGCACACTGGATCAAAAGCTTCATTGACCTGGGGTCTCAGCCCAAGAATGCTCTTGAAGTGATTCAGCCCGATATACAAATCCAGACAAATAGTTTGTTTTTAACCTGCCAAGACAAGTGCTCTGTTGCACGTATGACGGATTGAGAGACACTAATCCAGTGACTAAGTCTAAGAAATAGTCAAAGTCCTAAACTCTGTAGTTGGACACCATAATAGAAATGTTACTGAACATGAATTATCTCTGCAAATCTGTTTGTGAATTGTATCTTTATAGCAATTATTGCGTGTTATCAAAAACTTAAAAGCCATCTTTTTCTGTGGTTGCATTCGCGTTGTGCACTGCATGAATCTGTGTGTGACTCAAACTAATATGTGTACATCAGCACGAAGCAGACACGGCTCTGAGGAAGGCCCGGCTCCTGCAGACCCAGCGACAGGATGAATACGAGAAGGCCAAGGTGTCGACTAGTCGGCTGGAGGAGGAGCAGACTGGAGGGGGAGGGGGAGCGGCAGCGGCAAAACAGCTAGAAAAAAGGCGTAGGCTCGAGGAGGAGGCGCTGCAGAAGGTAGAGCATCACCTCTAATAGTCTAATCTATCCATTTTAGATATCAGTGAATTTGTTTCTTGTGATTATAAAGCCTTCAGTTGCCATTCGAGAACAAATGATTAGTCTCTATTTGCAACATGAAGATCAGCTTTTAGTCATTAAAGTTCTTATTTCCTATTTTTTCCCCCAGATTTGAATCCATCACTTTAATTGAAAATTTCAGTGATTTGTATTCTTTCTGTTGGCAGGCCGAGGAGGCCAAAGATCACTGCAAAGCTTGTCAGGTTGATGTCGGGGTGAAGAGAGTCGAGCTGGTCAACACCAAGAATGAGATTATCACTCAGATCCGAGAGATGGTCTCCCAGTGTGACCTCACCCTCAAGGCCGTAAGTTGAAACACGTTAAGTTTTTAAAGACATGTTCATTTAAACTGAAACCAGGCTGAGTGGTAGAAATAATGCACACCTCGACTGATAAGTTAACACTGGCTCAAAGTTGCTGAATCGTCATTCACTGGAATGTGTCCCTGTTTCAGGTGACCGTCAACTGGTTCCAGCTTCAGCAGGCCCAGGTTGTGTCTCTACCTGTCAACCACCAGACTCTGTGTGAAAATGCCAAGCTGTACGAGCCTGGCCAGCGTTACATCGACTTTGTCAGGAGTTTACCTACGGATGCGCCTCGACTCGAGTGTCACTCGTTGGATTCACCTGTCACACAAAACACAGGGTGAGATGTCCCTTCCTCTTATTTGCTGTGTGAATGTGGTCAGAGCTTGTCATTTTAAACAGGTATTTAAATTTAGTTCAGCTATTTGAACATTTGAATTAAATTGAAATGTGATGTGTTTTTAAGGTAATCAAATTACCTTACCTTAGTTTACCTACCTAAAGGTTTTTACTTGTTATTGAGGAGGGGGGGGGGGGGGGGGGGGGATTTATTTATTTGAAGATTTTAATTTCAGCATCGTTTAGAAGGTATGTCGTATTTTTAGTAGGATGCATGCAATGGAGTTCTGCAGGGTTCTGTGCTGGGACCACTTCTGTTTATATTAACCATGTTTTCCTGGAGCTATGTGATTTGAATTGAATGCTTTTGTCTCTACGTTTTGTGTTGACAAACAATTACTTCAACACCTCAAAGCTTCACTGTTGGAACTGTAAATTTAAGTGAATATAGTACTGTAGCTATTACTGTCTGAGACTGCACATACTTTAGCGGTGATAGGTGGAGTTCCAGAGTCACAGAGCTTGCTTTGGAAAATCTGAAACAGTCGTGACATCGCGCTGGCCGGGGCTTCCTGCGGAAATTACTGTGGTCACGGGAGAAAGGAGCTGGGCCAGTGGGCTTACCATCAGTTTACTAAACCCCGTCAGGGTTTCCCCTAGCATTAGTTTTGGGGTGGAGGCTAGCCCACTGTAAGAAACCACAGCAAGAAAACAACAAAATTAAAAGATGAATTAGTTTATTCCCACTTTTTCTTATTTCTTATTTTGAGCTGTGCCACTGTCTCTACATTTGGCAGTCATTTATGGCTGGCCTAATTTCTCTAGGGGTCACTGCTGCACATTACTCACATAAGGGGAAACATTGCTCTTTGAAGATTTTCAGCACCATTAAACTCTCGTACACACAAAGTCTGATTGACCGAGATGACACACACATTGGTCACTTCCTAATTAGGCAAATGTAGTATCGGCTTCTTTAGAAGGCTATGGTTAAAAATAGACGCTTTCCCTTTTGAGAGAGTTTTGTTGACGCGGGTTTTGGGTCACACACACAAATACCAGACAGATGGAAATAACAGTGTGCTTTGTTCTCACTTAGTTTTCTCCCTCCACGACCCCCGCTCTCCTGCCTCCACCACACCCACCTCTGATCCCTCTGATCAAAAGAATTCAGCTTGGGAAAGAGGAAATGAAACTTAGGCCCACACACCAGCACTCGTATGCTCTCACATGCACCCAGTGCAGCGGCCACCAAAAGGTTAAATATAGACCCGTGACCTACTTATTGTATATTGTTAGATGCAGCTGGATACTTAGCCTAACAATGGATGGCATCACATGTAGCTTTTGCCATTCCCAAGCTTATCTGTGTCAGTTAGTTGTCATTATGCTCTAATTATCTGCTGTCTTTGATTGGCTGATCATTCGTGGATCGTATCAAAATTGATAAGATTTACAGTTGTAAGTGGAAATTTGTTCCATCAGCAGAGGAGGAAATGTGGATGTTGACTGAGCTTAAAATTGTCTTGAAGTCAGTGATCTTACTGCTAGACAGAAATCCTCAAATACAATATTGTAGGTATTAGATATTCATACTTTGTATGGGGACTAACAGCATTTGGCAGCCAGAGAGCTGAAAGCTTTGCTCTTTGTGAACTTTCCCTATTCTGGGGATAAATAATGTTGTGGTGTAATAGTCCCTGATGGGGGGATACTTTGATCTGCATATTATTAATTAGATCAATGTAAACAACTGTACATATAACAGTTTTAAATAACTAAGATAATTCATTATGATTTTTAAGTAAATAATGCAAATTGATGTCTTTTTCCACCCTAGGATGCCTTTCAATAAGCGCTCACTAAGTGGCAGCCACTCCTCCCACAGTAACCTGTCACAGGCATCTGTGACCTCTGACCTCCTTGTTGGAGATGATGTGGACAGCCCCATCAATGCCCAACACCCCAAGATTGCTGAAAGACGGTCCAACGGTAGCACTGACATCCAAGGTACACGTTTAGTATTTTCAATATTTCTTCTATAAATGCAATCAACAGAAACGGGGTCAAATCATGACATCCTGAGAGAAAGTACAAAAACTTTTACACAGCTTACTAATCTCACTAAGTAAATACCTGCACAACAAAGATGGAAACTAGCACAAGAGATAGTTTTGCACTCGACTACATTGTTGCTGAGGGAGGTACACAACAGTTTACTCAATGCCAAGCAAAACATTGGCAAACATTGGCATTGTTTGCTTGGCATTTGTCAAAATGCCAAACATTTTGAAATATGATGGTTGGGTAACCAGGTTGAAGATTTAAACTGGAGCCAACTTCCCTGTGGTTTGTTTTGTTTTTGGTAATGTGTGCAGGTGTTGGCCTCATTACCTTTAGGCCCGCCTTTAAGTGTTTGTAACATAATTGGAAACATGTTCTTCAACTGACTTTATGATCAGTTTTATAGCATGCAGCTAACATGGGACTTCTTATCTTTTAATGTTGTTTTTTTGAACAAGCACTTAAAATTCAGGCGCCATTTCGTCCCTGGACCTCGGCCAATCAGGGTGGAGGGATGTGCAGTGATTCGGAAAGTGCTGGAGGGAGCAGTGAGTCCCGGTCCATGGACTCGCCGACTGCAAGCCCAGGTAGGATTGTGAAGATTGTGAAGTCCCCCTAAAATGATCACTAGCAGAACTGATTTAGTGCGACACCGCACTCAATAGCTATTTAGCTAACAAGTACAAATGCTGTGTCTATCTGCTGGGTAAATCTTTGCATGCCGTCACACTTGAGCTATCAAAAAAGAAAGAAAGAAAATCACATTCACTTCCTGTCGGTATGTTTTTTTGTCCCGATAATAAAGGCAGCACGCTGGGTTTTCCCTCAACAGTTGCACAACATCAAACTCATTTGTGTCAGTCTTTCATCACGGTTAAAAGCACCACCCATAGCCAGTGATGGCACATTTTTCTGGACTGACTGTCTTGAGAGCACCTCAGGGCAGCACGCATCTCTTTTTTTTCTCCTAGCGAACTTGATGTTCACCCAGGTTTGTTGGTGTGTAATCTCAGAGTAAAGAGGCAGTCATGCCTCTTTGTTGCACTCTGCAACGTACGCACACACATAAGAATGTTGCAACGGTTTCCCTGTGCTCCCTGATTGCTGTGCAACAACATGTGTATTTTGCGCTACAGTTTCCTGTAGTTTGTTGTTGTAGTTCTTGTTTTTTGTTGTTGCTGTTTTTTTGCGGGGGCTTTTTTTTGCACCACCCTTCTGTTCTTGGTGGCATCTTTTGTTTTCCATACTTTTGCACTGGGCCTACTTTTTTGTTCTTTTTTTAATGCTAAGATGTTTTCCCGTGTTGGTTTGTTTTGCCCATTTGCACGCACTTTCTTAAAATGCAGCGCTCTGAGCTTTCGGTGCTACTATAATCAGAATGCAAAAAGCCATTGCAAAGAAGAACGTAACTATAATTGCTGTTATTTTATGTGTTCCTGTCATGGACTTTACATTGAAAACTTTAAATAGCACTATGTCCATTTTATATGTTACAGTGACAAATTTAGGTTTGGTTTGTAGTAACCTTGGAGAACATAAAACAATTTCCTGTTAAATTGATTTTACCAAACCTGTGTGTAAGACATGGCTTGTTGTTTTGGGCGGGTCTTGACTGGAGAAAGTTAGTTGGGTGTTGGTGCACGGTGTTAAATTGTGTATTGGAGTCTGCCACAAAGCTCTCCCAGCCCCCAGAGTGTGAACAATGTCAGCACTTATCTCTGATTAACCTGTTATTGAGCTCATCAGAAGATCAAAAACATTCTGAAAAGGCTTTGATCAATATTCAACCCCCTCACTCATCAGCCAATCCAGGTGTTAATTCACCACCAACAATAACATGCTGGTTTCAGTTAAGCCCGCCTTTTCATTTGCTACTTTAAATTCGTCAAATCGCTGTATTGCTTCTCAGTTTTACTGCTGAGATGTAGAGCATAGGAGACAGGGGGGGAAACAGTGTCCTGACGTGACTGTAAAGATGTGGACTTTTTGGTGTGTCCTACCTTACTGTTCAGGAGACTTCAAGAGGAGATTACCCAGAACCCCCTCCACTGGTACCATGTCGTCTGCTGATGACTTGGATGAGAGAGAGCCTCCCTCGCCATCTGATAATGGTAAGTCAGTTGTATTCGTATAAGGGTTTCGTGTTTATTTTTTCCTTTTTTTTTAAGGTACTCTTATATGTTCCTTACACTTATAGGCCACATATTTACATTTGTAACAATGCTCCTTTGCCACTGCAGGTTTAAATGAAATGGTAATCGAAACGGCGAGCTCTCCAGGACCCTTTAGAAACACTCAGATGTCTAAGGCGGCCCAAACCCACAAGCTCAGAAAGCTTCGAGCACCTTCCAAGTGTCGTGAGTGTGACAGCCTGGTGGTGTTTCATGGAGCGGAGTGTGAGGAGGTAACCTTGGATTCCTTTCTTTTATTATTTGTATTATTCCTTTCTGTTTGCGGCCCACAGCATTCAGAGTATTACAAATTCACGATAAAGATTGCCAGAGGCTCACAAGAGCTTCTTTATCACTCATGGCCAGCAAAAAAATCAAGCAGAAACAAAAGAGAAAAGCCACCTCTCCCCTCATCAGCATGTTTGGATGAGGAAATAAAGGGAAAAGTTGAAACTGGCCGCAAGCTCTCCTCTGTGACCAAATTCACTAACTGGTCTCAGTTGGGGGAATGGGCGCTAGAAACTGAGGACCTTTTGTTCGTCTTCTGAGGAGTCCTTTCCATCATCCCTGTGCACCCTCTGTCCACTGTTGATTTTAGATCAAGTTTCTGTCCATATGTATTAGATACACTGAAGAAGACAATAAGAGCGGCTCTCAGTTGGAGAAACGCTTTTAAAAGAGGTTATGCAACGCAATAGACATATTGAGAAGAACTGACATAGGAATGCAGCTCACTGCGGAGTCTTGGAATGATTCAGTGTGAGTGGTTCAGAGGGTCACTAGATGTGAAGCGTTCCTCGTTTGCTTCTTGGACTTGGTTTTTGGGCAAATTAACAAAAATAGCTACGTTGTGAGGACGTGTTTTTTCGTCAGTTGTTCCACTGTTTTTGTTGACATATAGTTAAAACTGTTCAAGATTTTCTTAGAAATGTTTTGCTCTGTCCCTGTTATAACTGAGGTATGTGTCACTGTGTTTGCAGTGCTCCTTGGCGTGCCATAAAAAGTGTCTGGAAACCCTGGCTATCCAGTGTGGCCACAAGAAGCTCCAGGGAAGGCTTCACCTATTTGGCATTGACTTCACACAGTCGGCTAAGAACAGCCAGGATGGTATCCCATTCATCATACGGAAGTGCACGTCGGAAATTGAGAATAGAGCCCTCAGCATCAAGGTACTTATAATAGGTGTTTTAGTGGTTTGGTTACAAATAAATTGATCATTAATTTTCATGAAACAAAAACCCAAAACTGTAGCATAGATCTGATGGCACTGCCATTAAAGTTCACTTATAAAGCATCCAATACTGTGACCATAAAAGTGGCTGCGCTGTGAAAGGCTGTCATTGTTGTCAGGACTAATCAACATGTGTTGAGGGAATTTATCTAATATGTAAAACATGAGTGTATTAGCGACATATGCAAAAATATGTTTTTCTAAAACTATGTTGGCAAAAAAATAGTTTTTGTGGATTTAGTGATGAAAGCTTTTGGTTTTTCATAGTGATTTCCATCAGTTGTTCTTAATGCTGTGCAGCCTGAATGCCCAAAGGTCATGGACACTTTGTGTTGGTTTTCAGCCTTGTCCTGTGTACACAGATTTCTCTGGCTTCTCTGGATCTTTATTGGCACTGCTAACACACTGTATGTGATAAAATTATTTGAGAGACTTCCTTCAAAGCTATTTGTTCATGCAGTCTTTTACAGAGTGAAAGTGAAATGAGAAAAACGAGTCCTCCGCTTCACCTTCAACATTTGTTATGCTTTTTAAATTATTTGATAATTATTGGTTTCTGTTTCCGTTACATTTTATCAAACAAGACCAAAACCCTTTTTAAATAAGAATGAAGTGTTCTCCCATTTTTTTCGTTGGCTGATCTTGTTAGTATTCTGCTCATATGTTTGCCCAGTTTCTTCATATTGATTCCAAAAACTTGTGT
This sequence comes from Neolamprologus brichardi, assembly GCF_056152115.1. NCBI lineage: Eukaryota > Metazoa > Chordata > Actinopteri > Cichliformes > Cichlidae > Neolamprologus > Neolamprologus brichardi. The sequence continues at coordinate 16,549,768 of NC_142112.1, read as the reverse complement.
GTAATTTTCATGCGCTGATTGCATTTTGTGTGCTCTGAAGGGGATCTACCGTGTGAATGGTGCAAAGTCTCGAGTAGAGAAGCTGTGCCAGGCATTTGAGAACGGCAAGGACCTGGTGGAGCTTTCCGATCTTTCTCCCCACGACATTAGCAATGTACTCAAACTCTACCTGAGACAGGTGGGTTGCTTTTGGTCATAATGAGGTATTTCAGCTTTCATCCTGGCTAAAGTAGGCTTTGGATGACAAACTGCATTAATACTAAAAATGTGCATTTGTCTGTTTATTTTTGGCGCATAATTCCTGCTGCTTATCACCAGGGTGCTTATCTCATTTCTAATTCTGTACCACTTGTGTATTTATGTCCATATTTTGGTTGCCGCTGTTTATTATCATCTTTGTTTCATTTGTTTATCTGATTCTTCCTCCGTACTTTCCAGCTTCCAGAGCCACTCATCCTCTTCCGCTATTATAATGACTTTATTGGTTTGGCCAAGGAGAGCCAGAGTATCATTGTGGAGGAACTGGAAGCACAGAGAGTTAATCCCACCACTGCGACCCCTTCGCAGGTTAGCGTCGAGCTCAATCGAGTCCTGTTCAAGATCAAGGATCTGCTAAGACAGCTGCCACCAGCTAATTACAAGACGCTGCAGTTCCTCGTAGAGCATCTTCACCGGTAGGGAGGGCTGAATGGATTTCTGGGCATCCCATTACATACAACATATGGATGTGTTTCTCCTTTCTTTTAATAATAGTAGGAATGATCATTTCTTATCTGTTTTATTCTCCTTCCAGGGTGACGGAGCAATCAGAGGAGAACAAGATGACCGCCAGCAATCTGGGTATCATCTTCGGCCCGACGCTGATCAAGCCAAGGCAGGCCGATGCTGAAGTTTCCCTTTCTTCTCTGGTGGATTACCCTTATCAGGCGCTCATTGTGGAGCTCCTGATCAGACATTACCAGATGGTCTTTGACACGCCTCTGAGTCCTGTAAGTGGGACCTCGCCCACAGAGGTTGATGCCCAGACCCGCGCTAATACTCGCCTTATGCAACAGGACAAAGAGCAGCAGCTGATCAGGCACTCCAAGTCACTGGGAGACATTAAAGAGGTAACTACGATACATGAATGACACAGGATGCTGTAAATGTACAATGATAATAAAGAGCTATTCTGTTATCTATATAGCGTGATAAAGTATAAAAACTATACACAGTACTCTTCTTGTTTAGCATGTGGTAGAGTGGAGAGTTGTTTTCTGTTCTTACTGTCTGTCTTTGCCTTGCAGTCGAGCTTAAAGGTGTTTAAAAGGCATTCGTCTATAATTCCTTCTTCACACTTATTGACTGAGGTTCAGGAGAGGATGCCATGCCTTGATGGAAGTGATTTTGAACCAGGTCAGTATTGTCACAGTAATAGATAATTATTAAAATAACAATCATGTTGTTATTTTATCGTAAAAGTTTTTATTTGTCCTCTTTTTAAAGCTGATGAAACTGATTCAGAGACCCTCAGTTTTTCATCAAGTGTCCCTGAAGTCGCAAAATCTGGGGAGAGAGGCCTGTGTCGTTCTCATCATATCACAGTCACCAGGGTTCAGCTTCGACACCCTCGCAACAAGCTACCGTCACGGCCGTTTAGCATGCCGGCCGAACGGATACTTAACCGAAGCCAAATAGACGAGAACAACTCCCGGAACGCCACCGACCAAGATGACAGGAAGGGAAGCGGTTGCGACCAGTCCATCGAAGAAGTGGACGAGACTGAGAATACAAAAACAAGAGCGGCCACACATTTCCGGAGTACCTTTATCGACACCCAGACATTACGCAGAACTTGGGATAAACAATACAAACATGAAGTTGCCTCAAGAACTGTCAAAATTGGGGCCAGCTCATCCACAGAGAGTGCAGCAGTGGAAGGCTTGTCAACCTCTGTGCCATCAACCCTCTCCCTTGGAACTACTTACACAGTCGCAGTGCGACCCAACAGGACTATAAAAAGGGAAGATAATGTCACAAAGTATAGCCCCATTGCAACAACTTTCAGAGCCCCCAGAACCCTTCAGCCCCCCCCAGGAACCTTCTACAAGCCCCCATCGGGAAGCAAAGCTAAAGTCCTGCAGAATTGTGCACAAGCTAACAGTGCTGAGGAAGAAGATGAAGAGGAGGAGGAGGAGGAGGAGGGGGAAATAGGCATTGAGATAGAGGTGTCTGTAGATGAGCCCCTTGAGGAGGACGTTGAGATTGAACAGACAGCCATATCTCAGTCTCCCAGCTGTAGCCCTGAGGAAATGGACCAAAACCAGGCAAAACCAGTGTACCAGAGACTAAGGCCCAGGCGTCTTCCAGAGGTGGAACACAGAGAGGCACATTTTGTTTAAGCCACTAAAAGACATTGCTGTTAGAGCTCCGAGAATCACAATGTGTGTCACGTTAAGAGGAACACGCAGAAACATCTGCATTGACTCTGTAGAGAAAATGAGCAGATGTCTGACTGGCACTGTGTAGATTTATTGTAAGTATTATGATATCTTTGATCCTCAAAAGAAAAAAAAATGCACTTATAATGCTGTAAATTTTGATTCACAAATCATACATTTACCAATCACTTGCTCAGTATACTCTGGCACACAGCCGGGATATTTATAATTTTTGGATCTGTGCAATTTATTTTTGTTTGAATATTTTGTGTAAAATTCTTACAGGTTCACGTTTGTATGTTTCTATACCAAAAAAGCCCTCGAGGCGTAACAACACTGCATAAAGTTATGGAGATGTGTGGTGCACTTACCTGATAACGCTCTTTCACCATCAGCCTTCTGCCTGCACCGTTGAAGAGTGTTTTAAGCTGTTACAAGTAGTCTGTAATTAAAAACAGTGCTAATATTTTTTTTGCAATTTAACAACATCTGTTACGTGATGTACTTGGATGTCTGTGTTTGCGTTTGGTCATGTAATGAAGCATCACTTACAAAGGGTATAAATCCACTCGGTGTTTGTACTGCGTGGTGTTAAATGTGTCTGAAAAGCTTTTAGAAATGCTACAGGATTCTGACATGGCATTATTATTAATATATGTACATTATTTTTAATAGCCAAAGCTTTTTTTTCATTGTTTTTTTTTTTTTGTTGGTTTTGTTGTTGGTTGTTTTGTTTTGTTTTTTACAATTTGAGTAGTTTTATCAATAACCTGAATCTTATGCTTTCTTTGTAAGTAATGGGAAGTGCATCATTTATTTAAATGGTATCTGTTTTTCATGGTAATGTACAAGCCTGGCACAGTGTTGAAAGTTCAGTGTAAGAAAACAGGTACATAAAACAAACACCCTTTTGTAACTTATTAAAATATATCTGACAACTTACAACAGTGATGGTCTTTTGTGCGTGTTTTTGGAATATTAATTTAATCTGTGTAATGCAATAAACTGAGTTCATGCAGGATGATAATCTGCGAATAGAGATTCAAGTTTTTGTTAAAATGTAAGGAAAATGTAAGAGTGATGGGATTATAATAGTAGGATTATACCGCACTGTTAATGCCAGGTGGCTGGGTCATGCAGGCCTCTACAAATGGCAGAGAGGTGTTAGCAGGCTCCCAGCACCGAGAAAGGAGATTAAAACAATCTGCTTAACTATTCTGGAGGTCTGGAAACAAGCTGTGTTTGCAACCACAGCAAACAGTCTGTAGAATATGCAGAGTTATTTTGTTGTTATTGGCGATCAATCTACAGTACAGGTGCTCTTCTGAGGTAAGTGACAATTTAAGTTGCACTGTGTGCTTTGGATTATGGTGGAAGTATGTGGAAACAGTGAATGGATAGAGAATGTCATCATGATTGGAACTAAACTAGATTAAATGTATGGTGTGGGTGCACAGACAGTTGGGATTTCATCTTATTTTATTTTTGGGGGGATTGGCGTTAACCAGAAATTGTAGCGAAAGAGCGTTTGACAAGTCTATAATTGTAAATCTGACCATGTCAAGGTCTTGAGCTCATTAACCTCATTACTAAGCTACTGCTAGCTTTCACATGGAGTTCTCACCAGATGAATGGACCGACTTGTGAGTTCATCGACAAAATTTAGCCTTTCAAATGCAAATTGCATTTTAGAGTCATGAGTAGTTTTGTAAGACAAAAGTTAGCCTTACTTGGCCCGTAAGATGTTTTATGGTCTGGTTCAATACAGATTTACTGGCTATAGCCAGCCCCTGCGGGGGTGAAAAGGAGGCACCATGGGGGCAGGAAGACAGGTCAGACTCCTGCTGTGGAAGAACTGGACCATCCGCAGGAGGCAAAGGGTAAAAGTTCCACACTCCAGTTGTCCCAGTAAAGGCTAAGCTATGCCTCCAGAGCTTTTGACCCCACCAGTTCTCACATTACTAAATATATCTTTCATTTTTTAATGCATATTATGCAGTGTAAGTCTTTTTTTTTTATGCGAGCCCAGAATATACTTAAAAACTAACGCATCATTACTGATTTTGTCCCAAACTGGGGTTGGTAAGAGTGGAGAATTTGTCAGATTGATAGAAACCACAACTAAAACTGGAAAACCTTCTCATTTAAAAGATGTTGTCTGTTTTAACCAGGTACGTTTGTTCATGGAGATCTTGTGGCCTGTTATGCTGTTCATGGGGCTGGTGTGGCTACGAAAAGTAAATCCACTTTATCGCCAACATGAATGTGAGCAAACAGTTCTTGGCTGGAAAATATTAGCACAGCCCGCTGAGACAGAAAAACAATATCCTCTGTATCTATTGCAATTCATAAATGTTCTCATCCGCCTCAGGTCATTTCCCCAATAAAGCCATGCCCTCCGCTGGGGTCCTGCCATGGATCCAAGGAATCTTCTGTAATGCCAACAACCCTTGTTTTCAATACCCCACCCGTGGTGAATCTCCTGGCCTGGTGTCCAACTACAACAACTCCATGTAAGCATCAACTGTAGGCTGGCAGTGGGAAGAGTTTTGGATTCGTATTAAGTGTCTGATCTAAGATGAACAGGCAAAATTATTAAGTCGAGTGAAAGAGATGAATCTAGGTATTTAGCCTTAATAATAATTGTTAATATTACGGCCTTCCTCCTCAGATTGGCTCGGTTCTATTCGGATGCTGAAGAGCTTCTTTTTATGGACCCAGAGTTTTTGCAGCTTGGTCGCCTATGGAGGGAGCTCAATGCTATGAGCAACTTCATGGACACGCTACGTACTCATCCTGAAAAAGTCTCAGGTCAGTGCTCTGGGCTTTCATCAACATCCAGCAGAAGCCTTTAGAAGTAAATCCACGGTCAGAAAGGTTAATTTATAAAGTTCTTTCATTAAAGCAGTGGAATAAAAGCTTTTTTCTGAATTACCCAACAATGGCTTAAAGTAGTTTATTGAAATCTTTATTATTTTTTAGAGGTATTGTGACACATAAGTTGTTGATCTTTTAAAAGTTGAACCCGTCCCCTGGTAATCGCAGTTTACATCACACCTCACATTCTTTCCCATCAGTTTGTCTGTGGTGTCTGCGTGGAGTAACACGATTACATCACAACGGTTTAAGACCGGCTCGCAAACTAAGCTGCTTACTTTTGCTGCTAGCACGCTGTTTATTTGGTGGGAAAGCAATTCATATACCACCCATCAACACTCCCAGAAACACTGATCCCATCTCAAGGGCCTGCATGCAGGCTGCGCTCTGTTCACATATACGTGTGCACTGTACATATGCCATGCTTCCCTACTGGCAAAATAAACCTTTTTGATGGGAGTGGAATGGAGCTGAGTGCATTCCAGGCTTTGGATGATTATGTCTGGCTGCTCTCTGTGCTGCCACTTTCATGCAGAAATATGTAGATGGACTAACAGAGCTAACAGAGATCCACATCCACATTCCACTCGTGTTCCCATGAGCCCTGGGAAGGAAAACTAAATCATGTTGAGAATAAAGTTATGTAAATGATGACTGTGACTCATGGATATTAAACAGGAAAATCGCCTGACCTCTTTTTCACACATCTGGTATTATTAGCAAGCAGAATCATGATCCACGTGCACTGTGGTGCCAAACATATTTGCTTTGCATTTTACATCGTGGGCCACATACAGCTCACTTTGATGTTAAGTGGGCTGGATGAGTAAAACTCGCCTTTGTGTAAGTGTAAAGATTTATTTCTAAGATGTCTTAATATAAGAGAAATCAGTGCAGTTTCAACAGTACAGACTTTCTACACAACAAGGAAATGTTGCTGTAGAATTATTCCTTAGACTCTCCTGTAACTATGAAAAAGAAAGTTTTTGTCAATTGAAAAAAAATATCCAGTTTTTTATTGCTCAGATAACTTTTCTGTCATTTAGTTGTTTTTCATCTGCTACTTAATTACTTTGGCATGATGTAAATGGATATGTTAGGAGGTCTTTATCAACAGGAAATGCTATAAAATCTATGAAAATATAGTTAAAAGTCCAAGATTTAACCTGTCATTTACTTTTTCCAAAGCCATTGGAGTCTTTGGCGAGCTGATTCTGGCTCCCATGCCTTATGTTTGACAACCCTGCTCAATTGGCTTCTCTTGTTACTCGTTTTCATGTTTAATTTCATTTTACGTATTTGTTATTCACATTAGTATATGTGCATTTTAGGAATTCCAGAGTTGACAGGCAGGGAGTGGCAGAAGTGATCAGGAATGGAAAAAAAGAGACAGAGGAGGAGAAAAGAAAAAGGGGAAAAATAAGGAAATATTTTATTAAACCTCTTGGCTAAAACATATTTAGAATTGTCTTGATTCAGCATTTACTGCTAGTATTTTTCTTTAATGACATCAATAACCCACCCACCACACACACACACACACACACACACACACACACACACACACACACACACACACACACACACACACACACACACACGTTTCGGCTTTGTTTGTTTAATTTGTGTTTAGAGTCATTTCCAACAAGTTCATCTCTAACCTTGTTCATCAGGGGCACAGCCTGGATAAAAGCCAAAACAGCACTTTGCCTGGCAATGCAGCCTTCATTCATGCACAGACAGGCAACTGGAAATTGTGTCATTTAATGAAACACATTTGTCACAACTTGCCCAATATGTGTTACTATGAAACTAAGCTTTTTCCAACTTGTCCAGTTTATCCAGTTCCATATCAAACAGCGAACAGTTATCTATCTAGCCATGACAGTCATTCACTGTGAAAGGTTAAAGACAGTTAAAGACACGAAACCGTTCTTATGATTTTTCCATTACACGAACTGCCTCTGTTTGTCTACAGGTCGAGGGGTAAAAGTGGAGACTATCCTGAAGGATGACGAGACTCTGACGTCATTCCTCCTCAGAGACATTCCTCTGACCGAGTCTGTAGTGTATCATCTAGTTAATGCCCAAATCAGGCCTGAACAGGTACACGGGTGCTCACACGCATGCATAAACACACGCACATAGCCAAGGGTACACAGTGTGACATTTTACCATTAAGAAGTCAAGACACTGATATTGCTTCATACCACCAAGGCAAGGATTCTGGTGGAGTGCAGTATGGAACACAAATGGTAGAAAAACAAGGGAAATATACAGGCGATCAGTGGTCATGACAACTGCAAATTAACCATCATGAAACTGACCACGGCCCATTGTTAGTCAGTAGTTACCAGTTTTAGTCATTATGCAAATGTAGTGTTTATAAAGCTGGGGAAACTTGCAGCCAGCTGAGACTGAAGATGCCACTTGGATGCCCAGATGAACAGGACTTGGTTACCTGGGTGATTAAGCACGCATCACGACAATATACAGCTGTTTAATTCAAGACAGAATAAAAGCTAACAGACAAAAGACGTCACAGAGCAGTGACATACACATCAGATTGCTGCTGTTTTTGCTGATGTCATCTGAATCCGCATAAATCTGCTTTTTTCCAGTTTGCTTTTGGAGTCCCGGACTTGCATTTAAAAGACATTGCTTGCAGCCTCAACTTGCTCGAGCGATTCCTCATTTTCCCCAGCCGTCGAGGACTCTACGCAGTTCGCAACGCCATGTGCATCCTCACTCCACAGCGACTACAGATCATCGAGGACAAATTCTACGCCAATGTCGACTTTTTCAAACTTTTCCGGCTGGTGAGTGTTGGTTTTGTTCTTGATTTTAGAGAGCTGATATGGAAATCACCAAGGATCACTGGCTTACCTTTTAAAAAATAGTTGCACAATTTAAATTTCATTCTGGCTCAGTTAATCTGGGAGCACTCAGTCTGTAATTACATCTTTATACCCTTGACTAAACTATCTATTGTGCACTGAATGGATACACTTAATACCACAATTTGGCAGTGATCTGGTTGGTTCATGAATAGGCCGTATAGAGCTGTATTTGGATACATCCAGTTTGGGATCTTGCCATGTTTAAAAATTCATTTGGATCTTCATTGGGTAAGTCAGCCATGTGCTGGCTAAGCGGCTTGAGGTCAAGCTGGCAAAGGGCAGTGTAGGATTTGCCAGGATATGATTTCAAAAACAGTTATCAAACAGTATCATAAACTGCTGTGTTTCTAATTCTTACATACATGTAGTTGGCAACCAACGAAAACACACTTGAGTAAAATATGAAGTAAATGAAGTAACCAAGTAACATGACTAGATTGTACCACTAGTTTCTAGTATAATGTAAAAACAACAGGAGAAAAACAGTAAGAGGTACCGTCATGTTTACCATAATGCATGATTATCCACCTTCGGCTCAGTATGTCCCGTCGTGCTTTTGCACGTTTGGTGTTTTAGACTCTGATTGCACTGCATTCATAGTTTGTCCTCCAGATCAAAACCCAACAAGCTGACACACGCCTATTGTGTCCTGACATACCTCCTGTTCAAAGTCAGGAGCTGCAAAGGATAAACAGATGTTAGTATTTTTATTAGAGCTATGACTCATGGGGTGGGGCAAAACAAAAATTCTCTGGGAAATGCAAAAAGCAAAGTAAACAAGGCGTCGTTCCCCAGGAATGTACAATGTCAAATACACTAATTTGTGTAGTGAAAGATGTCTTTAATTTTCCCTAATGTATTTGATGAGCTGTAATTGCCTCATAAAAATGAAGTGTCTATCAACATGCTTTAAGTAGGCAGTAGTGATACAAACCGTTTGTAAAGGAGCAAGCTTTGGCTAGCGAGACAGACTTAGCCTCTTTCGTTGATTAGCTTAGTTTAGAGACAGTGCTTTCTTTAGAAAGCAGTGCAAGTAAGAGTGAGAGTAAACACAAACCATAAACAAGCAGCTGAAAACAATGGACACCGTCTGCCTTATATTCATCCAGGTGCAGGAATATGGGACTGGGCCAAGTGAGTTTAACTGTATGAACCTGTCTGTCCGCTAATTCTTTTAAGCCTCAGTGTGTTCTTGCCACTCTGTGCACTCTTAATACCATTATTTTTAACCTTATCCTCCATTGTTTGTTGTGTAGTTTGACTTCAGGCACAGGAATAGCTTAAAATATTACTGCCCGGCTTTGGAAATTTCATTCAAATCACACATCCTCCCATTTAGTGTCCGCGTGCACTGAGATAGGAACATATGTCAGAGCGGAAGGATGTTTCCACTGGTGATTCTGTGTCTTGGCCTTCTTCTGCTTCCTGAACCTTTAGCCTATTGTGTTGTGAACTTTCTGGAAGCTTTCTCGGCAAACCAGCAAGATAGATAGATGGTAGAAAGTAGTACTCAGATGAACATAAGAGAAGGGTTTTACAGATGGTTTTCAAAATTCTGTTTGCATCACATAATATCACCATGTCCTCATAAGACAGTGGCTTTATGGGAAATGTGTTCATTTTGCAAAAGCAGAAAATGTTCATTCATTTGTATTTCTCATTAGCTTCCTCTTGTACTGGACAATCACTCAAAAGGCATCGACATTCACTTCTGGGTCCGGGTTGTCTCCTCTGCCTCGGACAAACTGAAAGAGGTAAGCCCCGGCTCCAGCAGCTCAATTGAAAAGTTCACCGCCTGCTATTTTTAGTTGTCAGGAAACAGTTGCTTCCTCTGGCCTGGCTTTTTACGCAAACAGACAGTAGGGGGATATTATGTAGTGCGTATAAGGAAGGCTAAATTCAGCCCCCCAAAACCAGCAAAAGCAGATAGATCATCATTATGGGACCATTCACGCCCCCCAAACATAGCAAAAAAGACCTAGGCTGCGAGGACAGGTAAAAGTCTCCAATCGGCATAGATTAAAAAACCCTGGTGACGAATGAATGTGTTAGTGTATGTGTTTTTCTCACTAAAAACTCTATGAACACAATTTTTCACTTATTTTAATTGCTGTCATTGGAAAAACAATTTTTTCACACCTTAGCAAGCCTCAGCTTAGTGATGGCCAAAGAGCCAAATTTATTGTACGAGTGTGACTTAAAGTTAGAATTAGGCGTGCTCACAAACTACCATTTATGTCTGTATGTGGAAATACTGTTTTGTTTGTTGTGGATGTTTCCATGGGACATTCATTGAAACTGACAGTCTGGCATCCTGTTGGCGAGACACTTGTCTCTCTCAGGACTATTGTATGATCCAAGTGGAAGGCATTAAAATAAACTCATTCTTTCTTTTTTAAAATTAGACATTAAATATTTGTCAAAAGGTCCAATAATTGTTGAGTCATGCACCTGCCAGCTGTTATTTAGATATATCATAACTGACTAATTTTGATACGTATGCTAATCATGTGTAAAGGATATACTGGATATTTAGTCCTCTGTAGAGGGTAGCTTGATATAACAGAGCCCCCTTTCTCTTTTTATATTTATTGTATGTATTAAGATCTGTAAAAATCATTTTTTTTAATAATATTGCACATGTCAGTTTTAAGTAATTTAATGTCTCAGACACTAAAACGTTTAACAAGTTAATATGGAAGATGTAGAAGACTGCAGCCGGGTCACACAGAATCTCGAGGATATTTTTAATGCAGTGTTTTAGTGGCTGTGCTGACCCTGTAATAAGAGGATAAAATATATGGACAAAAGTACACATTACACCTACAGGAGCTGCTCAGCCAGGAAGCTGCTGGCACACAGTTTTTGTGATGATAGTAGTGCGAGATGAGGTTTGGAACATCTGGCCACTTTTATGCACCTCCATTTACTGTTTACAGCTGATCATGGAATATCTAGGAGGGAAGAAGTGCTTTAACAAATGTTTGTAAAGGCAGACTGCATGGCTAGTGCCTGATTGTATACACTCTGGCTGAGCTGAAAACACCTGAAGGTGTATACTGTTTACACCTATGACAGAAACTGGATGTGTAAAAAACACATTTACACCAGCCTATTTATAGATTTCTGCTGAACATATCTTTATCATTAGATAACTGCTAGATTATATCTAAAAGGTTTTCATCTTCTTTTTTTGTTTGTTGAAGCTTGAATGATTCTTCTTATCTCTCTGCAGTTGTTCCAGAAGAGTAGCTTCAGGGAGCTCATCCAGGTCGTGACTCCTCTCTTCCAGAAAAATCTGTCTTTCAGGGAAGTGATGGCTGCCGCCTCCAGCCTTGTATGCGGGTACACTGAGGGGGCTTTCTCCCGAGTCACCTCCTTTAACTGGTATGAAGACAATAACTACAAAGCATTCCTGGGTATCGGCACTGGGTGGGCACAGGACCGTTACACATATGATAACAGCACCAGTGAGTACACCATGTGTATGTGTGTATATGTGTGTATGTATGTGTTAGTCCCCGTAGGGAAATTGCTTCTCTGCATTTAACCCATTCACCTAGTGAAGCAGTGGGCAGCCACCAATGCAGCGCCCAGGGAGCAGTGTGTAGGGGTACCTCAGGGTAGCCGTTCAGTAGAGTCGAACCCACGACCTTCCAATCATGAGGCTACCTATTGAGCTATCCCTGCCCGTATACATATACATCTGTATTACCTTGTATGACAGACCAAACTAAAAGTACTGTTCTTGAGACTGCTGCCGTTCTTTTTTGGAGTAACCTTTAATTTGCAAACCCTCTAGTTTTGTATAAGAGTTGTGATTTTAACCCACTTTGCTGATTTGCAAATTCTCTTAAAACCCATATACAAATATGGAAGTTTCTTGGAAAACTGGGCTCAGATCTTCTGTGGATTTAGCGCATGGTCTCCCAATACTTTTCATGCTGTGGAAGGAAGAACTCCAGCAATGTGTTGACCATGATGAGAGGCTTTTTTGTTAGATCACCTACTATAAAGTTGATCTGCATAAAGCCAGTGTTGCTGGAGTTTTCAGCTGTCAGTCGTGTTCCTGCTTTATGCAGTTTGGAAGTGGAGGAAGTTGCAGCAGCATTTCTTTACTTTCACAGTCTCTGCATGTGGATTGCCCATTGTCAGCTGGATAATGGGCTAAAACAATGGATGGATTGATGCATGGCTGAATGACTGAAAAACTGTCTACTCTCATCTTTATCAGCAAATTTTAATTTGATCTCCACCCTGCCCAACCTATGCAACACATTTAGATGAGCATAAAAATAATTATGCACTCTGTAATTGGTTTCCAAATAATTCTTTGTGCCATGGCATCTTTAATGGGGTTCTGTTTAAGTGCCTAGCTTGACCTATATTGCAACAGCTTTTTACATAACAAATAATCTTTCCCTTCAGCTCCTTTCTGCAATGACCTGATGAAAGAACTGGAGTCCAACCCTGCCACCAGGATTGTGTGGAACTCTGTGAAGCCCATGCTGATGGGACGGATCCTCTATGCCCCTGACTCTCCAGCAGTCAGAAAGATCATACAAAATGTAAGCGGCATTTAGGAGATGACAGGTGGAGCTCATGGTGTCAAACCAAAACCTTGTTCTATGGAATAAAAACAGCTTTTAAATAGTTTTTAATGAGCTCTGACTGGTGATTCTGTGTGTTTTTATGCAGTTTTTATATCCAGATTTATATCTATTCAAAGTAAAGTATGTTTGGCTAATAAATGCACCTATTTGAGGAGTTCAAAATAATTGCCCAAATAAGTGCTTGGAGGTGTTTTAGGATGGCTGATAGGAGGACTTTGGCAGCAACAGTTGAGATATTTTATTATAATTCAGACACATGTACTTCAGAGATTTCAACTATAGCAGGTATGTTGTATTGATTCACATAACACAGGTGCCATACAGTCAGCATGTTAAAGCGTAGCTTGATGTATTTAATGCCTGGTAGATTCCAACTCTGATACTTGGCAATACGTGAGGGATTTATTGCACATTTTGTACATTTTAACAGTGAAAACTGAAATAACTTGGTAGTTAACAGGATTGAACCACGTAAAGAGACATAGTTAAAATATCTAAAAAATTGAAAAATGTATCACAGATAACCCCCTTTAGATGGTTTGTTTTACTCAGTAACCTCCATGTCTTTGTTTGTCTTTTGGAGCAGCGTCCACTGTAGTGAACAATGCGTTTTCCTTCAAAAGGGGATCAGCTTTCATCAAGTCATGTCCAACCTTTTGTGTCTAGATGTAGATACGTGTTGGTCAAAGGCCTTTGAGGGGCGGGGGTGGGTTGGTAGCGGTCATGGATGGTTTGATCGCAATGCAAGAGCACAAGCTGATCGGCTATGGTGAAACCACGGCGCAGTCTTATGGCGCCGCGGCCTTTTTAACTGTTGTGTAAGCAACAAAGTGTCTCCTTACGGATGTGTGATCGGACACAAAAGAGACACACAAAAACGTGCGTTTCCTCCTTCCCAACCTTTAATGACCTCTTTGTTTTCCTCTTCTCTCAGATTGCGAACTTGATTGGTCTAGGAATGTAATGAGCAAGGGGTTAATCCATTACTTTACAAGACTGAAAACATAGCCTCTATAGGCTCTTTGTTGTCATGCTCTCAGCTCCTGTCATGCATCAGCGTGTTTCATAAGAAAGCGAAGAACCATGCGCTTAAACATATGTTGTCACGCTTTATGTGACTGCCCTTGTTTTATGTAAGCCATGTAGGTCTTGTCTGTACTGTATCCTGCCGTTACCGTGCTTATTTTTCATTTGTTACACTGTAAGAATTTATCTTAAAGTGCAAAGTCACATACTTCAGAGCCTTCTTTTTACTGGAAAGCATAGATAGAGGCATATTTATTCTGTGAGGGCACAATCAACATCTATTTTTATCTTTACAGTGTCTCTTACATTAGATGCATCATATGTGCTGCTGTGTCTGTATAGATATTCATATTCAAAGTTGCACGTCAGCTACTCGAAAGATACTTTGATTGCTTCCTTTGATAAAATTATGGAACTAAGTAATCCCCCCTAGCTCCCTTGTTCTCCTCTTTTGCCTGCTGTTTTCAAACTGCCTCATGGGCTGAGGAAGCACTCACTTGTGGGAACCTGACTGGGATTCACTGGGCAGGCTGAATGCATTCAGCCAGTTGTCACCAACAGCCTCCATTGTCACCCCAGCTCCATTGTCCCCATTGTCACCCAAAATCAGACACACACAAGGGGAAGGCGTTTAATTGGGTGTACTCTTGAGTGCTTTCATCCCCCACTGCACACGGCTGAATGCTGAAGTAGCCAGCCTTGGGTGTGTGCCACACAAAGCACTGTAGCGTACCCATACGCACATTCAGGGTTTTAACGATAAGCGTGCGGTAAATATTTGTTGCACAGTTGCCGGTTATCTATACAGGCCGACAGGAATTCTTTGTGTGAGAATGTGTGTGTTGTCTTTGCCGATCCTGTTTTCACAGGGAGTTTAATGTGGGAATGGTATGTAGCGGGAGATTAGGAGATCTGTGACAGAGTGTGTGTTTGAAGGTCTGAATGTTGTGTACACACGTGCAGATTTAATGAACTTGTTCATTTCTTCTGTATATTGTTTGAACTGTGGTTGTGTTTGTACCTGTTCCTATGTTACTGATTGTTTTTCCATTAAGATACGGGGAACAGTTTGAATAGCTTTGCCTCGCTTTGGCTAACGCTTTCCAACTACTGACATGCTCATTTGCATGTCTCCCGTAGGCTAACACTACCTTTGAGGAGCTGGAGAGGCTGAGGACTATGGGGAAGGCCTGGGAAGAAGTTGCTCCTCAGATCTGGGCTTTCTTCCAAGATGGAGTCCAAGTCAAGATGATCCGGGTAGGGTAGTGTGTGAATGAAAAGGTGTCAGTGATTGAGGCCCATTTAACGTCAAAAGATAACCACAGAGTAGATTAACAAAATATTAATGTCCTAATAAAGTGACCTGTCTTCAACAATCTATCAGTCTAATAACTTTAGATAACAGTAACATTATTGCATGCTTTGTTCTTGTCTTGGCAGGATTATCGTGTTCCTACTGGTTCTTGCTTCTGTTAGTGGGGAAAAAATAGTTAAGTAAGTGTGATGACCCTTCTTCCTTTCATTTCAGGACACCATCCGTAATCCTTCTGTGATGGATTTCATCGACCGGAGTCTGGAGATGGCGCCTTTCTCCTCCAAACACATCCTCAACTTCCTGCACAGCGGCCCCCCAGAGGAACGCCCAGATGACGTGCCTGATTTTGACTGGCGGGACATCTTCAACCTTACAGACCGGGTGATTCGGATGCTTAACCAGTATGGGGATGTGAGTGGCTGTTGCTTTTTTCTTGGGGGATTTAGCATTTTCTTCCTGCAGTCGCCTCTCCAGTACCAGTCTTCTGTTTTTGTGAAGTGTGTATCAGTGTGTGGAATTATACTGACTTGTCAAAGGGAGCTTGGCGTTTCTAGATGAATCCAAAGTGTCAGAATAATTTTTGCAGAGTGTTTTTTTTTTTTAACCTTTTCACCTGTCGGACTTTGACAGTAAGAGTGCAGACTGTTGTGCAATTTTCACTTCACCTGAGAAGGTGACAGGCCTTTTCATGACATAATCCAATTATTCACAGGTCCTGTCACCCGCTGATTTCAGTGCCCTGGTTACCTAACCGCTACGTGCTCAATGCAACCCTTGACATGATCTAAACATTTAGATAGTGTCTCTGGGAACTGTAATTTGTCCCCCTGTCCAAAGACATGGAAATCCACCCAGGTGGGCCTGAGCCAGAGCAGCAAACTGGCTGTCAAGTCTCTTTTGTTTACTGCTGATTGAGAGGGAGGGTGAAATAAAAGAAAAGCATCACAGACCATCTCTTGTGAGTGCCCTCCACTATGAGTGGGCCAATGTGTTTGAAACAAAGTTACCCATTTCCCGGTACAGGCTGAGCAGGATGAGAGGCCTATCACACTTGGGGGTGACACTGGGGTATCTGGGGGCATGGTTGGGTAGATCGTTGGTGCTCTGTGTTTTTGTCCAAGTTGAAGCTTACAGCACTTCTGTGTGACAGGGAGAGTGGGAACGATTGAGGCCGATTAGATACAGCTGTCACTCTGTCCACCATCCTTTATAAAGAGGCAACAATGAACGTGAGCTTGATGGCTGGCTGAGTCAGGTTGGTGGCACGCATTCAGATCTCACCACCCAGTTGGGCCGCAGTGTTGTTAGTTGGATGCTTGATTAAATGAAGGGGAGGCCTTTTGGATTTGGAGTAGTTTTCAGTACGTGTTCTGGATAATGGGTTTATAAATGCATACTGTAGATGAATATACGTGGATGCATATGTGTGTTTGCACACAAAGAGGTAAATATTTTTGCTCTGGCGGGATCCCTTTTAAAACCAGGCTCTCCCTATTTGCATTCACTTACAGTGAATCGCTGTATCAGACACGGTTTTCATTGAAGAGACAACCACTGCACAAGAAGATACACACATGTCTTTGTGACTCACTAGCCTCTGTTGTCTTTAACATTCGAGCCATTCTGTTAGGTTTGGTTTGAGTAGTGGCAGTATTTGTCTGTCACTATGGAACAGCCACAAATGAAGTTTTGATATTCACAGTTCTCCAAACTGATTGAATTCAAGACTCTGGTAATATACTTTTCTCTAGCACCACCTGCAGATTAAAATGTTCATTTTTGTAAAGACAGTCATGATTTTCAGTCATTTTTTCCCCTTTTCTCTTCTTATAGCGTTTACTGAAGACTTTTACACCGGTTAAAAGTTTATCCTGTACGTTTTTATTCATTTGGTAAATGTTCATTTGATTGAACTTGTCGAGGTTCCAAACCTTATTGACCATAAAGACAGATTAGGATTAAACACAGTGTTTATACACCATTTTGCATTTAATCATCATTATTAAGCTCTGGGGAAGGTTTCTTCCTGTTAAAAGGGAGTTTTTCCTTCCCACTGTCGCCAAATGCTTGCTCATATGGTGTCGTCTGATTGTTGGTATCTTTACCTTTCAATGTAAAGCGCCTTGAGGCAACTGTTCTTGTGATTTGGTGCTATATAAATACATTTGAACTGAACCGAATTTTTGATGAATGTTCATTGAATCCTCTGGTAAACTCAAGCATTGACGGCACGACCTGTTAGGAAACTTATTTTGAGTTTTTGAGTTGACTGTTTCTCTTCTGTTCCCTCTCTCGCTCCCAGTGTGTGATTCTGGATAAATTTGTGGCTGTGCCTGATGAGGATACCGTTACGTATCGGGCGTTAGGCATGCTGGAGGACAGAAAGTTCTGGGCAGGCCTCGTCTTTGTAAACATGTACTCCTGGACTACTAATCCCCCGCCTCATGTTAAGTTCAAGATCCGTATGGATATTGATGCAGTGGAACGCACCAATAAGGTCAAAGACAGGTTAGGATGAAATTCTACTTAAATTTGTATTTAGTGTCGCACAGTAAACACGTAGGAGCTAAATATGCGTGTATTCCTCAGGTACTGGGATCCAGGCCCCAGAGCTGATCCTATGGATGACCTCCGTTACGTTTGGGGTGGCTTCGCTTACCTGCAGGACATAATAGAGCATGCCATCATCAAGACACAGACAGGAAAGGAGCGGCCGCTGGGTGTTTACCTACAGCAGATGCCCTACCCTTGTTACGTGGATGATCTGTTAGTGGAATTATTATAATTAAAGAATGCAAATAATTACATTTAACAGTCATTGCAGATCATAGCTTTTACTTTCAAGGTATAGCAATAAATTATCTGTCCATGTGCCAAAACTGATCTGTCTTGGCAGGAAAGCTGACAACTTGTGAGATGTATGCAACAATCACTGCACATTTGTCCTTCATCACTTTTGCCCTCTTTGTCTTCCTTTAAAGCTTCATGCTGACGCTCAATCGCTGTTTCCCCATCTTCATGGTTCTGGCCTGGGTCTACTCTGTGTCCATGATTGCAAAGAGCATTGTTCTGGAGAAGGAACTGCGGTTGAAGGAGACCCTTAAGGCCGTAGGGGTCACCAACGGTGTCATTTGGTCCACCTGGTTTATTGACAGCTTTATTGTGATGGGCACTAGCACAGCTCTTCTTACGGCCATCATCATGGTGAGAAAAAAGAGCTTAGCTTTTTCTAGGAGCTCCTTTTGTGTCTGGGCTTTTATTCAACTCATCCAAGCAAATATCTGATTACCAACAGCTCTCTCCTTATTTGCATGAAGTTGCAATTTAACCATTTAGTTTTGCACCTCAATCTGGCATTTTACCAGAGGCAGTACATCAGTGCATCTGTTATATAACGCACCAGTAAATCATGCCTTACACTGTGAATCATTACAAGTGTTTTACCTTGAAATAATAAATGGATAATAGTTTCTCACTGAACCCATAAATCATTAATGAAATAACTGTGAATACTGTGATATCATGGGAATTATGTCAGTGTCTTTGCAGTAATGTGCCGGTGAATAATTAACACTTCTAAGCCACAAGTTCTCTCGTGTAGACAGCAAGTTACTCGGCAGGCACATTATTGTAAAATGGGCTGTTGTGACATCTAGTGGGAGTATTGTGTAAAAGAAACAAAAAATAAATATTAAAACTTCCAAATTATGTGTGAAAATTCATAAGTATTTCTTGTTTTTGTGGTGATTATTTATTAGCTCTTCTTATCTTATATTCTCAAAATTTTCAAAAGCTTCATAATGACTTAAAACCCAGTAAATTTGGTTTTGGGGAAATAAATGAGTCTTTCACTTACCCAAGCCATCAAATATTTATTTTAAAGACCATTTTTCTTCCAGTGTACAAGCACACTGAGCATCTAAACATCATCCATGCACTTTTTTGCCTTAACTACAGGGAGGCAGGGTGTTGAACTACAGCAACCCGGTCATCCTCTTCCTGTTTCTGCTCACCTTCACCACGGCCACCATCATGCAGTGCTTCCTTCTCAGCGTCTTCTTCAACCAGGCAAACTTGGCAGCTGCTTGCTGTGGTATCATTTACTTCACCCTTTACCTTCCGCACATTTTCTGCTTCGCCTGGCAAGACCGCATCACCAAAGACATGAAGCTCCTGGTGGTGGGTGTCTCAAGTTGAAAGCATGCTTACTAATAATGGCTGTTGTTTAGTTTTAGTTATAGAACAGGATTAGCTCATTAGAATCAGTAATACTTACACACAGTATGTGTACCAACCACAGCTACTTCTGTTTCCTTACTTTTAACCCTGATGCAGACTTGGGAACAGACAACAGGAATAACACATGAGACTACAGATGGTTGATAGACTTGCTTTAAATGTCAAGCAAAGATAATCTTAGCACTGATTCCTTTCTCAGAGTCTACTATCTCAAGTGGCATTTGGGTTTGGGACAGAGTATTTGTCAAGGTATGAGGAGCAGGGTCTGGGTCTTCAGTGGGATAACATCCAGACAAGCCCCCTGGAGGGGGATGAGTTCTCCTTCCTCACTTCCATCTGCATGATGGGCCTGGACACAGTCCTCTATGGGGTTCTGGCGTGGTACCTGGACAATGTATTCCCTGGTTAGTGTGTAGGAGAATATTAAAGGGTCTTGTTACAGCTATTTCATTATAAATAATTGTGTTCATTTATTTAACACGATTTATTTTCATCATAGGACAGTATGGAATTGGCCGTCCATTTTACTTTCCCTTTCTGCCCTGTTATTGGCTCAACACTGTGGCTCCAGCTTCAGGTACGTTTGCTATTATTTCCGGATGCTTTTTCGTGGGAGGGCTAATTTGTTTGAGAGTGGATATTGCAGACAGATAAGAGTCATAAAACAGTCATAAATCTAATATAATGTTTTTGTCATCTAGCAACAAACTAATTTAAATCTCATTTCCCAAAGGCAACACCAGAATGGAGTTGGATAAAAAAGGCTTTGATAATCTTGCAAACAAAGAGAAAGGAGAGCAAACAAAAGAAGAAGATGGAATCCATGATCAGGAGAATAGCCCAGAGAAAACCAAGAGTAAAGAGGATCCACCTTCCTGTGAGCATCACGACCAGCGTGAGAGGCTGGGGAAGGAGAACAAGCCCGAGAAGAACCAGGAGAAAGACGGTATAATGGATGGAGCAGCTTTACCACAGTGTATAAAAATACAACACGCTTCTACATTTAACTGTCTGCTACTTTCTCAATTTAAAGAACAAATTACAGCATATTTTTCACATCTTACTATAAAGATCGTAGCATATGTATACAAGTCTGTTCCCTCTAAACACATGAATCAAGCTGAATGAAACTTACTTTATAACCTACAAAGGGTATCAGGATTATCAAAATCTGCTGTATGTTGTTTACATTGCAGGTGTTTTTAACTTCCAAGAAAACATAATTTATTCAACACCATTCACAAGGCTACTGAACCCTATCCTGTTACGCTAGTATCAATCCAGTGCCATCTTTAGTGTCACTATTATTCATATTGATATGGTTTTTATCACTGTATACAGTGATATGATACATGATAATAACTTGATAAATCAAGATACATGTCTGTGTGAGTGAACTAGCTTCCTCCCATAGGGTGCATTTTTGCCAGTACAGTTAATTATGTATTTTATGACTTGGACTTATGTAATGTTTCTCCAGGCTGATTTCAATGCAGGATCAGAGCTCTCTTTCATTGCATTCACTTCACCCCTCATTTTCCATTTATCACTGTCAACATTACCTGTGTGGGAACTCAGTGTCCTTGTATGTGTTTGCACTTGCTGACATTTGTGAACGTGCACGGCTAACCCTTCAGGTTTATGCTTAGTTAATAAGTGATGGAAACATTTCCTTTGCACTGTATGGCATTCCAGTTGGCTGAGCTCATATGTTCCTTCCTGCTTTCATTTGGGAAATATTACATTTTTTTAATTTACTGAAAAACATATATTCTGTCACTCAGTATTCAGTAGTTTTCTTTTGTCTTGCATTATTAACTCCATATCTAGACAAATGAAAGAGATGAAATGTGTCTTTGGTGTCCACAGAGCAGCCTTACTTCGAGGCAGAGCCAGATGATCTAGTAAAGGGTGTCTGCATCAAGGACCTGGTCAAGATGTTCGGTAGTTGCTTCAGACCGGCTGTGGATGGCCTCTCCATCAGTTTCTATGAGAGCCAGATTACTGCCCTTCTGGGGCACAATGGAGCTGGAAAGACCACCACTATGTATGCCAAACAGTACATAGATGCCCATCGATGTATATCTATAGACTAAAGAAAATATACTAATATCTGTTTTCTTCTCTTCTGTCTCTCCTAGGTCTGTCTTGACTGGTATGTATCCTCCCACCTCAGGGACAGCCACCATTTATGGGAAAGACATCCGCACGGACATGGACACTATCCGACAGTCTCTGGGAATGTGTCCTCAACACAATGTCCTTTTTCAGTAGTATGTACTTCCTCACATATTAATAACAGAAGTCGTTTTTGGACATGTTACATGAGCAAACAGATATAAAAATAGCACCGTACTGTATAGCTGGATCACTGTTTCTTTGTCTTTCTCTTGCTCTTTATCAGTATGACTGTGGCAGAGCACATCCTCTTCTACTCTCTGCTGAAAGGCCGTCCAATAGCAGAGGCTGAGGAGGAGGTGGAGAACATGCTGCAGGATCTGGGTCTCCCTCACAAGAGGGATGTACTGACCCAGAATCTTTCAGGTGTGCTTGGAAGCAGATGCACACATAGATCTATCAAAGCTCACTGTAATGCAGACTACACACACACACACACACACACACACACACACACACACACACACACACACACACACACACACACACACACACACACACACACACAATAATGTATAATGATGGTGTTCTGTTCAAGGGGGCATGCAGAGGAAGCTGTCTGTTGCTCTGGCTTTTGTTGGCGGGGCCAAGGTGGTGATCCTGGACGAGCCCACATCTGGGGTGGATCCCTACTCCAGACGTTCTATCTGGGACCTGCTACTCAAATACCGTGCAGGTAACACTGATCGACATTTTAGACGAGTATTGGTATAAATATTTTAAAAACCTTACTGGTTTTTTAAAATATTTATACCAATGTGTTGTATTTGCGATTGTAGATTGTACTAAGAAAACATTATTATGTGTTACACGAAAATATTCTGAGTACAAAAGTGCTCATACAGAGAAATAATTACCCAACTCGACTATTCACATTAGAAGAAATCTAAAATGAAAATCATTAAACACACTTAGCTCGACCTGTTACACAACATGGCCTGTAGAGGTTAGACGATGAATAAATCTGACTGGTTTGTCTAGACGGCCAGCAAATAATTAAGCTTAGATCCTGCACAAATCATTATAGCAACAAAACCACTACCAACAGCACGTATTACACTTTTCTGGCATACTTTAAAGTGAAATATATAATAAATGATATATTTTCTATTGCAACTGACAGATGCCTCCAGTATAACATGGATGACTGTGTTTAATATATTCTTGGGCGGGAAGGATTTATGACACCACAATCAGACCAGCTCCACTGAAATCGCCATAATAAAAACGAGTTATTACACAGCTTTGAAAAGCTTTTCTTAAATCAAACGCATATTTCCATTATTCAGCCTCTCTTTATTAAATTCTCTCTCTCTCTCTGCTGTTTGCAGGGCGCACAGTGATCATGTCCACCCATCACATGGACGAGGCTGACCTGCTGAGCGACCGCGTGGCTATCATTTCTCAGGGTCGCCTCTACTGCTGCGGTTCCCCAATCTTCCTAAAGAACTGTTTTGGTGCTGGCTTCTACCTCACTCTTGTACGCCGCATGAAGCATGACACTCTCAAGGTGGGAACTAAGGAAGAGGGAACCTGTTGTATATTTGTGCATTATCCTCTTTAAAGTTATAGATGTTGTAGTTTTGCAAATTAAAGTAAACCTGGTTTAAAGTTAAGTTCCTTCCTCCTTATAACATTTGCAAAACCCCCAACATTACAAAGAAAACACAGCGGGATTTCTTATTTTTCTGATGGTATATTTAACACTGCGACACAGCGATTTCTCATTAATATCTTGTTACGGTGTCCTTCAGTCTAGCTGTGACTGCACAGAGGATTGCTCGTGCGTGTGCTCGAAATGTTCGACATTTAAAGCGAACCGGGAGGAGAGTCACACCCCTGACAGACAGATGGATGGTGAGTCACATTTAGAAGACTTACCGTGGGAAAAGCTGGCCATTAATTCATTATATTATTAGTATCAGAGTTTACTTTGTTATGCCAACACTATTGTCATTTTCGTTGAACCTGTTTTTAGGCTATTAATCTAATTATTAAGACTATAGGGCACACTCCCTTTGCCAGGCTGATGAATAATACCTTTACAATGGATTGCAGTCACTCTGGTTACTGTATCTGCTGACAACACACCTAGAAACGCCTTGTATTCACTGTGAAATACTGTGACCTATAAAATTAAAATCATTATCATTATTAGTGTTAAAATTAAGTGCACTGAGTAACAGATTAAATGCAAAGAATAATGTGTAAAAGGCTAATTTAAGGCAAAAATATATTTCTTATCTTATCTTTTTATCTGCAGGTAACATGGAAAGCATCACAGCCTTGGTCCATCATCATGTGCCCCAGGCCCGCCTGATCGAGGCTATTGGCCAGGAGCTCACCTTTCTTCTGCCCAATCGTAACTTCCAGCCCAGGGCTTATGCTAGCCTCTTCAGGGAGTTGGAGGAAACTCTCTTGGACATCGGCCTCAGCAGCTTTGGTGTGTCTGACACGTCTCTGGAGGAGGTGTGTGGAAAAAAATAACCCTGAAAGTAAAAGCAGTAGTTTCATGCAGTTACAATAATAGGAATAATATCAATAGTCATTTACATTTGCAAATTAACATTGTGACTCCATAACTAAAAAATAAAGAAGCAAAAAATAATTATATCTTTAAAAACCGGCAATCTGTCACTGCCTGGCTGTCTCTGTAAAAAGATTTTTTCATTAAACTTTCTTCGTCTTATGTCCTGAAATTAAAATGGATATTTATTTATTTTTTGCAGATCTTTCTGAAGGTCACTGCAGATGGGAATGCAACCAAGAGGAAATGTTTTCAAGGTAAAGCATGAACAAACTATAGAAACAGCTCAATCTAGGGCAGAATTTTCTTTTCACCACTTCTTTTCTTCCTGTTGATTTATCAAAGCCTGATTGGAGCCGGACAGTTCTGATTGTTTTCTCAGTCCACCCATAATCATGTTTTATGTCCTTCATATCCATTCTTTAACTCTCTCAGACAACAAGTCATGGCAACAGATTTCTCGAGCTAGTCTCTGTGGATTCAACAGAGTCGCTGTTGATATGGAACCGCTAAAAGGTGACAGCGTCTTTAAGCTCACAGCTCTGGCCAGTAGCTGCTGTTGTGAGGAAAACAACAGTTATTGTGAAGGTTACACTAAAAAGGAAATAACATAAAGAGATTTCTGCATGGTAAAAATGAAAGTACTTACTAACAGCTAGTTAGCCTAGCATATATAAAAAACATGAAAAAGCTGACAAAAAATTTGTAATAAAGTTTTCAAAAGCTTAGAAACATTTTATACACAAAGGAAGTGACCAGTTAATTACTCTGGTACATAACGGCTCCATTAGTAGATTTGAAAAGGCTAACATACAAAGCCATGCTAGCTGTTTCCTTCTGCTTGTAGCATTTGTTTTCAGCTAACTAGAACCTCACCAGGCCAGAAAATCCCATCAGTCACTGATGAAACTAACATTTAAGATTATAAGATGCTCTTTTAATCTCGTTTTATGTATTTGTTTCTACTACTTATTTTGGCAAAGGTTATTCCTGGCAACAGTGTAATGCAGAGAGCTTCAGCTTTGCTATTAGGCCAGCCAAAGTCAGGCTACTGAGCACTGCTGGCAAATGCTTTTCGGTCACAGTGAAGACTAAACATGCTTGGCTAGCTCACTGGCGGCTGTAATTTAGCATTGAGATCTCTGGTGGAAGTAATTTAAATTTAAGCTTTTATTTCAGAGTCCAATGGCCAGAGTACATGTGACACATCAGAAGGCAGTGCAGGCAGAGGATCCTACCAGGTCAGAGGCCTCTGTCTGACCACCAAACAATTCTTTGCTCTGGTAATCAAGAGGTTGCATCATGCCACACGCTCTTACAAAGATTTCATTGCCCAGGTAACCTTCTTATTTTATGATATCTTAATAAAAGACATTGTCATTATCATTATTATTTTAAGAACTACCATTGCCTTGGACGGCTGTGGAAACAAGCAAAGTGCACTATGTGTTTCAGCTGTGTAAGATTGGTTTTTGTTTTTCTGTTTTTGGTAGATTGTCCTGCCTGCCAGTTTTGTTTTCCTGGCACTGACATTCACTCTGATCGTTCCACCTTTTGGAGAGTATCCGAGCCTGACCCTCAGCCCATGGATGTATGGACAACAATACACCTTCTTCAGGTATGCACTAGGCCATAGGTGTCAAACTCTGGCCCACGGGCCAAATTTGGCCCGCAGCCTAATTACGTTTGGCCCGCGAAGCCATGCCAAATTACTATTAGAGCTGGCCTACTGGTATTATACAGCTAATATATATATTGTTTAGTATTAAGCTTTACTTGTTCCATATTCAGTTTTTCAGCAAAACTTGTTTGAGTAAATAAGAAGAGATTCATTCTTAAATCTGGAGGAAGATTTTTTTTTCAATAAATATTAAGGTTAGCCCACGACCTTGTTCCAGTTTTGAATTTTGGCCCACTGTGTATTTGAGTTTGACACCCCTGCACTATTCCATCATGAAAGGTTTAGCTGTTACGAGAAGATGTACCTGTTCAGTTGGGTTGATCAGTCTGGCTCAAATAAAATATCTTTTAACAAATGTTTGTGTAAAATGTGTAAATGGACAGAATTTTCAGATATTTGCTATTTTGTATTCATTACACTTTACCCAATGTAGTAATGAGTGCCCTCCAGATGCTCAGATGAGGTACTTCGGCGAGGTGCTGTTGGAAAAGCCCGGCTTTGGGACTCGGTGCATGGCGGATGAACCGCTGGAGTAAGTCAACTTAACAGAACTAGCGGTTCTTGCACTGTCTTGTGTGTGTTTTTTGTTTAACATTAGTTACTTTCCTCCATTGGAAGAGATTTCCCATGTAACAACATCACCACAGAATGGGAGATGCCCTTGGTCAACCCTGCTCTCATAGAAATGCTGGCCGGCACAGAGTGGAGCTCCCTGAGACCGTCTCCACAATGCAAGTGCAGCACACCTACAAAACTCACCATGCTTCCTGTGTGTCCTGATGGAGCTGGAGGGCTGCCACCTCCACAGGTAGGTTACGTAACTGATACTGAACATGACCACATTATGTGCATGCAATTATACTATAAGTACAACGTTAAGATCCATAAGTGGAATTACATCTGCATTCGATCCACTGCTGCTGATAAGTGTTGACAGAGAAATCCTGTTCCTATTCCTCAGAGGATCCAGTCAACAGGAGATGTCCTCGTGGACCTAACAGGCAGGAATATTTCAGACTACCTGGTGAAAACCTACCCTGGAATCATCAGAACCAGGTGTTTTGGACAAGTTCTTGCCAGTTGTTTTAATATACTCCAGGGTGAAAACAATATCTAATTTCTGCATCTGATTTTTTTTCAGCTTGAAAAGCAAATACTGGGTGAATGAACAAAGGTAATTTAAATTTGAATCAAACGAATTTATTGGAAAATCCATTTCAGTCCAGATAGTGGAAATGTCTGACATGGTTGAAGTGCACCGCATAGATGTTGTGTTATGTGCAGTGGTATGGTTCTTCCTCTAGTGGTTGAAATAAGGTAATAATCTAAGTATGAAAGCAGGCAGATTACTGAAAGGCTCTGTCAAAGGGATTTTCTGTGTGGCATCCAGGTACGGGGGTATATCAGTGGGAGCACAGCTCCCTGTTTTAGGGGTGGAGCCAAAGACCATCCAGGACGTAGCAGGTCAGCTGGGACGACTGCTCAATGTAACAGGGGTAAGCCTTTGAAGCCAAATACTATGTTTTTTTCTGTGGAGGGTCTGTCATTGTTGCTGTATCTCTGTTTCTGCATGTTTATCACTTTGTTCCTTTGTGATTATTTTTTAAGCCTCAAATTTGTGCTTGCAGGGAAAATACTCGAAACAAACGCTAGAGGATATAGGGACGT
Source organism: Neolamprologus brichardi (assembly GCF_056152115.1). NCBI lineage: Eukaryota > Metazoa > Chordata > Actinopteri > Cichliformes > Cichlidae > Neolamprologus > Neolamprologus brichardi. The sequence goes on along the minus strand of NC_142112.1, from coordinate 16,522,324 downwards.
TCTTTAGGTACATGGAGACTGAAAACAATGTCAAGGTCAGTTAATTAAATGAAAGCTTTGTCTCTAAAATTAACTTGCCTACACAATATGAAAGATCATGCTGTAGTTTGATATTAGGAATCAGCAGCAGCATCTATTCCTTTTTGCAGGTGTGGTATAACAATAAGGGCTGGCATGCCATGGTATCTTTTATGAACGTGGCCAACAATGCAATCCTCCGTGCAAACCTGCCCAGAGAAGCTAACCTTGCTGAATATGGAATCACTGCCATCAACCATCCTCTGAACCTCACCAAAGAACAGCTCTCTGAGATCACTGTGTGAGTCAACGTCAGCCAAGTAGTTATCACCCCATCTTATTTCAAGGGCTTTTTAAGAGAGCCAAAAAAGACATTTGTTGCACAAAGATCTCCTCAAACAAATAAAAATAAATCCATCTCACTCTCATTTTCCCAGTCTGACCACATCAGTGGATGCAGTGGTGGCCATTTGTGTCATCTTTGCCATGTCCTTTGTCCCAGCCAGCTTTGTCCTCTATCTCATCCAGGAGAGGGTCACTCAGGCCAAACACCTGCAGTTTGTCAGTGGTGTCAGTCCACTGGTGTACTGGATGGCCAACTTTCTGTGGGACATGGTACTGCAGCAGCATTACATTAAGACTGTGAGATTTCAGTACAATCAAGAAGATCCGTCAGTAGCTTTTTGTAAACACTGGTATTTCTGTAACTCTCTTCAGGTTAATTATTCCATCAGTGCAGCAATGGTGGTGGAAATTTTCATCTTTTTCGACAGGAAGTGCTACACCTCACCAACCAACCTCCAACCATTAATTGCTCTGCTTATGCTTTACGGGTAAGCTTTAATCTTTTTAGTTTACTGTTTTATATGTGTGATTTTAGTGTAATAATTATGGATGTGCATGACTAGATGAATAATTGTCACTGATCAAACTAGTCGGTGTCAGACGTACTAGTCATTTAATCCAGTTCTTAACATTCTAATTGATTCCCAGTGCCAGTAAACTGTCTTAGCTGTTATTCAGCCATCTGCCACCAGGTGGAGCTGCAGCCCAAACAATATTGTGGAAAAATGTTAACCTAGGCATGAGATTTTTGTTATTTTTTGAGATTTTCTGAAGGCAAAAGAATAAGATTGTGGAGACAAGTGGTTAAATGAGCTTTCTCTCCCTTAGAGATAGGGTGAGGAGTTCAGTCATTCGGGAGGGGCTCATCGTAGAGCTGTTACTCCTTCATATTGAATGGAGACAGGTGAGGTGGTTGCCTACTGGGTGAGGAGGACACAAGGTAGATCCAGAACACGCTGGAGTTCCCAGGCCACATCCCTCAGCTAGCCTGGAAAACCCTTGGTGTTTCCCCGAATGAGGTGAAAGACGCGGCTAGGTTTCACTGCTGCCCCGGACAAGGACGGATGATTTATTGTTTCTTGTTATTTCAGATTTGCACTTTTAATGTGGTTATTTTATTGGTTGTCATTAATTGCAGAACAATGTGCTTCTTTAATAATGCACGGCACAACGCTGTGCGCAACACTTTTTTATCTGCGATTTATTTGTTTTCTTAAAGTTAATTTGTGATAATTTATTAATATGTAAGCATCTGTAGTAAAGTGTTTTCATATCATATTTAATATCAGTTTATTCTTCTATTTCTGTGACCGTTTGGACTGTAACGCGCAGTGTTCATAATGAATGACGCGAGACACACAGTGAAACAGCACGATCGAAGAATGTGACACTGCCCATCAAACAGTCCTCAAATTTAGCTCGATAGTTAGTTAGTTTCTTAGTTTTAGATTAGTCATTCTAACTTTTTCTTCTCTTTTAATCAACTGAGAAATTAGTCGTCACCTGCAGTCACTAGTAATAATGTGGTATTGTCACAGCCACATTGCCGGTCTCTGATGTGTGATCCAGTTTTCCATAGATGTTTGTGTCCTGCAGTAACCTAATGTAATTACACTAAATGTCACACCGTAAACTCCAGCCTGTCCTCTAAGAGCTACATTAGATTTGCATTCTTGTGAAATACAGACAAAACAAGAAGAAAGTACATCTGAATCAAAAGGAAACTTCAAGCATACTTCTTGAATTAATTTCACAGCTGAGTGGTTTTCTAATATTGCATATATCTATCACATATTTATTCTAAGATTATTTTATTATTGATTGGTTTTGAGTTTGGTCTACATGGGTAGAGTTTTTATAACCTTCCTCTGGTAAATATTTCCTATCATCTGGCCTAAATGTGAGCTACTGCATCACTGAATTCTTATTAAACTCATGTATATCAGGTTTTCTCTACATTGCCTGGCTGGGTCATTAAATACCATGTCAAGTAAAAATATTGCAGCATTTTTGTTTATTTGGCAAAGATTTGGAGAGCACATACTGTCAAAAAAACATAAAATGTGATCTATTGCAGCGTTTTCCTCTCATCAGCATCAAGCACTGGGCTTTCCCTTTAATTGATCCTTTTTCTAATCTCCTTCCTTCTCTCTCAGCTGGTCTGTGACACCCATGATGTACCCCATGTCATACGTGTTCAGTGTTCCCAGCACAGCCTACGTCTCTTTGTCATGTATCAACCTCTTCATTGGCATCAACAGCAGTGCCATTACCTTCATCCTGGACCTGTTTGAGAGCAACACGGTAAGCCCAGTAGGTTTGTTTCTACCACTTCAACCAATTTTGATGTCAAACTTAATATTACACGTTGGGTTTCTATCTAGGCTCTGTATGGGTTCAACCAGCTGTTGAAGAGGGTGATGCTGATGTTCCCCCATTACTGCCTGGGCCGAGGTCTCATAGACATGGCTATGAACCAAGCTATAAGTGATGTCTATGCCCGCTTTGGTAATTATGAACCACACAGACTCATACCCCTCAAATACATGTAGCTATAAAATATCCTACAATGTCTTTTTAATAAAGAGGTCATCAGAAATCTCATACCATACATTTGCCACCATGACCCGAAGCAGCTGCAGTGTTGCTGCAAAGACTGCTTAGGCAACAAGATCCCCTGGAACAGAATCAGCATTATTGCTATGCAAATGTGAACTAAAAATGCAACATGAAATATTAATGATGTGTATCTAACGGTTCATGCATTCCAGTGTTTTCCACATTAAATAGGCTGGAGAAACTTACATGAAAAGCACCAACTGGGAAAGTAGGATTTATAGGAATTTTGTTTCTACATTTTCTCAGGTGAGGACTACAGTCCAGATCCCTATAACTGGGATTTTATTGGGAAGAACCTGTTCTGCATGGGTGTTGAGGGATTTGTCTATTTCATCATTAATATTCTCTTCCAGTATCGCTTCTTCCTGAATAACTGGCAAGTAAATTTACACATGTGATGAAAGTCATTGTCCAGATAACACACCAAATCAAACCATGACTGAGTAGCAATTTTTTTCCCGCTGGCAGGATACCCGATTGCCCAAAGCCTCACATTTTGGATGAAGACGTGGATGTTGGAGAGGAAAGACAGCGAATTTATCAGAGTGGAAAATCAAATGACATTTTACGTGTGAGAGACTTGTCCAAGGTCAGTGTTAGTCTTTATTAGGACACACTGTGGACAACAAAAAAAGAAAACAGATTTTGAGCTTTATTTTTGTTCTGATGTTCTCTTACCAGACTTACACAGGAACAATTATCCCTGCAGTAGACCGAATCTGTGTCGGAGTATCACCTGGAGAGGTTTGTAGAGGTTTGGTTAAACTAATATATGGTACGGTATGTTACCTCTAAGGCTGTCTTTTTCTACTTCCAAATATCCACAGTGCTTCGGTCTCCTGGGGGTAAATGGAGCTGGGAAAACCACAACCTTTAAGATGTTGACTGGAGACATTAATGTCACCTCAGGAGAAGCCTCGGTTGCAAGTCACAGGTTTGTACATCGCAGTTGTTCCGTGCTGAATTTGAGCATTGATGTCGAATACATTAAGTTGCTGATAATCGCCGTTGTTTTAAGTTTCTGTGATGCTGGGTGAAAAAGAAGGTTTGATACACTTCACCTATCTGCATAAATCTCTCACAGCATTTTGACCAATATCCTGGATGTCCATCAGAACATGGGTTACTGCCCTCAGTTTGATGCCATAGATGAGCTGCTGACAGGCAGAGAACACCTACACCTCTACGCCCGCCTTCGTGGAGTGCCAGAGTCTGAGATCAGCAGGGTGAGATGCAGAACTAGGTTTGACAGTTGATGGATGAAGTTTTATTGTGACATTATTTTGAAATGGGGAACTTTATCTTCTTCTAACTTAGGTTGCAGAGTGGGCCATCCAGAAGCTGGGACTCTCAGAATATGCAGGTCACTGTGCTGGGACCTACAGCGGAGGTAACAGGAGGAAACTCTCCACAGCCATTGCAATGATTGGCTGTCCTGCTCTGGTGCTGCTGGTGAGTCCAACAATAACAGGATTAGTGGGTTATGAGTGGATATTACAGTTATAAGAATATTAAGCAGATAATGGACAAAATTCAGATGTGCCGAAGCTAATTTGTTTATTGTTCCTGCACTTTAGGATGAGCCTACTACAGGTATGGACCCTCTTTCCAGACGTTTTCTGTGGAACTCCATCATGAGTGTTATTCAGGACAAAAGAGCCGTGGTCCTCACGTCACACAGGTGAAGCTTATATTTTAACATAAACAAATACATATGGATAACTGACATATAAAGCAAAAAATTCTGAATGCTTGAGCAGAGATGTCAAACTTTACACTGTAGGCCACACTTTGATCTTAAGTGGTCTGGTCCAAAGAAGCTCCACTTTTTGTCAGTGTAAAGAAGTTCTGCCATTTAATTATTTATTTATACTTAATTTCTTTGGTGTATGAAGGGCCAGAGAGCAGGTCTTCATCAGTAGCGAAAGCTGCAAAAAGGCCTAAACATATACGCCCTCCTTCGCATTTTCCAAAGCTGTCCAGCGGGCCAGATTGAAGTCTTTACTGTGCCAATTCTGGTCCCCAAGCCTTATAATTAACACCCATGCCTTAGAGGCATCTTCTGGTACAGTACCCCCAATAATAGGGCAACATGGGTTTAATACTCTGGGCTGTTTCCCCAGAGAAAATGCAGAAAGGAAGACGGAAAAGCAAATCATGTGCCATAAGTCAGAGATAACCTTACGGCATTACATTCCTTTGCATTTTGAATTCACACCTGGTGAATGAATGTTTTTTATTCCATATACCAATGCACAAAATCTCACTAGGAAGCAGGAAGTAATACGTATGTCACTTAAAAATTCCTACAGGAAAACCATCCACCCTACCGCTTTAAAGTCCCCACTCCCAGTGTCCAGATAATACATATGCCCTTTACAACTTACGCTGAGGCAATACTAGCAGTATATGGTGTCCAAATAACTTACAAAGACACTTTTTCTTGTTCTGATCTTCTGATTTCTCCCCTGTCTCTCTGTATTATGTGTGTACACATGTGAGTGAGCACGGCATCTAATTGTTATGATTTTCTTTCCAGTATGGAGGAATGTGAGGCACTGTGTACGCGCTTGGCCATTATGGTTAATGGATCCTTCAAGTGTTTGGGAACTATTCAGCATCTCAAATACAAGTTGGTCATTTTACTTTATTATTTATTCATATAACAAAATACCTGATCTTCATTTTCAGTAACTATTTCACTAAAAGTGCCCGTCTTTTTACACACTTTAGATTTGGCGATGGCTACGTGGTCACCATGAAGATCAGGGCGTCTGAGCCCGGTTGTGCCCCGGACTTGAACCCTGCTGAAGCATTCATGGAAAGTACCTTCCCTGGCTGCATCCAGAGAGAGAAGCACTACAACACGCTACAGTACAAGATCTCCTCATCCTCCCTGGCTAGGATCTTTCAGATGGTCCTGGCTAATAAGGAGAAACTCAAAATAGAGGACTACTCAGTGTCACAAACCACTCTCGACCAGGTAAATTGGTGCAGAAATGCACAACACAATGAATTCTAAAATGGAAAAAAGATCTATTTCATTATGTTGCAAGACTTTGCACGTCGGTCATATTTTAACCTCTTTTTGCATTTTGTACCTTGGCCCCTAATTTTATGCCGTATGTCAATCTGCTGCTTTAATCAAATCTTTGTTTTTGTTTCTTTGTCCCTGCAGGTGTTTGTGAATTTTGCCAAGCAGCAGTCAAGAGAGGATGAAAGTATTGTATTGCATCCAAAAGCTGCTGGAGCCCAGCGATATATTGATACCACACCCATCAAGTCTTTGGGGAGGTGAACTTAATTCAATGAGCTCAGCTTGGAAGCCAGTGTTCAAAGTCCTATTGATGTGTGTACTTTGAGGGGACCGAAAGCTAGTAGGTATAATCGGGGCCCCCTTTTGATTTGAGACAGTCTGCAGAAAAATCCCTCCCAACCCAACAGACACCAGTGACAGGCGCATCATTTTTTGGACGCCAACAGAGGATGAACTTTTGGTTTCCAACTTTTGCGGAAAAGAAGTCCTTTGTGTTTTAAATCCACGTTTGATGGAGTCTTTCGAATGTTACAGTCGATCTGTTGCATCTTCTAACCTCACAGCGCAGCCTGTGAAGAAGTCGATCCCTAAATGATTTCTCTCGTGGCAAAAGTGCATGCTGCTCGATTTTGCTTCTCCGGTAAACAATGTTAGCGGGCTTTGACTTTTTGGAAAATGTGGAGCATTTCTGTGCCTGCCTGCTATTTGTTCCACGTTGTGCTCACCTTTTAGGCCTTTAACTGATGAAATATGAAAAAAACAACCTTCAATGTGGGTGTGTAAAGAAAGCATAGATTGTTTATATATATATATTTTTGCTTCAGATGCCAAGCAAGATTCACTTTCACTGCCTTCTTTAGATATGTGGAGTAAGGGCTCAGGGAAGCAAAGGCTTAGCACCTTATTGATGCGGTATTACTCGAAGCATCATGAGATTTATTGGTGATCTGTGCAATACAGCTCATAATCATTACAAAATCCTTCTTGCGCTGTTAAATACATTTCATTAATATGATCTCTTTATGCCATTAATTTTTAATTTTTGCGCTTTGTCCTCATGATTTGTTTGCAGCACCTAGTGTCATTAGAAGATGATGACGTGTTTCTGTGAGGCAATAAATAATGAAGTGTGTTTTCTTTAAGATGTGGACCTTTATTCAGACCTTGAATTCACTTTTATAACCAAAAAAAGAACAGTTTTAACCTGAGATTAGGCAATATAGGCTTGAGAACTGCAGCACTTATCACTGACTACCTGATAAAGTCTCTGTACATTAACGTCAGTACAGTTTGCACTTCTCTGGAGAAAACTATCTGAGATAAGCATTAGAAGGGCTTAACTTTAGCGTGATTAAACACCTGCTTTATCAGCGTTCCTCCTGAGAGCTTAAAAGTGATGTTGCACTCTTAAATGGATGCTGTGACATTTCAAATTTCTTCGTTTGCTTCTGCAGGCACTTTATGATGAGGATGAGTATGCTCAATTTCTTTCACTTACATGTAACTAGAAAACTTTCATCTCGTAATAAAAAGCAACAACCTATGCTAACAAACCAATATGCAGTCAGCACTCCTCACTGGTTTCTCAAACACTCCTTAATATTCTGAAAGAATCAAACATAGAAAATCCAAATGTCAAAGCGTAGCTAATATGACAGGAAGAACTCTGAGTTTTATCACAATGCTAAATCAACCTCTGAGAAAGAAATCCAATCTTCTGTTGATATTAAACACTGCTATTATTGCTGACTTTAAAAGGTTTCCGGCATGTTTTTTAAAGCCTTAAACACGTAAACAGCCACATTATTGCTCTGTTTCCTCCTAGTTCGGCTCATTCATTTGTAGACAAAATTGCATAGTAGCAGCAGCAGACTTCTTTGTTTCTTTGTATGAGGTTCATGCTTTAACCATTATCAAAGAATCAGAGGTATAATAGCCACTCGGAGACTGGGGTAGTCCTTGAATTCCCTGATGTAGGCTTTGTGCTTTCCTTTGGCCCAGATGGTCATCTGAATAAACCCCAGTAATGTGTAAAATGCCACTGAAAGACAAAATATACAACATGTGGGGATAACCAAGAGGCTTTCTCATCAACCATGCAGTTCCACAGTGGATTATATTTATGGACATGCTCACTTGGTGACAGCAAAAGATGAAAGGAAGCTCATACCTGGCAGACACTGGGTCATGATAGAAAAGCTCACCCAAGCTCCAACCTACAGTGTATGTCCAGTGTGCAAGCAGAAAGTGAGGTAAATGCTCAAGCATGGATGAAAATTTAATGCTAGATAAACCGTTCTGAATGCTGCGTGTTACCTCGTATGTGTAGTTTGGGCAGGATACAAAGAAAAAAAGCCAGGTGAAGGGGTTCTTATTTGGCATAGGAAATCTTCTACCCTTGGGTCCTGCAAAAATAATTCGGCCAGTGAATGAATTACATATGTATAATTTCATCTTACAGTATTTGAATTGATGGATGACCCTGCTTCATCCATGAAGGTTAGCAAAGCTCAGCGACTCACCATCTCCCCTGAGCTTATTCAGAGTCAAGTGAATGGAGAAGTTGCCCATTTCACACATCTAGAGCGGAAATAAACAAATCAGGAGTCTGTGCTTGTGATATGCCAGTGTAATTATTAGTATACGTACCACAAATAGAATTAGTGCATAGTTGACTTGCAGTTCTCCGTATGCTGCGGAGAAAGACAGTTTGGCTTTGATATGATGAAAATACAGGAGAAAAACAAAAACGCTGTATGTGGCATACTCGGACTGACTTACATGGAGGCGTATAGAGAGGGTGGTTGATATAGTAAGCCAACCATGCTGAAAAACCCCAGTAATAGGCACAATTCTGAAAGACGAAATGAGCACATACATAAATACTTAATATGAAAGTGATCAGTGAAGTTTCAGTCCTCACAAAGATACTGTGTAGAGACTGCAAGTTATATTCTGCATTGTCAAACGAAGCTTTGTTTAACTTTATTATGACATTCATAAATTATAGTGCATTCAAGGACCCTGTGTGGATGGGCATTGGAAACTGGCAGTGGTACGTGCTACATGCTAGTAGCTATAAATAAACATTAAAACATGAAAAAACAAAAACTGGTGCAGGACAGGAAAAATGAGGCCACACACTGTGAAAGAGAGGAGCTTATTATCAGAGGCTCTCCTCTTTAACTTTAGACTTTTCCTCACCTTGACTATAGTCCTGAGAGGCATGGTCCCATGTGAGAAGCGATGCACAAAGATTGTCTCTATCAGCCTCTTCGTGTAGTGGAAGGTATGACAGACGCAGGCCAGTCTGAGAGAGAGAGCCGAGGGATAAGACTGGCTTCTGGCAGCAGGTCATTCTCTTGCACAGTACATGTATACGTATATATAATAGTTAGAATAGCATTTTCATCATAGAACAATTTTAATTTAGCCGTGGTCTGTCGTAATTTGTGCTGTAGTTGATATTTCATTTTCAACGTACGTGACAACACGGTGGGGGCTGGAACTAAGTGCATATCGGTTTGAGTAAATGTAGGGTATTCGAAAGTAGAAGAGGAGGTAGCTCAGAAGGGGCCCGATATACTCTGCAAGAAACACCTGAAAACAGAAGAAAAGATGACTTTCTTTTTTTAATGTGTCACAGATTTAAAAAAAACAACAACTGCCAATATGCCTGTTGAATTAATCGTACCATAGTCCATCCTAATTGTGGACCAAGATCTTTGAAATACATGGTGGCAGTGGTCCCCACTGGCAGATTCTGTAAGATTTCATCATCTCTGAGTGATTTTCCCTCTGTATAAGAACAAAAACAACCTTTAGGGCAAACAAATCCATCTGGAAAAATACCAACAAACATTTTTACTATCCAACAGAGATCATCGCCTCTAGAATGTGGGCTTGAGAAATGGACACAACAGCAGAAATCTTCCCAGTGACACAGGCAGCGCTGTGCAGAGTTTCAGGTTTTCAGCGCACGTTCTCTCTACCTGGAAGCTCCAGGGGGCACGGCCACAGATAATTTGCTCTACTAATTGTGCAGCATTTTTAGAATATCCTGAGGGGCAACTGACCCAAATAGATTTGAACCAAAGTTCTCTTGTCTAATTCTTAGCAGCCAGGTAGATCCCAGATATACAAGACTAAAGCCTTCCAACATCATACATCAGGTTAGGCTGTATTTGCCTTTACAGCTTTAATTTGGGCTGAAATGGATGGAGCAGCGATGCATATTAAATGGTCTTTAAAACAATAAAGGAGAAATGGACAAAAGATTTCATAGTTAAGATGACTTTGTAAAGATGAACCTTCTTGTTGCGAGGTGACAGTGTTTCCACTGCGCTGACGTGGTTGTTCTGCCGGAGTGGTTGGGCCTGCGTGGCTGCTAATGGAAGCAGCACGCTGAAATGTATTAATGGTTCACTGCTCACTGAAGTACAGGATGAGTGTAAAGATAAATATGCCAGAACTTATTGCATAAACCTTTATCAATAGCGAATGATCCTATATCCAACCAAGGATACTTTTAGGGTTAGGAGGTGGCATATCATCAGTTGTCCGCATTAGTCTGTTTGATTAATCAACAATCAAGTCTGTTTGATTGTCTTTATTTCATTTACATCAGGTTAGATTCAATGGTGAATCTGAATTAGCCATGAGTGTGGCTGAAAGAGCACAGCATAGAGCGCAGCATAAAGTGCTGTGTGAAAAAACTGAATGTGGCTTGTAGTGTAAAGCACTTTGAGTGGTCAGCAACACTACAAAAGTGCTTTGGGGACTGAAGATGTGTGATCCTCTTTAAGGTTTTTCATTTCTACTGCTTTTGCAGAATGCATCCAACTGTAGGTTATCACAAACCTTTTACCTCTGACCTCTTTCTGATGGACTTTAGCTCTCCATCAAGTCAGGAGCACACCTGAAAATACTGAACTGACAGTACCAAAGATACATTTAGAAGTCAGGTGTAGGCTTACTTTCGGAACCGTAAATAGGAACTGTGTTCCCCACACGTACTTTTCTTTCTATACTAACATAAACCTTCTCTCGTTACCTCTGCCATGGAGGTGATGTTTTTGGTAGTGATTATGTGGGTGTGATTCTGTCTGCAAACATGATAGCTCAAAAAGGTTTAAATAAATGTGTGGGGTAGCATAACGTAAGCAGCATGGAAAGTGACAGGAAGACAGCATCTGCAGACTGTTCAAGTGTCTTTTAAGTGTTCTTAATTTTCCCCCTCCCACATATCTGTTTTACACATAGGACCTGCACAAAGGAACACACAAGTATAACCAAACTACATAAACAAATGAAAGATTCAAATCAACTAATGATGAAGTGACATTTAGCTTTGAGAACATTTGCACTGCTGTAATGAATATAACCAATGCTACCACAAACAGACCCGGGATAGTATGCAGAGGCGAGGTTACATGTGCTGTGTTTACATTAAAGCATTATGATTAGATAACAGAACACAAAATAACAATATATGCAAGTAACAAATGGTAAATGAATTCGGTCCTAGCCACTTTGTCACAATGTGATAAAACCTTTTACCGGTGTAGAGTGGGGTCGTATTAACAATCCACTAAAATGTATCTTATATCCAATGAGGTCATCTGAAGTCTTCGTGGTCAACTTAATGACTAATTAGTCAGAAAAGTGACAAAAAACCATAGAACTTATGCCTTTTCCTTAAAAAATTATTTTGCCTTTGTTTGTACTGAAAACATTTAGAACATCATATCAATATGGGCGATTCAAAATATCACATTATAATTATCACATTATAATTTGGATCTAAATATTATTCACATTTGACCTCTGACCTCACTTTTATGTTTCAAGTCTGCCTTTCTGTCAAGTTGACCTCCAAATGTGTTACATTTTTAATGAAAGTATAATATTATACAGTAAGCTTGAGTTATTCATGTCCAGTTATTTACAAATCCATACTTGTTTGTGTAATCAAAGTAAGTATCTGCCATGCTGCCCTTATCTGTTTTTTATTGCACTACAAACGTCTTAAAATATATATATTTTTTTTAAATCAAAGAAAAGTAAGTAGCGCCCACAGAGTGAGCTTCCTTGGCAGATGTTTGTGCTCTCACAGTGCTTCTTGTTTAAAGCTTTGACTTTATTGTGGCATCCAATTTTGCATGTGTATCTAAAGGTTTATGGCCTGGAAAGTGCAACACAATCTCAGACCAAACATTTCTATGTTCCAGTTTTTGTTGATTTATTGCAAAACCCAAATTCACAGCTTGATTGATAAGCGCCTTGAGGCGACATTTGTTGTGATTTGGCGCTATATAAATAAAATTGAATTGAATTGAATTGAATTGAATTGATTCAAATGTACTGAGCTAGACATACAGTATTTAAGTCCCACCCCAATTTTGTAAGTGTAGCATTGCAAAAAAGCAGTGCCTGAAGTGATGGATACAGACGTATCTATGAATAGATGAGTTTTAATTAAAATCAAGAGTATTTGTAGAGATGTTGGCCTTTATGAAGAAAAAGATCTCATACTTATCTATACGGGTACTTGTGGGTAATGAGGTCCAAATATTTTAGACAGTTTGAAACTTGAACTGAGTAACCAGTCTTGACACTTTGGGGCCACATTGCCTTCTGTAGTGTTTAATGCTATAAAATACACACACACACACACACACACACACACACACACACACACACACACACACACACACACACACACACACACACACACACACACACACACACACACACTAAATGCTATATTTACATCACAGCCACTTACTTGGATCAAGCTTCAGGGCCTGTCTTGCTGGATACCAGTGAGGATCTGTGCCGATCAAACGAGCACGTATGCACACACAAACACAGTCGCAGTGTTGGACATAGCTGGTACCGCACACACAGTTTTTTGGCCTCAGGCCCAAAAATAATTGATCACAATGGAATAACGTTGAGCTCTGCTACTCTGATAGATGCCGATGGCCTTGGGCTCAGCAGACATTTGGTAACGTTTCTGACCAGACACATGCTGATGACAGAAGCACTGTGGGCTTCAGAGAAGTAAATAAAAAATAGTTTTTTAGAAGGACAGCTCTCTGGTGAAGAGATTTAATAGGAGGAACTGTAAGATTTTTCATTCAGAGATAGTGTAATAATGTTTTTTTTATCCAACAACCACAAGTTGAAGGATTTGTTTACAGTAAACATGCAGTGAAAGATAATAAAGAACTGGGAGCACTGATCTTCTGTGTTTTATTGAATTATAGTATAACTCAAGTCTTGTTCTATTTATTGACAGGGTTCTAGGTAACAGCAAGACTAACAAAATTACAGCCACATGTGCTTCTAACAAATCTAAACAGGCTCATTTTTGCGCTACATTACTATTATAGGCACTCACATGATTTGTGAAAAAGGCTCTTTATGTCTCCTACTGTCGAGTGGGGCTCCACCTTAATGCAACAGAAAGTTTACAGTTATTATAAACTCAACTTTATGTCAGACTCAAGCACTAAATACAAAGCACTGTGTGTCAGTGAGATTGAAAAGTCATTTTCATGTCCTTATTTATTCATAATTATAAACTTAAGACGTATGAATTGTGTTAAAATGTCAGCATACCTTGTCTAGAAAACAAAGCTGCTCCCTTGTCTTGGCATCAAGAACTTCCACCTGAAGAAAGAAAATGAGGCACCTTTATAATGTATATAACCCACAGAGTAAACGCCAGATTTAAGATTTCTTTCCAGCTTTGTTGATCACAGTAGCACAAGATTAAACTTTATTGCTATTTTTAGTTATGTATTGCTTTCTTGCAGCTGTAAGGTAGACATTATTGCACATGTAATCATCACTGTAAAAACACAATTTGATTAAAATATAAACGCCTCAAATAAAATGTGGTCACGTCTGCTCCTAAAATACCTACTGCAAAGTGTGTCCATTTGTCCTTAGTGATATGCTTTCTTGCACACATTTGTTTTCATCTTAATTAGACCATGTCAGCGGTGATGTATAGCATATGCAAGGAGGGTAGGTGGGTGGGCCCACAATTTGCTCTGAAAGCACTCCATACTGTGCTGCTCAGCAGAGCTGTCCTTGCTAAATAGGTTCCTTTACTGGACAGTGTAATAACCCACTAATGGGTATCTGAAGATTTGCTGAGTGCACAGTCACAAAAGAGGGAATGAGGATGAGGAAAAGCTCAACATAAAAGCCATCAGCCTCTTTGGATATAGTGAATGAAGTTTTATAGGACATTTAATTCATACAGAGGTTTAAGTAAAAAGTTTAGCTGCAAACCTCAGTGTTCCATATATAAAATGATTATTTCATCCTTTCACTCTTTGCGATGTGTGAGGATGCTTGCGGGATCTGGAATCAAATCATGTTCATGTCTCAGCAAAGCGCATCATGGGAGATGGGATTGTTTTGCTTTCCATCTGCCAGCTTTCCCAGCTGCGTTGTGGTGGCACAAGCTGATGTATTAGCATGCTGGTAAAGAGCATCACGGTGTCGTTGGGCTGCACACTGTGCACTCAGATGTGCCATGCCTTTGTAAAACCGATCATTAGGATTTCCTGTCCTCCTGTGCGGGCGACAGTGCTGACAGCACAGGTTGTACAGAACATGCACATGCTTGCAGAGGCCTTGGGGATGCAGGGGAAATTTAAGTAAATGTTTAAACAAACACTTATTTTATGTTTGCTGGGTAAAATCTGAGAAACTGAGCTTGCCAGCTTTTTTAATTTTTTTCAAAAATATATTGTTTTTGGACTAATATAACTAACTGATAAAACTGGAGAAAACTCTCATCCATAATCTTCTTCGTCTTCTAGCTCTTCCCTTTAGGGGTCCCCACATTTGCTCATCTCCACCCTACCCTCCTCCATCTGCTCTGTTACATCCAGCCCTCTGCATGTCTTCCTTCATCCCTGAATCTGTGGTCTTCCTCTTTTCCTCCTGCCTCGCAGCTCCATATTCAACACCCTTTGTCCAGTATATCCACTATCCCTCCTCTGCATGTCCTTCTCTAACTTTGTTTCCAAACCGCTCAGCCTGAGCTGTCGTGCTAATATTTTCCTTTCTAATCACAAATCTAATAATCTCTGGCACTTCCAACTTAGCCTCCTTTCTTTTTGTTAGTGCGGCCATCTCCAAACAATATATCATAGCAGGTTTCACCAGCATCTTTATACCTTCCCTTTCACTCTTGCTGCCACCCTTCTGCTACAAATCACTCCTCATACTTGTCACCACCCGCTCCACCTCACCTGCACGGTCTCCTTCACCTCTCATGTGCACTGTGTGTTGTTTTGGATGGCTGGTATTTAAACTCATTAACCTTTCACCACCTCTACTCTTCATAGCTTCACTGTTCAATTTAGTTCAATTCAAGGCTACTGTTGTTGTGAACTGTCTCCCTCCCATTCAAAAATATGTATTCTGTCTTGCTTCTACTGACTTTAATTCCTCTTCTCTTCAGTGTATACCTCCATCTCTTCAGACTCGTTTCCACCTGCCCCATAATCTCACTACAGATCATAATGTGACCGGCAGACATCACAGTCCACAGACTCCACAGACACAGACAAAGACTGACCTCATCTGTCAGCCTGTCCGTCACCAGTGCAAACAAGAAGGGGCTCAGAGCCAGTTTCACTTTGAACCCATCTGTCACTCCTAGCACACACCTCCCCACTATCTCGCTGTCTTCATAAATGTCCTGCATGACCCTCACTTACTTTTAATTTCCTCATGCAGTACCACAGTTCCTCTCCTGGGACCCTATCACCTGCTTTCTCTAGATTCACTGCCCTCTCTCCTAGACATCTCCATACCTCCACTGATTAAACAGACATGCTGCTAGTGCTCAGGGCCCTGTTTCGTTTTATAAGATAGACAGACTAGACAGAGTTTCTCTTTCAGTCAAGGACAGTAATCGATTCACCTCTTAGTTTGTCTTAAATTTTTCACGTGTGTCTGACCCTATACACTACACACAAATAGACACAAATTGCAGTCCACTACTTAAATGGCTGTTTCATGAAGTTGAAGATGACGTTTCATGAGTGAAGGATGAAGTACGTCTGAAAAGCCTCCAAGGCATCAAGGTAAAGATACTCTCTTAAATATTGTAGTGCCAATCTCAAGGCAGCCTGAAGTTAAAGGAAAGTTAAACATTACGGCAAATGTGCTTCCAACCTGCAAAACCTACTTTTTTCTTATATATCAGAAGTAGAGGATCAGTTCCATTTTTAAAACTGTTCAATCAGTGTGAAGGTGGATTTTCTGGCTGTCTTACTGTAAAGACTGGAAGCTTAACTATTTCCATATTTTCCACTGTGATTTCGATAACAGCTTCTGAAAGCATGGCACACTTCCCAGAGCATGTTGTAATTAGCTCGAGTTCATAGGCCTGCTGCACTTACAGCAAATTACTTGTCTGCTTCTTCATTAAAGCTTGTCAGGCCCTTAAGCCAAAACTGAAGGCTACAGAAAAATCATAAAAACACCTCCAGCTTTGAGCTTATCTGGAAAATAAACTTGGACTTTATAAACTTTCCGATCCCTTTAGAACAACATGTAATATTTTCAGCCTTGTTAAGTTTTCCCCAAATTTGGCTGCACCTCTTATCACTCTGTAGAGTCCCTTGGTCAAGTGCCTTTCAGTAACTCACTCTATCAGGAAGTGGCAGTTGCCCGTGTCATTTATTCAAGTAGCAGTAAAACTGTGCATTGGCTTACCTCAAAGAAGGTGGTCCGGCTCATGGCGGTGGCTTATTTTTGATATGTCCTCTGTGCACACGGTGAAAGAATGGCCGTAACTATTAGTATGAGCAAACAAAACACATGCACAGATCCCTCTCACACATCCAGAAATTGCTCCTCTCCTTTCAAAGACAAACCCTGTACTGACCCTTATTCTTCCGAGTCTTCGCCACGCTCTCCCTCTCTGTCTCTCTCACCCTTCCTCTCTTTATCTGTGATAGTGCTGGGAACACAGAGTCACTAGAGGCACTCTAGAGATCCTGCTTGTGGTCTTACTCTTGATTTTCTTTTCTCCAACTTCCTCCCCCCCCCCACCTCCCTCTGTCTCTCACTCTGTTTTCTCCCTGTTTGTTAAAGTATCTTTGGAGAACACTCTTGGCTCATAAGTCTGTGTTGACTCATGTAGCCACTGGAAACTGAGATGCTCAAGGAGTGGAGTATGCACAAGAACAGCAGCGTTTCAAAAAATACTCAAGATGGCACAAAACTTGAAATTCTCCTGTGGATAAAATGATCTGCTGCAGTAGCTAAGAGTGCAGAAATGGAAGAGCACGAAATAACTATAACTCTCTTGTGAAAAGAAATACTGATGAAAAATGTCAGTTCATTTGAGATTTGAGACTTCATTAATCTAAATGCAAGTCTTAAAATGCAATATTGAGCTGTGCCACAAGAAGAGGACAATAGTAGATTATTATGGAGTCACACTGTAATCACTTTTAATTGAGTGCATGTAGTTCACACATTCTGGTGAAAAACTGTCTTCAGCGTGAAGTCATCCTCACAGTTGAATCCTGTCAGAGTGAAACGTTTAACACTTTGAAAGTATGTCTAAGTGTTTTGTTGTTTCCAAAAGTATCTTTGAATTCTAAGGTTTCTCCACCTGAATATTTTGTGAGGTTTTACTTTACGGTTTCTTATAAAGCATTACATTCTTTCTGGTAACACCTGCAATGAAAAGAATCCAAATTGAATATGACTAAAAGAAGTTTGTCGCAAAAGCAACAACAAATCTTTACAAGGATAAAAGATGTTTTCACAGAATATTTTTCTGCTGATTGTCCACACACGTCCTGAGGCGGCTCTATGTGCTGTATGCACAACACATATGCTACGTTTACACAACTGAGGTCCATAATAAATGAATGGACTGGTGCTTCCATAGTGTTTTTCTATACTAACTTTTTTCTACACTTAAGCACTTTGTCTATCATCCACACGGACAATAACAGTCTGATGGAGTACAGTATCTTACCCAAAGATGCAGACTGTTTTTGGGTTCACTTACCCCTCCTGCACAGCCTTGGTGAGACATTTTGAGTTTGCATTGCCTGCTTAGTAAGTTATTTTTTCCTAACCTGCTTTTTTTTAGTAGTTTTTCCACATGCACTTACTCAGCATTTTCTCCAGTTGTCCCCTTCAAAGGTAGATTCAGCCACAAAAAACAAGTTGAGAACATCTCCTCACTTCTGTTGTTGTGATACTTGAGGGGGATTTGGTTTGTGGGATTGAAAGGCTATTGGATGCTAAACCAGACTCTAAAGGCCTCAGTCAAACATCAACAGTTCAGAATTTCTTTAAATGATTATTCACTGTACAGTATAAGACTTGGTATCTGTATTTGTATTTGTACAGCCTCTTACTCCCTGAGCAGGTATACGGAAATGAATAACCTTTGTAATTAGATAATACCACCACGCGGCACATATGTTATTTAACTTTTTGTAAATATATTAATCATAAATCTAGGATGTTTCACAGATCCAAAATCAATCAGTGTTGTCAAATTAAAACTCATATACCTATATCCGTGGACATAAAGGTTCAGTAGCTATCAGCACTGTTTCCATCTTCTTTCTTTCTCCTTGATGCCGTGCTTCACTGAAAGTTTCAAATATCTAGAATGAAAATCTTTCTTAATCAAAGGAAGTGGAAGATTTTTTTCAGGCATCAACTTTCCTTAAATTATCTCGATAGTCTTAGATTATTTTTTTAAAGAACGCTCGAGCAACTTCCAAAGGAATGATGGATTCAGTCTATGCAGTGGTGTGCGTTTGATTTTATTTGATGTGCTCATCACTTAAAAACGTACACCAGCACTTTTTTTCAGGAATGTTCCCACTGATTGACTGCAAACTACTGATACTAATTACAGTGAATAAAAGGTTAACCAAGGTCAAGTATCACACTAACATGTGAAGCTGAATATATGTGCCAGGTGCTACTCGTACAGTAGTAGATACTTTATTAGAAAAATAACACATGACAACTTGAGGAATAATGTTGCAGAGAACAGACTCCCACTTTGAGTTCCTTAAACCATGTAGGATGAGACTGTCCTCTGCTGGTCAGTGTGGTCAGTATTTCTTGGTGACCCTACTGTGGCTGTTTATCTAGTTCTGCATGCTCCACAATCCCCAGCTGTTTTTGGCCTACACATTAAACTTTAGATGCTAAACTGATGGCCAGTTAACAGGTTAGAGTTTGGTAGATACTTTCAATGCAAACACATAATCTATCTTTATAAAAAACGCGCTCGGGATCATATATTTTGCAATTCGCCAAAGGGGGAAATTATTAGAATTTGTTGTGACTTAATTATAGTGTAACATGCTTATCTTGGAGTTTAATGGGCAGTTTCGGATTTGCTGTTTAAAGCTTATTCATGGTAGCTGACTCCTATGTTAAAAAAAAAATTCCAAGTCTACATCAGGTCCTGTCGCCTGCTGATCCCATGGGTCATTATTGATTTTTCCATCAGGCTGCATCACCCTCTAACCTCCGAGAGCTCCGGCTCATTGTAGTTTGGGGCTCTTTTTTTGTCGAGATGTGGAGTTTAGTAGGAAATGAGCTAGAGGCTATAGCTAAATGTAATCAGCTCACTGCTGGGTGAGGGGGTGTGATGGTGGCTGGCAGGACGTCTCCTTCCACTTTCTCTGTCGAGACCTGAGGCGGCGACCCTGTGCAAGAAGACATCGTGTGTCCACGCAGTGCATGCACATGCATACCGCCAAGTCTATGAAGTTTAATGCTGAAAAGAGAAAGCTTATCTGAGGCATAATATTGGACGTTTAGAGATTTGATAAGCCAGAGTGTCTCTCTCTATTGCTTTTTCCTAACAACAATCAAAATACTGTTTATTGTAGTGTTAAATGAGTACATGAGGTTCTTTTTTAATGTACATGAGATAATATCCTAACCCTGGCATGTTAGTGCTTGATGCCTCTAGCAGGAAATATTATAATGAATCATTAATGCAGACCTGAAACTGTTATACCATCTTGGTGTTTTTGCATCATGGTTCATACATGAAGTATCCTCATGAACCACATGTCCCTTTTTGCAAAGTAACAGTGGAATAAAAACAAAACACTTCAGACGAGAGAAAAAGTCAGAGGACCCCTTCTTAGACTTCCACATATTTGCAGGAAACATTAACTATTCGGAACAGTTCTCCGCCCCTAACCTGAACTGAAGTCATCTATTTAGTGTTAGAGAAAGGTTGGAGGCCTGCAGCACTTCTCCCACCTGGCTCTCATGAGAGCCTCTTATGCTAGTGCTTCAAGGGTTACTGAGGCATGGGCTGGAATTCAAATAAGCATCTGGCATGCCTGATATATAGGGGTTTACTTTGCTTTAAACTGGTGCATGCTAAAATTCATTTATTTATTAAATCTATAGCAGCTACACTCTTGCAACCACCTCTTCACACTTCAGTGTGGCTGCTGCAAATTGCAATCTATAAACTAATCTACAGTTTAAAGGCAATATATTAGTTTATTAAGGTCTGCTGCACATTATTTGATCAAGTTCTCCAGTAAAACCGGTGTATCTCCAATAGGGGGAGATAGTGGCCTACCACTGGGTAGCACAGGTATCCTGCAGAATCAGTTTTTGGATGAAGCCAGGATCTCTTAAATTCTTAAACCACCTTCTTTCATGTGTCTCTGTTTGATCGTCTTTCTTAGATTCTGGTCTGTGTTGAGGAATCTAACTCATATGGGAGACTACTCAGCCAACCTATTGTTCCTCTTGATGTCTGAGAAGAGAATCTCTGCTGGAGGTGGAAGTAAATCTAATAAGACTTTAAAAAATACTGACTAATTACATTTAACTTCAAGCGAGTTATATGAAGTTTGTCAACTTTAAAATTAAACCTGTAGAGTATAAAAGACAGTCAGCTAAACTTTTACCATTAAACCTTTTTTTTTAAAAGAATACATTTTCCAATTTTATAGCATATAAATGATATGTGAGTTAAGAGCATATGATGGTCGAGTTGACGACTAGTAATTTTGAGGTAAATGAAGGAGTTGAGCTGAAGTTATCAGCTATGCTCTGTGTTTTATTTATATCAAATGAGTTTGAATTTGAAGTATAATAGAAAATCATGAAGGATTAATCGTTTAGTTTTGGGTATGCTTTACCCAGAGCTGTTTCCGCAGCACAGTGAAAAAAAATTACTTTGATTTTTTTCCATTAGCAAAGACTCAAGTGAACTGAGAGAACACAAGTGACTGGGTGCACTAATTTCCAAGGCAAAAACAACCCTTTTATTTATTTATTTATTTTTAGAAAAACTAATGACTTGCTAAAAAGAAATAATGAGAATTCTGTGAAATGACCTTCGTCAAAATCCATTTGTGTGGAAAATGGCACACTCCAGTCTCTCAGGTGAGTCATTCACTACAACACAATGTCAGCTTGATTGATTTTTGTTCAGCCTACAAAACATATTGGTGATAAATATGAAGTTTCAAGTATCTAACACCTTCAGTTAGCTAAAAAGTGTAGCATACTAACAAGCTAGCTAACAAGCTAATTTGACCTGACACTGAGAGATTATGAAGGTAAAGGGGTTAGCCTTGATAAAACGTGTGATATTTGGCATCTGTTAGTACTAATGATTATATTAATCACACTTTCCCCACTGCAAGTAAAAAAATGAGCTTTTCTCATAGAAGTTGCTCCATCACTTTCATGCACAAACACGTAATTTTTAGCTAACCCTAACTCTGTAAGTCTTCAATGTGTTGACAATCAAGCCTGCAACAATGTCTGTTGTTAACAACGCTGATGCCTGCATCGCAGCAAAGATGAAGTAAATGTTTCACCACATAAACTGCAGATATGAGGCGCTCGTAAGGAGGGCTGTCACTGCTGCTTTTTGTTGCCTTGTCAGTGCTACAGGGAAAAGATATTACCACTGCTGCGGAAGAGATCCCGAGTAATCAGTCAACATATTACAATGTGTCACTGCAGCCTCACACATCATTGTTTTCATTAGTTTTACTCAAGTAACGTCATCTTCATTGTCCAGACAGATGGTAAAGCAGTCAGCTGCATAAAAGTTCTATGGCAGCCGTATACAGTAGAGGAGCCCTGGGGTCCTGTTTTTCCTCTGCTTGCATGAGATTTTTGGAGATCATGTTGTTTTGTTTGTCACTTCTCAGAGGAGTTATGCTTTTGGTTTATGTTGCTGGCTGTGTGCGCACACGACTATTATTAACCTTAAGGTGTCAAGTAGTTACCACTGGATCCTTAACACTCATTCTGCTGGCTTTAAATTTTCCCCCTCTCTCTGTTGCACACTACTGAAAGAGTTCAGTTTGCCACAAACACCAATCAGGAGGAGAATTAAGTTACTCTAACTCTCTCCATGTCTTATTGGGGTCTTGACTCAAATGTCTTTTTGAACATTAGAATGAACTTCAGCACATATCTGAGCATGCACAGTGACAAATCCCCCAGCGACCTCTGTTTTTCTTTGTTTCACAGAGTAATACCATATTTTAAGTTTGGAGTACATTATTCATCCTTTCTTTACATTTATGAACACTCAAAGCCCCATTTCAGTAAAGATTTTGATGGTGCCATCTATGAAATGGCAACAATGTATTCAGCTGCAATTGGTGGAGCTGTCGCTTCATAACAGCAGGTGATTACCTGCCTAGGTGCTGACATTTCTGACTTTCAAAAATCCCTTTTTGACCTGCCCTTTTTTGGCGGGTGAAAAAGCCTCTCTGTCTGAAGATCTGACGTTTTATTAGGCATTTTCAGCTGCTCAACAATAGTGCAATAATGCACAATAAGTTGGTGTTGATAAGCAATTCAAAGCCAAAGCTAAAAAGCTTACTTCTCAGTCCAAAAAACCCCTTCAGCAACAGTTTTATTCAGTATAATAAGCCACCCATGTCTGTAACTTTTTTTGTATTATTTATTTTTATATTCTTACAATTACAAATTGAATGCCTTTTTAAATCATCAGTACACTGGCATGAGTTATTCAACATTTAAACACACACAACACAGCACTCAGAAGCTACCCTGCAGCTTCACAAGTACTCTGTTTAATCTGCACTGGTCACTTCACTTTATTGTTATTGATATTTATATTTAAAAGTGCAATACTGTAATTTTCTGCTGCTCATTCCTGTGCAATATCCCATCTGCCCTCCCGTCATATTTCTTTTCAAGATTTTCTTATTTAATCACTAGTGTACATTTATTTATATTTATAGATACATATATATTTAGTCATCTTTTCTCTTTTACCATGTCTCTCTAATATTTTGCTCCATACTATTTTTCTATTTTTATTTTATTTTATTATATTTTATTATATTTTCTCCTACTGTATCATGCTGCTGAGTGACTGCTGCTTGTCAAACACATTTCATTGCAATGTTGACCCTGTGCTAACTTGCATATGACAAATAAAAGTGAAAAACTGAAAAACTGAAAACTGAAAACTGTAATCAGGACTCTCTGAAATGCAGATCTGTAGATTAACACAATAAGATGAACATTTTGATATTGGTAGTACACAATCTAAAGCAAAGTACCGAATGTTAGACACTGATGTCAGCGAAATGTGTCTAGTTTTTATGCATGTGAAAACCTTATTCCCATTTCCATTTCTTTAAACCTCATCTTTAAAATTACTCAACACAAAAATTCCATGTCCAGGTATTTTGACATTTGACATGAATTACTTATCAGCTCCAAGGCCATCATGACTAGCTCAGTTTCACTTATTAGTGCAGGGCAGCGTAGGCACACTACTGGACAAGCCTAATCATGGACGATGACAACGGCATAGGCACAGGGTATCTGTCCTGCCTTACTGACTCTTAGTGGACATGGTCATTGTGAAACGCAGCTTTTGAATCACATGTCTTAAAAGAAAAACTGAACAACAGATAGAAGCAATCTGTGCAGGGATGTGAACATTACTGTCTCATTCCTGTCTTGGTGAATGTAACACTACACCAATTGTCTGTTTTGTCTTGCTGAGTGTATCTGTTCTGACTAAACAACTGTGCAGGACATTTAGGACAATACATAAAGAAGACACAATATGTAGGCTATCACAGTATGATAATAATACAGATAAACTGCAATAAAAATGAGTTAACTACATAACTGATACAGATCATAAAATGGGAGTTTAGTTATTCCTACATGAGTTCCTGCCATGTACATAAAGTTTTGCTGAACAGGCACAGCTTGATAACTGCCATTTCCACCAGTGGGATATTATTCTTTAAAAAAAGAAAAAAGAAAAAGGGCAGAGATGTGTGACTTTGGGTGTTCATTGCAATTTTGCAGTCGGCTGTACAATATACCAGGCACACTAATCTCTCTGTGCAGCAGATATGAAAAACAACCGAACAACAAAACTTCAGTGATATAAAGAAATAAAAGAAAAAATAAAATACGCTGCAGTCACTATTACATCATTTTCTTTTTCTCAGTTTACAACACAAGCACGGACCAAAATGTCTCCCAATAATCAGAGGGACTGGGATAAAATCAAATCCAAGACCTCGACCTAGGAGGGCTTACTGAGCATGTTGGCAGGCACTAAGATGTTCTGCTCCTCCTTGTTAACTAAGAGCTACCTGGGAGAAAATCCAGGTGTTAAAAAACCCCCCAAATCAAAATGAGGAAATAGAAATGACCTTCTGGGCAACAACCATTAGTGTGTGCTAGAGGTCAGGAGCAGAAGAGCAGGAAAGTGGAACAGCTGAGGCAGACATGGGAAAGTTAAAGCCACTGGCACAAAATGTTCAGACTGACACAGACAGCCATGGATTACGTCAAACAACGAGAAAAAGAATAGAAATCTGAGAGGAAACGACAAGCTGATTTGGAAAAAGTGAAGCACATATGAAGGCAGAGAGGCAGCTAGAAACATCAGATAACAACCGGAAAAACAAGAGCACCTTAATGGGTAACTTCAGAATTCTATTAGAGGGGATAAGAGACAAGACAAGGACAAAGTATTTGAAGAAAAAGACAAATTACAGATAAAAATCGATAATTGCATGCCAAGGAGATTAGAGCGGGCTGTGGAAAACAGCTAGGAGACAATTGGAGGATTTGTATGAATTAAAAACAGAAAACGCTGAAGCTGGTGAAGACACATAAATGTTGCCTTCACGTTTTTCAATGGGAGATTTTTCGATTCGAAAAGTTTTGTCGCAATTATAAAGTATCACACGGTGATCAAGAACCTGCCACCTGCTTGTGTCCCAGCTAAAACGTTTGGGGAAAATTGCAGATGCTGTCTGAACAGATGGCTTCCTCTGTGACTTCACAATGATTTTCTTTATTCAGCCGTGACATGACTGCTGCTGTGATAAACACACGTCTTTGATGCCACATTTTTACTGCTCAAGTCAATCTTTTATTCAGCCACACTGTTTTAACACTGCCTTTCAAAAATTCTTTCTCCTGTTGAACGGTGAATCAGACACACTAATGCACTGATTGTAGCATTACAGATCAGATCAATGTGGTGAGAAAAATGCATCGCGCAGGACTTTTAGACCAGATATAGCAGTGTTTATGGTATGATCTTCCATTTGATCTGAGGACTTGGCTGAAAACTGTTTCAAGTCTTCATTAAATCATACTTTTCTTTCATGGCAGCATTTGACAATAATTACTGATTTGATTGGTTTGTATCTTGCTGACTAACTGACCACACCCAGCCTAGAGATAGCTGTGAAGATCACCAATCCTAAACTTGTAAAAACACTACTACTTTTTAATGATTGTTTCCCTTTTAACATTGAATAAGAACATGACATCTGACACCTAAGACATGTAGTTGTTAATGTTCCTGTCACTGTATCAAGAAGAATAAAGAAAAGACTATTTATATACCTTCTTTGTATTTTGCTTCTAAGGATCCAGACGTTCTTATAATTTTTAAAAGTGGTCTCGAGCATTAGTTCTCCAGGCTTTCTGAAGGTTAGATTTCCTCTGGACATTGGCTACTTTTTCACTTGTACATAACCATTTTCAGAAGAATGTTTTGTGTTTCCTTTGGTTTCTTTGTTAAGCCACTTAACACTGACCCATCAGTTATTCAAGCATAAAAAAGGCATCCTACTCAAGAGATGAAAGAGTGTCATGTCTCTACATAAGAGACAACTTAGCAAAAAGCTCACTTTAAATTGTTTCTTTAGGCACGTTTTTATTAGCAGCCTGCCAGAAAACATTCAAACATTCAAATTCTCTAGGTTTCTTCATCTGAATCTAAGAATAAAGCCTCACAAACAGGTTGACAGGCATAAAATAGTATTTTTGCATCAACAAGGTGATTTCCCAGCAGCTATTATCTGAAAACTTGGCATGTATACATTTTTCGATATATTGCTACTTTTTCAATGTTTATGTAATAAGGTGTAGCCACACCTTTTACATAAGGCCATGAAAGCCACCTTTTGAAGTTGCCCAAGTCTTCTTTTACTTATCTTATGCTTTTCCAAACTATTTCACATTACCCCTAGCTTACAGAATGCCTTTATGTGGTTTTAGACGATCTTTAATTCTTTGTTTTCAAAGAAAGAAAAAAGAAAGAAAATTATTATTATTTTAAAAGAATTAATTCATGTGTTTTTGTTGGATCTGGAATGCATGTCCAATTTTTCCCTGAATTATATACCCCCACTTTACAGCTTTATTGTCATACCCATTTCTTTGTAATCATCATATGATTCTGTTACATATTTTAAAACAGAAATCATTTTCCAGTGTCATAGAATGTATTTTTAAACATGTATCACATATTCTTCCACAGCTGTTCCAGTATTGAGTGGGGAATATTGGATGCTTGTTTTATGTATTGTTTATGTACCCAGAATGTGCCTCTAATCCTGAGGCAATAAATGCAAACTGCTGACTAAAAGTTTAATAGAAATGTCAACACATCTTTATAATGTGATGATGTTGTTTGCACTAATAAGGAGGCAGGCTGGTTTTGCATATTTTGGCCCATTAACTAGAAATTGCACACACTGCTGTCAAACGTTTTCCAAAGCATATTCCAAAATTCTCTGTTCTACCTACCTGGCAGTCATTAGCTTCCATTAATTTGAAATAGTCCATAATAAATAAACAAATAAATAAACCCACACCAATGGCAGTCAGCCATGCAAGGAGCTGGAGTGAGCACTGTGAGAAATGTGAGTTACACAATGATACTTGACCTTGTCAACAGCAGAATCTGTTTATCCCGTCCCAAACCACTCCATTGGTGGTGGAGAACTGGAAGAACTGGATGGAGTACTGGGCCATTATTCATGCCAGAAGTGGCCAAACTTTCAGGAGGCTGTTTGTAAAGGTGACTTTTGGTCACCGCTTGCTTGATGTTATGAGAGCACAAATTATAAGTGCACCGCATCTATCAGCTCTTGAAAGTCTTGAACTGTTGCTGCTAAATGCTCTGCCACACAAAAACAACTATGATAATCTGTTTTATATACCTCTGCCAACTGCATAAGCTGCATGTTTGTTAGTTTTGGGTGTAATCCAAACTAACGTGTTACTGTAATCGTATCTTATTTTTTTCAGTAATGCATACTTTAACATGTTACTGTACTAGTCTAAGTAATTACATTATAGTTACAATCATGTTGTTACTTGTGCTACAAAAGCTCTCTACTTATCTGAAAAAAGATAAAGAAACTCATATTCCTTTCTCATGCTGTGTACATGTATTGTAATCTGCTGGTTTAAGTTCAAGTGCATTGGTCTATAACTTTTGAGCAATAGAGACATGGGCATTACTTTTATTTTCATTACAAGCAAGGACAAGAGCATGATCAAATAGTGTGCATATCGAAATTTGGCTCTTTGCAATCATCAGCAACCAGATGCTGAACTCCAACAGGGCACAAAGGCAGTAATGAGCAGTCAGGTTTGCAGGACTGTAGCCTCTGTTTCTACCCTTACATGTTTCCAAAGTGCACACACTTTGAAGTCTGGTTTGTTTGGGCTGTTATTCAAATTTTCTATGTGCTGTAATTTTTTTGTTCATATGCAAATACTAAAAGAAAGATTGTATGTGTGTCTTCATTAGATAGGGCTCTGTTTTGGTGTGTGGAACTGCAGCCCAAGGTTTATATATATAAATGTGTTTCAGGTCATATGAAGGAATTCATTTGGTGAAAACGATTCAGTGTATGATTACATTTTAAATGTCCCCACAATCTTCCCCCACCTTCCTCAGTTATTTTCCTTTATATTGTTAATTCTCTAAAAATCACTTCAGTAATTCAGATTTTTGGAGGCTTTACTGGAACACCTGGACAATACATTGTTGGGTAATGGGATTTTCAGTGGCAGAGTTGGTTTTGAATGAGTAACACACTGTTAACACTTAGGTCCTCTTTCTACTGTGACAGAGCAGCTGGGATAGCCTCACCGGGTGAAGCAAACGCAGAAAGGCTTTTTTATGTACAGCTGTCTCAGTGACTCTTTTAATTCTAACTGGGTTTTCATATGATGCTACATTCTTTGTTTTTTATTTGATCTGTATCGCTAGATTAGTATCGTTTCCCCTGCGCCCTCATTATAAACTTCAAAAATATGTGCCATTGAAAGAAAAACATTGACCAGCATATGAACTGTTCACTGCACCTTGTAAACATCCACAAGACTCTCAAGATTACTCTGGATTTCATCACACTTTCTCCAAAAAGTCAAAATGCAATTAAGTCACTGTTTTGTATATATTTGGAGAATCCAAAAGTCTTGCTTGAACTTACTGCACTGAAGCTATGGCAGCAACTGAGGCTCTGACCAACATGCTTTATGAATTCTGCTGTGCTGTGATAATGTCAGCAAGAGTAGAGTACAAAGTGAAGCACCGACAGCGCTGATTAGCATGCTAATTGTTAGCCTTTCATCAACATTTTAGCTGAACTTAGTTATACACAACAGTATAAAGACTAATCTGAGCATCTGATTCAAAGTGCTCGAGTGCTGTTGTCAGCACTGTTAACCCTTGGGGTCTAACAGTAAGAGCTCCCCATCTAATAGCCCGAGGCTGTTCTATGCCTGGGGGTGGGGGATTGATTCAACTGTACTGTCCCTAGCCATGAGAGAAAAAAACATGTCCACCCATTTAGACTCACCCATGGTTTACTCAGGAAGCTGCAAACTCACAGCGGACACACACTATTGATTTTTTTCACAAAGATGAAAGGTGCATGGTATGTCTTTGGGGTGTGGGAGTTCATCACACTGGGTTCTTCTTCTTGACACTGTCAAAGTGTTTGACACTTATCTTCAAGCCAGGATATGGTTATGAATATAAAGCCCACCAGGCTGGGCTGCTGGTGCAGGGGCATATTTCAGTTAAAGCAACAGATATGCCTCATACCATGACAGCCAGAACAAGTGAATACACCTAGACATCAACTGCAGTCCGTTAATATGATATCCCTGTAGTGTCGTGTTCTCCCAAGTTTTTGTTTAGTTTTTATTGAGTTTTGGGGCCTATTTTTATTTTATTGATAGTCTTTTCTTATGCTTCTAATATTTTGTGTAATTGTTTCCAGGATATTTCCCTGTCTTTTCTTCACTATGCATAATTGTCTTTGTTTTACTTCCCTTTCTGTGCTTTTGCTTCCTGTCTGTCTTTCCTCCTTTGTGATTCCCCCTTTTCTCATTTGCCAAACTCCACAACCTCTTCAACCTATTCCTTTTCTCGACTGCTCCCTCATGTCCTAGATCCTCCCACCAGAGATACTAGCAGAAAGGCGAGGAAGCGACATGAGGAGAGAGAGTAGTCAAGGCCACGTGTCACGGCTAGTGTGGCAGGACAGGACTCAAACATGGGACTTTGTCTTAAAAAGTTCAACAGGTTATTTTACACAAGCACAAATACAAAAACAAAGAAAGGAGTAATGATGGCCCAGGGGCCAGGGAGGAAGGTAGAATCCACACTGAAATACTTCTCAATCTCGGGGAAACTCTCACCACGCACCAAAGAAGGAAATAGAGTAGTTTGATCCAGATAAGACTGAAAGCCAGCCACTACCTTAAAGTGGTGGAGGATGAGTTCATCAGGAACAGGCTGGTGACAAGGGAGGGAACCCAGGTCGACTCCCTCCCTCAAGCACAGACACAACAAGTAAAACACAGAGAGTGTAGATGACAGACAGAAAAACACAAAACCTGGGTGGATTGCACAAAGAGGACTGGAGGGTCTCAACACCACAGGCATTTAACAAAATGAGACACGTTTGTGTCAGAGCCAATATTTGAAGCAATGTAAAAGAACTTGTAAATGTGACACTGGGCACAACTGCATCACAAACAGTCAAGCCAACAAATACTGTGTGTGTCTTCTCTTCACCGTCAGTCAATTTGTCATAAATTAGCAGTAAAGTATTGTAAATGTCATTGTGATTTTATCTCAAGTTTGTTGCTCTCTTAGCAGGCAGCTAATTTAAATGAAAAAAATGGGACTAACGTACTCTGCAAAACCTGCCAGCAGTAAGCAGGACACATATGCAACAACCTGCTGAACATAATGAAAGATTTGGCAAAAGAGAGGTGAAAACCAAAACAGAGCTGAACTAAAACTCATCTACTAATGAGCTCAGATGAGCTGTAATGCCTGTCATTATGTCCTTATGTAACTATGTACTGCTTTGATACTGATGGATCAGACCGAGTACATATTGGAAACAGATTTTAATTACACACATGTAAAGTTTTGTTTGTCAATTTCTGTTAGAGGTCGTGGGGTTCTGGGAGTATTGTTAGATCCATTCTGTCTTCATTAGGAGTTAGAGATTACTGCTGCAACGTGGGTAAATTTGCAAAATTCTGCATATGATAACTGCTCGTATGTAATAAGGTCAGAAAAAAGACTCCTACAAACAGCTGGAAGCAACAAACTAAATTTTCCTCGTGGCCAGACAAAACCTGGTTGTGCTGTTTACTGCTATTAATCTGACCTGCTGCAGACTATCTTGACCACACTATCTTTTAATAATAATGGATTGCATTCATATAGCACTTTTCAGGGCCCTCAAAGCGCTTTACAATTCCACTATTCATTCACTCACTGGTGGAGGCAAGCTACAGTTGTAGCCACAGCTGCCCTGGGGCAGACTGACAGAAGCGAGGCTGCCATATCGCGCCATTGGCCCCTCTGGCCAACACCAGTAGGCGGCAGGTGAAGTGTCTTGCCCAAGGACACAACGGCCGAGACTGTCTGAGCTGGGGCTCGAACCGGCAACCTTCCGGTTACAAGACAAACTGCCAACTCTTTGAGCCACGATCGCCCCGTTTTATAGAGGTTTCTGTTTGTAAGAGATTGTAGAGCAAAGTGACTGACAAAAGGTGCCAATTAAAGGCACTCAAAGTAGATTGTTTGCAGTGTCTGCTATTTATGGACAAGTGCCTCCCTCCTCCTTTATATTCCACTGTCTTTTTCACTTCTAATAAATTTTCAGCTCCCTACCTGCAGTATTTTAACCTGATCCATAAACATAATGCTTTAATACATGTCACATTTGCATTGCAAATGATATGGCCCTATTGCCTTTTGATGTTTGATGTTTCCGTTTGCAGCTTGTTTTTGCTGAGCTGTAGTTGTTTTCCTGCGAGCAACCACGGCATTTGCCTGGATTCAAACCCTTGACCTGTTGCATGGATGTTGTTTGAGCAGTGAGCAGAGCTTTCACTGATTGCATATTTATTTGCATACTAATCTGAATTCTTTTGAGGTCTGAGGTATTTTGTAATTTCCACCTGCCAGCCTGACCATATGCTGAATTTCTTTTCTAAATGCGACTTTAATCTTTATCTAAAATGCTTGCTTTAGATAACTGCAGACTTGTTAGACGGGTTGTTAGAAATGTAAACTCAATACATCTAACACTCTCAGAAGCCTGAAAAACCTCACGTTTTAAAATTGTTTCTCTTTTCAGGTTTAAAAAAGCTATAATGAAATACCTACATTTACCTACATTTGAAATACTTCAAAGATGTGCCTTCATATCTCATCAAACCAAACTCCTCCCAGCATTATTCCAGAGATAAAGAGAGTTTGACAGTAAAGGTGACCTGTTCTCCCAGTGAAGTCAGATTAAAGCTTTATGTATATAGGATGGAGGTGACCTAGCCTGGAGCTAAATGATCTGTGCGCATCCCAAAAGTGATTGTTATCCAGCAGAGAGAGGAACCTGTGGCTGAACTGTCATTTCACATGATTTTTTTTTAAACCGAGCCACTGAACAGAGTAGAAGCTAACATGGAATGTGCAAATGAAAACCATTCCCTGGAGTTTCTAAGCATCAGTTCCTGCACTACCATGGGCAGCTAATGAAAAGGTTCAAGTGAGAAATAGCTTGCATGTACTGCCATGACCAATGTGCCATTCTGTTTGGAGTTGCCGCAGATAGGGAACTGCGCACAGTGAATCCATAATGACACGATGCTCTGTTGTGGCATACCATTATAACTCTATGCTTTTTAAAATGTTTTTATCACAAATAGAAGTCGCCTGCTGTTCTCACACAGCTGTCGCGTGTGAGTGTCTTTCAGAGAGACTGTACGCGTAGCAGTATGCTATAAGTTGAATCAGATCCTTACTTTTTCATGCACACCAATCCATCGAGGATTGTCAGATGTGGGAAAGAAAGAGGCAAAGACAAAGCGTTGCCTAAAGGCAAAGCAATGCCTGCCTCAGAAAAGAATGATGGAAAAGGCTCTTTCTTGTTTGTCTCATACCTTTAGCTTCCTTGCGTGTTGTGTGGATTCTGTTGAAACTACACAGGTGATTTATTAGCTTGGAAAATGAAGAGATGCTTTTCTCTTTTTGTTTTTTGAAATCCATGATATGGGATGTAGTAACTCCTGAGGCCTCTGATGCATAAATGTACATAGTGGGGGTTTTTTGGCTTACAAATGGAGTTTGTACTATGACCAACACTGCTTAACTTACTGTAGATGTTCATTTCTGTTTATTTCAGCTGTATCTGTGGCATCACATTTATTTTCCTGTACAAACAGCTTCAAAATTTTTGGCTTAAATTAGTAATTTATAGGAGAAGGAGGACTGGTGAGATGATATTTGAGCTACAGCCTCAACACCTGACGTGCATAAAAACACAAGAAGGCTCTTTCTCCAACTCTGCATTTGTTTCTTTCTCTTTCTAAGCCATGCGGCTGTTGTAGCATGATAAGGGAGCATACACCAGGAGAGTAATGATTTTTCTCTAGCTCAGAAATTCCTCTTCTTTTATGGCTGACCCTTAAAAATGTCACTTCAGCCCACAATTCTCTCAGTCATTTCAATCTTCAGCATATAGATTATCTTATGGGGAAAAGTCTCAGCTCCATAATAATCAGGGAGGAGTGGCACTTTAAGATAACGCTCATACTGAGCAGGCTGGCTGTTCGATTTCCCCATATACCCTGTTTGAGACCACATATGCTGCTTTGCCCCTTGAGCTCAGTCCTCAAAACCTGTGCTGTGATCTTTACTGTAACTGCTCAATATGCACCTCAAAGATGTACTAAACGTTGTTTATTTAATTCCTGGACAAATGATCTGGAGTTGGGTGTGTATATGGGCTAACTTTTTTTTTTTTTTTTAGCTGTTACTGCCCTTTGCTTGCTTTATTTTGTTCTCACAGTCTGAAAGTGCAGCTCTGTTACTGAACTTGCTATTTTGGTTAATGCAGGAAGCATAGAATGTAAGGTGAGTCCACTGAAGTTTGGACAAGGCAATACAAGACTTTCTTTTCTTTTTTGATGGTCAAAGGTGGAAAACCTCTATAGAAAACCCTTAGAATTGCAGTAATTTCATATTTGAAAATGTCACAGTCACTTTATCATATACAGTCTAATGCGCTTGGATAGAAAAGCATCTGGACTCCCTTAATCTGTTGAAGATGTTTCACCTCTCATCCGAGAAGCTTCTTCAGTTCTAAGAACAACTGGTGGAAAGTCGCAGATTTTTAAGCCCTATGGGAGTGTCCCCCAAGGGGGTCATGGACCCCCTATTGATCCTCTACCTAATCACACAAGCCAAGGAGTGAAAACAGGTGTGGGTCACAATCAGCCAAGGTTTGGGGTAAAACCATTGTGAAACCTAGCCCCACCCTTCATGTGATTTCCTGAGGTCAGATGGCCCAGGATGTGAGTGAGCGTCAAGGCGTCTGGGAAGGGAACTCAAAACTGGATTATAGATGACAGACAGTTGGTGTCTGTTCAAAGATGGTCATTCACAGTGGACATAGATGGTTTCTTTCACTCCTCTTTCAAACCATCTATCTTCTCTGTCCAAAATGTGAACATTGGCATCCTCAAAAGAGTGTCCTTTGTCCTTTAGATGCAGATGGACAGCCGAGTCTTGTCCTGTCGAGGTGGCTCATGCATTTATGGAGTGGCTGTTTGGTCTCTCCAATGTAGAGGTCTGAGCATTCCTCACTGCACTGTACCGCATACATTACGTTGTTAAGTTTGTGTTTAGCCTGAGAGTTTGACCTCAGGATTTAATGCTTAGGATTTAATTTATAGTCAGGTCAACACACAGTTCAAGATCAGATCTGTTACAAGAATAAACAGTCTGTCAAGTGGCAATAAACATGAGTAGGGATGGGAGCAGAAAGAAGAGGCACTCTTTTTTTTCTTCCTTTCAAAAGGAAGTTTTTCTTTCCCACCGTGACCAAGAGGAGGGGAGTGTTGCTTGATTTTTTTTTGGGTGTTCTTTCTATTATTGTAGGGTTTTTACCTTACAGTACAAAGTGCCTTGAGGCGACTGTTGTTTTTATTTGACGCTATATGAAGAAAATTAGAATCAAATTGGAAGCATTTTATGAAATTCGGTCTGTAAAATGTCCTTTAAAATATTTTATTATACCTACCTGCTGCTGACAGTGTTGGGGAGTAACGGAATACATGTACCGCCATTACGTATTTAAAATACAAAATATGAGTAACTGTATTCCGTTACAGTTACCGTTTAAAAAGGTGGTATTTAGAATACAGTTACTTTGTTGAAATAAATGGATTACACGGCGGTACTTCCCTGTTTCATATTGTCATGGGTCAGGACTGTTTGGGTTTTGTTTGACAGTTATGTTCTGTTGTTGCCACGGTTACGGTTGCCATGGTTACAGGGTGACGCTCTCTCTCTGCGTGTTTCCTGTGTGAGAGAGTGCCTTTTTGTTGTTGTGCTAAGCTAATAGGCAGAATGCTACCGGTATAGCTCTAAAGAATGTAGCATCATAGGCAGTGTAGTCCGTGCTGCAGGGAGAATGGACTGCCATACCCGTTATGTGTCTGTGAGCGAGGGAGGGAGAAAAAGGAAAAGTTCGAGCTGTCATCGAGTAAAAACGGGAGCTGGACGCATGTAAATATAATAATAACCACTGCAGCCAAGAAGAGAGCCTGACGAGCCCAGTTGTAAGTAAGCTATTAAGACTCGACTGTACGCTGTGTTCGTGTTTTCCTCCAAAAACAATAAGTTCCGTTGGAGCAGCCTTTCAACGCCTCTCTCTGTCTCTCGCTAGCAAAGTTGACCCAGACAACAAAGTAAAGCTAGTTTTTGGCTACGAGCCCGACACGGAACCCACCGTATTAGTCAGAGGTGTCTTTACTACGGTTCGGAGCCGCAGACCTTCAGTAACAGTAATAAATCACAGCAATAGTACATTCATGTAGTTGTAAACAGCATGATAATATATTAAGTAATCCAAAGTATTCAGAATACGTTACTCTCATTGAGTAACATAACGGAATACGTTACAGAATACATTTTGGGGCATGTATTCTGTATTCTGTAATGGAATACATTTTAAAAGTAACCTTCCCAACACTGGCTGCTGATAAGCCAGGGTCTTCAAAGTACTGATGAGGTCTTTGTAAGACCTCATCAACTCTGTTTATCAGCCAAAGCTTAGCTTGAAAATTAATGTTTTGCCGTCCTTGCTGATCAGAAGACACCTATAAATCAGAAAAACAATGCTAAATGCATCACATCGCACACAAATGCAGTCTAACAGATAATAAAATAAAGGATACTCAAGTGATTCACCACTTAACATTTCCTAACAACTCACATAGTGGTAAACTGTTGCATTGGGAGAGCTTTTTGAGCTATTTATTGAAAAGCCCATTGTAACATCGTGCATAGGTGTCTTGCTTCTATAGTGGGTGTGAAATTTCACAATCCTGTAATTATCACAAAAAGTCACAGTAGTCATTTAATGCAGCGATGTTAAACGATCAAACTGGAATCACAATTTTCACGGTCCATAAACCCCCTCACAATTCCACAGTGGATTCAGAAACACTTTTACTCACTAGGCACAATAGGCACACGGACAAATAAACCTGGTTAATTGGTGCCAAATGCTGACACACTGGAGAACAGTTACATAACACTGAAACACTGGGTGCAGCTGAAAGCATAAACAGCTTTGCATGCGGTGTGTTGCAGACAGGATGTGCTGTTTAAAAGTAGGGACAATGCAAAACTTTAAAGTCAAATGAAGTTAGTAAGTCATTGTGGTACTGGCATGAATGTTGCACATCTTAAGTCAATTCGTATGTTTTTTCTGGGCCTATATGTGAAGATCAAGGAAATTATGAACGCTCTTTCAAAGCATGAAACATATGATATTTTGCCATTTTTCGAATCGTCTCTTTTTCTCAACACGCGACAGTCACCAACCTGCCGATGCTGTTGGAAAAAAGAAAGCCATGAAAGTGACTTCAGACTGTCAACTCCTCAGTTTAGGAAGAGCACGGGTGTTGTTAGGAAGACAATTCAGCAGAGATGGGATGATGCCACACTGATGCAACCACAGCTAGCAAAAAAGGGAGTCTTTTTTAAAGAAAATCTTCATCTTTACAAATATGATGGGTGATCTTTATAAACCGAATATACAAAACTACGACTATATTACTGTTTGTAACAATTGAATATCAAAGTGATGTTTAAAGAGCAAATATCTGACATCAAAACAACAGTTTTGCTAACAAGCCAACTATTTAACACTGAAAAACGAGTTCAGCCTCTATGTTCAATACATTCAGCTAACAGCATCCAGACACTGAAAAGACTGTTACAATTCACAATTTCAAAATATATATCAGGGATTCTTAAGTTTAATATGAAAGTTTAGCAATAAAAAGTAAAAAAAAAAGAAGCCCCAAACAAAAGCAGGAAAAACTTTTTTCCCCCCATTAAACAAACTCTTCAGTTAATTACTTTAATTTCCTCAGTGTCACTGAATTAAGCTCTAAAGGGTTACCATTGTCAATCTGAGTTACTGACAATAAAACTGTTAAAAATGATACCACGTTTAAAAAAAATACAGCATTCCAAGCAAGATAGGGTCACTTGAGTCATTATTTGAAAATAGTTACTTTTGTAAAATGTTCAGCAATTATGAATCATAAATCAAGACAAAATGAAGCTCATAAGTGCACAATAAGCATTTATTGTGTGAATACTTCACAGGCATTCGCACTATTGAGTTCCTGTTTCTCTTTATTCTTTATACTTTATTCTAGTAGCCCCATGATTCTTCGCCGTGGAACTGCTTCCACAGTTTTTTATCCGATTTTCGCCATTCAAACGTTAAAAAATTCTCCTCTTTCTGCTAATGCCGGCTATGACTTTTGGTGCTCATTACTTCTATACTTTTTGAGATATTTCATTTTTTATGCAATTCTTTTGCCCATTGACATGAATGGACCACGTCATCCAGTCACTGATTGTGCTCACTGGGTTGAGCTGTGTTTGAGCTCAGTGAGATGAGCAGCCGTTCTCAGAGCGGGAGGCCCGGGTTCAAATCCTGCCTATGGCAACAATTTTTTCAGTTCACAGTTACTTTTTTAAAACTGTTTTCAATACAAATTTCAGCTTCTCACCCCTTTTCAGTAGAATTTTCAGTTCTTTCACCCCTTTTCAGCACAAATCCCAGCTTTTTCAGCTGTTTTCAGCAGAAACCTCTTTTCAGCACAAATTCTGCTGATTCACCTCTTTTCAGCGCAATGTTCTGCTTCTTTACCTCTTTTCTGCAGAAATTCTGCTGATACACCTCCTTTCAGCCGAATTTTCAGCTTTTTCACCTCTTGTAAGCACAAATCTCTACTCATTGAGATGAGTACCTGCCTTGACACCAGGAGGCCTGGGTTTGAACCCAGCTTGTGGCAAACCTTCCTTTATGGAGATAGTTTAACCTTTTCACATCTTTTCAGTGCAAATTTAGGCTTCTTCACCACTTTTTAGCAGAATTTTTGGCTTTCACTTCTTTTCAGCAAAAATTCCAGATTCTTTAGCTGTTTTCGGCACAAACTTCAGCTTCTTCAGCTCTTTTCAGCAGATTGTTCTCCTTCTGCTGCTTTCAGATTCTACTACAAGGCATTCACACAGCATTTTCGCAGGAAATGCAAGTTTTTCTAGTTTTGAAGTTTGAAATGCAGGTTGTGCCTTGCAAGCACTTGTAAGAATTTGAATGTCATGAACATTTGAAAGGACAGGAGCATTAGGCCAGAAAGCAATTTCTTGCAAGATCTTATGGAATTTCCAGTGTGAAGAAAACAGAATAATCAGGCGAATTTCTGCAAACTGCAGGTATTTCACTTTTTTTCAGAAAGTTTGCTCCTCAGTTACCTCAGATCAGCATATTTTTGCATCCTCCAAGAAATGCTCACACTCTGAGTTTACAGGTCCCAGGAATGCTGGAGTATAAACAAAAGTTTGGCACTTCTGGCTTCCTGTCATCATTATCATGTGTGACTACGGCCAGCTCTGAGCAGACTAACATAAAAATTATTTAAATACTGCTTCCACAGTCTTACCTGGGAGGAAAGCTGAATCATACTGGTAGTTGACACAATGAATCTTTTGAGCGTCCATCAGTATTTAAAGAAGCACCTGCTCTAAGTGGGCTGCTCCACCACTCCAGTCCAGATTAATAGAATGACTCCCACTGGACTTTATTCTATGTTAGGGGGCAGGACAGGTTTAAATTGTTTATGATAAGATAAGATAAAGTAGGTCTTAAATTTAGCCAATATCACGTAAATAATGAATGAATAATGAAATTATTTTTATTACATGAAAAAAAAAAATGGTTGCGCCTCTTCATCTAGGTCCATTTCAGTTTTTAGGTTACTTATGAATTTATTTTTTTTATTCTTATCACATTTAGTCATTTTTTCCCTGGATAATGAACAACCCTTTAGGTTTATATTATTGCTAATAATTGAAGATATTGTTACAGAGAAATCACTTATTCACATTTCATTTTACGGTGATTTAACAATAAGCTACTTTCCCCCACCACATGGGTGAAACTGTGATTGTTGCCATCTTAAAATCCATTCCCAGCAACTTTTTCTGTGCTTTGTCATCATCAGCATGTGAAAAACAAAACACTCTTCAGCAGCATTCTGTGTAATTCAAACAAATTGCTGCAACTGTGTGTCCTTTTTCTCTTTTCACTATCAGTTC
Source organism: Neolamprologus brichardi (assembly GCF_056152115.1). NCBI lineage: Eukaryota > Metazoa > Chordata > Actinopteri > Cichliformes > Cichlidae > Neolamprologus > Neolamprologus brichardi. The sequence goes on along the minus strand of NC_142112.1, from coordinate 16,482,740 downwards.
TCTTCTACACAGAGGAGAACTTGCTATCACTCTCTATCATGGAGACCTGAGAAGTAATTTGAGAGAATATAGGAAATCAGGAACTGCAATAGAAGTAGACGAGGTAGGTGGGGTAAAAAATGTGGCTAGACGAAGAAAGTAAATTACAACATTTCATCACAAAATGAGCTCTGGGATGCACTGAGGATCCCAGACTGATGAAATATGGCAGCTTGAGGAATTCAGTGAGGAATGAGAGGATTCACTATCGTAAACCCTAACCTGAGGTCCATTGCCCAACAGACAGCCTGTGATCTTGTTATATTTATTAGAGATTGAGGCCGCGAGTGCTTGGAAGCTAACGGGAATCTTTCATGTTTATGGTCTAGACATTCCTTTAGAATGCCAAAACTGGAACACCACCTGCATAACCTCTATTGAGCCCCGGATCTTTGTGTTCGAGCCAGCATCTTCACAATTGGGTTGTTTTGTGGCAGATGAGGAGGAGAAATGAGATAGGGACATAGGTGAAGGCAAAGAAGTGCCGGGCACAGCAGCAGTCTGTCGTGCTTGTACACAAGTGAGAGAGCCTTTTTGTTCTTTTTGGTTCAAACAGAGAGGGTAAATTTTTTTTGTATAGGTGTTGACTATCACAGAATCCACAGATATACTGCCAATCTTTTTAATCTATCGAAGACATAATAATATACAGCATCACATTCACACAGTATAACTTCTGCAGCTCAGAACTCACAGTTGTTATAATTACAGTATGTCGTACATTAGCATTCGTACTAACAAGCAGGAGTCCTTGGAATTTGTATAAAGATGGATAATTTCAACCAGTTTTAAACATTGTTCTCTTTTTGATCCTTATTGTCATGTTTTCCACAGAACAGTGAGGACGCAGAACGATGCACACAGAAGGTTCGTACAGTTAAATTTCAGATTCTCTGATACGTCTCAGTTAGATTCACTTCATAACTTTTCTATACCCAAAGTCACACACTAACCTCGTGGTCGTGTTGCTCTGACAACCATAGCCATCTTTGAGACCATCCCTATCACTGCTTACTGACATACAATGCAATCCTCTAATACCAAACTTGAGTTGCTAAACCTTTTGAGCTTAATGAGTAAATTCAATACATAAAATGCAGAAAATGAAAATAGAAGATCTGAGGCTGTTCAAAAAGGAACCAAAGCTCAAAAGACTGGCTAAGGGTGTACACTGGCTTTTTACTGCAGTTTGAAAAAAAATACTTTTATGGATTCAGTGAGATTTGACAGACGGTAAAGCTTGTATAATGGCAATTATGTCCATGCCAAAATGTCTAGAATGGGCATGAGCATGACTAAAAGATCAAACCATTAACAATCTGTGATGTCGTTTTATGTTTCCTACATTGTCATGAATCCTTTATTGTTTCTGAGCCTGCAGAGTTTAGTAAGAGTGACACCCGGACACAGCTTAGGACCTCACACCGCAGCGTTGCACCCTTCTAATCCTTGTTACCACTGAACACATATTTGTCACAGAAGCTCTTCTGGTACTTTGAATTCAGAGGGCAAATACTGACAAGCATTGACGGCACGGCATGGAAATATTATTATGAAGACAAAACAGTATTAATCGGCCCCTTAAAGTGCATCCTGCAGATAGCGTCTGTGGTTTGATTTGGGTAGAGAAGAGTCCTTGTATTCTTATTTCCTTGTTGAACTGGATGCTTGCTGCTCTATATTCCTCTCAATTTTCTGCCTTGTGAGCTCCCTCAGTGTGTCTTCTCTTGTCTGAGCTCTTTGGTAAACCATAGCTTGTTGCTGTAGCACACATGAATGCAAATGAGCTCGCTGAAAACACAGGCGTTTGCAACAAGAAAATTATTCAGCCCACCGCATCATGTTGTATACTAGTAAGCGAATGAACAGACCTATTAAAAATGGACAAACTCACCCTTTTCCATGTTTTCACGGACAGTCTTCTTTGCGTTTCTATGTTTCCACAGCTTATTCATTTGCAGCTTTTTATCTAATATAAAATCTGCAGCACAAACTGCATTTATTATTTAATTATTTAAAAACCCTCTAGTGTCAGAATCTGTATGTTTTGAGCCTATTTATTTCTTTTAATATGACACAAGTCAAATCCAAATACTTGGATGATGTTTTTTTGTTGCCATCGTCTCTGCACAGAGGGTCAGTTTAGTATTTTCACATTGTGGGCAAAGCTTTCCAACTTTGCCTGCTCGTACTGAATACAGCAACCCTAGCTGTCATAACATTTACTGAGGTCAAAGCTGATAAATCAGAGGTTAGTATAATCGAAGTGGTTGGGGTTTGGGAGGAAGCCTCGCTCTAAACAAATCAGAGCAGGAGAGCAAGTGATTTTTAGAACGCTTCACTATTTCTGTACTGTATGTGGGAGGAGCAGGCTGAAGAAGACAGGCTACAAGCAAATGCTACAATACAGGGACCCAAAGCCAAGTGATTTTGTTCTTAAAAACCCAGAATATACATGAGAAACATGCCACAAGAACAAAACATACAGCTGGAACTGTGGATGTTTTATTAGTGCTTGTGCTACAGCTTCCCCAAGTCTCCAATCAAAACCATTGCAACTTTAAACATTGATCATAGAAAGGCTAGTTTGGAGCAGCTATCTTCATTATATGATGCAATTATGCATGACTATTTGTACACCCAGATTTTGGCATTTTTCTAAATAACAGCAAAAATGTGACTGTGGCAAAAATCTTTTAAACTGGGTCACTCTGTTGATTTGATCTGATTCAGTGAGCTCACTGCACATTAGCCCCTGAACTCAAACCACAAAAGGAATCTCCTTTTACCTTTTTTTGCCAAAATCGTGATGACAGTGACTTTATACAATAGTGGTTTCAGCTGAAGAAGCTATGAATGCTTTTTGGACTTTTGCACCATGCAGAATGTTATGTCCAGTGCAGCATGTTGCCTTTTGAACTTTCTTCTTTGTTTCACATGTGCTATTGTTCTGTCTTATTTGCATACCTGTGGGGATCTTAATAATGGGGCTTTGTCACTGAAATTGTTATCATCAAGCTCTGGCTGATGGGTGGTGCTGGCAGAATAAATGAGATAGGTTTCTGAATAAAGAGGATTCACAACACCGTGATGTAGTCATGCGCTGAATGTTAAACTCTAGTATTTATCAGGGGTAGTGGGTAAGATGTGTAAGAATAACTCAAATAGCCTTGATGTGCACTTTGTTCTACTGTGGTTCTAACTGTGGACAAGTGCTTTTTGTGGGAGACAGAGGACACGGGAAGATAGAGTGTTTCCTTACACGCTCCTGACAGATTGTGGGGCTGGTGTAGAAAAATGCCTTCAACAGGCTTCTCAGGTGAAAAGTCAAAGCATTTAACGAGTCTCTCGGCATATGAGGACTTTAAAGAATTAGCACAAGATGCCATCGGGCCATGGTGTCCAAGTCCAGTACTGATACAGGAAAGTTACACGCATCCATAAGAAGTTTCAAGCTGATTTCCACAAATAAATACAGTTATGGACTTTGAATTCACATTTATTGGATCTTTGGATTAGATTCACAATGACAGCATTACAGCCTAGGGAGATGTAATGCTTCAGCATGTTAGGTAGTCCAGCATTATTGTATACCATTTTGAGTTGATGCATGCAGAAAAGTTTTCAGGGGAAAAAGTATTGTGTGTGTGAGTGTTTTTAATGTCTCTCTCTCTCTCCCCCCCTCTCTCTATCTATATCTATAGAGAGAGATATGCTAAAAGGTTTCTAGTGTGAATTCAAATTAAATCTTTCTCTCTCACACACTCTAACCAAGTACTCTTTAGTGCTTAAACCAAAGTAGCTGGTAGAAGCAAAATCAAGAGTAAGTGGAAATAAAATGAATCAGGGAGCAGAACCGAGCAAAATCTCAATGTAAAACAGAGCATCAACCAGCGGACAAACCATGGTCTCTTGACTGACTCTTGATACCCATCAATCCTCCTAACTTGGGCTTTGCGGGTCTTTAAAGTTGATCAAAGGTACCAACACTAAAGGTTTGCAGTTTCTTCTTCTGGGGCATTCAGGTGCGTGTTAACACAATGCCAGTGATGACTGACATTAGCAAAGATCGGAGAACAATTCACCCTCAGGGTAGACCATGCAATGACAAACTGGAAAGAACCCAAAGATCTAAATCTGAAACTTTACAAACCTCAGTTAGAATGTTAAAAATTCATGACAGTACAATTAGAAAAAGACATCGAAAAGTATGGATTATTTGGAAAATGGCTCATTTAGTGTCGTGTCACCTCTTAGAGGCAGTGTCTTCAGCTTACTGGGCCATCTTCTTTGGAACCAACTCCCAGTTGGGATTCAGGACAAAGACACCCTCTCTACTTTTAAAATTAGGGTTAAAACTTTCCTCTTAGATAAAGCTTATAATTAGGGCTGAATCAGGTGACTGAATACTGGCGTGATTCTGCCGAAGGTTTCTTCTTGTTAAAAGTAAGTTTTTCCTTCAAACTGTCACGAAATGCTTGTTCATAGAGTTTTCTCTGTTGTTACTCTGTTATTGCAGGTTCTTTACCTTACAATACAAAGCACGTTGTTGTGATTTGGTGCTATGATAATAAACCAAGAGAAAGCCTATTTTCTCTAAAAGGAAAATGGCAGCACGTCTTAGATTTGCAAAGTTGGATCTGAACAGACCACAAGACGTCTGGAACAATGCCCTTTGGACAGGCGAGGCTACAGTAAAGATGTGTTGCCATAATGCACAACACCATGTTTGTTAAATACCCAACACAGGATATCTTTGTAAACACCTGATAAGCATGGTGGTAAATAACAGAAGACTTGTATATCTTTTGCAGTTACAGGATCTGGATATTTTGCAGTTATTAATTCAACAATGAACTCCTCTGTATATCAAAATATTCTAGACTCGAATGTGAGACTGTCTGTCTGCCAGATAAAGTGTGGCTGACACTGGGGTCATGCAACAGGACAGTGATCCCAAGCACAGCAACAAATCTACAACAGAAAGCCTGAAAAGGAAATGTGTGTCAGTCCCACTCAAAGTCCAGACCTCAAACCTGCTTAAATCCTGTGGAGGGACCTTGTGAGCTGTGGACTGACATTGTTGATCTCAGTCAAATCCCAGCACTAATTGGCATCATTTGAGCTCTCCTTCACTAAGAATGCATCTAGAGGGCAGTCCCAGTGGCCGACTGTGAATTTGGCTGCTGCCTGAGTAAATTTTATACTAATTACATGCAGATTGCAGCAGTAGGTTGGATGCATTTAAATCTGGTACTGAATATTTCTTAAACGTGTACAAAATATTAAGGTTTGCTCAGAAGAATAGAAACTGGAGACCTGTACTACCTGCCCCGGCCTGGTATATGCAGTAAGCAAGTAGGGCATGTGTCTAATGTAAGACATGTCAGGGAGCCTTTCCTGTGTTCTCAACTCGCAACTTTTGTTTGCTTCTATCAATTAGAAAAGAAAAATATCAGGCTTCTCTTCTAATTAAGAAAGAAACAAGTTAGGATATGGCTTTCTACACGAGGAAATGAACACTATTTGCATTGTTGCCACCCAAATTTGCATTTATAGTGTTTCGGTAAGCTTATTTAGTTGTGTGCTTAATCATCAGGGATATTTCACAGGAACAAAGGGCTCATTAAACTCATGTAAAGCCTTATATCAATACTGTTGGCTTTTATCAAGGCAAACAGGAAGAGAAAACATCTCTAGACTTGACGTTTTGATGAGGTTGGGCTCATGCAGACCCATGACTTCTCCAAGCTGGAGAGTTTCCAGAATTAGTGAAATTTATGACAATAATTTGGCTGATACAAAAGTGGACACACTGGATGTAAATAACAGCTGGAATGATTAATTTACTCCAAAAAGTGACACACGGAGCAGAGTGTGCACAGAATGGCAAGTAGCATGGTGAATATATTGAGTCACTTTTCATTATCAGTGGAATTACTCTCTCCTCTGTTATTATGAGTGCGATAAAGACCAGCTACAAGGTTGCTGAACTCATCCAGTGCTCTTCTGCAATGCCATGCTTTGTAATCAGATGGCTAAATTACATTAGTGTGGGCAATTGCACTGTGTAACTATAAAAACACTGACAAAATGAGAGCAGGAGTTTTAAAAAAGTATTTATGCCTGGTGCACATTAACTGTAGAGGAGTAGCGCGGTGGTGACTTTAAATCTGAATGACGAGCTCCTCACCTTCCCTATGAGGAAAACTGATGTCTGCTGCTTGTATTTATAATCTCATTCTTGGGTCATCTCTTGTGGTTATAGCTAAGGGTGGGGATATTGATCGACTAGTAAACTGATAACTTTGCTTTCATCTTTTTCATTCTGTTCACCACAGCAGACCAGTACAGCATCTGCACCACTGAGGACGACACACCAGTCAATCCATCTGTCTTGATTTTCATTCTTGCCACTTCAAATAAGCTGTGAACCACTCCAGTGCAAGCTGGAGGTTGGTAACTGCACCAACAGTACCACATCATTTGCAAAAAGCAGAGATGAGTGTTTGAGCCCACCATAACAATTCAATTCAATTCAATTTTATTTATATAGCGCCAAATCACAACAAATGTCGCCTCAAGGCGCTTCATAGATACAGAGAAAAACCCAACAATCATATGACCCCCTATGAGCAAGCACTTTGGCGACAGTGGGAAGGAAAAACTCCCTTTTAACAGGAAGAAACCTCCGGCAGAACCAGGCTCAGGGAGGGGCGGCCATCTGCTGCGACCGGTTGGGGTGAGAGAAGGAAGACAGGATAAAAGACATGCTGTGGAAGAGAGAAAGAGATTAATAACAGATATGATTCAATACAGAGAGGTCTATTAACACATAGTGAGTGAGAAAGGTGACTGGAAAGGAAAAACTCAATGCATCATGGGAATCCCCGGCAGCCTACATCTATTGCAGCATAACTAAGGGAGGATTCAGGGTCACCTGGTCCAGCCCTAACTATATGCTTTAGCAAAAAGGAAAGTTTTAAGCCTAATCTTAAAAGTAGAGATAGTGTCTGTCTCCCGAATCCAAACTGGAAGCTGGTTCCACAGAAGAGGGGCCTGAAAACTGAAGGCTCTCCCTCCCATTCTACTTTTAAATACTCTAGGAACAACAAGTAGGCCTGCAGAGTGGGAGCGAAGTGCTCTAATAGGGTAATATGGTACTACAAGGTCATTAAGATAGGATGGGGCCTGATTATTTAAGACCTTGTATGTGAGGAGCAGGATTTTGAATTCAATTCTGGATTTAACAGGAAGCCAATGAAGGGAAGCCAAAACAGGAGAAATATGCTCTCTCTTTCTAGTCCCTGTCAGTACTCTTGCTGCAGCATTTTGGATTAACTGAAGGCTTTTCATAACAGAAACCCTCTACTGCTTGGGTAGGCCTAGAAATTCTGCTTATAAAAATATAACTAGAATCAGTGACAAAGGCCAGCTCTAGCAGAGTTACCCACACCCATGTGACCCAAACTTTCAGTGCAACTGCACAGGGTTTAAATTGTCCACAACAATGGGGATGACTAATAGATGGACTCTTCTTTCTAGTACACTGTCAGAGAATTTCCAAATGAGGCTAAAGAGTGTGTTTCCCCCTGTAGCTGCAGCACACAGTAAGCTAATGTAAAATTTTACCAAGTCTTACTAAAGCTTTTAAAAATTTTACCTCCCAAACTACATTGAATTAGGAGTTAAATGGTTTAAAATACACCCTTTCACAACACTGCAAAACATTTTACATATTTAACTCATAAAGATGGGTCTGTTTCTATACAAACTCATAAGACATGTAGCCAGCTCACAGCTTGTAAAATTGAAAATGCTATGCTGTGTATTGTTGATCTAGCTTGTACGCATTTTGCTGTTAGATTGGGCTGAGACATACAGGCTGGAAGATAACAGGTCAGGCATAACTTTGAACTGTAATCTATCATAACAAGACAATGCAGTTGGGGTTTTTTTGTTCTTTTTTACAATGATCAGATGTCACGGTCTCAAGAGAGAATGAGTGGAGGACTCAGGTGTGGACACTGATGAGGAGACGAAATTACTTTAACGAAAAACAAGCCTTTATTTGTGGCTGATAAGAGAGCATACAAAAATTAAACAAACTGGTTGAGACCAGATTAAAAAAAAAAACTATGCAAAAACTATTACAAGACTAGAGAGACTGTGAAAGCTATGAACGCTGAAAATACTATAAACCATGAGAGACATGGGGAAGGGAACACAGACGAAACCACGCTGAACACAGGAAGACTGAGAGTTTAAATACACACACGTGAGGTGATCAGGGGAAAACATGAGGAAAACAGCTGACTAGAATGAACATGGCGCCAATAGCGCCAGAGTGGAAGCGAAAGCTAAGTACATAGAACATGGAAACAAGACTTAATAAGCAGGAAACACCACGAGATGCAGACGTGACATAAATTTAACCAGCACCACAGAGACATAAAGCATGACGGGTAGACATGAAGCTGGGAGACTTAGAACAGGGGAGAAGACGCAAAAGGATCTGCAAAGCAAATGACTAACACAACCTAGGCATTGTAGCACTTAATAAGGTAAACTAAACTCAAACCAGAACATGAATAGAAAATAAAACACAATGAAACTCAAACACTGGGTCACACGACGCAGTACCGTGACAACAGACTTTAAATGTTGCGTGCAGCCAAATGTCTGTGTTAAGACAGGTTCAAGAAAAAATGTAATTAGCATAACTGTCATAGTTATTAAGCTATTTGTTATTTTTAATCACATCCCAGGCAACCGTCTTGGGGTTTTTTCCTCTCTCAGAAGCGTTATTAATTTCATGCCCAATTCCCTGTTGTTGCTTTCTGCCCTTGAAGGTGGTCCAAAACCTGATTCCCACCACAGAGGCTCCGCTGGGTTTCATTTCATTTGCAGATGATATGATGTCAATCATACTGCAAAATATCCTGACTAGTAACGAGCAGCTCATCTATGAGAGTTTATTTGATTTGATTTTAAGTTATTACAGACGGGACAGACATGACTGGGGGATAGGGAAGAGAGAAAGAAAGAACGAGAGGGAGGGGAAGAAAAATAGAGTGGAAGAGGGAGAGAGGACACTTAAAAAAATCACCTGTTGAGAGGGGAAAAAAATAGAAAACAAGCAAAAAGAGAGGAACACAACACACACAACATCATTGCAATAACCTAAATAAATGTAAGTAACAGTAAATATGCTGCTCGCAAGACCGACAGCACACAACGTGCTTTGAGGTAGCAGTCAAGAAAGGTGTAGTCTGTATCTGTGAACACCCGTGTGGATGAGTGTGCTTGTATTCAAAAGGTTTCTCCATGTAGCGATCTGCTAGAACATAGGTGTCAAACTCTGGCCCGCGGGCCAAATTTGGCCCGCAACCTAATTACATGCACGCGAAGCCATACCAAATTACTATTAGAGCTGGCCTACTGGTATTATACAGCTAATATATATATCGTTTAGTATTAAGCTTTGCTTGTTCCATATTCAGTTTTTCAGCAAAACGTGTTTGAGTCCATAAGAAAAGATTCATTCTTATATCTGGAGGAATAAATATATTTCAATAAATATTAACGTTAGCCCGCGACTTTGTTCCAGTTTTGAATTTTGGCCCACTGTGTATTTGAGTTTGACACCCCTGTGCTAGAGGGTGTGGGGAGCCATAGGCCTGTCCCCCAGGGCATGAGGCAGGCATGGAGGAGATCCTGGCCCCAGACATCCAGAGGCCCCCAGAGTGCGAGAGCCCAAGGAGCACCATCGGAGGGGCAACCGTGCCACCCTCCTGGAAAGAACTGAGGAAAGCCCCAGACGTGGGGTCACCCAGCAGCCACGGTGCAGAAGCCACAGTGGGCTATAGTGACGTGCTCGTGAGCTCTGCTCCCTCCTCCTCTGTCTCGCTCTGTTCAGTGTCTGGCTGTTATGTTCTCGTCACGTCAAGTTTTCATGTTCCATACCAGGTTTTCATGTTTAGGATCTTTCATGTTTTCTTTCTAGTCTACCCAGTTTAGGTTTTTGCTCAGCGTTGAATTGTTTTTTAAATCATCCACAATAAATGGCTCGCTTTCAGTTATGAATCAAGTTTTAGTTTTGCATGTCTGCATTTGGGTCCCCCTCCTCACTCCACATAGTCTGCTTCGACTGACTGTGACACATGACATGCAGGATAGCAGGACATTCTTGGATTTTCTGTTTGGGCCTTCATTATTTTACAAAATAACCAAAGTGCTGTCTTTAAAATGCACTGTTTTCTTGTCTTAACCCTTTTCAGCTATGACTAAATTTCTATGTTAAGATATTTAAAAAATAGAGATTAAATGTAAGCGATTTGATTAAAATGGTGGATGGCTGATTTTGACATTTTACTAAAACGAGTCTGTGAACGACTAATTATAAGTGACTGTATTGCTCACAGAACGCACACACTCAGTGGATCTGCACCAGTGAGTAACACAGAAAAAACGAACTCTTCCAAAACGTTATCATCCATGTTTCCTTGTAATTCCGTCTGGATTTAGGTTTACAGATTAATTTCCAACTCTGTGACTGACAAAGTTAAGCTACAGTAAGTGACAGTGACATTGACTGCAGGCTTACCCTTCCACAAAGCCAGTAGAAATGAACATAACGAAAGCAGAGCCGTAGCTGAGACAGCAAAGTAAGAAGAAATCCAATGAGGATGTCTCTATACGAAGGATATTGATGTGCTGTGGTTAATCTCTGGCAGCTTGCCATGAAGAAGTACTGGCTCTGAAACTAATGCACACCTGTGGGAATAAATCAATGTTTGCAATGACAGCTGCTTATTTTTTATGGAACTGAAATGTAGAAAAATAATACCACGGCTGCCGGTAGAGTGATTTGTGTCCATGGTTGTTTTTGCTAATTAATTTCCCTCCTTTTGCTCCAGAGAGATGCACATCTTATTACTCGCTGTATATCTTGCTGTGCTACTAACCATATGAAAGCTATTTATCACCTGATCCAGGCAACAACAGGTGAGGTTGGATAAGCTAATAATAAAAGCACACGAGCAATGTGGATTGGAAAGACAGCAGTACATGAAACAGTGGAATTGTGGATTAAAGTTATTACTTGGGACAGTTCTATTAATATTTGTCAATCGGTATTCCAGGAAAACATCGAGGAACAAAGATTGAGCTGCTGATGCAATGAAGGTGAAATATCTGGAGTTATCCTTGCGAAATGAATTATGGGAGAGCATAAAGTCATTTTCTGAGAATCACAAGAAACTGATGATTACAAAGCCTATGAAAGATTAATTTCCTCAGTGCAACTGAATCATTAAACTGTCCAATATCATTTCAATATCGTCTTAACGCTATGTTCAAGTCACATGTCTGTGGTTTTAGAGCGACAACTTGCACCTGCTAGGAGGCTCTTTGGATTTGAGTAATAAATTTTAACTTTTCGGCTTCTGATGAGGAATTACTAACGGCTTTGTTGCCAAGTTCAGTAATCCATTGGTTAATGCTGACGCTAAAAAAACCCTTCTGACACATGCAACATGTTTCAGCTGTTTACATATTAAAACATGTAATTATACAGTCAGATAATTAAACTGAGTGGTAGTTTTCATCTGAAAACCAGAAAGTATTTAAAACAAAGTCAAGGAAATATACACAATAGGGAGACAATTAAAAAGTAGTATTATGTATATTTTTGTAAAGTGCAGCTGTCCTGTGCATGCCTCAAACACACACGCATACACATGTCATGCCTTAAAAGACTGTTGTCTATGGAGAGAGGTGATAGAGTTAATAGCTCTGGGGAAAAACTGTCCCTCAGTCTGGTGCTTCTTGTTTTTATGATCCTCTACCTTCTTCGAGGGAGGGAGAGGGACAAAAAGTTTGCCATCTGGGTGGGTGGAGACAGCAACAATGCCGCTGGCCTTCTTCTGGACACAGTCAGCATACATTAAGTCCAGATTTGGGAGAGGACTTCCCAAAATCCCCTCTCCTGTTTTAATTGCACCGAGTCCTTTCTGTCCTGTTTCATACAGCTGCCAACCCAAGCTGTCATGTTGAGACAGATGATGCTTTCAATTGCAGTTCTGTAGATGTTTGCAGAAGAGAGCCCTGCCCTTTAAGGCTTCCTGTGGAAAAAGAGCCTTTTCTGGGCTTTGTATCTCCTCCATGTCGTCTTTTCCTCGGACTTCTGTGGTCCATATCGACCTTCTCGGTCGTACTGCTGTTCAGGATCAGGCTGTTTTCTGAACACCATTTGGTCAGGTGCTGGATCTCTTCCCTGTAGTGATATGAGACCCACTAAGTCTGAAAACGTCACAAGGGTATTAGAAAAGTAGAAGGCGGTAGAGCCATGTGTGAATAGAGTGAAGAGGGCTGGGCTGAGCACATAACCCCGTGGTGTACCTGTGTCCAGGACAAGTATGGATAATGCATTAACATGTTCTCTATGTGCCTGCGTGGATTTTCTTGGGGTGATCTGATTTTCTCTCACCTTCTGAAGATAGCTGTGCTAAGTTAACAGGTGATTAAACTTACTTTTGCCATAGATGTGATAAATCCCTGTGATGGACTAGCTGTGTGTTTTGCCCAATGTCGGCTGGGTTAGGCTGTAGGCCCTGAAAAGGGATGTGTAGTTGTTCACACACAGTTACGGTAGGTTTATGCTGCCTGTCTTGGTCTTGGAAGTGAGAGTGTAAACCTTTACAGTTTTACTAGTTTACTAATATTGGGGAAAAATTGAATCAGCTACACTGGTTCAGTGTCCTAAAAGAACATGTTGACAAAAACGGAAGTAAACACACTTATTCTCCATGCTGAAGGGTTTATTGACATGGATAGTCTGAGCACTTGAACTCTTATTTACCAGTATGAACAACTCACAGGCTGAATGCAAGTACTCACTCTGCACAATCACACCACTGAAATGGCATTCAGAATGGTCCACTCTTTACTCTTTATCAGTGTTGGGAAGGTTACTCTTAAAATGTATTCCACTACAGATTACAGAAAACATGCCCCAAAATGTATTTTGTAACGTATTCCGTTACGTTACTCAATGAGAGTAACGTATTCTGAATACTTTGGATTACTTAATATATTATCATGCTTTTTACAACTACATGAATATACTACTGCTGTGTGCTTTATTACTATTACTGAAGGTTTCTCGCCATACCAATACCAACTAGATGTTTATTTCTTAATATAAAATGAGTAACAGGGTGGACATTAGGTAAGGCTGCGCTTTTTGCAGTGATCTCGTATAGAAAACTATTCCGCGCGTATATAAAACAGGTCCGCGGCTCCAAACCGTAGTAAAGGGACCTCTGGCTAATACGTAGGGTTCTGTGTCGGCTCGTAGCTGAAAACTAGCTTTACTTCGTTGTCTGGGTCAACTTTACTAGTTGACCCAGACAACTAGTAAAGTTGTAGAGAGAGAGAAAGAGAGGCGTTGAACGGCTGCTCCAACAGAACTTATTGTTTCGGAGGAAAACACGAACACAGTGTACAGTCGAGTCTTAATAGTTTACTTACAACTGGGTTACACTGTGAGGCTACATTCTTTAGGCCTGTGACACTTTGCCTATTGCCTTCATATTAAATAATTTTTTGAACAATAATTTGAAAAACTATTCCTTCACGTCATTATGCGGGCCGCAAATAGAGCTGACATGGGCCGCGAGGTTGAAACACAGGCATTAGAGCCTCTTAATGCGTGTTTTGTTTGGGTTTCCACCAGCGTGGAATTACCAAAAATAGAGAGAGCATAGCCTAACATATGAAACAGGAAAATACCGCCTTGTAATCCATTTATTTCAACAAAGTAACTGTATTCTGAATACCACCTTTTAAAATGGTAACTATAATAGAATACAGTTACTCATATTTTGTATTTTAAATACGTAACGGCGATGTTCTGGGAATCCATCCTACCTGACAAACCATCCTACCTGTTGTTTCTGCGCATGCGCACAACACGAAATTAAGTGGCGAACTGTACTACTTTTGAGAATATTAGCCAAAAAAATACTCTGACGGGTAAAATGAAGTGCCAATCCATCCTACCTTTGTGAATGTGACATACAAGCATGCTAACAGCTAGGATTTAGTGGCAAATCGTTCTACCTTTGTTAATCTGAGCTAGAAGCATATTTTCACAGCTAAAATTCAGTGGCGAACCATCCTACTTTTGTGAATATGAGTTAGAAGCATAATTTAACGGCTAAAATTAAGTGCCAAATCATCCTACCTTTGTTAATAACAGCTAGAAACATACTCTGACAGGTAAAATGAAGTGCCAAACCATGTTACCTTTGTGAATGTTACCTACAACTTTGAGCTTAAACCTGTTCATCAGTAATTTAACACATAGCTGTGTCTATATGCCACATAGTTGTGTCTTTCCCCTGTCTTTTTACTAGCCCTTCATTTGGCAGCTACTCAGAAACTTGTTTACACCACTTAGGATGCTGCAACAGAATCACAGACAGCTTAATGTTCTAGAGCCTAATTAAAAATCAGTCTATGACAGCGATCCAACTGCTCCCCAGGGACAAGGCTTCCTTCAAGATGTTTGTATGGGTTACTCGAACTCTTCATATTTTTCCAACAAATGTGTTCCTTGCCCTTACAGTGTACACACACAGCATCCTTTAATGTGGACAAGTTCAATCCCCAAAGTCCACAATGTGTGCAAACAGAGATACTGCACTAAGACCAGCAGATGTCTGCACAGGCCAACCGCAAAAGCAAGATAACCAAGTTTCTCTATGATTTATATGGAAATCAGCACAAGACCTCGACTATGCAACAAAAATGGAATCTCGGTGCTGATATGAGATTTCAATTACTTTTGTTTTTGTTAGGTAGGGCTCAATCACACTTTCCCTTTCTAGTGTTGGGATGAGAGAAATCATGAAAGGTAGAAATATCTCCCACCTTGTTTTATTCATTTCACCAGCCGTGTTTTTGCAAAGGGTGCTAAAAGAGCAGCATGCTGCCTTTCAAACAGATGTTGCCTCTTTTATTTTAGTGTTAACTGCTTTCAAAGAGTTTGCTGTCTAAAGAATAAAGAAGAAACATTGTATTTTTTTCTTTCACTGAATGAGCTTTTTAAAACTCATTTGGCATCCAGATCCAAATGTGCCAGCGAGATTAATGGCGCTCAGTTAAACTTGGCTATTGTGGGTTTCAAAACAAGCTTTTTTATTTAATCTTCAGAGCGAACAGTAATAAACTAGGAGTCAGCTGACGTATTATCTTCAACCTTGTGGCTGTAGTTTCAAGGCCAACATAAACTTTGATGCATCCTTTGAGACACACTGCTTCATTCCCAAAGGACTCAATGCATTAGATCATTAGGGGATTCTGATGAATGCTTTCAGAAAGCCAATTTACAAGACCAAAGGATTCTTGATAAAAGCTTGTGTCACAGCTGAGGTCAGCTGAGGCTGAGTGACAAATTAAAGGAAAGAAAAGACAGTCGTAAGAAGCATTATTATACAAATCACCTGTGTTTGACTGACACAATGCAATCACACAATATTAGAAGACAGTTACAATGTAATGCATCCTGTTGAAGGGGTTGTTGAGAGTGTTTAATGGAGTTTTCTTCTTTGGACAGTTCTAAAAATGAGAGAAAGATGAAGACGCAGATGTTAGCTGTGAAAGTAGAGCCAACGGCCGTGTGGTTAGCATGTTGATTTCCTGTGTGTCTCCTGTCCAAGACCACAGATTTATCTACAGTGGTTTCATTTTTCCAACCTTCCATGTTTTATATTATCTATGACAGCGGTCCCCAACCCCCAGGCCTCGGACCGGTACCGGTCCGTGAGTAGTTTGGTACCTGGCCCCTAGAGTTTAGGCTCAGGTGTGAAATGTATTTTTTTTCAGTGTTTTTATCGGTTTTCAGCGTTATTTTGTTATTGTTTTTATCGTTAACTCAGTTTTCCTGGGTCTTTTCACGTGTGTTATGAATAAATCTTCTTTTTTTCGGTACCGGTACTAGTTTTATTTTGTTGTATTTATCCGTGACACCTTAAACGCCGACACCTGAAAATATTGTCGGGCATAAACCGGTCCGTGGCGCAAAAAAAGTTGGGGACCGCTGATCTACGAGTATGAGCTTTACTCTACTTTTCTTTTGTTGGCTTGAGAAACTACTCTTGATTTTGGATATATTGTTCAATTCAATTCAGTTTTATTTACTGTATACGGCGCCAAATCACAACAACAGTTGCCTCTAGGTGCTTTATATTGTAAGGTAGAGACCCTACAATAATAAAAAGCACATTGAGAAAACCTTAAAAATATTAATTCAATCATAATCCACAATCATGTTGTTGTTTGGGATGAAATATGCCTCTTCACGACATTAACCCTGCAGGAAAACAAAAAGCAAAAAATATGCTAATCAACTCCAATTAGAGGTCCTCTGCGTGTTGCAAGTAGCCACTATTAACATAACGGAGCATGCACAGTATAAACACCAGTGGATGCCTTATGTGTATCTGTGTGAGATTTAGGGTGATGTCATCCTGGAAGGTACCACTTCCATCAGTCTCGCTGTAACAGTCAGGTTCACATTTCCTTGAATTTGTCATCCATCCCTACGCCTTCTTGTCTTGTACATGAATGTTCCTGCTGTTAATAAGAATGAATTTTAGAGAGTGAGGGGAATGTTGCATTTATGGAAATTCACAATGGATTTGTAGGTTCAGCTGAGGAAATATAAATCAGTCCTCAACTTCTTTTTCCCTCTTAAATATTAAACAATTGTGACTCAAAATCCTGTTTCAAACACCTCCAGGCTATCAGTGATTAAACAGCTTGTTTTTGAAATCAATGTAATAAGCATTTTTTAGCTGTTTTACCTATTTACTTTCTGCCATCTTTGGGGAATGATATCATCATATCATCTCAAGGCATGCCAAGACAGAGAAAGAATCCACGAGACAAAAATTAGCATGCGATTTCCACGGCACTGTGACTAAACTCACTTGGCTGAAGTAGTTGTGGATGTCTCTCATAAAATCTATATTACTTTTGGGCTTTGAGAAGATAACAGGTGGGATTTTGCGATGCAATTAGAATTTATCTAAGATGGTTTAGCCTCTCCTGTTGATGTGCCAGCCTACATAGAGGTTGCATCCTGTTATGTGAACATAAACTATTCCTGGCAGGAGGCCCACCATCATTCCTTGACTTCATGGAAACTATAGTCAGGCAAAACTGTGGCTCACACCAAGTTTTATATCCTGGCTTCTAAGGGAATTGGCATAAATCAAATGGCCCGGAGCAATCGAATGTGGGCAGATGACACAGAATACAAAGCGAAGCACAAAACTGAAACATGCGAATAGACACCTTCACGGAACCATTACAGGACAATCATAGAGGAAATGTCAAAGCACCCGGGTTTGTAGGCGTGCTCCATGATGAGGTGAATTTAAAATTAATTATGAGCCCAGTGGGGTTATTGACAGACACCACCTAGTCATTTAACTATGTGAACAAAATGACTTTTCTCAGCAACTTCCATTAGTTTAGCTTAAATAAAACAGCATGCAGCAGGATTGCTAAGCTACATTTGAATCGATGAAAAGGAGCAACATAAAACATCTGTCTGTCTTTCTTTCTTTCTCTCTCTGTGAGGTGCGCATGTGTGAGTGTCTGGTGCAGGTGGGGGACGGAGAACGAGTGTGAGTGTTTGAACTTTGCTTTTTTCACAGTGGTAATTCACTTTTTCGTCCTGTTGCAAAATCCTTTTTCACTTGTTTTTTGTTTGGTGTTCTTTTCGGTGCGATGGCCGGAAGAAATCATGCAACAGAGGGCTTTCGGAGCCTCTCCCGGCGGCATGGCATTAAAATACCGGTTGGTACCGATTTTTCGGTAGAGGAGTGTGGTTTGGCTGTAGGGGAAGTTGTTGGGTATGAAAGTAAAAAGGCAGCTTCTAGGATGAATAATGCGGCTGTTATGTTTCTGGATTCTGTTAAAGTGAATAGCGTAGTTGAGAAGGGAGCTGTTTTGAGAAGTACGTATACCACGTACTTTCCTCTACTGAACCTGGCGAAGAAGATCATTCTGTCTAATTTGCCGCCTTTCATCAGTGATGATATTTTGCTGAAAGAGTTGTTACGTCATGGTCAGATTGTGTCAGCTATGGTTATGCTCCTTTCTGGGAGTAAATCTGCGAAGTTAAGGCATGTTGTTTCATTTCGCCGACGGGTGTATATGATTCCAAACAATGAGAATGAGGAGCTGAACATAGTTATGAAATTTAAGGTTGACGGGTTTGACTAAACAATTTTTGCAACAACAGAAACCATGAGATGTTTTGGGTGCCATCAGGAAGGGCATTCGGTCCGTAATTGTCCTGAGAAGGTGCATAATGAAGCTGAAACTGTGCAGGGCTCTGACGACGCAGGAGAGGGGACTTCGGCAGGTACTTTGGCAAGGGTCTCAGCAGGTAAGGTGGGCAAAGGTGTTTCTGCAAGTGATGCAAAGAACGGAGCCCCAGCATTCAATGTCGTAGATGGAAAGACAGGCGGAGTTTCAGGATGTGAGACTCTTAGCAGTCACGACACCAGTGAGGTTGTCGCTACTTCTGCTGAAGTGTGTGAGGAGTTTGGCCACACAGCTACGCCAGTAGGAGTGCAACAGGAAATGGATGTGGATGGAATGGTCCACAGTGACGGGAATTTGTTTGGGGATAATGAAAGTGTTTTTAAGATTCCACATACAAAAAGGAAACCTAAGGATTCTAAAGGTGCAAAGCCAAAAAAGATGCAGGCACACGAAAAGGGTGGAAGAGAGAATGAGTCGGATGTTTTATCCAATTCTGATAGTGATAGAGTCATCTGACTCTTCTATTCCTGATGGTCAGAGAAGTAATGGGTACAGTTTAGAACAAATTAGGAGTTTTTTGGAAGTAACCAAAGGGAAGCGAGATGTGGTTGTACAGAATTTTTCCCTGATAGAGAGTTGTTTTTTGATTCAGCTAAATGGTTAATGCGACAAAGGACCCCTGATGGTTTGAGGGACACTGAAGTGTATAGACTGTGAAAACTGATGCAGAAAATTAGAGTCAGAGTTTGATGCTATACCTGACAGGGGAAAAACAGCAGATAAGATGCTGTATTCTTGTTTTTTTATGGATCTTTTTGAGTAGCTTTAAAATCTCATCCTTGAACCTTAATGGTGCAAGATACATGAAAAAAAGGGTGATGTATTTTGACCTTTTAAAATCTAAATGCATTGACATAGCGTTTGCTCAAGAAACTCATAGTAGTTTTGATATCGAAGTTGACTGGAAGAAAGAATGGCATGGTAATATTGTTTTGAGTCATAACACCTCACTGAGTTCAGGAGTTGCAATTCTCTTTTCGAAGACCTTTCTTCCAGTTTCTATTGACGTAGATGATATTGTACCTGGGAGGTTGTTAAAGGTCATTGTCACGTATGAAAATTCAAAGTGGACATTGTTAAATGTGTATGCTCCAGTGTCTCCACATGATCGCTGTGTCTTCTTAGACAAGTTAACGAGTACGCTGTTAAGTTGCACATCAACTGATTATTTGATTTTAGGAGGTGATTTTAATTGTACTATTGGTGATTTGGATAGGAATCACTTGGAGCCACATATGCATTCAAGGAGGATATTGAAACGCATTGTTGAGACCTATAACTTAGTTGATGTGTGGCGTTCTAAACATGATAAAACAGCTTTTTTCGTGGGCTCATTGTAAGGAGAATTTCATTTCTTTGGCATGAATAGGTTTTATTGTTATGGTCATCATTTACAAATTTTCAATTCTTGCAACATGTGTCCGGTGGGTTTTTCTGATCATAGCATGGTTGAAGCTAGTGTGTTTATAAATAGACTAAGACCTAAGAGTGCGTACTGGCATTTTAATACGGTTTTGCTGAATGATGGGTGTTTTAGAAAAGGCTTTTTTCTTTCTTTGGAATCAATGGAGAACTATGAAAAGTCAGTTTGCTTCCTTACAGCAATGGTGGGACATTGGTAAAATAAAGATTTAGCAGTTCTGTATTCAATACACATGTAATGTCACAAGAGAGATGGTGAAATCTATTGAAGAATTAGAGACTGATATAGTGGATCTTCAACGGTTGAGTGAGTCCACAGGAGACCGAGGCCCTTTGCAGGCCCTCAAAACTAAAAACACTGTTTTGGCTGATCTGCTAGGGCTTAGAGCACAGGGAGCCCTGGTCAGTTCACGTTTTCAAAATTTTGCTGAAATGGATGTTCCCTCGAAATTCTTCTTTAGCTTGGAGAAAAAGAATGGACAGAATCACCTTATTCATTGTATTTGATCTGAGGATGGGAAGGAGCTGACCGAACCCACTGCATTACGAAAAAGGGCTGTTGACTACTTTTCAAAGCTGTATGTCAGCGAGTTTAGAGAAGACTTCATGGCGGGTGCTGAGTTTCTCAGTAACTTGCCAGAGGTCTCAGAGCAAGACAATATCATCTTGGAGCGTGCCTTAACTCTGCAAGAACTGCAGGATGCATTGTCAAGTATGGAAAATGGTAAAGCTCCAGGAATAGATGGCTTGCCTGTGGAATTTTATAAATCATACTGGTCTGTGTTGGCTGGTGATTTGTTGGAGGTTCTTAATGACAGTGTGGCTAGGTGAAAGCTCCCCTTAAGTTGTCGCAGAGCTGTGCTCACTTCTCTTCCCAAGAAGGGGGATCTTTATGAAATAAAGAATTGGAGACCAGTCAGCCTCTTGTGTGCTGACTATAAGATCTTCTCAAAAGCACTGGCATGCAGGTTACGGAAAGTGATTGATCAAGTTGTGCATGCGTATCAAGATTGATTGATTTATTTTCGGTACTTAATGGTATTTGGGAATCCTTTGGAGAATGTTTTACACAACAGTGTTTTATTTTTGGTTTTTCACATGACAAAGGGAAGAAGAAAAAGGGACGATTGCTGAATTTTTTCTTGGGCCAAGCAAAGTTGGCAATTTACTTGAGTAGAAAGTATAAGATTGATAATGGACAAAATACAGATTGTGTTGAGCTCTTCAAAAGTATGTCGAGAGCAAGAGTGATGTTAGAGTATAAATATTATTTCAATATGGATGGACTGGATGTTTTTCAAAATCTTTGGGATTATAACGGTAGTCTGTTTATTTTAAATAACTCTGAACTTGTATTTAGCAATGTGTTGGTTTGAGCTGACTGTTTGTATGGTTCACTATTGAGTGAATAAATGTGTTGTTGAAAATTAAATCTTTCTTTCTTTCTTTCTTTCTTTCTTTCTTTCTTTCTTTCTTTCTTTCTTTCTTTTCCACCATAAAACAATCAAAAACACGCCGCCGGTCAGTCTGCTAGTCTGAAGCTAAAGAAGACCTTTTGTGATATACTTTGATATGACAGCCTCTGGACCTTTCTGTGCACTGTACCCTGTAACAGCCGCTGAGCACAGAAAAAGATGTGTGTGGTCAAACATACAGATTTGGATCTGATGTTTGTACCTCCCTGAATAAGCAGCTAGCTGTCCAAGCAGTCACATGGTGTATACAGAGAGGAAGAGTGGGAAGATCAATACTAATTGAGTTCTCTGCATGAGCCATTTTTGATTCAATTAAAAAACGCTGATGGGAAGTTTTTGGTCTTTTTTTTTCTTTGCTGTTATTGGTAAACTTGAGTAGACAATGATGATTCATTCACTCTTTTTAAGTGGCACTCGCCTCAAACCCCTGATGGGCAGTCAATAAATGAGGAAAGGCAGTGGTGAGAGCTATTAAAAACCCAATCACATAGTTCTGTAATGTAGTTAAATACATACACTGTGAGTTACATATTGCAAGGTACACATACAGTTATATCTATCCATGACATATGTTGTAAATTTGCCTCACTACACCAACACAGTGGATTTTCTTTCACGCTGTCAAGATGTGACTGAACAGACTGCCAGACTTTCAGCTTTAATTTGGGCAGAGAAACTGTTGAGAAAAGTATTGCATGAACAGTTTAGAAATTACAGTTAAAGTAATACTTTTATTTTTACTGAGAGGCTCAAAATTAACTGAACAACTGACTTACGTGCAGGTCCATGGCCCGATGAGGCATTTTCACTCATTATTCCATCATAAATTAAACAGATAAAAACATAAAAACAAAACTTGCTCCTCAATGGAACGCTATTGGAACCTATAAAAGAGATCAACAAACGCAAAAACAGATCAAGCATGTGGTAATTTTTTTAAAAGGAGGAACCCAACCACCAGCTCACCAAAGACAACTAAAGTGAAAGCATTTACAGATCCAGTCACCTAATCCCTGGCTGATCCTTGGACGGTCCTTGACCGTAACGAGATCCCCTGCCTGTGATGTGGTCATTATCACCTTGAACAGCATTTAGGAAAACTGGTGGTAATGTCTTGTGTATCCACCAGAAGGAGTAGTGACAAAGAAAGCTTCACTTAAAGATTGCTAAACTGAATATTCATGCTTTTTAAATTTGCTCAGGGTTTCTACAGTTATCGCAGAATCATACAGCTTTCTGCAAAATACTTATATAGATATTTACATGCAGCAACTAGAGGTTGTGCACACAGAACAGGCAAGATAGAAGGCAGAAACTAGTGCTTGCTCTGTACGTGATTATTGATGATTAATGTTTCCGAACATGAAAGCATGAAATGATTAATCAACCACACTGCTAATGTTTTTCTACAAACAGTCAAATTCCTAAAGAGTCAGCCCCCCCACTGCCTCCAACAAAAAAAACAACCTTTTCTTTGGAGAGATGAAACCAAAATGAAGAAGACCAAAGAAGAAGAAAGTTTGAGGAAGGAAAAGAAATGCTCATAATCCAAAGCACATCACATCATCAGCAGAACAGCGCAGTGCTGAGTGTGTAATGGCATGGGTGTGTATTCCTGCTAGCTGATTCAGTTTACTGCTGACTCAAGTACCAGAATGAAATCTGAAGTGTACAGGTCTAGCCTCTCTGCTCGGATTCAGACTAATCCTGCAAAAATGATTAGATGCTGCTTCACTGTGAAAAGGGATAATGCACTGCAAAAGCAACCCAATATACAGGCCATGGGTTGCTTTTGAATATCCAATTTCTCAAGGCAAAGAAATGGGATATTCTTCAATGGCCAACTCAGCCACTTGATCTCAGCCTAACAGAGCAGAGTGTCTAGTTACTAGAGATAAAAACTGAATGCAGTGAGCACCTCAAACAAGCAACAACTGAAAGTGGTTCAAGTGAAGGGATAGCAGAGCATCTCTGGGAGAGAAACATAGCATTCAGTGATGTCCATGGATTCTAGACTTTAGACAGTTATTGAGAGCAACGGATTTTCATCCAAATATTGAAAACAATCTTCTTACTTATAACAATGTTCATTTTTTCAGTTCATTGTGAGCCTTTGAATATGGGGGACTATTGATAACAATGTGTAATGTAATTTTAAAAGACTTCAAGCAATGATTTTTTTTAACACTATAAATATTCCAGCAATCAGGTGATGTAGTGTTAAAAAGCTAACTTTCTGCTCTTTCTTTGAATATATACCATCAATGATGATTTATGAGTCACTGATAAGCTCAAAATATTACTCTGGTGTGGAAAAGTGTTAAATCACTGCAGTTGAAGCAGATCTTGATGTTTGACTTAACTCTGGTGGTGTACAGGGGTGTAAATTACAAAACATGTTTCATTGTTCAAGACCTTAATGACCCAGCTGTAATATATAGAGCGACTCTTGTGTCTCACGTTCGAGCTAAATTGCAGCACTTTAAAACCCAAGAAGTGAATTGCAAAGCTGTATAATACAGCGACAATGGATTACCTTTAGTGTCTAAACATACTGCTTGCAGTGGCTCTTGTAGGTCGTGTCAGGCAGATGACAGTGATGCCTGTGACTTCTGATGGATGCTGATGAAATTAACTGATTGCAGTCCACCCCCAAGCATGTGTCTGTGTTTGTTTATGTGTGCCAGTGCAAATGTATTTTGCCTCAGGCTTGTTTCATTATGTGTGCATGAAAACATGACTGTTTGTTTACCCATTAAAAAGAAATAGACCACACTGTGACATATTCAAAACTCACCATCGGGGACTGTGAAGTAAACACATTCTTTGTTACTGAAGATACAGACACAGTGGTAAGGAGAAGGAAATTATAGTGAACATCCCAGCAGCTCATTGCCTTTTTATGCTGCTTGAAATGCCAAAGGATAACTCTTAAGCCATTAGAAAGTCTAATGTTGAGTGCATGAAAATCCTCTTCCCTCTTACTGAGAGATGCTGTCATTACCAGCATCATCATATCTATTCATCTTTACCCCTCATTATAATGAATGAAAAGAAGGAGTCTTTTTATGTTACGTTAAGCCCCACAATACCTTGCAGCTTCCATCAATTCCTTTCCTGAAGTGGGATCCACACGAGTTAATGGTATGCTGTAAGTGTCTCTGTAAAATGGCTAAGCATATTTAGCTACTTTACATATTCTATTAGAAGCACTTAAGCTATAACACAATCTGAAATACTCTAGTTTAGGTTATCTTCAAGTGCAAACAATTCCTACCCTCGCTACTAAAATCCAAAGTATTGTGCTAAAGTCTCGACCCACTCCTCATTTCTTCATATTTTGCTTCCAAGGAGCCAGACTTTCTTTTCATTTGTTGGAGAAGTATTCAGCAATACTTCTCCAGGTTTTCTGAAGGTCTTTTGTAGGTTTGGCTGCTTGTCACTCATTGTCAGTCCAGCTCTTGTACCGGACCATTTTCAGAGGAATGTTTGTTTTATTTAGTTATTTTTGCTTGTTAAGCCATTTAATACTGACTTATGAATCGCTCAAAAAGGCAACAAACACAAGAAATAAACCAGTCTTGTTTCCACACATAACAGACAACTTAGCAAAGAGCAAATTTTAAATTGCCTCTTCAGGCAGGTTGTTGCTAGTGTTCTGTTGCAAAATTACTTAATTTATTCCTATTTCTATAGTTAAGTAATACAAATGCCAAAGATAATGAAGTCTGACAGGCATAAAGTAGTAGTTAGTTATTAGCTGAAAACTTGTCATACAGTATCTCAGCATGGTGTACAGTGTGTTCAAAAAATATTTGAGGAAACTGAAACGAGGACAAAAGTAGAAGTGGCAGAGGGTGCTGGTTGAATTCAACTACATGCCATACGGCTGAGAGTGGCCAACCTGGGTTTGAGTCCGACACATGGCCCTTTGCCGCATATCTTCCCCTCTCTCTTTCTCCCTCTGCTTTCTTGTTCTTTCTTTACAGTATCTGTCAATAAAAAACTGTAAAAGGCCAAAAAAAAAAAAAAGATTTAAAAGAAGAAGTGGCAGGCTTAAAAAACTATCTACAGCAATTGAACAGTATCTGAAAGTCAAGTCCTTAAGAAATTGAAAAGAAATCCAGCAAAGGCCTGATACAGGAGCTAAGAGATGCATGCAGCCTGTCAGCTGATCCATTTAGTGTTTGCCATTATTATTAGACATCAATATATATGGAGGGAGGTTAGGAGAGAAGTAAAACAGTGAGTGTTTACCAGTGTTGAGTAAGTTACTTTAAATTAGTAACTTAGTTACATTACTAGTTACTTCTATCAAAAGTAACTCAGTTACTTCAAGTTACTCGTTACTTTCAAAGTAACTAGTTACTAGGAAAAGTAACTTTGGTTTTACTCAGACTTCTCTTGTTAATGTGTTGCTTCTGTAACTGGATACCCAGCAAGACTGCCAGTCTTCTAGCTTGCTTACTTGCCACAAGTGCACTGTGCCACCTACCAATAGAAAGGAAAAGATAATGTGCATATTTCCACGAGAGAAATCCCACGCCTAGACCGTTGTTGACCGCCGCCATGATTCTAGCCTACGTCATAGCGTCATGTACGCTTTTTACATCCAACACGAAAACTGTAGTCGTGGTGCTTTCGATTGTACTCAGAACTCAGACATTCTGCCTTCTGAATAGGAAGATGTAGGTAACTCCAGACTGCAGATGAGCTGCATACAGGGTTGGACTGGGACAGAAAATCAGCCTGGGCATTTTGATTAGAGACTGGCCCACCATTATAGGAAAAATCATAAAGCCTTTGAATGAAAACAAATGCTGTTGTGACAGTGATGTACACTGTTCTGATGGTATATATGTATCAATCTATCAATTGTTTGTTGTAAGATTCAGATAATTATTTTTTTAAAAGCTAGATATTTTAAATGAGAATAAGAAAGAAAAGTATGTCTTTGTGCCCCCCTCTCCCTGTTAATGCCCCACCTGCCCCCTGGCAAAACTTTGCTAGACCCGCCCCTGCACAGTTACCAGCTGTCAGCTACAGAAAAAGGATCCTGGTGTTATTTGTCTCTCAGAAACAGTTCATAACTTCCCTTCAACTCATTCATGACACCTAAAAGGTAAACCTGTTTCTCCATCACCTGTTCAGCTCTGATGATTCAGTAAGGACATCTCCTGGTTTCATCCTCATGTTTCCCTCTCACCACATATCCAAACCGACATCATGACCAGCAGCTTTTACAGCTGTGGCTCCAGCAAACATCAGCTGATACTAGAAAGTAATATTAAATAAATTCTAACAACAGCTGATCAAGCTTAAACGTGCTGTTGTTTAGCGCGACATCCGCTGGTTTCCTCTTTCTGGCGCAAAGTGGGCGATAAACAAACACGAGAGAAAAGCCGATCAGCTGATCATTGATCAGTTTCATGATTGAAGTAGAAACAGGAGAGGGAGGGGGGAGAGAATGAGAGAAGAAGAGGCAGCTGTGCAGCTCCAGCTTTGTGTCTTTTTCATTCTAGCTGAAGTCCGGGACAAACTGTTCCTTTTCACCTCAATACGAAACACGTTAAGATTTTCTCTGAATACGAGACGATTCCGTTTTTTACGGCAACTCTAATAATTAACCTTATGAACAAAATAAAGTTCAACATCACTAACATCATAGCACCCACCCAGCTGTATAGAAACTCCATCATGCTAGCTAGTACCCAGTCAGCATAACGAAAATAAACTCCACCTAAACTTGGTTTATATCTGACCCAGATAGACTGCAGGTCATAACTTCTTACCTGAAGTTCAGTTCACACTCAGACCGGCGGCCGCCTCGGGTCTCTCTTCCTCCTGCCTCCTTTAACTCATCCACCTGCTGGCTCCACCATTTGTTATGTTGTTACTGAATCTGTGGAAGCTCGGCGATAGCCACCACACAAAGTAACGACTAAAGACCCTATCTAAATCCCAGTAACGATTAACGCGTTCCTAGTTTTGGCATAATAACTAGATACCGTGCTCGTTACCACAATAATAACGTAGTTACTGTAACGCGTTACTTAATAACGCGTTACAGTTACAATTACAGTTACAAATAAAGTTACTTAATAACGCGTTAGTCCCTACACTGGTGTTTACATCCACCCACCCGCAAAACACGGTGGAACCTCTGTCATCACAAGACTTGGGAAAAGTAAGTAGAAATACAGATACTAGTAAAAAAAATACTCCAGTAAAATTTGAAGTACTGATACAACTTCTTTACTCAAGTAAAAGTAAAAAAGTACAGGCTCTGAAATGTACTCAAAGTAAGAAGGTAAAAAGTAGCTCTTTGGAGGATGTTTCCTCCAAAGAAATGTGCAAAGCTAACTGAGCCTTGTGCTATATTAACATTATGTTAAAATAATATCAGTAGATGGGAATACAAACTTTAGTCTAATTTTTAATTCTAATTGTACTCACTTAGAATAAGAAGAAAATAGAAATATGTCTATTTGCTGTTGCCTACTTTGTAAAGGGTGACTATACCTCCTTGTGTGCAGTCAAGGGTTAAAGTGGGATTCGGCAGATGGGGGAACCCTAAATCAGTTGTACTGGCTCAGTGTGGGGGGAAATATTCACAAATCACAATAATTTCTAAGCTCCAGTAGATTTTCTTAATGTACCTAGTGGTGCGTTGATGTGCTCTGCTCTTTTAGATTTACACAACTGAATTCAAGAAGATGTCAGCAGGTACTGTATTCCCTGAGTTGTCCTGGCTGATTTCCATCTTTTACGCTGACAGTACACAGTTTATGCTTCTTTTTTCTAGATCTAAGCATCATCAGCTAAAATTCATATTCATCTTTGCTACACTTGATGTAACAGACCATGAGCACCACGGCCACTGTTCACCAGTCACACACTGTTCTTTACTTTAAATCCATCACAGTACAGCAAAATACCCTGTTTATCCTGCACTAACCAGCACACAGTTAATCTACATCAGTTTGTTTTGCAGCATGTTTCACAATATGAAAAAAAATTTACAGACTCAATATCTGAGTTAAAACCATGAGGACTTACATGTAAGCTTTACATTTCCAGTTTATCAACTACCACTGAGCAGCCTGTACCTTTAAATATAACCTCTCTTTCTTATCTTTCTCCATATCTGAGTGAAGTTATTTCCCTCCTTGTGAAATACAGCAGCTGGACCTTTAGCTAGTGACAAACTCTGTGCAACAAACTGCAAACACACAGTTTGTGTGTTTGCTGATGTTTGTTGAACTGACAGAAACGTTGCATTTGCACACCGGCCAACTTGAACCTCTGACTATGGCACACGTCATTTGTCTTTATGTGGCGTACCCTGGTGATTAATATACAAACAGGACTACCTTTCATGTGTTTCTGTTTAGGCTCAAATCGGTTTCATGTTTGAAGGCTCTCAGTGACGTGAAACAATATCTCCCTGCAAATTTGTTAAACCAAAAGTAACTAGCTTATTTTTAAGGAGTAGAAAGTACAGATATTTGTTTAAAATTTTAGGGAGTGAAAGTAAAAAGTTGTCAGAGAAAAACTACTCAAATAAAGCGCAGATACTTGAAAATTCTACTCTTCTAGTCATGACAATGATCCCAAACACACTGCTGATAATAAAACATACCTGGTTAGAAAAACACACAATAGAGTCATGGATTGGCCTCCCCATAGCCTGGATCTCAACTTTATTGAAGTAGTGTGGGATAATTTTGACATAGAAAGGAACAGAAGGGAACCAACATCCAAAGAAAAGCTTTGAATGTCCTTCAAGAAGCTTGGATAACTGTTTCTGAAGACTACTTAAAGAAATAACAAGAAAGCAGACTTAGGCTACGTCCACACGTACACGGGTATTTTTGAAAACGAAGATTTTCCGTTTTCGTTTATAAAAAAAATCCCGTCCACACATAAAAGCCAAAAACGAAGGAAAACGCTGCTAGGAACATGCCGAAGCAGCAGGTGGCGCTATATTTCTATCTGTGTAGAAATGTTGGCCAATCAGAAGTCAATAAGCCTGGGCGGGAAAGAGTAAACAAAGATGGCGCATAGAAGCAGAACTGAGTCGTATGTGTGGAGGGACAGTAACTGTGTGTGTATATGTAAGCATTTAAACCCTGCAGAGAGTACAATTAACAGTAACAGTATTTTGTCTACGTCCGCCATTGTAGAAATTCATTTCACCGAAACAATAACGTGGCGCACAGTGTGACGTCAAAAAAGGCGCATACCTTTGATGCTGCGTTTTCTCCGTTTTCTCGTACAGTAAATGCAAAAACTGAGTTTTCAAAAATACCCACCCTGGCCGGAGTTTTTAAAAATCTCCGTTTTCAGTGACCGAAAACGCCGTTTACGTGTGGACGAAAGGAGCAAACGCATAGAAAAATCTGCGTTTTCAAAAATACCCGGGTACGTGTGGACGTAGCCTAAGAGAGTTCAGAATATAAAGAATAAAGATGGTCATTGAATTTCAAGGTTTTAAGAATTGTACAAACTGTTTTTGCCTTATAATCTGTATTTCCATGTATGTTTACACAAATCTCAATAGGACTCAATATGTCTCAATATTTCCCATTTTCCTAGCAAAATACAGTATAAAGAAATGAGGGACTGCTTAAGACTTGTGTGCAGTACTATACTTCTATTTTTCCATCAACTTTTAGGAGAAGTCATTTGATCAAATTGTCCTGTTTAAGATGATACAGGTTGGGTTTCAAAAGGGAGAGTCATCTGCAGCATACCTCAAACTCTTTGAGTGCTCATATGCTAATATGAATACTGCATGCCTATGATGGACACAAACCAAACAAGGCAGATGGCTTCCACTGTGGGATGCATCGTTTCCTGATTGGAATAAGCCGAATGACTAGACTAGTCCAGGGTGCTGACTGCTTCTTCATCAGATCAGGGGAGATATTCATTTTTAGCAGACAAAATAATTTGAATGAAATGTACAATAATTCGTTTTAATGAAAATGCGCCGATATCGTCTCATGGTTTTGGTTTTATAAAAAATACAAATGTTCTTCCACAGAGACATACATAACAACAATATTTTACAGGGTAATCTTTAAAAGAATGGCAACTACATTTTACAATCATTAATACGTTACTTTCAAGGTTTAAATACTTTTAAATAGAATTTTAATAAGACAAAGAAAGCAAACACTGTAAAGCAAGTAACAATTTTGCAACAAAACACAGTCATGTCATAGCAAATCACTGCGGACAAAATGTTAACATTCATGCAAAAGCGTCTTCTGCTGGCAGACCTGACACTTAGCAAATAAGGCATACTAGTCTGATCAGCAGCAACGGAAATGTGTATAAACTGTATAGCATGTTTTTCAGTAAAGCATTAAAGTCCATGCTCAAGTCAGCCAAGAATCCAGAGGCAAAAATTAGAAAAGTTCAAGTAATGTGAAGTAAAGAAACCACAGTCCATTTTAAATAGAAGAAAACATGGTCAATAAGGAGGTCCTTGTATCACAAACAATGGTGCTGTAGTTGTAGTTGAAAAGTATCACACTTAAGAGTCATCATCAGTTTTTATGACATGAAAAAGGGTCACATTAAATATTACCTGATGCCCATTATTCCAAGCGTACAGCGCCCTCTCTCTGGCATTGTAGTCGAGCATGGAGATGTGAAAGTACTGGTTGTGGAAAGGAATGTCTATGTATTCATAGGTTGACGTCTTGGTAGAATAAGCGTAGTAAACCTTTGCTCCCGACAGGTGAGAATTAGTAATATACAGTGTCCCGCAGATCATGAAAGATTCACCTGCGTTCCTTTTGGAATATTCGGTGGTCCAAGTCTTTAGGACCTGCAGGGTGTCAGGGTCGATCTGAGAGATGACAACATTTCCAGCATTTTGATTGGTTGCGTACACAACCCACATTCCCAGTTCATCAGCCATGACGTCGATGTCAGAGTATCCCCCCCACGTATATGGGTACATGTTGTAGAAGCCGGCAAATTCCAAAGCTCGCTGGGCCAGCACGCTGCCCGTCTCGAAGTTATACTTGACAATGATGTTGCTCTGGTACTTGTTGTAATAAAGCGATCCATTGTAGACAATGTGATTTGTTCCCTCCCATTTAAAGGGGAGGCTGTAGGTTCGAGAAACCACCCCTGCTACAAAGTCTTCCATTGTCTTGTATTCACGTACAATCTTGCTATTGCTGTAGCTGTCCATATACCAAACCTAACAAGAGATGATGGAGAGGACAGATGGTTAGAATCAGCTCTGCTAACAGCCATCAGCAATACAAAATCAAATCTGAATCATTCTTGATATTATTATAAAAAACCCACATCGTTCATCTTTTCAAAATCACCCCCTCCCAAAAAGAAATCAAAACCCCATCTATAAATGCAAGCCTCTTCTTAAATTGCTGTGATATTCTGCCCACTTAAACAACAGAGCACATCGCTGATATTAAATGCATCGCACCCTCATGCTCTCATAACTCACCCTGTTGTTTCTGGTTGATGCGAGAGGATCAGTCATCCATGCCCCAAACCGGGTTCCAGATGTCTTTATTGTAACAGGTCCAGTGATTTTCATTAATTTCCCACACGCTGTTAATAAAGAAATGCAGCGATAAGATGTGCTGTGGTGCTTTTTGTCTCTAACTAGATTTCTGAAGCCAATTTCATGCCTGTTCCACCACAGAGTGTGCCCTCCGTGCATACTAAGGTAGCAGTGGATGCTTAATTTAACTTAAAACAGAATTACACAACTGATGTTTGTAGCTAAAGGAAACTCAACTTATGTCTACTCCACAGTTCTTTAGAGTATCTGAAGATTAAAAATGTACACATCTCTTTCTATATGCAGACCTCCTCCACCTGTTATTTTGGTAAGTTATAACAGGCTTGATTTAAGCACAATTAGTAATGGGTGGTTGATCTTCAAGTATGGAACAAGTGTCATTAAAATTGCCATCATATTAAGAAATCCATCTTCTGCTTGTTCACTTTGCCCCCAACTCAAAGCATAAGAAGTCAGACCCCCTGAAAGTCACCATGTAATTTGAATGTTGCCTACTGTACTAATTAATAGCTTAACTTCCCGGGAGAAACGGTGCTTGTAGATATTAAAGGCACAAACTGCTTCCTTTTTGGCCCATTAGGAAGAAATTAGGCATGGCACATTACTCTCATTTCCCTCAGTTAAAGATTTTAGAACATTTAATGTTAAAGGCCAAACATTACAGCAGTCCTTAAAAAAATGTCTTTCACCAGCATGAATTCTAGATGAAACACACTGACATTCACAAGGTTTTTTTTATTTCTCACAGGTGTTACATCTCAGAGCAGCATTTGTCACTCTGAGATGTAACAAGAAATAAGCAAAGAATAGTAAAAGTATCTGAAGTTAGACATTCAAAAATTTTGGATAATTCTAGCTTTGGTTATATTAATTATATTATATTAAAGTACTGTGTGAAACTGTGTGCAAGTGTAAAGCCACTGCTCATTTTTTTTATATATATTTTGCTTCCAAAGAGCCAGATGTTTGTGTCATTTTTAAGTGATCTTGAACAATTTAATCCAGATTCTCTTAAAGCCTTCTGGAGGTTTTCTTTGGACATTGGCTGTTTTTTTTTCACTCATTTTCAGTCCATTTCCTGCACCTCACTGATTTTCTTGGATTTCAGGGTACAACCCTCAAGTTGCGTCTGGCAGTTCAGCTGATCCATCTACTGAAGCCTCATCACCAATGGTCTCAGCGGAAGAGTGACTGCCTTTCTTAATGAAGGAAAACGCAGGGAAAGGTCTGAAGTATGCCACGTTACACAAAAACTGGACTGAAAATCTCACGCAACAGGTGATGGAGTGATGAATCCACATTTTTGGTTCAATATGTTGTCAATATATATGGAGGAGATCAGAAGAGAGGTACAGCTATCTGTAAAACACCGTGGGGGCTCTGTCGTGGTTTTGGGCTGCATTTCAGTGGTCTTGGGGATTTTTTCAGAACTGATGCAATTATTGATGCAGGCAAGTGATGCTGGATTTTGAAATCTGGAAAACATCTAAATGGTAAAGGCTTCATTTTTCAGCAGTTATTCTAAAACTGCTGTAAAAGCATGTCTGTATAAGAAAACACACAATGTAACTGTGATGGTCCTGACTTTGTGAACTCAGTGTTTTGTATTAATTAACATTATCTTATGTTCTTGTTTATTCTGGTTATGTATTCTGTTAAAAATTTCCTAGTTCTTTGGTTTTGGTTCTGAGCTTCTCTTTAGTCTAGTCTAGTCATCCCTGCCCGTATGTTCCCTCTGTTCCCTGTCAGTATCTTGTGTCTGATTTCTGTCAGTGTTTTACTTTGAAAGTCTGTGTCTGATGTCAGTATATTCAGTTTGCATCCTCCCTGCCTCATCATGCTTGTTAGGTTCAGCTATGTCTCCCTCCTGTGTGCAGTTTCCTCGTTTCCCTTTGTGTATATTAGTGTGTGTTCTCCAGCGCTCGTCGTTGGTTCGTCTGCTCATCATGCCCTGTGTTGCCCCTGCGTTTCATGTTTTCCGGTTTGTTTTGTTAGTTATCCCAGTTTAGGTTGCTCTGCAACACGTTCTCACTCCCAAAGCGTAACATTTTACGCTAGGTGACCAATCGTCGTATATTGCGCTTTCGGTCACCCAACAGGTCCCTATTTTACGAGTTCAGAAAAATGAGGAAACATGAGAGGAATGAATCTCCACATTTATGTTTCTGTTACTTAAATCGCTTTGGAAAACACTATCTAACATGATTAATTTGGTGGTTAAGATTAGGGATATGGTAATGGTTAGGGTTACATGGCTGGAACGTGTTACCGCGGGAGCGTCATTCTGTTCGATTTCATCTACAATCCAGCGCATAGCATAGGAACACAGAAGGTCACTTTTCGCATTCCCATGTGTGATGGCTGCACTTACAGCCACACAGTGGTAATTCCCACCATGTTAGTGTAGAGGCTTATAAGTAACATTGCATTCACATTTGTCTTTCTTTAAATATAGGAATTAATTTACAGGACAATAAATAACTGGTTTTTGTTTAGAGTTAATTCACATAGCCACATAACACTGTATTCTAAAATAAGTGCGCACATTAGTTGTTCCAGTCCCTTGATTAAGGAGCCAAGAGGTGGAAAAGGGGCGGAGCGAGCTTTAAAGGAAGACTACAAATTGGTTCATGCCATGAACTCGGGACCATGGGGGGGAATTGGAGTTCATTATGTTAGGTTTAGTTAGGTTTTGTGTGTTTTACCCCCTTCTCGTGTTTTTGTGGGCTGATCAGCCACTATTTAAGTTTCCCCTTTGTCTCGTTAAGTTAGGTCAGTTTGTTTGAGTTATCAGTAGTGTTGTCAACTTTGAGTAGAGTTTTGTTGTTTTGACCTCTTTTATGGGCCCAAGATTTTGATTCTTTTTGCATGATTTAACCAGTTATGTTTTTTGGGTTAAATAAAAAATCATTTTTTTGGACTTTAACCTGTGCCTAAGTTTCCTTCACTGCTCGGTCCATCACACCATGGAACGCCTCGGAATGTGACAAATCGTTGGTATATTATGCGTCAGGAGTGAGAACAGGCTGTGCTCTTACTTCTGTCCTGGACATTCTCTGCGTCTGTTTGCATTTTCACCTTTTGGAATAAAGCTCACTCACATCACAGCCTGTGCTTGCATCTTGGGTCCTTCTCATAAACAGTAACAGTATTAGTCATCACTACTGGCGTTCATGAAGACTACTTAAAAAAGTTACAATAAAACTTGTCTAAGACAGTTCAGGCTGTGATGAAAAATTAAGGTGTACCAAATAGAATTAGTTACTTTTGTTTTCCACATGTTTGAATAAGTTGCTGCACTATTTTCCTAGCAACATACACAGAAATGAGCGATGGCTCTAGACTTAAGCACAGCACTGTGTATTTCCCTAGGTGGTTAATTTCTTTAGCAGGATTACTCACAAGTACACCATGATGGCAAAACCTATAACATCAATATTCCTATGGGAACTTGTTACAACATACTAATGCCATTTTTTTGCCACACACAGTAGTATTATTTTTAGATGAGCACAGTTTTCTCAGTACACATGTGGCTTCTTATTTTAGTTTATTGTGATAACACGAAGAATTGAAACTTTTTGTACTATCAGCAAAATGCAGTGAACACTACTCACTCAGCTTGCCCATACAGCTGCGGAGCCGACTGTCTAGTCGCAGGACTCGCTGATAAAGCTCATCGTAGTCATACGCCCCAAGTTCCTCCTGTATGCTTGTCAACACCGCAGACAGGTTTCTGATCTCATCCTTGAACTGAGAGATGAGTGCAGCATCCATCTTATACTGCTCCAACACAGGGATCAACGGCTTCAGCTCGTCCATCTTGTCCTTAAGCTCCTACAGAAATGACAGCAGCAGAGATCAGAAACAAAGGGGAAGAGGTGGGAGATCGCAGATAGGTGCAAAAGTTAGGAAGAAACGAAATGACTGTTTGTCAGGAAATGTCGATGGTAGAATTTTATTTTACTGTAGTAGAACAGTTAGCCTTACATGAAAGAATAAAGTAATGCTAGCAATGGTATCTAGTAGTATTAAACACAAGAAAATGGACCGATTTCCTATTTGCAATGATACAATGACATTGGAATTTGTTGGTGGTCAACCAACAGCTCGATTTCTGATTTTCCAGCTGCTTGTTGCGAATCTTTCAGTTCATTTGGTGTCAGACAATTTGCCACACCAGAAATAATCCTACTCCCCTACCAGCTGTCAGTACAATCCACACAGGGCAGTGACAACAGCGAAAAGAAATCTAAGATTTTAACCCTTTCTGAATGATTTCTGAAGGGTTTGTGGTAAATATGTTGTAAATGTTTATTCTAGGGAATCTGTAGGGTAGTTATTAGCCAACTACACTAAATTAAGCCTTGAATAACAGTGGCTTTTCTATTCACAGTGTCAATTAACTCAACTAGTAAACCCTTTCAAGACTTAGTATTTCTTGATTTTCTCTTTTTTGAAATATATTAAGTTAAAAGAACTGTTAGATTGAACTTATGTAAAGACTTGCATGAGAAAAAAGACTGAGCCAGTTTACACTTGAACGGATTCATGGTACAAAATGGCACAAAAACAACTAATACACATAAACACCTGGAAATTTCTGGCCATGATGGATTTCCTGTCATCCTCAATCTGTCTGAACTTGGTTCTCAGACCCTTCATCTGGTTTTCCATCTTCATGACATATTGGAAATCCCTCTGAGTGCGCAGGTTCAGCACCTCAATGGACTGAGACATGTTCTGCACCTAGAATAAAAGAAGCCACGTTAAAACTGGAACGGGGGTTCCAATGCACAAACTGAGACGCTAGCTACAGCCCATGATATGGTTGTAAAGTAAATATATGACGTCTTCTGTTCTTTCCTTCTTTCCTGCCAGCGCAGCTAATTGAAAGGCACTTTGATGGGTTTCCCTGGTGAGCCTGTGTGTGCCTGAAATTTGTAATGGGCTATTGTTGAAAAGAGAAAAAAAAACCTGGAAAGGCCTAGCAGCGCCCCACTTCAGTTAAATTTCACAATAAAATACCTTGTATCGGAGATGAAAGGAAAATAAAGCTTGTAGAGATTTGTTACGTCTTTATTCCTATCCTTTATAACACAACGTGTGTGTGCAGATGCGTGGTAAAATCACGTGTTTACCTTCTCTAGTAGCTGGCGGAGCTGTCTGCTCTTGGCGTCTCTAGAGCACAGGCTTTGTTCTGGTGCCACCACTGTGCAGATGCAGCGCCCATCAGCATCCTGGGCTGAGCTGTACACCTGCCAGCCCTCCTTTGGGCCGATAGTCTGCAAGACCCAACAAATATATGTAGAGTCTAAGGATGGATAATATATTCCATATACTCTAGTATATATATGGAATGTGTATAGACTAAGCTCTGACATCCTTCACTTGTTGTAACTACCTATGTCCCATGCAGTATATGACACATGACTACATGACTTGGCTGAAGTGACGCTCAGCTTGATTTTTACGAACATTTATAGAAATGTAAGTTTGTAATCAAGTGCAGGTAGTTGTAGAATGAAAGGGAATAAGAGAAAGCCTAAAAATATTAAATATTACTTTATAATTTTACAAGAGGTAGTTTAAGAGGCATGTGTCCATTGCTTCATCAACTAAAGCTGCTAAAACAGTCTTTCAGCACTTTCTGTGATTTTATGGACCAATATCAGTAATCAGATTTGTGACTTTTATTTTTTGGGGATGCGCAGTTTGTCTGGCCAGTCTGAGCAGGTGTCGCACACCTAAAGCTTGTGTCGGCTACGCTGGTGTGTAGTATCGTAATCCACTCTGAATTTAATAACACCTGAAAATCAAAAAGAAATACTGTTTAGCTTTGGAATTACTTGATACTGGGTTTGGTCACTATTGGTAACAGTAAGCTAGTAAATAAAACTGTTAAACATTAGTAACTTACATTTAGAGCACACATAGCAACTCTTTTTTTTTTGGAAAGGTCAAGAAAGGCCTCTATTCTGCAAGGTTCCTATACACACAGTACAGTATTCAGAGTATTGCTCCTGCGCCTGTGCACACGTCAACATCAACGTGTGGAGAAACTTAAGCCCTTACTAGCCTGCTGTCATGCTTGCCATGATTGGATAAGGCAATTCAAGGATGTCAATTAACCTGTGTTGAGTGCAATACTTTTCACCACATCTGTCAGAATAGCTTCTAACACATCAATTTGTCAGCAATCCCTTCGGTCTTTTCTTGTTTAATCTCTGCGTGGATACATTAACTTGTGTTAAAAGTTGTAACATAAGTTACAACTTTTAAGTAACTTTTTTACTGAACTGTTATGTTATCATGTTTGAACTATGGGGATATCTCAGTATAATGCATAATATCTGATCAGAATCAAATACTCTTAATAAAGTAACACCACAGATCTAAAAGTCATCTATGAAACTCTGACAGCTTTGAACTGTGTGTAACTTACGTAGCTTCAAGTACCTTTTTTCAATTATTCATAGGACTCGGGGCCATGCACTCTCTAGATATAGAGATTTAGCTGACTCGCCAGTAAAACAAACAGACAGAGGAGCCAGAAGATGCATTTGTAATGATATAAATATTTATGTGCTTGTAAACCTTCTCATTCACTGTAATCTGACATCTGAAGAAAAAAAAATGGGAAGAGGAGGGATATGAATAGACCGAAGAGTTGAAGAGGTGGTTATGTAGGTAAACAACATCTGAAAAAGGGAAAGAAAACAGAACATTGCTGACAAAGAAGTACTTTGTACAGTAAGCACAAAATTCTGAGATGAGGAATAAACAGGTAGGCATTGAAAATGTACTGAGGCAAAATGAAAGAAAATTGACAAAAAGTTGCAAAAGCAAAAACATTAAAAAACTAGGGCAGTGCAGTCCATCTCACTGATGCTTAACTATTGATTGCTAAATATTGATTTATTAAAAGCTGCCTACTAATGCAAGACAGCACAGATATAAAGAAGTGTAACAAATCTTTTACAGTAACGTCCAACACGATGTACATATCTAAACCTGGCGAGCTACTGCCGTATCATTAATAAGGGACGATGTTTTTAGCTTGTTCAGCACAGTGACATTGTGTTTTACTTATGCTGTCGTGTAGCCGATGAGGCAAACACTAATTTTCCGATATATTCTGCCTCCAAAACACTAAATACAAGAAGATCTTGCTCCAAGGCTACATGGGGTTTCACAGCTCTGCACACCAAAGCTCAGTCATTTATCATCCTTACAAAACAGCATCCAGCAGCCGAAAGCTCTGCTCAGCTCATCCAGCGAGGTATCGCTCTCCTTACAGGAATCATAGACATGAGCGCAGAATTGCATGAGTGGTCACATGCAGTATTTAACACGCACACAAACCCACAGCCAGTTGCCAAAGACACAGTATGAGAACAACTGTTTCCTGCAGTTGTTCTCATACTTGATCTCCCTATGTGTCTTTGCCAAGGTTTGACTCATGGATTTTTGAAAGGGTGATTTACAGCAGTCATCAATATTTCTGGAGTTAAGTTGCCAACAGACACTATTTTGTGCCAGCTTTCAATATGTTTACAGTCGAAACCAGCAAGCAAGCCCAGAGTTTGTAATTTCCCCATGATTTGTAACAAAATGGAGTAAAAACCTATGACACATGCTAACATAGGCACATGTTAGAAGATTTCGTGAAATCACTCAATTTTTAACAAACCTGTTACAAACATTTATTTTTCTATGTGACTAAGATCGAGATCATTTTCAATAATATCTGAGCTTTTAAATAATATGTTTCAATATGAAACTGTTTCTATAGCCTCCTACTCTCTGAGTGACCTCACAAATCCAAAGAAAGTCCTTACTTAATAAATAGCAAATCTCGGTTCATGTCATTTTAAAGAAAGCCCCTTTTAACATTTATTATATGAATCAATTGTGTCTACTGACAGATTTAGACTGTTTACTACAGCTTCCTGCTTCCTGGGAGATTTGGAAGTTTCTGCACTAAAACACAACATGCAGAAAACACATCATGACATAATATAAACACCTGACAACATAACACAGTGAAACGAAAGAACAAACCTTTACTGGACCCATTTAACAACTATGTACCTGTCTCCAAGTCAGATCAGCAATCATCAAAACTCGTAATATTTTAACTTTTATTACAAATGTGTTCATTCAACATAGATGTAAACAGTGTTTGCTGGTCTTGATTTACTGACTCAAAGATTACACAACACCTAAGTAATGAATGAATTGTTTTCGTTGCTTTTATTGCCGCCCACAAAATCAGTCTCACTTCTGGTCCTCTTTATTGTTGGACTTGTGTCAGGCTGCCTGAATGAACAGTGAATTTGCCCCTAAACCTTTTATGCCTTAGTGAATTCCAGAGTGACATTTACAGTACTGGATCTGTCATCAGGCCAACAAGCAATAAACTGATGAATGGAGGCACCCCTCACATAATATGACATGCAATACTGATGTCATTTCGCCAGCTTCATGTTGATTGTTTTGTCTGTTGTTTTCATGGTTTATTGACTAGTTTACTGTAACTGCTTGTTTATCACTTATATTGCTAACAATATTTATTTTTGCCCAACGGTCCTGCACAGCTGCATCTTCTGCTGAGACAAAGCTTGCTGCTCATGCAAAGGGCTGTGGAATTGCAATGGTTTGATCATTTCAGCACAAAACATCTCACAATCTCATGGAAGAATGATGGGATTTCTTAAAATGTAATGTAGATAATGGATCTTAGTTATTACGTTAATGATCCCCTGCCCTTTTCTTACTGTGGGATTGACATTTGTGAGTTTGAGAAAAACAAGGCTTTCAATAAAGGCTGAACATATGCTGGTCAACAACCTTCTAATATCATTCTTTATATTTATAGTAATTGGTTACACAGAAAAAGCAGGTCAGTGTCATCTGCCTAAAATAGCTCAGTACAATACACTGTGCTTTACAAAAGCTCGACGCGACCACCAAATTGCAAACAGTGATGATATGAACTAATCATGGTTAATACATCTCAATTTACTTGTCGCTGCTGAGTGAACCAATGTGTGTCCATTATATGCAGAACAGTGAGTGAGTAAACAAGGAGATGATTTAACACAAACCTCCAGTCACATCTCACATCAGTGCATACATTTTGTTCTACACCTCATGGAAAATTCACAAGAAATCACAAAGAGAAAAAAGGTAATTGCCTGTTTGTTGCCTTGCACCACCAGAATCAAGTTTGTATGTTGAAATGCGTAATTGTATTGTCCTTGCATGGTCTGAGGGCTTTGCTGTTTTATTTTTAATTTGGATTCTTGGTTAATACACTGTATTCGAGTTTCTGTTTGGTTCTCAGTTGTGGATTTAGTGTTTTGAATAGTTTTTGAATTTTGATTCTTGCTTTAGTTTGTCATTCTAATGATGAGTTTTGACTTTAGTGATTCTGAGTCTTAGTTCTTGTGAAATTATTGAGTTCTGATGTTTGTTTGGCTTCTTGTTGTCATTCGAGCCTTGTGAGTATCTCCCTATTTGTGTTTCCTCGGTCTCGTTTATCTGTTTGTGTCTTCTGTGCGACACTGTCTGTTATCACTCTTAGGTTAGCCTCTGGTGTCAGTTATCTTTTGTTTATTTCCTGCTTGGTTACTTTACGATTACGAAGGTTACGTTAGACTGGTTTTACGTGCTTCTCTTCTGTTTTGTCTTTATAACGTGTTCCCCATTCATTTTTAGCATTTGTGACTTTTTGCTTGAGTACTACTTTAATGCTCCTTTTAATATTTCCTTTAATATTTAGTATTCTCTTGCATTTTGCTTTTAGATACCCTTTAAGGTTAAATGATTGCAAATAATTATGACATATCTTCAATGGTCTTTATAGATTCCCTTTAAAAAGAAACAGATCCCTGAGGCTTATTCTTTTCCTGGCCACTAAAGTAATAAGCTAGCCAAATACACTGGTTCTCATATAGTATTGTGCGTTTCTATCCTACAAAAAGCACTTTATACAACATACTTCATTGCCCCCCATTTATACAAGCAGGTTTTTCAATGCCCAAGTACTTGCTTCCTAACATTCATACCCTGATACACATAACGGAGAGCAGTAGGAGTTCAGTATTGTGCAAGGATCTAGGATGCAGACTGGAGCAGCCAGGGATTGAACCATCGACCCGTCAAATAGTGAATGAGCTGCTCTACCTCCTGAGCTGCAGCCATGGAGAGGAACTGATGCATTGGACTTCACCAGCAAGGCTACTCTGGGAGAGTTTCGTCAAAAGATTAGCGGGGTCAGCAGCCAGAGGTAGACTGTCAGAGCTAGACTCATCTTAGCTTAAACCAGTTTCTGCATGGCCTGCCAAGGAAGAACACCCCTTGGAATCAGAAATTCCCTTTAAATAGAGAGCCGGTCCACACTTTTCCCCAACCCCCTAACCTTAACCCCTGTATATGGGTAACTGACAGATCCACACACCTCCCTGTTTGACTTTATTGATTGCATTCCCCCTATCCTCTTCTCAATTTAGCCTTCGGTGTAGATAGTCCTGTCTTACTTGAAGTATTTTCTGCATTGTCTGTGAATGTTTCTGTCTTGCTCCCTTTGTGCTGTAAATATATCAAGTCATGGATGAGCATGTGCCATATGGGAAACTGGGACTGTTGTGGTTGGACCAATAAACTTAAAAAGAGATGAAATAATTTTGAGCAAAACTGATTCCATCTTAACATCATCTTGAGTTCATCTTGAGTTTAGTTGGTGTAACCATGAATAGTGTAATCATGAATACTGCCATACATTCTGCCAGCTTCACACCTAACTGAACCTTCACCTTGGCTACTACTCATTTGCCTTTAACTGTTTCTTCATTAACCTTTTTAATTCGAAGGATTTGGGAGAGTTAGAGCTAGAGTCATTAGATTTCAATCCCTTCCATTAATGATTGCATTTCTGTCCTGATCTGGTCTCTGCCCTCTTGCACTTTTCTTTTGCATTTGAAAATTTTTTCCCCTTGTTTGTGAGTTGTGATCAGTTTATCCGGATAAATTTGCACGTTGAATTCTGGACTTTTTTTTTGTCTTTGCAAGCATTTCTATAAAGTCACAGCAGGTATAACTTGATAGAGGATACTGTAGCTCTTTTTCAAGTGCACCCTTGTGTGCAAAACTAGCTGGGCT
This sequence comes from Neolamprologus brichardi, assembly GCF_056152115.1. Classification (NCBI taxonomy): domain Eukaryota; kingdom Metazoa; phylum Chordata; class Actinopteri; order Cichliformes; family Cichlidae; genus Neolamprologus; species Neolamprologus brichardi. The sequence continues at coordinate 16,439,660 of NC_142112.1, read as the reverse complement.
CTAGCAGCGGAATGATTTTGTTCAGTGCTGAGTAGATCTGTATTAGCCGCTGCCAAGATTCACAGCAAGTCTATATACCATAGCTGACTGTCTGCACTAAATGAACCCCCTTCCCCCTGCTGTGTATCGCTTTGGTCTCTTGATATAATTTCTTTAGCCATTTTCATGATGGCTTATTCTATTTGCTACGCTCTAGCAGTATGAGTCTGTGAGCAACCCCTCAGAGGAATGAACCAGGTGAGATGCTGTGGCTGAAAAAATTAAAAGCTTGTCATTGACAGCAGCAGAAATCAATGCGTTATAAATACAGCTTAGATTAATAGCAAGGTAACTGACTCCCTCAACAGTATCAGTCAGAGCTGCAGAAAAGCCACAAATAGTCTAATTCTGATAAGCTGTCATCACTTGTTTGTCACAGTACTGTAAAATATGGAGTTATGACTATATGAGGTTCATTCTCAGATGGTAATGTCTCAAGTGGCACTTCCATCTCCACAGTGTGAAGTCTTGACAGAAGAAGGTGACAGACTGGAAATGCCTTCACTGTCACACACCTTAACTTTACTAGTTGTCACTACAGCTCGTCTTTGTCCATTAGGTTGTCGAACATTTGAATTCCACAAAGTCACGCCAAACATACGTGTTTGAAAAGTTTCCTGTCTTTAAACTCAGATTAAAGCTGGCATTGTGTGACATTAAAAGACCCGTTAATATGTACAAATAAATCTGTATAAAATTTGTATAAAACAAATCTAGCTGCCAGTGATGCCGGCAAAGCTAAATCTCATATCACAATAATGCTGCCGTTCTGCCTGCCACAAGACAGAGACCTAAACAGATGCTATCTCTCCAGTCATCTATCAGCCTGTCCAAACAAAAAGCCACCACGGTATTGGAGGCAAGTGGAGTGGAATGCGCATGTCGGTGCTGTAACTGATGATCATACGACTTAAATGACTTAACATTTTAACTCTAATGGCAGGGGAAGATGAACTTGCATGTGCAGTCTGTAAGCAGTCTAATGCAGACATCCAAAACAGCGCTGAGAAATGGTGACGCCCCTAAACACAGGAGAAACAGCAGCAATAATCCTAAAACCAAAAAAGGGTTTCGGAAAGATAGTGACAAAGAGATGCTGCATACTGTGGAGTAAAAAAGGGAGGAAAAGAAGACGCAGCAAAAGCCATCTTTTCTCTCAGATGTTACTATAGTGAAAGGCAGGGAGATTATTTTTTCTAGAGGCGTGCTACCTTCTTGCCTTTTCTGACCCCAGTGAAGAGACGATTGAATAGATAATTTTGCAGGCGCTCTGCACATTTTGCCCTAGACAGTCTCTGAATGAACCACAGCATTATCTTGTTCACACGCCTGTGCTTCTTCTCCGGGGGGGGTGGGGGTGGGGGGGGTGGGGGGGGTGGGGGGTGGGGGGGTGGTGCTTCGATGAGTCTTCTGACTGAACAAGATGACATGTCAGTCATAGGCACCACGGAGGATGATAATGAAACGGTCATCAAACATTATCAGTGAAGTAAGGCCAGTGGACAGCTTCAGGCCACTGTGAATGGCACATGCATACACAAGCAGATTACTAAGGAGATCTCCCATGTAAATTTATTTTGTGATACGCTGAGAAAAGCATGCGGATGCTGGGCGCCAAGAATCTTTGTTCTTTCGGTCTTTGTCAGGAGTGTCCACCTTCAGCTGATTCATAAGAGCTAAATCTATGGATCCTTTTTGAAATGCCACTCACATCCAGTCTCAGGACCCAACGAGGTCCTGAGACTGGATTATTTTAAAGTTAATGTGTAGTAAATCTTGTAAAGCAGTCTGCCACAAAAAGAATCTCCCTTTAATTGATGTCCAAATCAAATCTGTGTCATTAGCAATTACATGTCTTGGCAGCTTCTAAGGGTAAAAATGAGAGCATGCTCATTAGTATTACATAAGAAGGTTGAATCTTTGAAAAAGGACACTGCTGCCATACTAATGTCACAGAATCTGTAGATGGTCACATTTTACAAATTCTTGCTCTTTAGTACCCTTTGAATTCTCGCCTCCTAATTATGCTCTACGGTGGTGTCAGTAGGATGGGTAGGATGCTGAAGCTACAACGCAGATTCTTCTAATACAAATTTAGACCTGGGTGTTGTGCAGCCCCTGGGCTACATCTGGTCTTCTGATTCTCCATAACCAGTCGGTGTGTAGTCAGGAAAATTAGGATTAAAATGTAAATAAGTATACATCAAGCAGTTTGTCCCATTTCAGTCAACAAACACTCTTTTAGGAACTCCCCATCAGAGAATGCCTACTGTTATTTGCAGTTTTGTGGGAAATCCCAATCACAATACGGTTATGTTGCTTTTATTTTGAAGGTGAGAGTTTGCCATACAGTGCTTTAGAAATGTATATGATTTCAAATCATTTTGAAATATATTTAAAACGTACAAAAAAAAATGAATTCACCAAACTATGTTTTCATACCAACATTTGAGCAGCCACACTGGATTCCTGTAAAAAGTCAGAAATTAATCAAGTTTAATATTCAACCACTAAACCAAATGGTTCTGATCAGGAATGCAAGCAAATAACTGTAACTTTGCATATTTATCAAAACAATAACATGCTTTGCTATTTTTTTTTCTGCTTTTTTTGTAAATCACACCACCAAACAAAAATGTCACAAAAGCATACTGATAAACCATGTGCACCAGGCATAGCGGAATTGGCTCAGTTTGTCCCCAGTGTACCTTTTTTGCTTTCTGCTGACCACTACTCAAGCTCGGGCCTTCATCTGGGTCGGAATTTTCTTCCGGACCCAGGTCATATTGACTAATTTTTCTTCTCAAATATTTATCTATCGCTATTATGTATTTTCTCACTCACAGGATGACAATTATGTAATATCGTCTTCTTCTTCTTCTTCTGTTTTACTGGCAGTTGGCATGCCATTGAATTAGAGCAGGTAGTTGTACTGCCCTCTTGTGGTAGAGAATGTAATTGTTCTCCCGCTACCCACGCTGGTCTCGTAGAGTAGCGGTCCCCAACCTTTTTTGCACCACGGACCGGTTTATGCCCGACAATATTTTCACGGACCGGCCTTTAAGGTGTCGCGGATAAATACAACAAAATAAAACTAGTACCAGTACCAAAAAAAAAGAAGATTTATTCATAACACACATGAAAAGACCCAGGAAAACCAAGTTAACGATAAAAACGATAACAAAATAACGCTAAAAACCGAAACCCTGAAAACCATACATTTCACACCTGAGCCTCAACTCTCGCCGCCCGGTACAAAACAACTCACGGACCGGTACTGGTCCAAGGCCCGGGGGTTGGGGACCGCTGGCTTAGAGTACTAACCGCTGGAACCAGACAATCTTCAACGGCACACCTGATCATTTCTTATGGCACACCTATGTGCCGCGGGATAGTGGTTGAGAAACACTGGCCTAAGTACTCACTCAAAGAAGCAAGAGGTCACGCTGTGTGATTGTGTGTTTAAGGATTTTACAATCTGGATCTCCATTACAAGACTAAAGACAAAGAAGCAGAATAAGTTGACCAATAATGTAGAGCAAAAATAGAGATCTGAATCTTTGCTAGCAAAACTGTAAAAGCAGCAAGAACTTTTTTTTTTTTTTTTCAACCAAGCTTTGCACTGCAGGGATGTAGCGGTAAATTTATCAAAGAGTATTTGGTGGACTCTGATGTGCTAATAGAAAAAAAAGAAGAATTTCTAATGTATTTGCCTCTCCGGGCAAAGCGTAACAAGGTGGTCCAAGGAGCTTTAGCTGAAAATGTTGTCTTTTTCTTCTCGTCTCTGGATGAAAGCTGTGATGTAGTGTCCATTACACAACCCAGTTACTCATCTTCGTACATAGGAGAATAAAACATTTGAGATTAGGAAGAGCTAGCAGCAGTGTGATCAGTGAAAGGGAATAGGACAGGGAGTAATTTGTTCAACTGCATGCATGGACAGGCTTGGGCTGCAATGGGACAAACTAGTAGGTTTTACAACTGCTGGGTGTCTGAATCTGACTGGAAAATGTAGGACTTTTGAAACAGATACAATAGAAGATAAAAGGACTGAAATGAACCCTGAAATTGGTATTGTTTAATTCCATTATACACCAAGATGTGTCGTGCATGTCGCTGATGTTAACAAATTAACTTAATCAGAGCAAGAGAATCACAAATACTTTGTTGCACTACGAGATTGAACATGGTGACATAGGCCACCACATAGCTGTCATTTAGCTCAGGATGGGCAAAGTACTAAAAAGAGCATAGGACCTCAGTTTTGTGAGAAAGAAATTATGGATTTCCAAATCTCTCAGATGCAGAATGGAAGGCAGATATTGTTCAGACAATGAACCTGACTTTTCAGTCCCAAAAAAGACTGGATTTTAACTGAAAAACAGCAGATGAAGTAATTAAACTACAAGAACTATAGCAATAGCACACTGGATAAAGTTAAAAGTCTTCTAAATTTTGAACATTTTGCTTATTTCATATTTTTATTTGCTTATTGTAACATCTACTCTCACCAGTAACTGTTTATAAAGAGATAAAATTAACATTGAGCAGAACTGAGTTCAGCTTATTGATGCAGCCCATCATAACACTCCCAGTTTCTCATGTGACCCCTTGGGAAGAGAAATGTCCGCCTCTGGTCCAAATCCTGATGTAAAAGCAAGAGAGCACAAAATCTAAAAACTGCCTTTTACCCACGAAAACCATCATATTAGTATGTTCAGTGCATTTCAGGCAATTCTTTGAAGTTGTGTTGCAATTTATTTGCTCTAACTACTTTCCTTAAACTGAACTCCAACATTTCTACTTCAGTTAATGAGTTCCTTAAAATGTCTCTTAACAACTTTTTGGGAATATGCTTATACTAGTTGGCTCCAATAAAGCAGAATATATAGATATGGACAGTACTGCAAGTGTATAGCAGTATGTAGCTTGGTAAATACTTTTTAAACTCTTTAAGGTTGTCTGAGGCTACTGCCAATGAAGGAATTGGTGAGATTCTCTCTTATGAAAGCTGGACGTGTGTGCTGAAGAGTGGAAGAAGAAAGAAATGATTTTGAAGAAAAAAAGCAATACCTGATGGTTAAACTTCAGACTTTGGACTTGTACTGATCTATTTTGTACACAATTAATTCAAATGACTCTTTGCTTAACCTTAACCCTAAACAACCTTTGTCCTATTATAGCGTAACCTGTTAAACTCTGTATTTTGTCACATGTTAAAATGAGTACACTGGACTGTACTAAGAGCAGTCATTGATATTGAAGAGTTTCTGGAATTATATTATAAGAGCAAGCATGTAACACTGATTGTGTGCCTGTCTGCTGTAATGCGCTCTACAACATCTGTTATCAGTTACATACACAACATTGGTTGCAGACTGAAACAAACATGTTGAATCAGGCTTGGAATTTAACTTCATCTGGTAAAATACAGAGAGACGGCCTCCGATAAAATCATTCCCACCTCCACTGAAGCCACCAAAGCTGTTGGCAAGGTTATCTACAAGCTGAATGTTAACTCACTGATATGAATTCCCATGTATCCTTTCCCAAAGAGTCTGTCATCAACCACACTATCTGGAAAAGCCCGCTAAGTACAGCAACATTAAGAATGCTGCCGAGGCTGCTGCTGAGGAACCCATGAAAGGAATCCTCTGATACACAGAAGACAAGGTGGCATCTACAGGCTTCAACGGTGACCCTCACTTCTCCATCTTTGATGCTGGAGCTTGAACTGCATTCAAACAGCCACAGCAACTACAGAAACCTGCTGTGTGACCCATTCGTGCATAAGGAGTCAACTCCTGAGTCATCATTCTGGATTCTAGATGTTACAGCATCTGCACCAAGAGCAAACTCGTATACCTGATGAATGGGGAAATACCTTTTAAAGGATTGTTATCTTTTCTGTTCAGTGCTAAAGAATGTACAGATTCATTGTTGTAATGTTACTGATCTTGCAGCTCTTTTGCACTTTGAATAAAAGACCCATATTTATGGGCTGTAAGGTAGTTTACATCTTTACCTAAAAAGCAAAAGGTCCCCAGTTGGATTCCAACATTAGCACCTGTTCAAGTTCAAGTTCCAAAAATATAAAGAACAATTTCACGGCACATTTATTCCTCCTGCTCCAGTGCCTATGTACTGGGCAAAACGCTTGTGAACAAGTGTATTAAATAAACACTGACAGTAAAGCACATGAGTGGCTTTATAATGATGCACATTTGAGGTCCAAGAAAGTTTCAGCTGTGTTGTAGCAGGCAACAGTCATATGAAAACAAATATTAAGCCAAATAAAGCCCTGACTCAAAAGCTAGTAGAACCCTGTTAAACGTAACAGCAAAAACTAAAAGTGATTGTTGTGACTGTTTTTTTTTTACAGCATTGCTTGAGTGCTTGAGTCTGGCTTCCTCCCACAGTCCAAAGACATGCAATTAGTGGGGTTAGGTTAATTGATCAACCTAAATTGCCCATAGGTGTGAATGTGGAAGTGAATGTGAGAGCGACTGGTTGTCTGTCTCTGTGTGTTGGCCCTGCGACAGACTGGCGACCTGTCCAGGGTGTACCCCGCCTCTCGCCCTATGACAGCTGGGATAGGCTCCAGCGCCCCCTGCGATCCTGAAAAGGATAAGCGGAAGCGAATGGATGGATGCTTGAGTTCATTGAGGTTTAAGGGCTTTTGTTTGCACATAGCTCTCTCAAGGTCCCACCGTAGCATTTCAGTTTGGTTGAGGTCTGGACTTTGACTGGGTCATTGCAACACTTTGATTCTTCTCTTTTTCAGCCATGCTGTTGGAGTTTTTCTGCTGTGCTTGGGATCATTGTCTTCCTCCAAGACCCACTCTAGATCACGCCTTAACTGTCACAGATGGCCTCACAGTTGGCTCTAGCATTGGTATTCTGGTATACAGAGGAGTTCATGGCTTAGGCACCGACTGCAATATGCCCAGATTCTCATCAAATCATTACCCCTCCACCACGGTGCTTGACAGCTGGTATGAGGTGGTGCACATTAAAACATCTCCACTTTGCATTTTTCTGCCCAAGGATGTTGTTCCAAATGTCTTTTGAAATATCTTGTGGTTTGTTCAGAGGCAACCTTTCAAACCTAAGCCGTGCTGCCATGTTCTTTTTGGAGACATGCCTATCTCTACTAAGAACAATCCTATTATTGGCCCATTTTAAAAACACCGCTTATAATATCTGCCTGGAAATTTTTAGCTTACTTTGCAAGAATGGTAGGCTTAGTAAGTCAGAGAAAAGGTTTAGCAAATAATCAGCTGGTGTGCACAGTAATCGTAGTTAAAAAAAAAAAGAAAAGAAATTCATGCATTCTGATGCATGTTTACTTTGACTCTAATGACTATTTAAATTATTGACATCAGTCTAAAAACTCAACTCTGCTCCAGTTTTTCAGCATCTAAGTAAGACATCAGGAATTATTGTCTTTATCTGGCTCTAAATACCTCTGAAAGTATAACATCCATTTTTCCAGGCCAAAAATGTCTTCCACTCCTCTCATGTTCAGCCTTTTAGCTCTTATCCAGTAATATGCAGCTGATATACAGACCGCTTGGGCTGTAATTATAGTAATCAAAAGGGGAACAGGGAGAGGGCTGTAACTATACCCCTGGTAGTTTCAACATCATGTTTCAACTCCTGTAATTATGCTTAGACTTATTATTAACTAAGCTGCAGTCTCACTCAGAGGAGGGCAAAAAACTAAAAGTAAAATAAAACAAGGAAATGTCACTTCAAAGAGTTATAATCATCACCTATATAAAAAAAGATGGAAGCTTTAAGCGATTGGTAATTGCCCACATAACTGCGATCTCTTGGTAAGTATCTGTTTTTGAGTGAATATGATGGCCAGTCGCCAGAAAAGGGAGAAGCAAAGGTGCAAAAGTTAAAACTTCTTCAGGGCTTGTTTGTGGGTGTCTATAGCTGTCTGTATTTAGACACCGTGCTGCTAAACAAAAGGATGAATTCAACCGCTACAAACACAAGGTCAAGTGAATTCTTCCGTCAGCCTGCCACATACTTCTCAACAGACGGGTACAAAACTATTTATTTTTTAAAAAAGCTGACAGAAAAGTCATTACAACCTCTCAGTGCCTCAAAAGGTCCAACATCTCTTAGTCCAAAAAGTGCCTCATATTTATCCTGCTGTTTGCACAAACTGTCCCCATCCATCATCGGTGACTTGCTTTCTTTATTTCCAGTCCAAGAGCCCTGACAACCTCCTTCCTGCTTCCATCGTGGAACAAGCAGCATCAGACTAATGACTTTGCGTGCCGACTTGTGGCTAACAGTTTGGTTGGTTTATGTTGACACATAGTTAGAAGATGTCATTTTTAATCTAGCTCCTGGTGGAAATAGTTATGTGAAATGTAAAACCTCCATTGTTTAACGACTGTGTGGATATGAGTAGGTGTGTGCCTATGGCGCCTCTCATCTTTTGATATGGCATCGGTGCTCAACAAATTTCCCTGAGTGTATCATCCATATAAATGCTAATCCAAGCTGAAAAACGGATTTCAAACAAGCAAGAGACAACATCAGTTCATGACAGATAGCCCCCTTCAGCCCCGCAAAACAATAGCTACATAAATGCCTTTCTGTGTTTAAGATGATTAATGATCAGTGGGATGTTGGATCAGTCACAGTATGCTCTCTCATGCACCCATGATCATTTTTCATTTCATATTTTTCATATGTGATCAAAACCTGATTAAGTGACCTGAAACATTTCAGCCAAAACTGAGGCTGAAAACAGCATCTCTGTAAACTGACAAACCTGGCATTTATATTAATAAAAGGGATTATTTGGACTGTGTGTGTGTGTGTGTGTGTGTGTGTGTGTGTGTGTGTGCGTTCCTGCAGGTTGTGTACTCCTGCCTGCCACCTACTCACAATGGCTACCAGAGAGGGCAAGTGCCTACACAAAGCTCCATCCCACTGGTGTTGTAACAAAATCCCCAGAAAAGTTCACATTATTCACACCAGTTATGTTTTGTGCAGTCATGCACATCATTTGTCATTTATATACAAAGAAGAATTAATTATTCTAAGGAAACTGGCAGGGATTTGCTGTTTTTGTCTCACCAAGAAAAAACTTTCCACAGGAAACAGCATTGCCCCTTTTGTCGCAAAAGACGTCAGTCAATGATTACTTTAAGCCTCGCCGTGAAAAAAAAGCCTATCGTGTTAAGCACTCGCTAAAACATGTTAACACGTAACACCTTACATAAAAGCACTGTACGATTATTTTTAGACAAAATTGCTGCTATTAGCTTGGACTACGAGGAAAGATATGGGTGTTGAATTTGAAGCGGGCAGTTGAATTTTTGGCATCAGGACTGATGTCAGACTCTTCAGGTCAATTACGTCTCTCGTTCTTCTTCAATCGATACGTCCTCTGGGTGCAGACTATCACGTGTAATCATAAAACACAAATCCCAGTCATCATTTTGATCATAATGAGAGTAACACTGTGCCGTTAGCAGCCACTGTGTAATTACCCGGCTGGCACAGACCATAAGGGAAAACTACACTATGCAAATATTTCATCTTCTCACAAAAGCTCTTTAGGGATCCATTGTCTACACTGCAGAGGTAATATCTGCCAAACCAGATTGTGCCACTCCACAACAAAGGAAAATTCATACCATTAGCCTTAGTTCTAGTCTCTTTGTCCAAGGTCTGGTTTGTAAAAGGTTATTTTCAAGTTGCCCAACTGAACATTTGAGGGGTAATAAAGGCAGAATGAACAAATAAACTTAAATGCCAAGAAGTAACAGCTGCCACCACTTCCTAAACTGAAGAAAGCATTATGTATATGGTCTGAAAGCATGTGAGTGACAGCTTAATAATTTCCAGCTTAGTGTAATACCATAAAAGGTTTCCCTTTCCAGATAATTTTTAAACACTGAAGCTGAAAGGCCTTTGGAGCCATGCAAGCAATTTGCATGCAGCTCTTGATCAAGCACTATATCTCACATTCCTCAATGGCAACGGTGTATTCATTGATTTAATCACAAAGAGATAAAATATAGAGACCGAACTGAATGATAGTCAGAGGCAACCACAACTACCTTTGCAGAAAAAACGTCCAAAATATAGAGAGAATACCAACGAGCAGATTTACAGAGTTCTCTAGTGATGAAATAATGAAAACATATGCAGTATATAGCAGGGATGAGCTAATCAACTGATTAACTTTTGAAGTATACAGATAAAAGTTACAGATGAAGAACAGAGGAATCATGAAATCATGTGAAGGAGAAAAAGGAGGCAGTATTTTGAGGACGTATATGCAGGAGACATTGTCATCTTGATGACATAAAGAATGAACTCATTAAAAAAAACTGCCACCTATTCATTTTCTGTCTGTGCGCTAATTGATTAATCACCTAATTGTTCCAAGACTAGTAAAGGATCAAGGAACTCACCCCTATGAATAAAGCATAGAGTGTTCTTATTGCGCTTTTGGAAACTGCATACAAATGTTGGATGAAGTCGATTTTCTGGTTTTCCAGTTGGGAAGAACCACAGTCTCAGCACCACAGAGTGGACAGCTCCGCAGAAAACCTTGAGCCCGATAAACTGAGCTTCGGACTTGAATTTTTGAGCAAAAAACTGCACTTTCCTCCAATTTTCTGAAGGTTAAACGCAAAGACAAACCAACAAATCCTGACAGAAACAGCGTTACTGACAAAAGAGCGAGACGCTCCTTTGTGGAGGATTTTGCTGCTGAAGTATTCACCATATAGGACACGAATGGTGGCTTAGGGCAGAAGCTTCACCATCTATTAGACAGGAAACAGCCCATAGCTTACGGTGAAATGCTGTGCACCTTCTCCCACAACTGCATTACGACCTGTTCAGCTTTCAAACGAAATGACATCCACAAGTGGCCAAGATGGGTGACGAACCAAAATGTATTATTCACAAAAGAATGATTTCCTTTTATTTTCATACAGAAATTGAACAAATTAACTACGTGGCCGTTTTCTGGCTTATTGGAAAAACAGACCCAGGTGAATTTAAAAAAAAAAGAAAAGAATGCACGGTGTATTTGGTAATTAGCCACACGCATTTTCTACTAACTAGCACTGCATTTAGAAAAAATGTGGGACGGCTTCAGTTTACATTTTAGAGAATGGCTCCAGGCATTATATTTATTTAAAGTTTTAATGGAAATAAGGGCAGCTATGCGCACCAAACCTAAACCGACGTGCTGTACTTCCTGCACATTCGTGAACCTCATTAAATCCCGTTAAAGCACTGCGACTTTAGAGTGAAGTTGGGCATACCTCCGTAGAACAAACTGTGGCATCTATCAGTGCGAGGGTTAGTGTGGAGAAACTACAGGTTGTGCATCCTCACCCCTTAGCAGGCTAGTGCGCGGAAAACGACATCCTCGCTCTGTAACGGAACAAGTGTCAAAAAATCAAACTCACCATAGAGGGATACAATCCGAAGATGGTGAGGGAAAGGACCGGGTACAAGACGCTCAACAGGACCCGCATGCTGACGGGCTCCGGCCAGCCACTTTTCCCCAAGGTACAGTCCTTTATCATGGAGCTCCTGTCCTTTTGTTCACCTCACGCGTTTTTCTTTCTTTTTTTATTGCTGTGGAACCGCAGAGAGAGCGCTCCGACCGCGGCACTGCAACCACGCGTTCACCGACATCACACACAGCGCTCCGACTGAGGGCAGTGCCGAGGAAAAAAAAGTTTTGAGACAGGGGGAAATATTCAAATATTTCAGTTCCAGCAAGCTGCAGGGGAGGCGCTCCAACCATGTGACTGCACTTCTATCTATCTGCCCGTGCTGAATGCCTTGTGAAAAGCGACCACATTTTTCATTTACACAACCTTCACGCAGATAATGTCTTAAATGGCTAATGAGGCCATTGTGGGACAGGGGGTTTCAGGTGTGAGCTCATTATCCGGATGCTGAAGAGGTACTGGTTTATCAGTTTTGTAATGATGGGGGAATGACTGTTCAGTAGGAAATATATATGGAAATGCAGCTGTGGTGCACAGTGCACTTGTTGAAAGGAAAAACGCGAAATTAAATAAAAATAAAAAGCTGAGGAAAGCAGTGCAGATGTACGACTGAACTGATGAGAGCGAGAGAAGCTTTAACAGTAAATGGAGAAATCTGTCCATGTTGAATATCTAAATATTTCAGGTACAGTGCACTGAATCTGTACACATGTGATTCAGCTAGGGATCTGTGGATATAGTGGATGGAGGATTAGGAGTGAAAAATAAAGTTTTTACTGGACTCCGTGAAGTCCTGTGAGAATCTAAGTACATCCCATGATTTAGAATCACTCGTAGCAACAACAGCTTTAAGTAATCATTGTCTATATCATCATTGTGGGGGAATTTTGGTCCACTGTTCTTTACAACATTATTGAGCATTGGGACATTGCAGCACCTCAGTTCTCCTTTGCAGCCATTTTTGTGTAGATACTGTGCTTGGAATCATTGTCCTGTAGCATGACCCAATTTGGGCTAAGCTTTAGCTGTTGGACAGATGGCTTCACATTTGACACTAGAATACTTTGACATAAAAAGAAGTTCCTGGTCAACTCAATGGCTGCAGGGTACCTGGGTCCTGCAGCTGCAAAAACACACACAAATGATCAACCCTTTACCTAGTGCGTGGCACTTGGTGCTGGGTGTTTGTGTATTATGTAATTATGGTGCTATGCATTACGGCTAAACATCTCTGCTTTGGTCTGGTCTGTCCAAAGGTCATTCTTTTGTGGGTTGTTCAGATGTAACTTTGCAAACCTACCATCCTCTTGTTAGAAAGAAGAAGCTTTTACATGGAAACCCTCCTAAACAAGCCATTCAGTCTTTTTCTAATATTTTTGTCATGATCTTTAATGTTTAACATGCTAACCGATGCCTGTAGCATCTGAGCTGTAGCTCTTGGATTCAGGACACTACACGGTCTGACTTTGGGCTAGAATTGCTGGCATGTCCACTCCTGGGAACATTGTGGTGTTGTTTTAACACACTCCATGCTCCAGACCAAGGAACAAAAGGTGCTCACACTTGCTGATGATCAAATAATTAAATGCACTTAATTAACAGAACCTGGTTGCAACTTGTTGCGACTTTTAATTACTATGGAAACAGTAAGGGTGCATTTGCTTTTTCACAATAATGCATAAAACTCCTGTGAAAACTTTCTTTTTCACATAACTGTATGTTCAAAAAACAAATTCCCACTTTACTAGAAAAGTAAAATGGGAGATTTACTAGAAAATAGCTCTTGAGCAAGAGCGAGAAAATACCCATTTAATTTGACTTGAAACAGTGTTTTAAGAGTGTTTTGAAACACTCATTTTACATAACATCAGAGAATTTGTTTATGAGTACTAACCAGTATCACCGGTATGTCTCCATACTGGTTACCTAAATGCCATCAGGACAAATAATAATGCAAATTTTTATATATTTTTATATATAAAGAGAAACTTAGTATTGGTCCATATTGTCTACTTCTGTTCTTTTGGTTCAGGTATCATACTTGAGAGCTGGGACTCACACACTTAAAATATATGTATAAAAAATCATGCTGGAGTAGATATGTATTGTGTTTGCTGTAAGACTGTGGCTCAGACTTTGCTAAAAGAGTATATCTACTTGATGCAAAATAGCCTTTCCAGCCTGAGAAGGTTTTTTTTCTCCCACCTCATGCATTTATATGATATACTAAACTTTATGGGGGGAAATAGCAGATGCAAAACAGGCTTTGTAATAATAAAAAGCCATCATCGAGAATAGACTGTGGTTCCTTACATTTTCTTGAGAAGATGAGGGCCTCTGTTTCTTTATGACTCTCATTTAAAACCCGGGCTGAGAGATTTTTATTTACAAAGTTGGTTACTGCACAGCTCTGTGGTTACATTCATATAGTTTCATGAATATATCATGTCTGAGATATTCATAACTGAAGCAGCAGTAGGGAGATGAGATGCTGGGGCAGGGTACAGTGATGAGAGGAAAGCAGCAGTATAATGCCATGCTGGCAGTGGTAGTCAGCAGGGCTGTTGATGATCTGGTCATCTGGTTTGTGACACTGTGTTGGGGGTTCTCGTTGAGTTCTGTCAGTCTCAGTCTATCCAGACTGCTTCTCTCGCTCTTCACTGTCTTACACTGATCTATGTTTCTAGACCCGCTTAACCAGATGAGACAACAAGCCTGTTGTTACAAGCATCCTTTATTCTTCAGGATGTTTGAAAGCTTTTGAGCTCTGTTCTCAAGTTTATAAATTTCTTATTTTTTTATTGAAGCAGCTACACACGCTCACTTTCTAAGTTTGCAGCTCCCCATGTTAAGATAAATATTTCAAAAAGCAAAGCACTAAAAGTGAAAAGTTCATCCTTGCTATTTTATGAATTGGAGATCATGGTGAGAATGCTGAAGCATACTTTGAAGCAAACTAAAAGCATAAATCAGTAAAATGTTCTTCACAGGGTCATCGGTTTGATGCTTTAATACATTTGTACTTGAACTTGTACAAACTTTAACCTTTTAAATAACACGCACAGGATTATGGCTAATGTACATGCACATGATGATTAAAATAAGGATTTTGATTCAGTTGCAACACAGATCAAACAGACATGCAATTCAACCTTATCTTTCTTAGACCGATCTTAATACGTATTTCATGGATGGATTTCCATGAAATCTTGCACAAACATTCATGGTCCACATGTGATGAATGCTAAAGACTTTAGTGATACACTGGCTTTTGCTTTGGTTTAACCTTCACGTTCATGTTATCTTTAGATTAGACAAAGTATTACAGACTTCTGGGCTCTGTAACGGTGGTGCAGTGGTTAGCACTTTGACCTCATAGCAATGAGCTTCCAGTTTCAATTGTCCTCTCTGTGTGTAGTCAGCATTTTCTACCTGTTTCTAGTTGTTTACATGGGTTTCCTCCTACAGTCCAAAGACACGGAAAGGGTAAACAGTGACTCCTGTTAGGTGATGGATGTGAGGTGGATAAAGTCCTAGTGTATAGCGTCTACACTTGTGATCTAAAACAATTTGAGTAGAGAGTAAGACTAGAAAAGCACTACATTGCATTCGCACAGAATTTGCATATTGCCTCTAGAAAAATTGTAATAACTTCAGCCATGTATAATTATTAGCAGCATTATAGTTTTATGGCATAAAAATGGCATTCACATCACTATGTAATTAGAGGTAATTGACTCCTCTTGGTGTGCTAACACTCGAAAGTGGGATGATAAATATAACGGGATATAATCTTATAGCTATCTATATAAATTAGAGATGATGTAACATAAGCATGTTGACATGCTCGTTTTGAGCTCCAAAGAGCCGCCAGGATGAAAGCACAATAGAAAAAGTGGCATACAGTCACCAGTGACACTGTTGCCACTGTGCAATGATGCGCAGTGTTACACTGTGTAAACACAGGGACTTATGATTGGTTGATGCCTCAACATTATTTCTGTGCTAGAAATGTTGAGCCCAGCCAACTTTGATTGGTCACATTTTCTTTTTCATCTGTACAAGGTCAGTCTATCCTTAAAAAATTAACTCAAATCTCCAGTCTGTCCTATGCAGTTCAGTAGATGCTGGTGTAGCTGATGAAATGTTTAATTTTGAAATTCATTCAAATAAGCCACATCCAATATCGCGTTATTATTATTCATGCTACTACGAATTACGGGGTAGCTAAGTAGAATTGTGCAGAGGATTATGGCTAATGTACATGATGATTAGAATAAGGTCATTTTGATTCATTTGCTACACAGATCAAACAGACATGCAATTCAACCTTATCTTTCTTTCACCCATCTTAATATGTATTTACATATATAGAAGGAGGTCTATAAAAAGAAGAAGAAAACATTCTTCATTCACTTCCCAAGCTCTAAGCCTTAAAAAAGTTATTATTGTTATTTTCACCTGGAAAAAACACCCCCAGATTTAGTCAACAGTAACATTCAAGCAAAATCTTGAGCTCTCTGGATAAGACACACTTTAGTTTCCTTATCCTCATGCCGAAGTGAGATTTCAAAAATACCAGAAAAAATAGTTTTACTTCTGAATTATATTATTAAACGTGCTTAAAAGACAAGACAAAACAAAATATCTAATTTTAAGCTGTAAATATTACATTTTTATACTCTGAGGCAGTGTCATTAAAATTAAACTCTAGTTTTCAGACGTTTTTCCTGAAAGAAAGAAACAAAAACATTTATAAAACACACTGAGCAGACAAAAGCAACAGGACACCTTAAACAGATAACACCCAAAAAGGTAAAAAAGGTACTGAGATCTCCAGGGGAATATAGTAATTTGAGGGTAGTTTGAAGGTAGTTCAAAGAAGTGAGAAGTCCATACTAACTGAAACCACCTTCATCAAGTGCAAACATCGGGAATATGAAAGGTTAAATATTAATTGGCTCTTTATAAAGCTTTTAAAACACACCATAGGTGGACACTAAGCTTGTGTCTGGTTCACTCGTGATGCCCCCAAATGCTCTTAGAATAAATGTGTAAAACCTTTACCATGAACAAGTCTTGATAATGTTTTCCCCAGCAAACCAGGTGAGATCAGATTAGCATTGAGCTTTGTGGCCTTTGCTTATTCACCCCCTCATATTTTACTTCTAATTCCTTATAGTTCCTTAAAGGATGTTTTTCAGCAGTCTGCTGTTCGAGGTGGTTTGCTGTATTCAGACTGCAGCACAGTGTTTCTTCAGTAGCAGACAGAAATGTTGGTCATAGTTTTACAGCAACGGAGAGTGAATCAGTTTTCTCTGCACCACCATAAACACTGCTTACCAATGAGCCCCACAAAGACTTCCTCAGCCCTACTTTTTAAAATGAAGAAACACTGACAGTGAAAGGAAAAGCAGCTTGCATCCGTGTTTGCATCTTAATTAAATGCGACCTCTAGTTTTTTTTTTTCC
The DNA here is from genome assembly GCF_056152115.1 of Neolamprologus brichardi. Taxonomy (NCBI): domain Eukaryota; kingdom Metazoa; phylum Chordata; class Actinopteri; order Cichliformes; family Cichlidae; genus Neolamprologus; species Neolamprologus brichardi. The sequence continues at coordinate 16,422,637 of NC_142112.1, read as the reverse complement.
TGGGACAATTAAAGGAATTAAATCTGTAGTTGAACAGAAAAGAAATACCAGAAGTGATGCGATGCCTGTTCCCACCAGTATAATGGAGTCTTAATGGAGCAAGAACAGAGCCGGTTCAGACGGTTAAGTTCGAGTAATTAAAATTAAACAGACCTGCTACTGCTCGGAGACCAATGGGCTTATTTCTATATTCTTTAAGAAAATTGTGTTTGGGAACTCCAGGCTCTGCTGTTTGTCATGTGCAAAGCTGTTATCACACATCTATGTACAATGCTTTTGCGTCATTCATTGCTCCATCTCTGAATAGTGCTATTTGTTTTGCTAATTCAAAGCTTCCATCTGATCGCTGTTTTTTACACCTTGAAACAGCTCAGTCTCACACTCTCTTTGCTTCTCATCTCCCTGTGGTCTTCAGTTCTATTTTGGACTTATCAAAGATCATCAGTAAAACACAGAAGTACAGACGTCCATAATGTATCAGCTGTTTAGCTGGTGGATGAGACACCATTAGTGTTATTTCACATTAGCTGAAATGTTTGCACATATGTCTGTGTGCTTACCAGATGTAAGCTGAGGTTAAAGGTTAATGCATCACTGAGGGATAAATGTTTGTGTGTGAATGTGTGTGTATGTTCATCTACATTAGTTTTCTTTGTAGGGCATCTAATAGGTAGTCTGGGGAGCTGGCCAGTCAGAGTCTCAGTAAACAAGATTTACCAGCAGCCACAGTGGGGTTTTTTTTTCCCCAGTGGTTTTGTTCAGAAGGGGACTCTTGAGCTTTAGCTCAGCATGGAAGGACCGACTTTTTAACATAGTCAAGCTGTGGATGATAAGAACACACCAAGTCCAAAGGAAGTGTGAGCAGTTCACATGGACACATCTTAGTATGGGCAAGTTTTCACTCCAGCATGGACTGTTTTTTCTGAGGTACTAGGTATCTGTAAAGCCTCCGGATATTTGAAGTAGCAGCATGGCTAGTAAATAAACACTGATGTGGACGGTGCTTTTAACAGTTTTCATAAGTACTTACCTTGTTCAAGCTGAAGCTGCCAGTCTCACTTCCAAAAATCAGACACTCCAAAGCAGGGCACAGCGGTATGATCGGGGCATGTAAAGTATATAATGGTACACAGGCAATAAGAGCCGGATTTTTATAGATCCTTTGTGTCTGATATTTCATGGCAGCAGATCTCTACTGCAGTGAAATAATTGTGAAAGATATGTTTGAGATAGGTTTGTTACTCATCAAGGCAAGTTTCATTACAGTTTATACAAAAAGTTTGAAAAAAGCACCAAAAGCGATGTGTCGATTCCATATGAACATGACTAATAACTGAAATAAGTAACTTTAATCCACTGATAACATAAAGCTCATGGTGAAGCCAAAGGAAAGGTCAGCAGAGCAGTAAAGGCTGTAGGATTCATCACCTGTGAAGCTGTGAATGTGTTTTCAAGAAATCAATGAGTGGTTGTTAAACTGAGTCACCCATGAGAGATGAAGCATACCACGAAGCATGATGTGCTGCTTCATGCAAAGGAGCTATAGAGTTCTACTGTGCAATGCAACATTTTAACTTGTTGTCATCATAGTGGCAACAGTGACATAATATTTGAAAAAAGTGCTTTGCATCCAATTTATACCATAAAAACGATGGATTTCTCCAGTCTGGTTTCAAAGATATAGACAGTCTGTCCATGACAAGTGTCTGTCAGAAAAAAAGTGTTTGTTCACATTAATGAAAAATAAAAATGTTTTGCGATATCTCATAGATCTATAGGGGTCTTGTGTTCAAATCAGGGGGACATCTGAGTCACCAGGGGGCACTCTGTTTTACACTTTCATTTTAGTTTTACACTTGAATTGCTGAAGTTCTCTTCTGTAACATGATTGATGTCAGTAGTTCACACAAGCACAAACACTGTAGGCTGATTAAAGGTGTTTATCTCCAATCAGAGGAAAGAAGGAATAAACTGATTTTCTTTGAATAACTTTCCACAATAAAGATGCTACTTAAGAGCAAGTGTGTACAGTTAATACTAATATATGTTAAATATATATAAAATATATCAAAACTAACACAGTTAACAGGCATAAGAAGTTTTTCGCCAACAAGGTAATTCCTGAAGACTCATAACCTGAAAACTTGAGCCTGGATCTTGTAATTGTTGAAGCAATGTGGGATAATCTCGACAGGCAATAGAACAAAAGGCACAAAAGAGGTTCGGTTGTCCTTCAATGTTGGAGAGCTATTCCTGAAGACTACTTAAAGAGATTACAGGAAAGCTTGCCTAGGAGAATCCAGGATGTGTTGAAGAAGAAAGTTGACTTTCAAGCTCATTATAAAACATGCAAACTCTATAGAAATATAAAGAAAATAGGTTAGCTCAAGACTTGCTCAGCACTGCATGTTTAGCATTTGGTGCTCTATACCCTATTTGAGAAAAGCATTAAAACTTAAAATGCTTCTTACATCCCCTTCAGTTTGTCAAGACTCTCTTCTTTTCTTACCAGAAACATCACACAGGCAGACATTAGTGCACCATCCATAGCTCTGAAAGCTACGAAAAGTGAGTATGCATGTGAATTGTGTTTTTCATGCCAAAGCTTAATAGACCAATATCCTTTTTTTTTTTTTCCAAAATTGTTCTTTTACTCCTTCCTCTATTTCCCCTTTCTTCTGTTCTCACCCTAGCATTTTGCAGGAATTGCATTCCTAGCCTTTTGCTGTGCTCATCTAAAAACCTTATATGCTATTGCTTTGCTATCCTTTTACTGTCATTCCCTCTGCTGTGCTATTCCTTTTTCATAAGTTTGCTTCCTCTTTTCTGGCATTAGTTGCTCAGCAACATCAAGTGGTATTTGTTGGGACAGGAAAAAATAGTGAGGCAGAAACAGCAGTTCATTGTGAGGGGTCTTTTGTCATTCTGCAGAGCTGCAGGGTCCAAAAAGCAAATAACTTTGACTGGAGTTATACCGAGGCTGTCTTTTAGCGATTAAACATTTTGCTAGTTATTATTTCAAAACTTAGAAACTGAAATAAATATTGAATGTATTTATTTGATGTGTACATCTAAGTATAACCTTTATTCTGATGTGCAATGAGTGACAAGCACACTGTTAATACAGGAGTGCACATTACTACAGCACCAGTTTGTGGCAGTTATCCACCGTACAATACTGGGTTTTATGGGATGATGCCAAAACCACATTCTTGATGAGACAATAACTTTACCAGTGATCTACCAATATATGTATACATATGCAATGGATACAATGAAGGCTGTGAATATGAGTATAGTATTAAAGTGGTCGATGAAGCCACTGTGACATCATACAAGGTTATTTTAAAGTCACAACTGCAGCTCCAGTGCGGAGCCCTGGTGGGCAATCCACTGTTCCAACACATATGTGAGAACAAACTGCAAATTCTTTATAGACTGTATTAATCACACACTGACAATATTCACTTGTAAATTCACCTCTGGGACTCTTGCAGTATTTTAACCACTAAAAACAGTGCCTGCCAGATTTCCACTTTGGCGATGTTTATATATGCCACATCTTTTAAAGTCTCTCCGGTTACTCTGTCATCAAAGTGTACAAAAGTATATCCAGTTATATGTATCACATCAGGATGTGTCAGTAACGTGGTTGAGGAATTTCTTAATTTTTTAGGCCAAAGTTGCCAGTTAATTAGCTAATGTAAGTTAATAAACAGTTCAGCATGATCAGGATTAGTTCTCAGGAGTAACATCAAAATTACTCAGAATTCTGGGGCAATAATGACAAAGGAGAAGGTTATATGACATGAACCTAGTCAAAACACGAATAAATGACATACTAACAGCCTTGGCTGTTATACTATGGAGGAGGGATTGTGGAATTTGGTCACAGCATTTGCATGACAGCATTAGCAGTGTGTTCACATTCAGAGGCTAACCCTATGTTTTCCTAGCTGTTGTGCAAAGACTGAGTGGTCAGTTGTTAGCATTTTGGCTAGACAGTCCTGATAAAAAAGCTAGAAAGCACAAATAGGAGCTCATTTTGCCTTTCAGCTGTATTTTCCCTTAATTATGTGACATCATGTGAAAACAACAGTATGAAACTATTGTTTTATAGCAGCCAGAGGTGATGATACTCGGACAAGAGTGCTATGTCAGCTGAAAATGCTGCCTAGCTTGGATAGCAAGGTGTATCCTGTAGACTGCTCTGTCATACACTGTGCGTGCATACAGTCTTAAAAATAAATCAGCTCTTGTATCAAAATCAAATCAAAAACAGATGTGTGGCATTGCTATAGCTATGCTAATCTTTTACTTGTTAATGCAGTTTGACTTTATTAACAAAACTTCCACTTTCACATGTCAGGCTGAAAAAAGTCCATTTGCAGAAATAACTGCTCAGTGAATAGCATTTAGCTGCAACGCTAGGACTGTATTAGTGTACCTTATCACTGTGAGTCATTAATTTTGCTTCAGATGATGTCATTATTGGGAAATAGTTGTCACATACAACTGTAGCTTGCCTCCACCAGTGTATGAATGTGAGAGTGAATGAATAGTGGCATTGTAAAGCGCTTTGGGTGCCTTGAAAAGCGCTATATAAATCCAATCCATTATTATTATTATTATTATTATTATTATTATTATTATTTTTTTTTTTTTTTTTTTTTTTTTTTTTTTTTATTTATTATTTTTTTGAAAATCAAAAGCTCATTATTTTGCAGATTAATGTTAACCCACTATGTGAGAATAAAGTTTAAACATGTTTTATTTGACCTTTTCTCTGCTCTGGTTAGCATTCTTGGCTTTATGAAAGGAAGTTTTGATAAATTCTCATGGTGAGAGATAAAATAGACTCATTGAAATGGTGTTTTCTCTTCAAATGAAGCTCAAGAACCTTCGGTAACACACTGATCCTACTGCGCATAGCTAATTACAATGTACAGTGTGCCAATTAGCTTATACTTGGATAATTGGCTCTTGAATGCTGGAAGTTGAGTGGCCTCTTGAGTATAACTTCTCCTTTGTTTGAGCCAAATATAGATCTCTTTATTACTCACCATAATAAAATAGGTTTTTGCTTGTTAGTCGGATTTGATATTTAAGACAGTTAAGATCAAACTTAAGAGCCCCTGTATCTGGTATTTACAAGATTATGCTAATTAGGCAAAGGATTAATGCGATTAGCTGAAGATCAATTTTATTAGGGAATATATATTTCTCCATTATACTTAAAGCTAATTTTACCAATAGCTGTGCATTTAGGGAAATAAATGCAGGATTCTGTCTGGATTTCCCACAGATGCTGAGGTTAAAGGTTACTATGTACGCATTTCACATTATAGAAAGGTATACTGTGTGGTACTTATAGAGTAGTAATGCACAATAAAATTAGAGTAAGCACTTGGCTCATTATGACACAGACAGTAAGTTATTCAGTTTTGCTGTGTCTCTCATTTCTTTATTGATTTATTCAAACAAAAATGTAAATGCAGCATATAGAAACCAAGTCATCTTTATTCTTCAACACAGCCTTCTTCAAATACATCCAGAGATTTGCTTTGGATGTTGACTGCCTTTGGTTCGGTTCTCTGTCGAGGTAATCAACACTTCTTTGATAATGTTGAGGTGCGGGGTCTGGGGATGTCAGTCCATGACTGTTACTGATCCATATTGTGTTTTTCTAACCAGGTGTGTTTTTACTGCATTGGCAGTGTGTTTGGGATAATTGACATAGAGAAAAACACGTTCCAGATAACACTGCATGCTGGACTAAAATCTGACCACACTTTTTTATGCATTCCCAATCCATTTTGACAAAATCCCCAACACCACCACTGTGGTACCTGTAGACACTCATTGCTTTACCTCTGTCCTGACCTCCTCAGTTCCCACATATTCGATGCTACAGATAAATCCACAGCAAAAATCGTTAATACGATGGATCTTTTAATCTGACTCAGCAAGCATCAGGCCCCACTCATAACAAGGAACATGTTTTAGAGCATGTTTTTCTCTGGGCCTGAACACGGACTATTTTTATATCTGAACACACGTGTATTCTTTTTAATTCCTCCTCAGATCTGACTCATCCTACCATCTATTTATCTCTCGCATCATCTTTAAGTAGATACATTTTCTGCTGTATTTAACCTCAATTATCCTTTTTTGTTTTCCTGAACAATTATGCAAATTTCATGGTCCAGTCATTTAATGATTACAGGTTATCTGTTTTAAACGAAGCAGCTCCTTTTAAAACCAGAAATGGCCCTTCTGCTAAATCCTTACACTGGATGAATGAAAGTATTGACTGTTTCAAGTGTAGCTGACAAAAAGTGGAGCATTTGTGGAAATCCAGAAAGTTCCAGGTTCATCTTAATCATCATTATCTAAGAGAACTCCTACACTGTTTTAATCACATGGTGGAAGAGCTACATATTTTTCAAACTTGATTCAAAACAGTAGAGGGAGTCCAAAGGTTTCACTGGACACCATCAGAAAGATTGTTACACCTGTATCTCCTGCTCAAATTATTCACCCTACCAAGAATATGAAAATTTTCTTTCCTGCTTTTTTAATAAGGGCTAACATATCAGAGAAAACATTAATCCTCCTGCTTTCTCTGCAACACCATGCCTTAACTGTTGAGCTTTGCACCGATATCTCTGAATGCTCTCGTCCAGTAGGGTCGATAAAATGAAAACCTCTTCTTACCCACTTGACATTTTACCAACCTCACTACTCAAAAAGGTCATTCACTGGCCATGTGTTTGTTGGATAATCAACAACCCTTTAACTTCTAGCTGTGATCCCTTCATATTGTAACCATTCTGTTATTTAACTTCTTTTAAAAACGCTTACCTTTCCCTCCCTCAGGATTTTAGACCCCTTTCAAAATTTCCTTTCATTTCCAAAATTTTAGAAAAGGTGGTTACAGAGTTTCTAAAATTATTCTAGATACTTTTTAGTCATATTGGCTAAACAGTTCTTCTTCAAATAATACTTTATATATATGTATATGCATATATTTTAATGCATAGAGACTGGAGAAGTCACTTGGATGAGTGACAAAACGTTCCTCCAGATGAACAGAATCAATTTTGGGGGATTTAATGCAAAGAGTTTAATATTTTGTTCCTGTACTTTTAGGTCTTTCTTCTGCCAGCATCTTTGGGTTAGCGCTGAATTGGTTCTCTTCCTGTCACTCCCGTGCTTCCACTTGGACATCCTGAATGATTTTAAGGACATGACATACCACTGTTACACAGATGATATCTGTCTATATAAATCATTCAGAATATACAAAAATGTTCTAAAGAACTGGATGGCAGCTAATTATTTATCTTTTTAAAAAAAAATCATTTTTGTCTCTCTTAGCTTTTTCCCCCATAGACTCATTTCATCCTCCTGTGAAAAATGTGGGTGTTTTGATCAGTATTCCGCTTTGATAAGCATCTTGGCTGTTTTGTACAAGTTTCTAAAAAACAGCCAAGATTATCATTATGATTATATATGCTTTTACCTCAAAATGCATTGATTATTCCAATCCATTATTCCTTTGCCTAAGGAAAACATCCCTGGATCACTTACAGAATGCTGCTGCAAGGCTTCTCGCCAGTTCATCTAAAAGGTCCCATGTCTAAGGTCAGCTCATCAGTGGTTGTTGGTGCTGCCCAGGTCCAAGTTAAGGACACAAGAAGACTGTGGAGACAAGGAGACTTAAAGGTTGTGACTCCCAGGTTGCGGACCTTGCTTGCATTGCACTTTCTGTGGCCGCTGTTGATACCTTTAAAAGAAGCCGAAGATTTACCTCCACATGCGTGCTTTAGTTTTTTAATTTAGTTTTGTCTATTCATACTTAATGGTTGTATCTCATTTTATATTGTAACACGTTTTGTGACTTTTGTTCTTGAAAAGCTCTATAAAATTAAACTTTACTACTTACTGACATAAGAACAAAACAGCTGCCCTTCCATTGAGGCCATTTCAGATCAACTGAAGAGTCAGATGCGTCTCTCAGGTCCTGTGTCACATCTTTATTGTATTTTTTCCCTATTTCCTAGGCACTTTCAGATTCATATGTTCTTCTACCATATACAGTTTTAGATCTACCTACTACTTATTTTGTCACCTACTTTTCTCATTTCCTTAAACTGTTTATGAGCACAGAGCACACCATACCAAGTTTTTTGGCATATAACTGGTTAATCACCTTGTTTGTTATCACTGGCATTTTTAACAGATTCAGCTAAAGAAATGGGAACAAATGATATGTCTTTGTAACAGATTGCCAGCAACAAAGTGCCAAAACGTACTATTTAATATAGATTCTTTACTCAAAACCATAAAACGAGGGGTGGCTAAATACTTTTGCACGGTAACGGATTATTTGTATTGTTATTTGATCCTAACTGGCCACCCACCAAAATGGTAGTAATGTCTAATAATTCAACCCCAGTGAATAAGCATAGCCTACATATTCTGTTTATTTAGCCATTCACAGTGACCACACTAAAAATTTCTGCATTATTCAGATTTGATTAAATAACCTGGGCTCATCTCACCAATATGAGAAGGTTTGAGTGGATGCGTCACATCAGAGACATGTTCATAGTGGCATCAGGTAAATATTAAGAAAAGTCCTGCTAACACAATGCAGCCTCACTTTCAACATAGCAAAGGCATGGATCTCTGCTCACTCGCTTCTTTAGGAGAGCTGCTTTTCTATTTGGAAGAGAGAACAAACCCTGAGACTTCTGGGAGGAAAAAGAGATCACAAAGCACTGCTAATAAACACTGAAATATGTACACTCTATGAAATATTAGTGCAGACTTATGTCTGGATATAAGAACCTGCTATCAATTTTTTGATGCCAACTAGGACTCTTAAGTTTAATATCGCGCTTATAAAGAACACCCTGAGTATATCTGATGACATGGGTGAATTATTCCATTGATTTATTCCCACTGTTACTCACCAGATTCTGAATGATTCACAGTGGCCTGAATCCTTGCTGCAAATATAATTAGTTTGTTTTGCTATATCCTCTCCTCTTCAGCCCACTTTTCAGATCTCTCAGTGTTTTTTTTTCTTCTGTTTTGACATGAAATATTGTATACTACTGAGATGTGTGGACAAGTAATTTCACTACTCTTGCTGCATGACTGGCAAGTCTTGGGGAAATGTCAGCTTGCTCATGCTGAAACACTGCTGAATCAGTGTTTGTGTGGATTTTATATTCAGCAAAATTAACAATAAAAATATGGACCAAAGCTGCTGTTGGCCTTCACACAGGGAACACTGGCAGCAGTTAAGTCCAGTGTACCCTGTTACTTCGTACACGGTACACCTTGGCACACCAAGTATTGTAATGACGTCATATCTTTTAGTAATGAAGTAATTTAACGTGTTAGAGCACTAAAATCAGTAATCAAATTACAGTTACAATTTTGTTGTAAGTTCACTTAATTTTTTTTTCTGTAGGTATCAGCTCATCAGCTGAGTTTGTGTGCAGCAGCAGGAAAATGGTGGTGTGGGCTACAGCTGTTCATGAGTGAAGATATGAACATTTCTTTTATTCTTAGTGCACGAAGAAGAAGTGTGGAATGGTAAACGGCAAACTGCCACCACAACAAAAACACAATGGCATTATACTGCTAACACAACTTTGGCTCTTTGCAAGCATCTGCACATACAGCATGCTAACAAAAAGCTAGCCAAAAATCCAGAATGATGTTCAAGCTGAGTGTATGCTGACCCCCAACCCAACATCCAGAATCTGAACTTAAACAGGCAGCAATGAGAGGTCAGACCTGCTGGTTTTCAATTTTGCCTTGTGTTGTCAACATTATGTTCACATGTGAACACTAAAAGAAAGATAGTGTGTCCTCTTTAGGAGCAGGGATAACTCAGCAGGTAGCGTAGTGACCCCATGATCGGAAGGGCAAGGGTTCGAATCCACTGAACGGCTACCCTAAGGTACTGTCCCTACACACTGCTACCCACTGCTTCACTGAGTGAATGGGTTAAATACAGAGAGGAATTTCCCCACGGGGATCAACAAAGTATACATTGATGTTGTTATTATTATTAGGAGGAGGATCTGTGTTGGTGTTTGGGACTGTAGCTTTTTATGGAGTAATACAAATATAATGTAATGAGTAGTGTAAACAGGTTACTTTCTCCAGTGAGTAACTGAGTAATTTAATGCAACACTTTTTAGAAAAGTAACAAGTAATGTGCAACAAATTCTTTTTTATGAGTAAACACCCCAACACTGCTTATTAGTCCAGCACTAACCCATCTTCAGTATCAATTGCTTCCATCTAATGCAAAATGTTCGAGAGCATTGTCAGAAACGTGAATCCAGTGTGCGGCTGTGAAGAGCACATCTTGCCACACTCCTTTACTTGTGAATGACTCCTGCACTCCTTTCCAGCTGTACTATTAACCAAAACTTGGATTCAACAAGGACTTTTCTTAGGGGATTGTTCAAAGTCCTTTTGAGGTTTAGTGAAGGAAGTAAACTGAAAGGGGCTAAAACAGCAGAGTAAATTTAGACATTTTTCATCACACAAACTCCTAGGTATTAAAGCTAAATGTGTGTGATTGTTTAAGCAATTTTTAGGCATGCATTTTTAAAAACAAAATCCCCTTAAAATTCGTTTGAAGAGCAAAGCGAGAACTGAGTGGCATCAACAAGGCAACGATTTTTCACCTTATTCTTAGCACCTATTCATTGTGTTAACAACAGCTGCCATCTTTTGAGTATTCTTAATAGCTGTGATAATTGTTTCACTGCGATTTAACAGAGTAGAGACATCAAGCAAGAAATCATGAATTTGCTTTCTACTTTTTTTATAAATTACTTGTCTCCTAATTGTTTTGCAACTTAATTAATTTTATCACTAATTAGTTCTAAACTACAATAAAAGACTGCTGGTTCTCATACAGTGCTTTTCTACTCTAACTGAGCTTTTAAAGCACTTTACACAACTTGCCTCATTCACAGAAGCACTTTTATCTAACATTCACACTCTGAGCAAAACTTTAAGTTGCACGCAGACTGGAGTAGACAGGGATTGAACCATCAACCTCCAGATTAGTAGGTGACCTGCTCTACCACCTGAGCTACAGTCACAGAAATGATTCTTTTTTTTCCCCTCTGTCTTCTACAAGGAACAGAATAACATGCTTCATAGATGTAATTTTTCAGATAAAATGTCAGGCTCCATGTCAACATGCCCTATCTCAAAGGTTCCAGCATCCACGATTTTCTCCTATGTGTAAGTGTTTGTGAGATTAAGGTAAAGATCAGTTCATTTTCTTCAGCCTCCTAAGGAGAGAAATGCTGTGACACTTTTTTTTTTTGCTCAGGCTACACAGAGATGAAACTGCTCTGGAGATGTATCATTAAAATGTCAGGCCAGATGGATCGTGGTCAAATGAGCAATGATTGCTTTCAATTCACCTCCATTCCCGAGGGTCTTAATTTCAAGTCTCAGTTGGAAAAATGCCTCCCAAGTTTTTCACATTTAAATGCAAGAATATCCTTTACTCCTGTCTTTGGTCTTCATTTCCTTGAATTTATTGTCAATAAATGCAGTAATAGTGAGAGGCTGAAGCCTCTGCCTCTCTTTACAACCACCTTTAATCAACATCCGTTGAGGTGATGACGCTGTTAAATGAAATTTGCAATGTGTGAACAAGGTTGATGTCTTTAATTTTGAACTTTGCATGGACATAAAATGAAATTCTATCAGCATTTGAATGCAGGAACAAATGCTTTCATATCCAAGAACATTAATGTCCTCTACTCCGGTGGGTTTTTTTCTCCTCACACAATCTGTGCTGAATGTTGTGGAAAAATTGTTATGTTATGTGAAGGCTGAATGAGGACAGCCGAATTCCATCACGTTATTTACTGCACCGAGGACCTGTTTAAAATCAGAAAACAACCTCTGTGTTAATGTATGTGAGGAATACATAAGGGATAGGAGCGGACACTTAATAAACATAAAGGCATTGTCAAGTAGGACAATATAGTCCACATTGGAGGAGGTTCTCAGGTCAAAGGTTCAGACTGTTGATGTGAAACATCGTCAATTTTTGGCTCAATTAAGAAATTTGGTTCAAAACAAGTTTTCATTGCAGGTTGAACACACGTTGATATTTACCAGGGTGATTTTGAAACTTGTAAGTCATTTGAAGGTCATCACCATTCAGCAGCTCAACACAATTTCAATAACAATGATAAAAGAAAAAATAGTGATGGGAACCCAACAGGCTAACTATCTACAGCCATATTGACAAACAAAGAAAGCAGCTGGCTCTGAAAGGATGACAGCATCTCAGTGGCGTATAGTTTATGTCCAAATGAAAATGTCAGTCTTTCAGGTAGACTATTTTGGACGTCAGGACTTCAAGTGGTCGTGATGTGAATAAGGCTGTCGAGGATGTGCACGCTAAAGATCAGATCCATCAGTGGTGGGTGGATATGTGCGACCTTGTGTAGAACATTCTTACCTGTGAAAAGCAAGCGGCATTCTTTGCAGAAGGAAACAGTGAATGTGAAAGTGAATCCTGTCAGACTTTCATGGCTTTCTCTTATTTTCCAGCCATCCTGTGACTGAGGAACTATTCAGACCTTCTTCTTCAATTAAAAAAAATGTGAAAGGACCAAGTATAGTATCAGAAAATTTGTTAGAAATACACTCAAGTACATACTGAAAAACAGTAGTTAATATGCAAATTAAATGCATATAAAGTTAACACAGATGTTTGATAAGCATGCAAAAAAAAATGGACAATCAGTTTGAAAACAATATTTTCATGCAATATTTACTTGAATATGAAGGGGAGTAAAATGATTAGTTGGACCGGGGGGAAAAAAGAGCATCATTATGTATTATTCTGCTACACAAACTGCTGTTGTGAGTTCAGTAAAAAGGACCTGATTGCAAAGATGAACAGCAGTCAGTGAGGTAGTATAAACCAAAGGTATTTGGATAAAGTCTGTGGGAGAAGCTAACAAAGGTTGACAGTGAAATAACAACAGGTGGCTGATGAGTTGCTGGGTTAGGGTTTAGGTAACTCCTACACAGCAAACCCCCAGGGGACAATGTGACGGCACAAAGAGACACTCAGAAAGGATGCAGGACGCAGATAGTTAAGCAGAAGGGTGCCTTTAATTCAGCTAACATGTCTACATAATCTTTTCACTCGACTCTCATCTCCACTTTTTAGCTCTTTCTAGCCAATATGTGAGTGATAGCTGGAATCAGGAGAAGGAAGAGATGAAAAGCCAAAGCTGCCAAATGACATTATTGGCTCTTCAGCCAGGCTCAAGACTGAGGAGGCGTGGCTTTTTGTCACATGGCGCACCACTTGATAACAAATCTCTGTAGAATACAAATGTGTTCCCATTCTCTAAGCTCCTCCAAAAGCTACCTCTTTACTTTCACCTTGAAGTTCAATTAAAAAACTGAAAGCTTATCCATGATGATGATGATGAAGGAAGGTGGGGGATGATTTTCCAGATCACAGGATGAAAGAAGTTGTGTAAGTTAGCATAAAGAGAAGGAGGGAGGAAATGTGAAGCAGGTGGAAACAACCCGAAAAAACAGGAAAGAAAAAGAATGTTAAAAGCTCCAAGTAAGAGAACAAAGATGAAGGGAGGGAGATACAGCAGGGATGGGAATAATGTAGTGTGAGTTTTAATGACCGCAGTATAGTAAACACACACACACACACACACACACACACACACACACACATTAACTGACCAAGTAAGCAGAAGTAACTGCAGCATTTTCAGAGAGTTAATAATTGATGTATTCCTAGAGACAGACCACAGACTTCACTCAATATGCTTATAATACACTCAGACTATGCAGGTTTTTGCTGAACTTGTTTACTTCGAGGTATTGTTTGTCTGACAGCAGCTTTATTACAACTTTATAATTAAATGTAAATGCAGAGCCCCAATTCCCTCTCTGTATCGCCCCTTTGTTTCCTCAGATGTATTCCTGCCCTTTCAAGTAAAGAAATTACTTTTGAAAAGTCGACTTGTTAAATGTTTTAACAGGTGCTGCCAAGATCTATTCTGCCTGCCCTGTCTTCCCCCAGCCTGGGGTATTTGAATCCCGTGTCCTTGGCTGGTAAACACAATCTTCACGCTTGTCCCTTACCTGCTATTTAAGAGCGTATCGGCTCACTACTTCCCAGGAGATGTACTAAAATTTATTGGTAGTGAGGTCAGAGAGCCTGCTGTCCTGTTCGAGATTCATGGCCACGCACCGGCTGCAGCACCCGGTGCATAGGATGAGAGGGTGGAGCGCAGAACTCATCTAAACTTATTCAAATGAGAGTGTGTCTTTGAAGCATTGCATGGGGTGAGCTTTGTTATGGTTCCCAGTGGATGTGCCGTTGACAGTCTCAGGTTTTCTAACGAGGGGAGCCTTGGCATTTGCCTTAGGGCTTATTCACAATCACTTCGGGTGCTTCTCTGATCACTCCCTCTGCTTCTTTATACCCTTCTTTTTAATTGTGACCTTGAAGTCCACTAGAGGATTTTAAAAGGCAAATATAGAACAAGAACAAATACACTAGCTACCAATTCAGGCCATTTTATTCACTGATAACAGTCCAAGGTTTTTCTCTAAGAATGTTCTGAGAGTGACTGATACCAGTCTGTCCACTCGGACTCCTGAAATTCATCCAGAAAACTCCTACATGGTTCTGTCTTCGCAGTCAGTCTATGACATGATTAAGACTGCAGACCTTGAGACATTAGTACCTGATGATGTTTATCAAGAAGAAAGCATTCCACTGATTAACAATCAAGGTGGCATAATGTTAACATATAATAAGTATGTCTGTTGCTTTCTTCTTAAAGAAACTGAATTGAAACGACACTGAGCCCTTGTGTGTCAGGAGTGTTGTTGGAACAGCTCAGATGCATATTGAAAAAAGTCTTGTGACTTCTTAACCCCAAAACACTCTATACTAGAAATCAGTCCACCCTACGAATCGGATCCCCCGGCACAAACAGACCAACGTAGCACACGTAGTTCAGTGCCAAGAGGATTTACATAATTTATACACTCAAACAACCTTTACCTAAGTGGATGGCTCAACACAGAAGAACTACCTTAGACCAGAAGTTTGCATTTACATCAATAGCCCAGTGGCCACTCTTTTAATGAACAGGATGTACATAACCCGTGCAGGGAGGGACACTGGTTTGAGCAGGGAGTTAAAGAGGCCACTTACATAAAAAATGAAGTCTTAGTGTACATCTTCTCTGGATTCTCTAGTTCTCAGTGAAAAGTACACATTGCCATTGGACAATTCAATTAAATTCAATTCAATTTTATTTATATAGCGCCAAATCACAACAAAAGTCGCCTCAAGGCGCTTCATAGATACAGAGAAAAACCCAACAATCATATGACCCCCTATGAGCAAGCACTTTGGCGACAGTGGGAAGGAAAAACTCCCTTTTAACAGGAAGAAACCTCCGGCAGAACCAGGCTCAGGGAGGGGCGGCCATCTGCCGCGACCGGTTGGGGTGAGAGAAGGAAGACAGGATAAAAGACATGCTGTGGAAGAGAGACAGAGGTTAATAACAGATATGATTCAATGCAGAGAGGTCTATTAACACATAGTGAGTGAGAAAGGTGACTGGAAAAGAAAAACTCAATGCATCATGGGAATCCCCCAGCAGCCTACGTCTATTGCAGCATAACTAAGGGAGGATTCAGGGTCACCTGGTCCAGCCCTAACTATATGCTTTAGCAAAAAGGAAAGTTTTAAGCCTAATCTTAAAAGTAGAGACAGTCATGGAACTGATTTCTCAAAATCTAGACTCAACTCCAGATCAATAATAATGAAGGAACAATAACGAGGGAACATACATCACCTGCTTGTGGTAAACCTTTTGAATTAAAGTTGTAAGTCTGCACTTCAGCCACAAGTTGATTGTTTTATTTAAAGCCCACTGTGGTGAAGTAAAGAACAAAATCGAATTGTACAAACCTTCAAGGGCCTAAATTTGAAGTCTTTTAAAACGTGAAATTATTAGGAAAATAAACAGCTACTTATCAAAAAACCTGATACTGGACTCCCCTCGAGGTCTGTCAGTTCAATTAGACAAAGAACCAAAGAAAATGTGCTGCCTGTTGACATAATGACAGTCATTAAAGCACAATTAAATCAAATCAGTGAGCATGCAACACTAGTGAGTGACCCTAATTGCTTACTCCGATATATTTGTCAAGACAGTCGAGCCCCCCCAAAATACCTATTTACCTAATAATGAAATTATTTCCCAAATGCCCAGCAGTGCACTGTAAATATGGGAGTACTGAGACTGAGATTTTCTTTTAATTGGAACCAAGATTGTGCAACTGTGAGAAGCAATGTCTTGATGCTTGCTCAATCATCCAGGTAAGGAATTCCCCAAAAAGTAGATGTTTCCACCGTTTTAAAATGCCAGGCTGTGTCTTCATATGTGCCACTCACAAGCCTGGTATTCTTTCTATTATGGCAAACAATTTTTAAATAGTACTGCTTTGTACATAAAGTCTCTTTAAAAATGATGTTCAAACTAAAGATAAGCAGCTAAGTGCATTTATAAATGTTACATAATAAAAGGTAACCCAGTTTATTTGAAAAAATGCCAACATTTAAGTGTAATTCAATCATAGAGGTACACAACTGGTGAGATTCTCCAAAAGTTGATTCTGTTCATCTGGACGTAGCGTTTTATGGGAGAAACGTTTCGTCACTCATCCAAGTGACTTCTTCAGTCTCAGCTGACTGCAGGATTCCCCAATCTTATAAACAGTACATTTGCATAATGACTGAAACCAGCCCACTGAAGGAACAATGGGCTGTGAGGTCAGTTCCTTAATCATAATTATGCAAATTCTCACGACCATTGATCAACAACCACTGACCAAAACCCACTGATCAAAACCCACTGATCAATGGCCATGAGTACCATTCACAGAGAGTTGGGGAATGGCTGCAATCACAGCATTGTAAGATGGCGAAAGATGTACACTTAGGCCCCCTCCTCGATTCAGAGATGGTCTTTCCCTTTTCACGTAAATGGCCTCCTTGACTCCGCGCTCAAACCAGCGTTCTTCCCTGTCCAGGATGTGAACATCCTCATCCTTGAAAGAGTGACCACTTTGATCAGTGGGTTTTGGTCAGTGGTTTTTGATCAATGGTCATAAGAATTTGCATAATTAAGATTAAGGAACTGACCTCACAGTCCATTGTTCCTTCAGTGGGCTGGTTTCAGTCATTATGCAAATGTACTGTTTATAAGATTGGGGAAACCTGGATGAGTGACGAAACGTTTCTCCCAGAAAACGCTACGTCCAGATGAACAGAATCAACTTTTGGAGATTTATTTTCCTGGATGATTGAGAATGCATCAAAACTGGTGAGATTTGTGAAGACTGTGGGTAACGCGGCATTTTGCATGCAGGGCTTCAGCAGGAGCTTGTGTTAACATGAATGATAAAATTACAACGTCTGCAATTTAATCTGAAATACCCAGGGTAATCAAAATGTAAAAATTACAGAAAACAATCAACTTGGAGTTTAGTTAACAAATGAAAACTTTCAGGTGCAGTAGAATCGCAGCAAAAAAAAAAAATTCTGGCACAACTTCACCTGCTTCCAAGGTGCATGGAGAGGATAAAAGAATTCACAAAGCAGGAACTCCAGCAACACTTGAGGGAAGATGAACAACTTTAATAATAGACCAACGCGTTTCGGCTTGTGGCTTTCATCAGGGTCATCCGGTGTAGTAGAATCTGCAGCGAGCTGACTTGTGCTGTATGTAGAAACAAACACTACTTGCAAGTAAAAAGATGAACATAAAGTAAGCCAAACTAGTTATGTGTCTTTGTGATGGACAGAGTTGAAAAAAGCAGGAGTCGTCACAAGAATTATTAGAAAAATAGGGTTTCCATTTATTTAACCCATTTATTACTTATTACAAAAGTAATAAATATTGAGCTCATAAAAGAGGTCAAAGAAAGAAAACTGAACTCAGGCAAAGAACTGCAAACTTAGCAAACCAAATGACTGCCCAAACAAACACAACTGACCTAAACAGGAAATGACACACAAGGTTATATATAATGGTTGATCAGATCCCTATGATACACGAGGGGTAACTCAACAAACACAATCATAAACCACAGAAACGATGCCGTTTGTTGTTAAACTAAACACCAAGGAAGAAAATCCAAACTCAAATATTTAATCAAATACAAAAGCTTTTTTAATTAAAGAAAATACACGTTCTCCCCTTCAGCAGGAAGTGGTGGTGCGGTCCAATTATCCCTCTTTGTATTAAAGGCTTCAAACCACCTTTTGTCTGGCAACCCCCAGGGATCATGGCAGGTAAGAAGCAAGTAAAGAAACAAAGGTTAGTCAAAAATCAAACAAAGCAATAAACTGGTATGAAGACATAAGTAAAATAAATGTGCATGCTTACAAATAGAACAAATGTACCTAAACCAATCAATAAACTTACTGGAAACTAAAATGTGTTATTGTGTTCAAGTGAAGAAATAAAAATACACAAGAGTTACCAACTCTAGAGTGTGGCCATGGGTTTGGCCATCACAGTCTTCTTTGGACGTTCCCTGGAATTACAGGTTCATTTATGTTTTGCCAAAGTCTGATGGTGTTTAAAATCAGATTTTTTTTTTCTTCCATGTAAAACAAAAAATACATATCAGGCATTTGATGCACCAAGCAGTACACTGTTTCATCCAAAACATGTTTCCTCTTATATCCTTTGAAAGACCCAAATATCTTTGTTGATGACACATTTTTATCCACTGCTTTGCTGCTGATATCTCTAGAATGTGACACAAATATTTAGATGACAATCTAGTGTTTTTGTCATTTTATTTCACATTTCTTCATCTTCTTTTTTGTTTGCTATTGTACTGAAATTAGTTTTTTAAATAACGTGTAAAGAATCTTTTCAAAGTCTTTCAGCTGATTACAGACAAGCTTGTAAAAGCTTGTAAAGCTTCCTTCAGCCTTTTCATCTTCTTTAGACAATTCAGTAACATGTGGGAATGAGGATGCTAATTAATTCAAACACAAAAATAGCTTAGAGCGCACACAAACACGTCCATGTTGTCCATGTTTGAATATGATAGTGACTGTCAGGAGATCATTTCCTTGAGTTTCCCAGCCAGTGTCTTGTGTTTCCTTATTTTTGACTATTGCATTGAGCAGAAATCCAGGCTGGTGCATTCAGATGATTGCCACTCACTTTCTGTGCTGACTGAGCACTCAGCCTGCATGTTTGATGCACTGCTTTTAGTTGCAGAGTCATATAGGAGTAGTAAAAAAGGAAGAAGTGCACATCTGGCGATTACCCAGCTGTCATGTAGAGATGTCCTGAACAGAAAAGAGTGAGAGGAAATTTGGAAGGGAGAGAAATAGCAGCTCATTATTTCTTTTTAAAGTTTAACTTTTGGGGGAAATTTCTGCTGTAATCATTTATAGTTTGAGGATTAGCCAATTTTAATTCCATAATAACAGTTGAAGTCTGTCTTTGAACACTGAAACCACTAACTGTCAGGTCAGATTTGAAGTGAATAACACCGTTTTGCCACTAGAAAATTCAGTTTGCATTAAAGCTCAAGAGTCTCCACTTAGCTAGTTTACCTGATTTGAACCATGAAACTTCTGTTACTTTCAGCCAATCAGAGCCTACTATTGTGGCACTGACAACTCTCTATTTTCAAATTGCATTCAATTTAAGTCATTTTAAGTAAATTGCACTTTTTTTTGTGAAACATAACATTGAAAATAAAATAATGATAATTAAATAATGGAAAACATGATGTGACTCAATAAGCCATCAGCCCTCATGATTTAGCCT
This sequence comes from Neolamprologus brichardi, assembly GCF_056152115.1. Classification (NCBI taxonomy): domain Eukaryota; kingdom Metazoa; phylum Chordata; class Actinopteri; order Cichliformes; family Cichlidae; genus Neolamprologus; species Neolamprologus brichardi. The sequence continues at coordinate 16,402,703 of NC_142112.1, read as the reverse complement.
TTCAGGCTGTGTGTATATAGGTTCTTTTCAGCTTTTCTTTATCGCTAATTGCAAAATGACAAAATTACTTCTTGCAAAGGTAACATCAAAGTACCAAAATGGTAATAACGTCATTCAAAAATGCAGTTTGACTCAGCAGGATGCAGTAGATGAATGATTTCCCTCCAACACAAGGTAAAATTGGCATTGACGCACAAGTTCCCTGCAGAAGAATGTGATTTGCTAAACTACCTTCACAGCCAAAAGCAGCCAAGCCTGCGCAACAAAGAGCTCTGTAATTATACTGAAAAAGCAAGATCTGGAGAGGTAAACACACCGGCAGACATTACCAGACTTAGAAATGTATTTATGTGATCTACTGACGGCGTTTGAATGTATGAGAACAGACTCACCTTTATCATTTCCATATTGTTTTGAAATCAAGCAGACCACAAAATGGTGTGAGTGATGACTAAAAATAAGTACAGGTTTTATACATGTTTTTATTTTACAGAACAAGCAGAGGAACTGCTCGGTGTGGAATAACTGACGTTAGTGGAGGGATTGATCAAATACATGGCAAAACCTAACCTGCCAGCAAAAAGGACATCTGTAACACAGCATGCCCACAAATGCATGTGCAGCATGCGGACAAAGTACATTGCACAAGATAACACGAGCTCATCAGTCATAGCTGCTGTAGGCCTGACCAGCAGCCAGCATCTGTAGGATTATTTTTCTTAACCAAAATCATCCACCAACATCCATCCAGGATCCTAAAGCCATTTAAAACAAAGAAAAAGAAAAAATAGTTCAAATCTTCAGCTTAATAACCCATAAATTTCCCCTTTTCTTAATGTTGTCTAGACGTGTACTGTAGGCATGACATGAATCCTTACAATGTTTTAAGAGCCTTTTTAAGAGCCCTGCTCGAGCTCTTAAAAAGGAGAGGCAGCAAACACAGAAACGCACAAAAACAAAAAAAGAGTTCCAAGACGTTTTGTGACCGAGGGCATTGCATAATTCTTATTATAAATTTGGAATAACCTTTCTTAGCAACTGATAAGTTCTGATAATTGAATATATTTTATTTTTCTATTACACGTCTCTCTCTCTCTCTGATAGCTCGACTGTTTTGTGGTGTACACATTCACTTAGTAAGCAAAACTCTGACAAATCAAATATGTGGAGCTGCCTGCTGTGGTGACCCCTAGTTACAGGCAGCCAGCTAACAGTAGCTTTTAATCTCTCTCTCTCTGTTTTTAGCACTTCCTCCCACCACCTGCAAATGAAGCCACATCAAGTAGAAATTGGTTGACATGCTGTTTTTAAGTCTACAATGATATAAGCAGAAATTTGACCAAAGCAAAGTTGTATGATTGGGTGACTGTAAAGCCTGTATCATTAAATTTAACCCCTAAATGTAGCTGTTTGAAAGGGGAAGCCCACGCCTTTCCATCACACACCTTTAACAACTTTAGTAAATCCTGAGAAGTTTTGTAATCCCCAGAAAGGGTTTGTTCTGTTGAAAACATTTAATCTTATTTCCATTTATTCTAAATATCTTTTGCTTTCAATACTATATGTTTTCTGTTTTTAGTGGTATGAGGTTCCCTTGTATTATAATTGTATGAGAAACTGTTGGAACGTCTACACCCCGATCTCCAAATAAATAACATGTTCCTCATTCTCGTTCCACGGCGTCAGGCGTATTAGCTTGCTATATATGAGCTTGCTAAATCAACCCTGTCTGGTTTTCATTATAAAGGAGCTGTATGCTACAGTTCAAGGGGATTTTGATTAAGAATTACCGCTTTCTTGTCTCACTAGAGTATCTTAGCCACACTTAGTTCTTGCTGTGACTGTGAAGTCCCTGTGTGATCCTTGGGGTGCCGTGTAATCTTTTCATATCCACTGATCCAGAGGAATAGAGCAGTAATTTGAACAGCCAAATGCTTTTCCTCCCTCTCTGCTGAAGCAACTGAAGACTTAATGTTCCCTGTGAGTGGTGTCCTTGTAATTATTTACCTTCTGTATACACTGAACCAACACAAACATTTGCTGGAGTCAGTAAAACCGGACTTGATTAGGTCTATGAATGAGTTTAGAAACAAACTAGACCCATCAACAGCTTATAAAAGTGCTGTGGTTTTAGGTTTTGGATATCTTATTCCAAAGCCATCTTTATCATATCCAGTTAGGGACATGAAATAGAGATTTATGTTATTAAAAAGCTGCTGGAAACATGATCTTGTGTTAGGGACAACCAGAATATTGTGTTTTCGCTGAAATTTGAGGGTTTCCCCCACTTGACATTTGGCTTCTTTCAAGTTGCACAGCTTAGTGTATCTTTGCTTTGTTGTTAACAAGCTATTGTTGTGATGCTTTTGAGCCACGCTACTCACTAATCATCAATCATTCATGCAGTGCAATTGCAGCTTGTTTTGCCCATTGATCTCCTGTTAATAAAAAATGATGTTCTGTCAGCGGGACTCTTTGAGATCTTGTTCTGTGCACAATTCACCTCACAGTGTACGACAGCAAATGCAGCAAAAGTGACATTTATATGGTAATGTAGGAGATTATTATTACGACTATCTTTCACAACAACTCGAGGAAGTTTGATTGCTTCATTTGAATAAACTCTGTGAATTGAATATTTAAAAAGAGCTATTAATGGTGTGAGCAATCTCTTGAGACAAACGTGGTATTTGCTAAAGGACTATAAAGAAGGTAGCGTGAGGCGTGGAGCTGAATTTGCTTCTGAACCCACGGGGAGCATTTCTTGATTGTTTTGCTTGTGTGTAGTTCCACATGAGTATTCTCTTTGGTCGCTTCCCTACAAAGACCCACAATCTAAAGGAAAAAAAAAAGATAAAAGAAAAAGAAAGTCCATTTCTTTTGCTGCCTAGCACAGACATGTCAGTTGTTATTATGAGGATTTCTTTTACACCTTTCAAGGAGAAAATAAAAGGTTTAGCGGTGGTCAGTCCTTTGAAGTGACACAGGCCATTGCTAACATTTGTTTCAAGAAGGCACAGGAGGACTGAATACTAATTAGGCCTGTTTTGCCCCTCAAAATTTCAAGGAGAGAAGAGGAGCTGCAGAACTGCAGTGATTTGGCTGGAACAACCTACACAACTGTAATGGAATTACAATTATTAGAAAGACAATGGGCACTTTCAGGATGAATTAAGAGAGATGCAAACTGTAGAGCAATAGTTTTACATTTGAAATGCATTTATTTGATTTCTCATTAGATAGACGAGGCCTGTCTCTGTTTTCGTTAATACAATCACGTCTAGTTACTGTGGAGTCCAAGAGGAATCAGCAAAGACACACAACACTGTATTCTTGCCATACACGCTTTCATTCAGCTTTTTCAAGTTACTGATGAAAAAGCAAGGCCAAGTACCAAGAACTTTCAACTCTAGAACAAACCTGTGGAGATCAGCTATATTCTAATGGCTAATTTAAACTCATGTCTCTATTAAACAATGATAAAACTAGCCAAACTTTTCCTTCTCTCAGTGCACCAAAGATGTACTCAGAAACTGGATTTTCTCTTTTTGATTACACTCTGAAAATGTTTTATGCACCAGAGTTAGTGATTATGTGGTATTTTGCAAATACTGTTTCCATGATTATATTTTGATAGCAATTTTAATATTTAATTATTGATTATTGCACTTTTAATATGCTCCTGATTTGATTTTGCTACCTTTGCGCAGAGGCAGACTAAGCTAGCTGTTCATTGCGTTAACGGGTCATTACACTAACCAGCAAAGTGTTTCTGTTACTCTCTGACACAAACATTGAGCAAATTAAGTGGTCAGGTTTGATGTAATTTGTTGTTGGGAATTTTATTGCTCGTGGACACAGCCAGGGTAGTTCATTATGATTGCATATTTTCAGTTATTCTGTTAAGCAAAGCTAGCTAGCTAGCCTTCTGCCTCATATTTACAACACTTGATGGTGGCATTTCATCTTTATGGTCTTTATACACATTATGGATTGTAGGAGTTAAAACAGGCTTTAAGCTCTCCAATTCTAACTTGAACTTAACCACTGTACTCACAATTTTCCTCTGTTTTAAAAAAAATGAATTAGCGATTTGATGACAAAGTATTGCCAGACTAATAAAACAGATATTTTACGAGCATGATTTAAATCCCCTTTTTAGATTGGGGCCACACTAGGCCATGTTTGCCAAATCACTTTAATACAAAACATCTGGTAAAATAAGTAATGCATACATGAACAACCAGCTACAGTATACAGTCATGTGAAAGAGAAAGTTTTCACAGGACTTATTCACCCTACAGAGGGTAAGTAGTAGCCATATGCACTTGATTAAGCTTAGCAGTTTGGTGGTCTGGAGTGTTCACCAGGATCTCCCCAGGAATGGACCACCCAGCCAATTCACTACAAGGTCAAAGTGTGCACTTTGCAGAGAAATTGCAAAAAATCCAAGCTAGCTACATCTGAGACTCAGTTAGCATGTGAAATGTTAAAGTTCATGTCAGTGCCATTAGAAAGAAGGCTGAAGTACTGTAGTATGGCTTGTTTGGAAGGGTTGCAAGTTGTACAAACAACAAGACCTCTGGAACAATGACAGATGAGACCAAAGTGGAGGTATTTGGCCCAAATGTGCAGTGCCACAGTCAAGAAACCAAACACAACACATCAGCTCAAATACCTTATGCCATCTGTCAAGCACAGTGGTGGAGGTGTGATGATTAGGGCTTGTTTTGCAGACACAGGGTCTGGGAACCTTGCAGTTGCCATGCCAACTATGACCTACTCAGTGCACCAAAACATTCTAGAATCAGATGTGAAGCCATCTGTCCAACAGCTGAAGCTTGGTCCAAATTGGCTCATGCAACAGGAAAATGATCCCAAGCACAGCAGCAACTACAACAACAGAATGGCTAAAAAAGAAAAAAAAAAATCAAAGTGTTGCAGTGGCCCAGTCTGAGACCAGACATAAACCTGACCAAAGTGCTGTGGGGATCATACAGAGAATTATTACTGATAGTCCCTGCTGCTGATGGTAGCTCTACGAGCAACTGAATCATGCGGCGTATGCAGTTTCTCACAGGTTTGCAGAGTGCTATGAAAACTTTCTTTTTACGACTGTATTCTTACTTATCAGATAGAAAAAAAAGGATAAAAATGTTTTAATGATACTGTAGAATGAGATTGTAACCTCATTCTCAGCAGTTATAAATTCAGCTTTATTTTGTAAGAGTGCTGTAAAATAGGCATATCTGCTGCTCTAAATCCTTTTCGTTTAGGTAGTTGTGGTTTTCACAGAAATCTGTGCTTGGCACCACACTGAAAGGTCACAGAATATCTTGGTATATCTATTTTTAAAGTACTATTAATGACTTTGGTGAAGTCTTTGGTTTAGCCCCCCCACCAGGGCTAAAAATAATTCAGGAGAGGCAAGGATACATAGATCAGTGGGGGAAAACCCCTCAAGTAAATTGCGCCCAGCATGTAACATCTATATGCAAAGAATAATACTCTAACCCCACTTGCTGCAGTCTTTACATCCTTTTCTGTATAAGCCCAGTTTTTTTTCCACCAACTGAATGAAATAAAGTGTATTCCCTGGAATTAAGTGTCATTGTGTGCGCATGCTTCTCAAATAGGCATCATAGTGAAATACAGCATGCATTTCACAGGCTGATTAGGGGTAAATAAGCAGCAGATACTGAAACATTTAAAAATGAAGGCAGGTTAGTCTCTTTCATCCATTCCATGGCAAATAAAAAACATTTTATGTTTCCACTCATGTACTCCAAATGAACGTAAATTAGTGTAAGATGGTACTTTATTGGTTTCAAGAGATGGAATTGCACCAGCCCAGAGTCTTAGTTGAATGAACATATCCTTGATTTAAAGCATTTCACATGTACAGTAGGTAGATCTTCTCCAAAATCATCTTACACAAACTGTTGAGACATTCAGTTCACTGTTGTTTAGAATCCGGTTTTTAATATTTAAATGAACTATAAAAAGCACATTAAAACATCTTAGTTACAAAAATGGGTCACCGAAAGGGATTCTCAATGCATTCACAGAGGGATCTGAACAGTGGATCTCTAACAGTTAATGTATTTCTCTCTTTAAAAAAATCCCCACCCAAATATATATAAACTTAATTGCTTAACCAAGGTATATACAGGGCATGGCAACCTTGCATCTTAAAGGTTATCAAGAAAGTTTGAGGTATCCAACCAAAATGAAAGCCTGTCAGAAAATGGAAACAAACAAACAAAAGCAAAATAGAATTAAATAAAAGAAGATGAATGCCATGATTGCTTCCTACTAGCACAGGATCACAACATTAGTGGGAGATGTTGTCATATACGTGCAGGTGTAATACTTCCAGTTGTTTCACCTACGGTCACAAGGGCAAAACAGCAAGTAACCTCATGCTTTGGACTGTCAATATATACAAAGGGCATACAGTCTAATTTAGCAATAGAGAACTGTTTGAATGCTCACTTTTATTTTCTTCATGACATGTACACAGTAAGTGTTGGAACAAAAAGACAGAATTATAAATTGACTTGACTTAATGATGCCTTTAACTTACACTGTATGTCTTTAAACCAGCGTTGAAATGAAAGAGCCAAAAGTGAAATCTGATACACATGCAAGTTTTGAAAGTGGATTTAGAAATAAAAGTTTTGTACAAAATAATAATTACAGTATTTTATAATTAGCAAAATACACCTTCTTTTGTAGCACCTCTTTTATACTTTGTGTGTGTTTTGAACAAGCACCATTTTTATTGTTGTTTTCATACAGCACCTGGAGAGTCCAGAGAGGAGACGCGTGTCACCCCCCTTGGTTGCGTCCGATCCACCCTCCTCTGCCACACGATTCGATTGTCCTTCACCTTTGCTCCGTGGCGTGGTTAAGTCATGTGGTTCGAGCCCCACAAGGGCAACAAGTATTTTCCTGGGTTACACATACATACATGGAAAGACATGTTTGCTACACCATCTCTTATTCAAAACTTGCATGTGGCATGGAAAAGGGTGGGGGGCTAAAAATGGGGCTTGGTAGTACCCAGAATGTCTCAACTTGACTTTCTTTGTTGGCCCCATCAAGTCCTTTTTTTTTTTTTGTTTTGTTTGTTTTTTTTATTTGACTTTTTCATTTGTATTTAGCCAAGGAAGCAGACAGGCCCAACTTCAAACCCAAACTTCTGGTTCGGATCCCCAAAGTCAGTCAACATGACATCGATAATTGGAACCTGATCAATTTTGGGAGTATTAATCTCCATCACAGTCTTTCCGTAGCCCTTCCTCGTCTGCAACAAGAGAGAGAGGAACACACAAAAAACAAGCAGTCAGATGAGAAATGATCAGAAAAATAAACCGGGACCTTCAGCTGTGTGCTCAATCTGTAAGCTCATCATAAAGCCATTTCATTTATATCTTACAGAAAAAAAGCTACTGGAAAAACTCTGTTTGGAGGAAGATGTTACCAACTGATAACTTTAATTGCATGAGTAATAAAAGTTGTAATTAAAGTAATTAAAGGTGCCAGCAGCTCAATTTTTTATCCATTCTCTGATATTTTCTCATTTTTCATATTGTATGAAAGTTTGGAATCAGTTGAATGATTTAAATTGTGATTTAGATCATTCAACTGTGGATGTAAAAGCCCAACAAAGCCCAGCATTGGAACCATGTCAAACTGCGTTGTCTCTTTTAAGTAAATGAAATAAATGAATAAAATAGCTCTATTCAACAAATGTGAATTCAATAACAAACAGAGATTATAGCCATTCAGAGCAGGAATGCTCTTTATCTTTAATTTAATACACCACAATAAACATTCTTATTTAGGCGGTCAAGCTTACCTCGCATCCATCTGAGATGGCCTTGATGTAAGGGTTGTTGTCGTAGGACATCTCCTCATCATTGGCACCCAAGAAACGCAGCGCCTTGTCGTAGCTGTCGCTAGAGGCGTCGTACCACGCCACAGACTGGTGGCAGCTGTAGGTGAAGTTTTGCCTGGCTGAGGCTGTCAGTAGTCTGAGGAAGGTCATTTGTACCATGTTTATTGCGTTCCCATCTGCGTCGACATAGGAAAACTGGACAGAGATGGAAAGAGGGAGAATGAGCAGCAATTACCAAAAGTTTGTGAAACAAATCTAAATAAATGTGATGACTGATACCTGATCTTATTTAACAAGAACAAAATGTTCTGTCTCTCCATGCAAGATTGTACAAACTATGTGAAAAACAGTGCAAAATAACTTCAGATACCTAAATACTTTAAGTTTAAAGACTCATGTGGATAGTAATGTATGTAGTATGGATGCAGAGCATCCATACACATGCACAGACTTGCAGACAAAATATGACGAGTATATGAAGGTATAAAGTTTTTCCTGCAGCAAACTGTCACAGGGCTATTTGCATAGATGAGAAATAGTAGAAAATGGTTTACAGTAGACACTGTGTTGTTCTCTTGGAAAGCGTCAAGAGAAACAAGACCTGTAGACACGACACAGTTCTGACAGATACTTTGTGTAACTCTTGTCTGAACATGTGCATTAAAAGCACTCACTGTCCAATGTCAGGAAATGCACCGTGCTTTCAATACCTCAAAGTCGTGTCATTTTCTGTCACAGCCAGCCTTTGTGCTGTTGTGGAATGAACCATGACACCAGTTTGATGGAGCGGGACAAACCTGTATCTTTCATTGGTAAATACAGTAAATAGCCGACGTTTAGAGAGAGATTTTCACTGTCCAGGGACAGAGTGAGGACAGCTGGAATGCTAACATCCTGAAGAATTCTCCTCGGCTTCACTCTGATGTTTTAGTGATACTTTCTTCTGTATATGGCATAGTCTGGTTACAGAAATGTTTCAACAATAACCATTTTATGGGTGGTGTTACTGTCTAAGCAAGTTTTTGAAGTTCAATGAAAAACTTCAGTGTATGCTCCCATAAAAAGCAAATCCATACCTGCTTTAAATGTGATTGCTTTCACTCTCAAGGTCATCCTCTTGTAAAGCAGTGCAGTGCTTCCAGCACCTCTGTTACATTTACATTGCTCACTAAAAGTCCCTTTTTGACTCCTTGACTTCTTGCATTTGTGATATTATCTTGATCTCAGGTTTGGCAGAGATCTCTTCTGTGTCGAACTGACCGAAACTCATGTTGCAGTTTGGGCCTCCGAGTCAGGAGAAAGTGCATTAGATCAGATCGATCTTTCTTTCTTTCGTTAAAAATAAATACATTTTTTTACAATTACAACTGTGAATCTTGTCCAAAGGAAAAAACTGGTGTTTGCATGTTGTGTTTTTGCATTTTTTTAATTGACGTTTTTGCTAAAACAACACAATGATGGGACGCCACCTGGAGTATTTGCCCCTGTTTTGACACACTGGAGTTGATCCAGCAATTGGGATAAATGAACACTTCCAAGTGAAAATGGGACTTTGACTGAGTGACTGAAACCTAGCAGGATTGCTCAAAGAGACAACTTTGAAAGAGTTTGCAGCCAAATTCAAACTAAGCTTTTTTTTTAAACTTTTAATAGGTGCTGAATCATGTTGTTGAACCAACTAAATATGTTTCAGTTTATGTTAGATCTCTAAGAGATGGATGAGAGATGAAAACAAAAAGAAAACTTACTATTTTACCACGCTTAAATTCACTAAACCATGAACCTGGGACTTCTTTGGGCCATGAAGATATTCTGACCTTTGGAAAATAAAAAGACAAAGTTTATTAATATTTCAGATTACCACAGGCATAATATGTGAACATTTCTGCTGTATACAGCAATGCCTCAAGCATAGCATCAAAGTTGATCATCCGGGAAAGAAGATAAAGCTTATATCTCCGAGAGAACATTTTCACAAACTTCTTGAGTTGTGTGTAGTGTTTGCCTCTCGGTGGTGTTTGAGGTGCTTGTACAAAATCAGATCTGAACAGGTTTCTACCTGCAGCAGATCAAACGAGTTCTTATAACAATAGCAGCCTTGTGATGTGCCTTCTGTTGCGTCATTGTCTTAGCATAATGGCTTAATAGTAATTTAGAAAGGATGATTAACAATAGTCAGTTTGAAATAATTCGTAAAAACCTAAGTTACTTACTCCACTGGACTTCTTATCTGGATAAATGCAGGTTTCGCCTCCGGCAGTGAAGTTACAGTAGACTTTGAAGGAATCCCCTGAGCAGCCTTGATTCGGGTCAATCCAGTACTCACCTGAAGAGAACCAAGAACAGCCAAGTTTTCTCTTCAACACATCGACAGAAAATTGCAGAAAGCTCAATTTCAAACGTTAGTGTGCTTGATTTCTTTACCTTAAGTAAAAATTTGTTGCTCATTTTCATGGCTCACGCACAGCTGGATTAAATGAGGTTTTTATGCCTGAGCCAAGGTACATTTTATTCCTCAAAGGAAATAAAGCAGCAGTAATAAACCTACTGCGCAGCAACAGCTATGGTTATAGGCTTTAGAAGCAGATAATCCCACATTGTACCGAGAGGAGAGGCGGCCTAAAATTCATGCATTAATTATAAGGCAAAGACAGGGCACAAAGGTTTAAAAAGGAGATATACAAAGAGCTATCAAACAAACACTAATGCTCACTAATGAATGTAATTCTTTGAGAGCAGGTCTGCCAATCACTGTTATCAACCGGTTTTATTTTTTTCAATAGAGAATCCATTTGTCACAATAATGGCTGTTAGGATGAGCAATAGTATCTGGAAACATGAGGAGAATCTCTGGTGTCTGCTTCTCTGTGCTGATACATATCCCTATGAAACATGACAACAACATGGGTGTGTTTTCCTTTCAGGCTGAAGTCTTGCTGGGCTTAAACTTACCATCGGCAAATTCTGGGTGGCAGAGCTGCAGATCTTTACATGTCCTGGCGGGGTTGTTTTGGGTGCCCATGGGGTATTTCATGCGTTCAATATCTTGCTTGAGGTTGTTGAGGGAGCCAAAAATGTCCTCCATACCCTCGCCATAGTCCATGATGGTACCATCTGACTGGATATCACTGGAGCGCTTTGTCTTCTTTGGTGACTGAATTGGCAGAGGCTGGATAGCTTCACCTGGTGGGCCCTGTAAGGTGTTTTAGATTTCATACAATATAAAAATATACAACAGACTTTGTGCAGTGATGGTGTGACAACTTTAAGGTAATGGAAACAATGAAAACAGTAGTTTAAAAGACTCACAGGAGGACCAGGAGGACCAATTGCACCAGTGTCTCCTTTTGGACCAGCAGGACCCTTTAAAGTATACAAACATGTTATTAAAGCTCCATTTAAAGTAAATGCTTATTGTCGCAGCAGCAATGCATTATTAGAAACATGGGTTTGTACTCACACTTGAACCCTTGGCTCCTTTGGGACCTTGAGGACCCTGTATGGCAAAGAACACAGTACAGCAATTTAACAAAGTCATTCTGTTATGACATTAATATATAAGTAGAATAAGTAACAAACATACGGGCAAACCAGGTGGGCCTGGGGGACCAAGAGGACCACTGGCTCCAGCGATACCCTGTTATGAGATCAGATCGAAGTAGAAGGTACATATATTTGAGAAGAAAAACAAAACAACAACCAAAAACATTGCAGGATACAGAATTACTGTCAAGCTTGAATAATTGGTGACATAAAAAAAAATACGATAAGAGAACCAGTGACATTCAAAGAAAACTATCAAAAGTGGCCAAACACTGCACTTGTGACAGGGCTGTTGCTTCTCAGACCTTAAAGTAAACATACCAATCTGAATAAAAATGTTTACATTTTTTAGCTTTGATAAAAGGAGGCAGTGCAGTATCACAAAGATAGATAACCAGCACACCACCTTAAATCACTAAACGAAGGCAGGCTGAAGACTACAGCGGAGTGTGTTACAAATGTAACATATTCAGTGATCCTGCAGTGTGTGTATGTTTTTTAATGGATGAAGGCTGTCATGTCCTCCTTTCAGTACTGCTTCTTATTTAAGTAGAAAAGCCAGAAAAAAAGAAGTCTGATTTTTAATGATGTGGCTCCGAATGAAAGCCGTTTTTCACATCACACAGTGTGATATTATAACGGCAGTGTCACACACACATAGAAACTGACCACGGTGTTAATGAGTCGTCAACGAATATCTATACTAGTGTTGATGCTCATATACTTGAACTGCTCGTTTCCATGATGTTGATATTCTACATGCTAATGCAGTGTCAACTAAAGAGTTTGGTTTAAACACCTCACAGCCATAATTATACAGTTTTCTCTACACATTTTAAGCAATTTGCATCAGTAATCCAATGAGACAAATGTTTTGGATACAGCAAGAGACGAGATGTGCAGTGCATTGCAGAGCTCTGATAAAAAGCTGTAGTCAAAAACAAGTGACCGTGGCAAGATCTGTGGCCACAGTAGAAGGGCAAATGGGCTAAAAATGGCAAGAGGTGCAGGGCAAGTGGCCTGTGGACCAGTGTGGGAATAGAGTCATCAATCACTTACACCGTCGCCCTTGCCACCAGGAGAACCTTGAGGCCCGGGCAAACCTCGGTCTCCCTTCTCTCCTTGCTCGCCAGGGGGTCCAATCAGACCAATCAAACCTGGGTGACCCTGCAGGATGAAGACAAATGTCCCTTTGTGAACTCTACCATAAAAACATTTTCATATCTCCCGACAAAGGTGAAGTTATTTTTTTTATCTGCAAAAATGAAATGCACGTGGGAGGCTGCGAAGGGTGAAGTTTCATTACAGTACAAATCCTCAGGGATTAAAACTGGAATGCCTTTCTTACAGCACACACCGAAGAACTTCTCTGAAAATCAAACATGAGCCAGGCCAATTCACAACACCAGTACATGATTACTGAAAAACCGGTGAGTTCTAACCAGGCCCGCTAAATTGACAACATGCAAAACGGTGCCTAAATTGTGCACTTTTAAACTGCTCACTCCCAAGCCGACCCTGTCAGTGGGTGGGAGGCAATTTAGCTTAGCAATGTGTGCTGTCTGAATATCCTCTGCAGTTATATTTCATCAGCAAATTTGACAGTGTTTAGTTTAGACAGATTTACAGTCATACATCACATTCAACTGCATATTCAATCACTTTAAGGCATTTTTCCTTACAGACAGTATGACAGAACTCATTTCGGTTCATTTTAATGTAAGGGTATAGTTGTCTTTTTAATTAAATCTGTTGCTTTTGATACTTTCCAAAAGGCATGGAAGCTGGGTAGAAGTTGTAGTCTTGACTCACTTCTGCCCCAAAGTTCCTCTCTCTAATTATAGGGTTATCTCCTATATCAAAGATGAGAAATGAAACCAGTCTGCAATCAGACGAAGAAGAAAGTGCTATGCTCACCTTTTCACCTTTAGAACCTGGGTCACCTTTCAGGCCAGGAAGACCGGGAGGACCCTGAAGAACAATAACTGAAGTTAAAAATCAATTTTCACAGAGACGACCAAAAAAAAAAAGAGAGAAAAGAACTCATGACAGTACAAGCAAAACTGTAAAGTTACAAGACTTGATTTTTTTTAAAAATGAGGCAATAAAGAGAAAGAAAGGGAAGACAGAGTAAGAGAGAACTTGGAGTGTCAAAATGAGAGGGAACAAAATAAGTGACTCAAAAATCACACGTTTCACAGAGAGGGAAGCAAAGAAACAACACAACAGATGAAAACACTTTCAATTGAGCCATTATTTAAGGGCATAGGCTATGGTTTTGTCAAACAGTCAAATCTGGAACAAGTCTAATGTGAGTTAACTTCTGCAAGCCTGGAAGCAAGAAAAAACACTGTTTCAAAAAACCCCGCTTCCAACAACACCAGCTCTAGTTAGACAGATAAATGCCAAGAGTAGAAGGCAGGAGAGTGTAGGGGACGCTATGCATACTAACCATAGGACCTGGTGGGCCATCTTGTCCTGGGGAGCCGGGCATTCCTTGTTCACCCTGTGAAAAACCATTCAATTGTAGTGAGCATTATAGGCTGCTGTATTTTCTCTGGTCTGCCATTGATTTTCTGTGCCCAGCATGATGATTAATAGCCCAAACAGGGAAGAAAAGTGTGCTGGAATAAACAAGCGAAACTAAAGTATAAGCCAAATGGGAGTATTGATTATTCCATGAAGTCTATCATCATGCCTTAGCCGTAGTTTTTTTTTTTTTTTTTTTTTTTAGAAAAAAGTGTGTCTGTGAGTGTGAGTCTTAGTTTAAGTACGCGTATCTCTCTGGAGTATATCGTATGAACAGGAAGGCATCATTGCTGAAATTTCAACTTACAACAGGGCCAGGGATTCCACGCAGACCCTCTGGACCAGGTTTTCCTGGAGGTCCCTGGGGGCCAACTGGTCCTGTTTTACCTGCTGGACCCTCCACACCTGACTCACCCTGTATGTGGACATACAAATGATCTAATGGTATAACTTAAGCAAAGTTTTGTACAGTTGAGCAAATGCAGGTTTTAAAGTAGCTAGTCCAAAGTGTTCAGTCATTGAGGAAATTTAGGAAATGTGTCCTGGAGCCTACAAGCAGTAAAACAAACAAATAAATCAACATGCACACAGTTTTTAAGTAAGCATAGCCTGCAAGCACTCACCACAGATTCATGACAAAACCAGTGGTATATAGCTGGTTATTCATAAAAGTCTTAATGTGTAATAGCAGTGTGTAATATAATGGGATAGATTAAAAAATGTGTGTGGCGTTTGAGATCTGCAACACACACACACAACCTTATTAGCGTATTAAGTATTTTTCTGAAGCGACTCAGCACTACAGACTAATTTCAACTGCAGGCTGCTTTGAGTTTTAAATTATGCCGAGAAAGTATCTCGTCTTTAGACTGGGTAAATGGGGGCCAGTAAAAAAATCATATATAAATAAATGAATAAAATTAAAAAGACCCTGAGTTTTCAAAGTTATGTTGCTGCTGCTTTACACAAGGTTGAAAATGGGCCCAATAGATGGAAGTCACTCTGGCCATGTTTTAATAAAAAGCTCATGAGAACATAAAGTCCTCATGTTCTACAGCTGAATACTGACAAGCTGTAATCTGAAACACAGCATTATGCAAACAGAGCACATGGAAATAAACTATGTCTGAGCTGCAAGGCACTTACAGATTAAAGGCTTATTGCAAAGCTGTCAGAACAACTTTACTGAATTTATTATGACCACTGTGCATGACATCTGCAATGTTTCCGATCAGGAATCAGATAATTAAGGCCAAATCTCTGTTTTAAGAACACCGTAGAGAGTCATTCATTAACAGTGATTATCAAACATGTATGCAAAGTGTGCAACACTACTGGCATTAAAAAATATTCATTTCTTCAGGTTAACATCCACATCCTCCCTGTTATCCATAAACAGAGAGGCGTCTTGTTGCGAGCAGCATCTGGTGTTAAATGATTTTGAAGCAGCAGCGTATGCGTGTACATTTAGACAATGATGAAACAAAGAAATTGGCTTACAACAAGTGCAAACTCAAGAGGAATTTCAGCGAGCACAAAAAAGAGAAACGCATGATAACTGACGAACACCTGAGGGCTATACGTAAATAGCCTTGACTTCCTTTGTAGGCCTCGAAATTAAGCCACAGAACAATAGGAGAAACAAGTGAATCTTGGTTTTACTCAAATAGACTGTGTTCATAAATTTCCATCTAATCTGCGATGGAAATTAAATGACTTCAGCGCTTTTTTTGGCGATTTTAATTCCACAATGTGGGCGCAGTGAGGGAGGAGGAAGTCCGAGGGACTTGCTGAGACGGCTCTACTTTGCAAAGGAAGAATTGATTTTCCTACCTTAGCGCCCTTCTCTCCTTGCCTGCCCTCTGCACCAGCGGCCCCCGGAGGTCCCTGAGGAGGATGATAGTACACTGCTTCAGCATTCCCACATAACATCAGCACAAGCCAACTGTACAAGAAGACTGCACAAACACGTACAGGAAATGAACATCAGAGTTATTCACAGAAGTTGTTACTCTATCTGTTGGCTCATTTTTTTCAAGTTACACGCAACTCTGCATCATCATGCATATTTTGGTCTAAAAAGGGGAATCGCTGGAAATTTTTGTCAGTTGTCTTTCTAATGAAATTCTTGGTGGATGTTTTCTTCAAACAGGGTGGATCTTTCTCTATCATCCAGTGTGAAGTGCAACGGGTCTATTATGCAAAGATCTATCTGAATGACTCTTCTGTGTCTGCCTTCCCATAATTTGCAATCAGCCATGTTAAAAACAGAAAAAAAATCACTTTTAAGAAACACAGGCGTCTTCGGTCAGAGCCAACAGTTGTTGGATCGTCTTATCTTTCTGGTCAGGCTCTTCGAGGCCCACAATAATTTCTTTCAACTCCACCCTCTTCAAATCCACTCTCCATCCAAATTCCACTCTGATCTGGCCGACTGCAGCCTGAGTGCTATTGACTGAGAGCCTATAATGTGAGCTTGCCTCCTGTCTTGGCGCTTTCATCTCCTCCTGATGTGCACCTCTTACTGGTGATGAAGAGGCAGGCTCTTGATCAGCACAAAGAACCATTTCAGTAGTGGCACAATATACAGCAGCTAGAGTCAATAAGTAGGTTTATGTCAAGGTTGCTAAAGCACCTTGTCATATGCCATGTGTTTAGGATAGAGATTATTAGTGTTCCAGTTAAAAAGCTGTGACCTGTACCCAAATAAAAAAAGCCAGACGGGGTTAATAAGTTTTCCCACTTCTCTTTTTTCAGGAAGCATAGGTGAATAAATTTCCAGCATTAACGCATTATAAGAATAAATGAAGCTAAATTTGTGGACAGGCTCAACCGACTAATTAAGAATCACAGGCTGAAGCAGACAACGATTTAAGGACGGTTGCAGATTTTTAAAAGGCCAAATGCAGAGAAAATACAAAAAGGTGTTAGGAGGAGTTATGTATGAGCGACCAGGCATGGACTACCAAGGATCTGCGTGGGGGGAAAAATGGCCCTTATCATAACTATAATCCCTAGGACATTAAGGTGCAGCATATGCTGATACCATGCTAAAGACTCGGAATATAAATTTGACTGGAGACATTAGAAAAGCAATCAACCCTCGTTTATAAATGCACAACATGTTTTTTTTTATCCCATTGGACCGAAGCCCAGTGCTTTTCTTTGAAATGCAGGGAGGCACTCAAGATTGTAACTTTTCTTTCAAATTCAGGAGAAAAGCTGCTCATTTTCATGTAGGCTTTGAGTTTCATGTGGGATTGAAAATATGTTAATGTTCAATCTTTGAACTGCAAATTCTGTTCAGCAATTTATCGGCTTTCATATTTTTCACCGACATCTCAGCCTCATGATGTATTTGAGGGACATCTGCTTCACATTGTCTTTTAGTGTGGCTATATGCTTTTTTTTTGTTTTTTACATTTTAAATCAGACCTGCAACCTTGAGAAGATTCTCCCAATGTTGAAATCCTCTATTATGGCAGCCAAAATAGCAGTGGTGACAAATCTCAGCTGTCACACATACTTTGACTGGTTGTTGTGCACTGTCCTGGCCTTGACATCACTCAGCTCCTCTCTTTTAATAACATCCTAGCAATTTTGTCATTGCATGTCCATGTTTTTGTTTTGCTCCGCCTGTCAGTCCAGCACCCATGGATCAATAGTGTGTCAGACTCGCTATATCTCTCTCTCGCTTTTGCTCTTTCTGCCATATGGACCTAAATGAGTTTGGAACCGACAGATTCTCGCTTTTTTTTCTCCTCTTCCCAGCAATTTTTTTCAGTAAGCCTTTCCAATTTCTTGCTAAGAAAAAAAAAATTGATTCATGATTTTCACATCCTGACGTTCATCTCTCAGTAGGCTTTAAGGCGGCTTCTCTTCGCAGACAGCGTAACGCCTCGACCCCTTAAATCTCCCACTTTGTTGTCCCCATTCTACTTTTAATGAAAATGAGTCTCTCCGGGCTTTACTGCCAAAATTGAGCTGTTGAGGAGGAGTTGTCGCAAAGCGAGGAAGAACACTTGCCCGCTGGCTAAAGAGGCTTTGTACAGTGCCAACAGAAATCCCACCTCCTTTATCTATTATAAAAACGACCTAATACACATCTCAAATGAGCATAATAAGTTAAGATGTTATAGCTGATAAAAGCGTTAGTCAGCAATGAAAACTGTAATAATGGGACCATCCGATTGGTCGATTGTGGATCGTAGCTGGAACCATACCAGTGATGCAAACACTTTGAAATGAGTTTTAACTGCCTCAGACTTACTCTCTTGCCAGGTGGTCCAGGTGGGCCGGCTTCTCCTGATGGACCTGGAGGTCCCTAAAAGAAGCAAGCCAAAAAACAAAAGAAAACAGAGAAACACTATTAACAGTTTGCATTAACAAGTAAATCTGTACTGATTATGAATTGTTATGAAAGCACAGCATTCGTCTTCTGTCTGCCAGAAGGATAATAACACAGAGGCCGAATACACATTTTGGGAATACTAAACCCCTCAATAGTCTGTAAGAGTTACACCCAGACCAAAAGTTGGATGGTGCACAGCACTGCTTGAAATAATACACACTGTGTTCCCTGAGATACTTTCATCCAATTATCTCTGAGTTAATTGCAGACAATCAGAGTATTTTTTTAAACATTCAAACTGGTAAATATTCACAGTGTTAATCAGCTCATTTTTGGGATGACTGCACAGTGACATATAAATACAAAAGTCATGGTGTGTAGATCTGATTTCAAAGAAGGGGAAGCCATCATATGAAGTTCACATTATGTATTAATATACCGTCTAAATCAACATATTTCACTGCAGCGTTCAAAGATGCAAACCGGCTTCATAAACAAACAAACAACAAAAAAAAACAAAAACAGAATATGTAACATCGGTCGACTTTTTCTCTGGCAATGATAAAGGCTTATTTACATCCATAAATATTCAGAGTTGTCATTTGTTGCACTTTACACGGGGCCAGCACATTAATACGTGGATTTTATTTCTAATTATACTTAATGAATCTACAAAGCAGATAAGTCCATTTACCCTACACCCGTACGTATGAGGTAACTAGCATGAATTAAAATGCCGCAGTGTAAATTATTTACTCACTAAATATAATTAGAGCATTTAGTGGCAAACTTGTGGTGGAGTACTAAAGTCTAATATAAAACTAAAAAATAATAAAAGCACTGTGACAGAGAAACTGACTATTAGCTGATGTCCTCATATGATGTGCTTGCACCAAGTGTACCAAATGTTATACGTGATATAAGGTCACGCAGTCATTTCTTCATTCCAAATTATAAAAAAGTGTCAACTTACCGGTTGACCAGCCTCTCCATCCTCTCCTTTCTCTCCTGGTTCTCCATCAGTGCCCTGCAAGAAAGACATTAGAGATTAGTCTGACACTGGAATATCCATTAGGACCATACTCTTTAATTCTTGCATTAAACATGATAAGAATGGATTGGATTTATATAGCGCTTTTCAAGGCACCCAAAGCGCTTTACAATGCCACTATTCATTCACACACTGGTGGAGGCAAGCTACAGTTGTAGCCACAGCTGCCCTGGCAGACTGACAGAAGCAAAGCTGCCATATCGCGCCATCGGCCCCTCTGGCCACCAGTAGGCAGTAGGGTAAAGTGTCTTGCCCAAGGACAGAGAGCCCAGGGATCGAACCGGCGACCTTCCAGTTACAGATACGCTTCCCAACCCCCTGAGCCACGGTTGCCTGATCCACCTTGAATGCAGTTATACATACTCTGTTCTCTATATAGGGCTAACATAAGGGTTTCATACTTACAGCTACACCTGGCTCTCCAGGAGGGCCAGGGTCTCCAGGGAATCCAACAGGACCCTTTGGAAGAAAGAAATAAGATGATGAGATGCATCAGTGTCTAAAAAAAAGACATAATTTTCCTGGCTTCAAGCATTAAAGACATGGTTAGTAATTTCGACAGTGATTTAGACTTGGTGTACTTGGTTACAGCCTCTGAAGGAAATATGATGGACTTAATGATAATGTTGCAAATCTTTGAGAAAAGGCTTCACTGCATCCCATTTCTATGCAGGCATAAAATATAATCTCCATCAATAAAAAGGCTTTTTAGCTCTTGAATATGTTCTAGGCTAAAATTGCCTGCCTTATGGCTGCAAGAGATATTTCCTTTAGAGCAGTAAATTTAAGCTTGTCTGAGTCAATCCTAAAAAAAAACTCTTATAGAGATATTGAGAGTATGTGCCACACGTACAGGGTTGCCCTTGGGGCCATCATCTCCAGGGGGTCCTTTGGCACCAGCAGGTCCAGCAGCTCCAGGGGGGCCAGCTTCTCCTTTCTCTCCCCTCTCACCTTTAGGTCCCTGTAGTGATGGGGGGCAAGTGAGGGCATTCATTACATCAATTCCACAAGAGGGGGCATTTTTTTCTTCCAAGGCTGACACTGAACAGGATGGGGTGATAAAAACAGACAAGCAGTCAGAGGCTGCTGAGAGAAACTGGATCCAAAGATCATCCCCGTGTTGGTAATAGAGCACAGCAACCCTGGATGGTCATTTAAATTATATAGATATTTTAAAACCTCCCTGATGAAAAAATATGCTGGTTATGATTTTCAAGTTTTCAAACTATTATTTGCAAGTCCAGTTGTTAAGTGTTGTAAAGGATTAAAGCTGATTTGGTGAGAAATCTGGAGAAGATTTGGATACATGCGAAACAATCTTTGATTCTGAAAATTCTGACTTTAAAGTAATTTGATTGTAACTTTAATGGAATCTGGTAAGTATAGTGTCAGTTTATACAAAGATCCTTGCTGATCAATAATTTGAGCAAATAAATCTTTACTTTTACACATTTCAGGCTATTTTTACTTTTTGCTTCATGTTTATGAGGGTGAAAAATAATGTTTTTGAGCGTACGAGTTGGTAATTAATGTCCTTGGTTTCTGCAACATTTCTTAAAGTAAGATGAGTTCAATTAAGATGTGGAAACAAGCAAAGAAAGAAAGAAACTCATGTAGTCCACTACTGTTTCATTTCTTAATATAGCAAAGCAAATAGGATGACAGCTAGATTTAGATGTATTTTATACTAACTAAACCAACACTATTGCTTATGATAGGAACGTAAACTGCACTCTAACTCTGAAACTGTCACACCAGCAATTTAATGAGGAACTAATAGAGGGCATTACAGACACCTATAATCACACTTTACAACTTTTCAATCTGCTGTTGTACCTCAATAATGATAAATTAAGCCGCAGAGCTAAAAAGCAAACACTGATGGGTGTTTTTCTTCGACAACAACAAGGTCAAGTGTATGACTGCAGTACGTTAATGAGTTTAAAGCTTTTAGAAGTAACTCCAAACAAGTATGGCACTGAAGAGCACTTCCGATTTCTTGTGCAACAGCCCCAATGTAACTATCAAGAAGGACAAATCACAACTTAAGCTGCATTAACACGGATGTCTGAAGTTTTAAAGGCAACTTTGATTCAGGGTTGCTGCAATCATTGTTCATAAGGTCAAAAGCAGTGTGCAGATCCTCCTGCTAATTAGGCTGTGTCTTAAGAGGAAGCGACTCTGCTTGGCGGGTTATGTGGATCCAGGGTGCAAAGCAGAAGAGTCGTGCTGAGATGAACTACCAGCTTAAATGTGAGGAACAATTACTATCATGGTGATGAATACACAGTGTCACTTACAAACAACAAACAAAAACACCTCCTCATTAGGTTGGAGTTAGTGGTAAACATACCAAAAGTTACTGAGTCTTGTTTTTTTTCCTTGTCACCATTCAACTGCAATAGTGTGCACAAAGTGTGTTTATCCATTTTAAAGACGGGCCCTACAATCACGCTACAGAATCTACAGTAAAATACTGAATGTATGTCGATAAGCATGGTCCAGTGTGTAAACATGTAACATGTAACACAGTGACACAAATACACATTAGCAACACATATTTAGCTTGACAGAAAACAAAAACAAGAGCTTACTTACCTTAGTTCCAGGCTCTCCAGGTGGTCCTGGGTTTCCAGCCTCACCTTGCTCCCCCTGTGGTTAGACAAATGTCAATGTCAAAACAAATAAATCTTCAATATCACACTTTTTTTTTTCCAAATTCAGATATGATATCTGAAATTGAGCCATAACTGCGTAAGTCATACACGAGAATACGTATTATTGTCAGAATAAATAATGATATTAGTAATAACATCATTATTTATTCTGACAATAATAACTGACAATATAACTCTATTAAGTCTATAACTGTAGCTGACTAATAATGTGCTACTACATTCAAAGTATTTGTAGTCCTAGTCCTGGAAGTGCTATAAACTTTTCTTTTTTTAAAAAAAACGACATTGTGTCCAAGCTCTAAGTCATAAAAAACATACTGAAATGAACACACGGTGTTAAAAAACAAGAAGGTGACTGGGTTGTCTGAAGTTGGCTGGAAGGTGTAACAGACTCTAATTCAGTCTCAGTGCCTAACATCCTTCAGTGCAGGCACAAAACACTGGGGTGCCAAGTTTTGATTCTTACCTTCTCACCTACAGATCCCATGGGGCCCACACCACCTGGAGGACCTTGTGGACCCTGCAGCAGGAAAGAGATAAATCATCATCAATCACCACAGGGAAGGACAAGTGATGATATAAAGGCCTCACAATGTAAAATGATAGAAGTTACAGTTAAAAAAGTCACAGTCTAGTATGCATATGAGTATAGTTGTACTTTGTACAGTTGTTAATAACTATTTGTACGTACATCAGCTCCACTAGGACCCTGAGGACCTCTGGGACCAGGTGGACCAGGGGGGCCCTGCAGGAAAGAGTCAGAGAGTTGTTACAGTGTATTTAACAAACTTTTATAAGTACTAACAAATATCGAGTGGTTTTTCTCTTACCATAGGTCCAACATCCCCGTTCTCACCCTTTTCCCCAGGAGGTCCTGGAAGCCCCTGTGGACAAATAAAATGAATCAATGATCATGTTATTAGAAAAGAAAACAATCATTTTACTAGAGTTGTTAACTGTAGTCACAACGGCTGATGCTACTGATGCAGTGATGCTGTAAAATATTAAATGTATCTGTGAGCCAAATGTGCACAAATGAATTACTTGAATTCATGTTTCACCTGCTGTCTGTGTTCAATTAAATATCCAGTGAGTATGATCAGTAAGGTCAAGGAAAACTGCTGCCCTAAAAGGTTGAATTTGTTAGACTCTATGTTACGTACTTGTTGCCTGAGCAAAACGGGGGGGCTTAAGCTCCCTTATGAATTCTTTGGTGAAGGTGTCATGTTTCTATTCTACAATTCTTCCTGCAGCTCTGCAGACATGTAAGAGAGCACTGATCTATTATTTCTTTCTCCTTTTTGCAGGCAGTAACTTGTCCATCCTTATTCCAAGGTGCAGGCATAAATCCTGCTCACTCATTCTTGTAAAATAAGCTGCGTGGTCCAGACCTCATATGTGTTTTTGATCTGTGACATTTCTACCAGTAATTGCCATATCACTGCTGAAGGTTGCTTTGCTTCTGTGTGATTTAGGACTTGATCGTGAGTGAGTGGTGGAGGTTTGCTGGGGGAGATCAAAGAATTTATTTCTCCCCACATTAGACTGAGGACACACAATGAAAACGAAGACCCTGTGCTGACTGTTTTGAGCTTGTGCATGCATGCATCTCAGCATGTGTGTGCTCACTGGGTGCTGAAAAAATGGTGTGTGGATGCATGCTAATGTCTCCTGTGCTGAGTAATATAATCTGTGTAAAGGTTCCGTCTAGTCTAAGATCATTAGCAGTGCTACTCATTATGTAGAATAGTAAATGTGCTCAATGAGGGCCAGGCTATTGGAGTGGGTCAGTCCATGCAATTAATGGAATCGTGATGGGAAGTGAATTACTCCCAATTAAAAGTCCATTGAATAAAATCCTGCAGAGACAGGATAGCACCTCGGATTGATAAATAGCAGTCTATGTAATTTGATCAAGACAATGACCCCAATCTCTGCAGTAAATGCCCAACACGTCTAGCTTAAGAAGTTGATTACTAATAAACAGATAATTACAAAGAAATGAGGTCTATCAATGGGAAAGGTCCTACCTCGTTAGAATATTATCATAGTTCAGGAAAACATCATTAAAGTTTATGTGTACCTTTTTGTGTCAAAGTGTTGGGTTTTTAAAATGCCCCCAATAACTTCAGTCTGGCCTCAAGTATTTCCTTGGATGAATAACCCTCACCAATGAATACATACAAAAGAAAAGTACGCCACTGATAATAATCTATTTTGCAATACACGCACTGGCGGGCCTCGTTGGTTTTTGTGAATTCTTTGCGGGGGCTGAGACTGGCACTGCACAGAGAAGCCAGGCCGTGATGAAAAAAGGGATTTTGCTGTTGAATGGAGGTGAGAGGTGCAATCGTTGCAGGTCAAAGCAAGTTTACTGGACGTGACATTCCAGATCCAATTAAAGTGCTTAAGCAATGGTGTAAATATGAATTTGTTTGTGTCTACCATTTTTCCACCATAGCTTGTAACCTGAAGGTCACAGTGTAGTTAAAAAAGGTAAACGAGTGTTTCTGACTACAACGTGTGACATCATTAGACACACTATTACAGGCAGACAGAATGACGCTGAAAATAACATGAATATTATCCTGTGTGACAGCTATAAGACAAAGAATATATATATATATATATATATATATATATATATATATATATATATATATATATATATATATATATATATATAGTTATGGCACAAACCTGCAGACCAATAGGACCAGGAGGTCCAGGGAAACCTCTGGAGCCCTCATCTCCTTTCTGTCCAAACATGCCCTGTTGTCCTCTGGGACCAGGCTCTCCATCACCTCCCTTATTAACAACAAACAAAAGCAAAGATTTGAACAGCGCTGCTGTGACCTCCTGCTCAGGTTTAACTTCTCATTCTTTGTCAGTACTTACAGCAGGACCAGGAGCGCCTACAGGACCTTGGAGACCGGCTGGACCAGGAGGACCCTGAAACATACAGTGAAAATAATGCCACCAAAATGCACATCCCCACAGAGTCAAAGAAAAATCCAAGCACCCACGAATCACTTCCTGAGTAGAAGTCTAACGGGCTATTTTTTTATTTTGAAGAAGGATGGATATAAATGTTCTGCATCACCTACCTGTTCTCCCTTGTCAGCTTTGCTTCCTTTCTGACCTGGTTCTCCAACTTCTCCCTGGTAAAGAAACACACACACAGTCAATTTTTGAGATAATGAAAAATGACTACAATATCAGTGACTTGACTAATAACCAAAACATGTCCCAAACCCAACAATAAACAACAACAATAATAGTTATCAGCTAGTGCTGATATTCTTCTTCTCTGCATATTTGCAAATTCAAGCCCAAACACCAAATGTAGGATTTAAGACTTCTAAATGAGCACAATACTACATTGTTATTGCAAAATCATTGAAAACCTCAGCTTAGCAGAAATATACATTATCTATAACTGCAATGGTGAGAGGGTATACCGACACAGTCTGCACAAATGCACTCCTGGGACTAACTTTTAGACCTAAAACCAACTATTTCAACCTTTCCGAGGGCCATAAAGGTATGCATATGTATAATATTTGTTCTCGATATTAAGGTGGAATATCAGAAAATGGTTAGGTTAGGCTGAATATTGTTTTCATTCCCAGTTTCAATTAAAGATAAATTACAGCATTTAATACATGGTGACAAGTTTCATTCTTAATCTAATTTTGTGTAATGGAAGAATGAGGTTCAAGAAGAAAATAAGTGCTTCCTGTCAAGGTGCAATTAGGCACTTTATTTCCCGAGAGTTCACCCTATGCATATACAAGTACAGGAATGTATTTTGTCAGTCTAAGTTAATGCACTGCAAATCTCTGCATGAGCATTTGTTTGGCAGCTTTTATAGAATGTCTGATAGTAACCCTAAAGGCCATAATAATTACAAGAAATGAATGATGCAACAGCATCTTGCTGTGATTGTGCTTTCTGTTACATCTGTTTATGAAGATGGATAAGCAACAGTTAGAAAAAGAGGAATATATTTTTGTTGCAGATTAATATGGGGAAATGATTGATTTACCCACATGCCCCACTTAGGGAACACAAGCAGCTGTAACAGGATGAAATTGGTGGTGCTGAATGTAGGTAACTGACCTTGTCACCATCCTCACCAGGTGGGCCCTGGGGTCCAGCAGGTCCAGGCAGACCTACAGGACCCTGGACACCATCACGACCAGCTGGACCTTGAGGCCCTTTCTCACCCTATAAGAAGACAGAAATGTCTTTTAATTATATTCTGAAAATTGGTGACCAAAGAAAGGACAAGAAGAATGAAGCTTTAGGAGCAAAGTAACACTTACAGGTGCTCCCTTCTCCCCAGCGGGACCTGGGGGACCCTGAGGGCCAGGTCTACCAGATGGGCCAATTGGACCTCCTGGGCCAGCAGCACCTCTCTCACCGGGAGAACCCTGTAAGCATGAGCACAAGACGGACAATATTAATGAAAAACAAGGGCAGAAGGATTTTTTAAAGATCTCAGTTTTGTTGGCCTGTTTGCACTGAACAAACACTGAGGACATTAGGAAACTGGCAAAGAAAGACCCCACTGTGTATTTCTGTTAATAATATATCAATAGATACACAGCTACACACAAACCCCTCTTTTTAAAACAAAAAGTGTGAAAACATTAGTAGAAACATGCAGTATCAGGTGGCAAGTTCTAAAAGAGAGCAAAGCTCACTGAAAGTAGTCAGCATTATCTCCTGTCAGGGAGCTGATGTCTTAGTGGTTCTCCAAGCCCTGAGCAACTCTCACCTGCAGCTGCATTACAAAATGAAACAGACTTCTGTTGCATATATATTATTCTACTCAGTGTCCAGCTCAATCCATAAAACATGATTATGAATGACACTCAGCACTTTTTGTTTTATATTATCGATGCAGTGAACCAACCTGCATGCACACTAATTTTGTTTACAGAAACACAACATAAAAACTCTGAGTATAAAGGCCAGACAGATCATTTAGACTCTGTTTTTATTGAACAAATGCTTTATGTAGAGACAGGGATGCATCTTCTTTTTTTAAATGATAAATTCATACAAACGACTGGTAGTTTTGTCTTACTGAGGCTGTTCTACACTAATCAAACTTAAAACACTACAACGTTCAACATAACAATAACCCTAAATATCTAAATAAATAATAAAAACTTAAATCTGGTTTATATTCTATTTAGCCAGTACTGTGTTACGCAAGTGTCATGATGACACAATGGGAATCAGCAGAATATGTTCGTGTGCAGTGTGGCACGATCAGCTCAAAAAGAACATACTACAGTCTCAACTTGGGTAATATTTGAATATTCAAGTCTTAATAATACTTCAAATGTATAGTGTGGAACTATCTAGAATAACTATCTAGAAGAATCTAAGATGATAATATAAATGACATGCAAACCAACATAATCCAGAGAGCATAAAAACAGTTATCTTTACATAGCTCTCAGGTAACACTGTACTTACAACAGGACCAGGTGGACCCTGGGGACCCTCTCCTCCCTTCAGACCAGCAGGGCCCTGAGGTAAAGATGGAACAAGAGACATAAATACCTTCACACAGCTGTTGAACTTTGTGTTTTAATTGCATTTAACCAAGCCAATCTCCACTACAGCTGAGCGCTGAGATTTTCATCCTAGTAAACACAAATCAATAGATTGCTAGTGTATTGTAAATCTAATATCTGTAATACATATCTCAGTCACAATATACAACACTTCAAAAACACATTTCATCTATAATTGTGTTGTTGTGAACACTGCAGGGAAAGTGTAGTGGGATTCTTTTGCAGATAGATGGCTGCTTAAAGTTGTAAGCTATTGTATGGGTGCATACAATTTTCTCCATCTTGTTCTGCATATGCAAGCTTGTAAATTCAGTTTTGCTCATGCAGGGGTGTGCATAATAGGCTAGACGCATGTGTGCTGTTTTATATATTTGTCAGTTCCCATCATGTGCATGTGCAGCTCCCCAGTGGGCCACAAAAGAACACATAGCAGTATGGGTAATGAGTTTTTGCTGGCTCTGGCTGTTTGCTGGAGTAAATTACAATGGCAGAAAACAATCAGTGGTGCTGCTGTCCTGCAGAGCCCGACTGACCTTGAGGATGGAGGAAGCACAACACTTCCTCTCCCTGCAGTATATCCATTCCCAGATAACCCAGTCTAATTGCCAACATTTCTCACTTAATAATTTATTAGGTAAATAATGCATATAGAAACAGCACATAACTTTGTCCTCCCCACAAGAAAAAATGTTTGGGTTAAACTTTTACAAATGAATCCCTAATCAACAATTCCCAATTCCGTAATACAGGCCCAAGATCCATTGCGGGTGTTAAAACAGTGCCGTTGGTGGCAGCAGAGCAATGCTGAGGCATGCCTGCTCATTTGTAAAATGTCGCTTTGGATTTCCTCTGCATCGGATTGATCACTTGGTGTGAATTGCGGGGCCGGAGTCTGTAATGAAGTGACTTGCTCTAGATAGATGCTGGTTCATTTATTATGTAGCTATGTTCTGTCACTTTCTACTAGCAAACACGTGTAAAGGAAATCTGATGATGATGAATAGATGCAGGTGAAATGGAGCACTTACCGGGGCACCGGGTAAACCTCTCTCTCCAGGGAAGCCACGAAGACCAGGGGGACCGTCTTTACCAGGGGATCCCTGTGGCCCAGGATCACCCTATACAGGCAATAACATGTGTTTAATTGGACTTACTATAATTCAAAATGTTGCATTAATTTTTGTGTATAACTACAAATGTGTCATTTGAAACTTTCCTGTACCATACTCATTTTTTACATTAAGACTGTTATAAAAGATGAATCATCTGTCACCATTCACAAAGATTAATTCAGGCACTGTTGCTGAATAATAAAAGCTCACTTTCCATAGAAAAGTATTTAATAGCTTCACTCTTCATATAGTCTCAGTCTGAAAAGGTCTTCAGTCTTTACTGCAGGAGTATGTCCTTGTAATGAAAAAGACTTACAATTACTGTTTTGGTATGTTTGAGATATATATATATATATATATATATATATATATATATATATATATATATATATATATATATATATATATACACAAAAAACACCCAAACACCCAGCACGCCCCTGCGGGCGGTTTATCCTTCAAGCTCGGGTCCTCTACCAGAGGCCTGGGAGCTTGAGGGTCCTGCACAGTATCTTAGCTGTTCCCAGGACTGCGCTCTTCTGGACAGAGATCTCCGATGTTATTCCCGGGATCTGATGGAGCCACTCGCCTAGCTTGGGAGTCACCGCACCTAGTGCTCCGATTACCACGGGGACCACCGTTACCTTCACCCTCCACATCCTCTTGAGCTCTTCTCTGAGCCCTTGGTAGTTCTCCAGCTTCTCGTGTTCCTTCTTCCTGATATTGCTGTCATTCGGAACCGCTACATCGATCACTACGGCCGTCTTCTTCTGTTTGTCTACCACCACTATGTCCGGTTGGTTAGCCACCACCATTTTGTCCGTCTGTATCTGGAAGTCCCGCAGGATCTTAGCTCGGTCATTCTCCACCACCCTTGGGGGCATTTCCCATTTTGACCTCGGTACTTCCAGGTTATACTCGGCACAGATGTTCCTGTACACTATGCCGGCCACTTGGTTATGGCGTTCCATGTATGCCTTGCCTGCTAGCATCTTGCACCCTGCTGTTATGTGCTGGATTGTCTCTGGGGCATCTTTACACAGCCTGCACCTGGGGTCTTGCCTGGTGTGATAGACCCCAGCCTCTATGGATCTTGTAC
This sequence comes from Neolamprologus brichardi, assembly GCF_056152115.1. NCBI lineage: Eukaryota > Metazoa > Chordata > Actinopteri > Cichliformes > Cichlidae > Neolamprologus > Neolamprologus brichardi. The sequence goes on along the minus strand of NC_142112.1, from coordinate 16,372,843 downwards.
TCAGAGCTTGTTCTTGTGCTGCCATGATTAGTGCCTCTGTGCTGTCTTTCAGTCCAGCTTTGTCCAGCCACTGGTAGGATTTCTGGATATCAGCCACCTCCTCTATCTGCCGGTGGTACATACCGTGCAGGGGCCTGTCCTTCCATGATGGTTCCTCGTCTCCCTCCTCTTTCTTGGGTTTCTGCTGCCTGAGGTATTCACTGAGCACGCTGTCAGTTGGGGCCATCTTCGTGATGTATTCTTGGATGTTCATTGTCTCATCTTGGACTGTGGTGCTGACACTCACCAGTCCCCGGCCCCCTTCCTTCCGCTTAAAGGAAGGAAGGGGGCATATATATATATATGTTGTTTGTTTGTTTTTACACAAAACTACATCATCTACATAACAACTGCTAACGTAACTTTACTGCATAGGTACTGATGATGTTAGTATGGGTTTGGAGATGCAACACATATGAAAAGAAAAACAAGGGATTTTTAGTTGCACTACAAAGAAAACCTTGAAATTAAGAAACTTATGAAATGACCAAGTCACTTAATGATTCTCATCCCACTGGTGGAATATGCATTGCAGCCATTTATGCATTTAAAAAAGGACTATACTGCAGTGCTGGCTGCTGAGTAGCAGGAGGCAGAGAGAGAGGGAGAGATACATAGTACTGGGAAAATGAGCAAATATATGTACTAATGCCTCTGAACTCCCCAGCAGGGACAGGAGTGAACCTGTTTCAAAACTGACAGCCATCATGAGCTATTAGATGCAATTAGTTTTACAGACACACGTTTCCTGTGGATTCATTAGTACTGTCATTACACAGTCAATAAATAACTCTTAATACCAATGCAGTATTGCTTTTGCATCATCAGGCACAATATGAAACATAAAGACTTCAGTCAGATTTTAAAAACAAAATCAAAAATCAAGAGTACTCCACTCCAGCAGCCAGTTTCTTGCTACAATGAAGCAAAACAAAAACCAAAAAAACAGAGAAAAAAGACAAAGTTCACATCCTTTTAGTGCACAAACTCCACCCTTCCCTAACATAAGACATCTCCTTCAGAAGTTCTTTTGTGTTCTGCCTACAAGAAAAAAAACTTTGTACTGCATCCTCACTGAGTACAGATTTTTATTCTGGTTTGTTTCTTTTTCTTTTTCTTTTATATGGTGCAATTCTAAAACAAGGACATTTGACTTCAGAAAAAGTAACTTCTGGCTTCGTTTTCTCTTCTTTAGTGCTGGCAGGCTGACTTTATCTGCAAACAGGGAGGCAGAGAAGAGTGGGCTTGAGAGGTATAAGAGGATTTGGGCTCTGCTGCCAAGGTCTCTTCAAAGTGTCCCTGGCATACTGATGCGCAGGTCTGAACGGAGTAGACCTGACTGGCACAGGGTTTGGAGTTAGCCGACAGACTTGATTAAACTGTCTGCTTGGGGAAGACAGGAAGAAAATGAAAGAAGAACACATGAGGATTTGAGGGCTGTGGGGGTTGAGGAGCAGGGTATGCTGAGTGGCCCTGGGAATCAGGGGGTTGGTTAGGAGCAGCTCATACTTCTACAAAATGCCTGCTGTCTGCTCCTAATGGGCACTCACTTCTCGAGCAGGGAGGCCCAGGGAGAGAACGTAGCCAGACACTGCTCAAATCTCAGCCTCTGTATCTTCAGCAGTCACTTCCTTCAATTTTGCACTGTCTAGCATAGAGAGCAATGGTGATAGTCGGGTGATTGCTGCGAAACACATCCCACACTCTCACAGTGTTATCAAAGGAATATGTAATCTATCAAGCATTGTATGCCCCCCAAAAGTATTTATGGGGACAGCTGGCTCAGTCTGCAAAATAAAATCATGTGGAACAATGTGTAGGTTTAATTTGCAGCTCGTGTATACCCTCTTGAACTTCCTATCAATGTCATGAGCATCCTCTTCTTCAGTTTACATGAAAAGCCAAGGCCGCTTTTCTTGTTTGTTTGTGTTTTCAGAAGGTTAGTGTGTAAAAGTGTTAGATGCTAGAAAAGCATAGTTTGCTATTATATGATATCTAAAATAAATTGGAAAAGTAAAATTAAAGGGAATCCAATATACATACCTTGGCTCCCTCCTTGCCAGCAGCACCTGGAAGACCCTGCTCTCCAGGTGGGCCAGGAGGTCCAGGGTGGCCTCTCTCACCGACGGGACCAGTTTCTCCTGTGGGTCCCTAAGATGTTATCACACATTTGGATTTACAGGTCAACGTATGAAAATGACCATAAATCAGTAAGTTACATTTAGAAAATAAGTAATGAAAGACTTTGTGAATTTTACAGCTGTTTTTTTTAAACTTTTCTATTTTCGTAACCTTCTTTAAAATGTGCCATATAAATAAAGCTTATCAGTTTTTCACTTATAATTTACGCCAGTACAGTAGAGCTCAAAGCCAGTAGGTGTCCAAGATCCAACTGAGTAAATGATGATCTATCTACTGTATATGAGCAAGTATGTGTTTTCTTGTAATTGCCCACAGTACTTCTTGTTGAAATAAAATTGTAATATAGAAGAATTTGATCCACAGCACTGCGGATGCAGCACTTACTTTATATCACCTTCTGCTTTGTTGTTTGTTTAGTAATATATGTATTTGCCTTTTCTGTATATCTCCTCTTACCTGGGGCCCAACAACACCTCCTGGTCCTGGAGGACCGGTCTTTCCTTGGAAACCCTGAAAAAAGAAAAGCGAGAGTATGAAACCTTATTTATACAAGTTACAGCAGCATTGGAGACATAAATCATATCTATTCAAGCCCATGTACAGCAATTATTATGATATTATTTATGATGATGAGCAGGGATTTACTATGTGTTTGGGTCTGATGTTTCCTTGATTCTGGAACAAGAGTTTTTCAGCTTCTATCTACAGTCAAGGATATATTGTTTTGCAATACAGTGCAGGGTGGTAAATAACTAGAGTTATATGTACAGTTGTTTAATATGTTGCATATCTTAATGTCTATGTGGACATTAAGTCTATGCAATAAGCTTTACAGCTTTTAGCTTTTTTTTGCTTGCAGTCCAAAGTAGACATGAAAAGGAAGGGTCACACAACATACGCCTCTTGTTTAAACCAAACCAGGCAATAAAGACACTCAGATAATAAAGTGGGGTACCTGTACTTGGATGCTGTAATTAAGATTTAAAAATAAGACAACAACAGACAACAGATTTGACATGACATTTTCATTTGTTTGCTATGAGAGTGACGGATTTCTACATGAGGAATAAAAATGTGGAAAATTATGAACATTTTGGCTTCTAAGTCCTGTCCTTCTTCTTATAACTGGGCTTTGGTCGCTAACAGAACACGTCAGGCTAACTCATGGCTCATAGAGTATATAAAAGCCTTCAGCTTTCATGCCCCTCTTCTGTGGAACCAGCTCCTAGTTTGGACTTAGGAGACAGCGACACCCAGTACTTTTAAGATTAGGCTTCAAACTTTCCTTTTTTGATTTTGCATATAGTTACCCTTAAACACCCCTTAGTTATATACGCTGCATTTAATCATTAGTTATTATTAATCTCTGGCTCTCTTCCACAGTGTATCTATTGTCCTGTCTTCCTCCCCTCACCCCTACTGGTCAGAGCAGATAGCTGCCCCTCCCTGAGGGTGCTTGCTCATAGGAGGTCCCTTGAGCAAGCACCAACTCATCTGATTGTTGGGGTTTTTCTTGAATTTAATTTGAAATCTTTAATAAAATACTGACTTTATGTCATTGAGGTGACATAAAACTCTGGTCATGTTGTGTATGAATGTGTAACTAGCCAACGTCAAAGCCAGCAGTATAATAGTATAGCTGCTCTACTACTACTGTATACAGTGTACAAGTCACCATTAAGTTATATGCTCTCTGGGAGAATACAGACCAGTTAGTTGTAGTTAACTTTTAAGTTTACATTCACAGCATATGGCTGATTTGCATTGAAGTACTCCCCGTGGATACGTTTAAGCACATTTAAACAGCAAAACAGGACGAGCCAAAAAAGATCCAAGTTCAAAATTCCCGAGCATTGAATCCGACAGTGCAGTACAAATCAGATGAACTTCTGTCTTCAGGGAGAGGAACAATCCAATCCACATTGACCAGAATTCAAGTGCACTCCAGTATATTCCTGAAATACTAATTAAACAGTTTTCTTAAAACACACTATTAAGTGTACTGATACAACCAGATAAAGAATGGTATCTTCTACCTTTATCACAGCTGTAATAAGGCTACACACTTGTAGACAGTGAACAGTGTACAGCTTAATTAAGCTTCCTGAGAGTTACTGAGAAGCAAACAAGTACAACCCCAGGATGAGCACAAGAGGAGTGTTAGATGAAATCAGCTTTTTCTATTGGATCCCTCATTCGCTGGCCTTTTCTATAACCTATACACACTGAGGTATTACAATCGCAGCACATTTGATTTGCAACTTATTATCCTATAACTAACCAAAGTTTCAAATGCAAACTTCTTACAAAGTCAATACTGAAAGACTTGTGACTCCAGGCCTATTGATCACTATGTGCTGTGATTTATGATGATGTATTTTTTAAAGAAAGCCCTCAAGTCAGGCTGCTGCAGCATCGGCCGTGGCTCACGGCTCAAATCTTTATTTGCACTTACTTAAATGTAACTTGCATTTCTGAGGATGTGCATCTATGAGCATCTTTATTGCTGTGTGGAGCCCACTCATCACCACATAAACACCTTAATGAAGACTACTATTGGGGCCTGAATTACAGAAAAGGCGGGGAAGCACTTGTGTGTGCTGTATTATATTATCTAAGGGAAAGAGGCAGATGGAAAAGGAAGCTTTGATAAAGGCAATGATGTCAAGCTTTTAGTAGAATCATTGTCCTCCGAGCCTCATCAAACCATGGTGCACTGATGCACACCAAGCGCAGAGGAATCGAAGAGCGGGGGATTCTAACTTCATTTGATTGAATCTTACTCTGCTTTGTTTTTTTATTGTTGTTATCTGTGTGCCAATTCAGCCATTTTTCATTTAGCTCATGCACATTTTGGAACAATAAACAAACAATACAAATAAAAAAAGCAACAAACTGTTTTATCCTGCTGCAACAAATATTATGCTGGCTTAGTTATCTCTAAGGTGTTATTGTTATACAGTAGGCAGTGATACACAAGTAAACCTTAGTGGAACTAAACAGTCAAAGCTTAGCATCTATTCATTGGATATTTGCAAATATGCCAAAGTAACAATAAGATAGAAACTCCATCAGAAATGGATGGCTACACAGCCCACAGTCTGAGCCCTGTGGATTTACCTCGACGGTGTCTGTGTGTATTCTGTCTGTGTGAATAAAGACCAGCTGAGCAGCAGACTCAGGCAGTATTCACAAGGGCTTTCTCTTTTAGAGTTTGCTTTACGAAATGGGTCTGCACCTCTGGCATCCCACTGAGATGTTGTGCCAACGATTTCATCGTTATCTACTGCATATGAAAGCACTATAGATATGCTTATGTATAATACTGTAGCACAGCCACAGGAATAAGTCTTGTTTTAAAGTAGTTTAAATGTAGAAAGCTAAAAAAAAAAAGCCAATATGTATAATTCTTAGATCATGCTGGGTTTAAGTTCAACGTGAGGTCTGTAACGGTCATACAAGATATTGCAATTACTCACTGTTTCTCCGCGCTGGCCAGGGTGTCCGGGCAGCCCATCCTTGCCAGGTGGTCCCTGTCGGGTAGAAAACAAGACATACATTCACCAGGCAGCCAGGGACATTCATTGTTATCACACTTATATCTTAAGTGACAGCCCTTTGGTTGAGTAAAAGTTTTTTTTCTAAGCAACAAGTTTCATTACTACAATTTTGTGCAAATGGTTTGTGGGCAGTGTAAACATAATATTGAGAAAGGAAAAACCCTTGAGTATCTCGAAGTAGTTGAAGGGTATGCAAATAGGCTCAGGGTTAGAGTTTTTTTGTTTATTTTTGTGTGAAATAAACATCGTTACGGGCTGAGACGTGAGAGCCAGCTATGAATGTAACCGGAATCAATAGGTGGAAATTACCACTTGTCTCCTGCCTTGACTGGGTAGTGAGAAAATGAGCTCTGCTTCAATAACAGTTAGAGTAATGACCTCTGAACAGAATTAGGGATATTGCTATGTATTACTGCACCCTATGAATTCTTCAAATTGAATCAATTGTGACTTCTAATGTTTGCAAACAGGCTATTTTGCTATTGCAACACCGAGGAAGGGTAAATAAAGTAAGAGATTAGACACAGAGCCTTGCAAAACCACAAAGCCTCAGTGTAGATGCTTTTTTAGTCTGAGAGGCCAAGTGGCTTTCTTCTGTTCCAAGGAAGGAGAAATACTTACAGGGGGGCCTTTTGGTCCAGGGAAACCTACTGGTCCCTGTGGTCCTTGAGGTCCCTGCAATCAACACACAGTCAAGTTAAGGTTATGACATTATGCAAAAAGGCAAAACAAAACCTAAAAGTGAAAAAGTGTCAGGCTCTGGGATTGCTTATGGCTAATTCGAAACAAGGTTGGAGAAGTGGAGCTTTTCGAATCGAAAAACTAGCCTCACCATGAGGTGAGTAACTGTGCCTCAGGTCATAAATGATATGATGTGACTACTGGTAAGACTCGCCTCACTTTCTAACCACACAGAAAAGTAGTGAGAGTAAAAGTGTATCTGGAGTTTTTCTTTGCAGTGATTTATTTGTCCAGCTAACCTTAAACTTTCAGTAGCATGGATATTTTTTGAAATCCAATATTATATTGTTATAAAGATAACTTCAAAAAAAGTCCCTGTCTGATCCGACTAAATCAAGCAGACAACATCACAGGGAAGATTAGAATCATGGCAATAATAATAAGCCAAAAATACCTTTGAATTCTCCAAGTTCATCAACATGAACATTAACTCCAAATAAACTTTGTTGTATCCTAATATATTACTTTTCATTGTTGTAGAAAATTAGCTGTAGCTTATCAGGTAACAAATCTTCATCAATGTTGCTGCATATACTGTATGCTCAGCTTATATAATTAATGAGGGGTTGAAACCAGCTGAAAGCTAAACTGCATGTTAAAAAAAATCAGGGTAATGACTAAAAACTGTAACAAATAGTATCTTAATTAATTAAGGGGAAAAAGTGTCACCCACAATGCTACAAATAGAGACATTCATATTGTGGGGTTGTGTATCCGAGTTTGTAGAGTCAAATATGCTAAAGAAGGATTTCAGTTACTATACATTATTGAGTTAACAAGTGTTTAATTTAAGGAGATTTAACATAAATCGATGAAACATCTAATAGAAGTTTAATTTTCTGCAGTCTAATAAAAGCTTCAAAGCTGACTCGATCATTTAAGCTTAACTTTTAATCATCCTTATTCATCAGATTCAAATTTATTTCACCTCACTTGTCCATGTTCATAGGAGTTTAACAAAAGAGGACGTTCATACTGTTACAGAGTTCATGACACTACATCTCAGATAGCTTAAATATCAAAGAACTGTTGACAGCAGTCCATTAACATCTGCTTCAATCACTGTGCCATTACTGTATTAGATCAGTAAAAGAAGAAAACTTTAAGTCCGTGAAAGTATATCTATGATAAACATTTACCTTTGAGACTGAAAAAACTATTTTATGACTGATTAATGATGAAATCCCTGTACCTAGCCGAGGACAGGTAGGAGCAACATGTGCCATTATTTCATTTCTGTTGTTACCAACTTTCAACTTTCAGAAAAGAGGCTCAGATTTCCCGATCAACTAAAATTCATCACAGTGTGTCAGTACAAATAGTGCTGGTAGGTAAATGCTAATGCAAACAGAGCATTTGCTGCAGGTGCTTAACAGCCTTCCTTCTTTCAGGCCTTCACTAAATCAAGCCAATGTTTCTCATTTCTTTGATACACAACAAAATCAAATTCCACTAGAAATCTAACAAAACCTAATGAAAGTTATTAAATAAAGTGTCACTGCTGGGAATCTGTTTTTGTGCAGCAACTGCACACTGTTTACTTTTCCTTTGTTTTGCTGAGTAAGCCACCCAGCACTAAACATCTAGTTTTGAAGCGCTTTCTTTCCTTTCTTTCCTCCTTTCCTTTTGGAGTGTCAGTTTGAAATGCTGCAAAGGAGCAATTTACTTTATTGCAATGCTGGGAGCCAAGTGAAAAAAACACAAAACAAAAATGCTGCTGTCTGTAGGAACAATGATATAGCATTAAGGCAAAATCCCAGCTGACAACAACGTATAGAACAGAAGTCTTATTATAATATTATATGATGCCTGAATTGCCCCTCATTAAAAATGAAACAAACGATTTATCGATTGATCAACTAATTTCTTAATTTCTTAATTATTATTTATCCTCCTGTTGAACTAGAAAAGTAAAAGTAAGGCACAGCCATCATTTTAGTAGATGCCAGAGATCTACTGGGAAGAAAAAAAGCATATTATGTGTACCCTACTAGGTTAGCATCACTATTTATCTTTGATGCTTAGAATCCAGTTTGATGAGATAGACCTAATACCAACAATTACAAGTATATTTCTAATGCAAGGACAACAAAAACAAACTGGTATGGATCTAAACCTTGTGTGCTTTTAAAATGCACAACAGCCACTGCAGGCTCAGTGTGTTGGACTTACTCTCTCACCAGGTGGGCCAGGAGGACCGTCGTTGCCTGCTGTGCCCTTCAACACACAAAAACAAATCATCATCAGCTCACATTTTTAAAAAAGCAGCTCTATTTAATTATGTTCAAAATGACAAAGTAGCAATTTAATTGAAAAGTCTTGACTCTTTGTGAGTAGTGTTTTGTTGTAACGGCTATAGCATCAGAACCTTGGGTCCAGGTTTTCCTGTTGGACCTCTGGCTCCTCGAGCACCCCTGGGACCCTAAAGAGAGAGAGAGAAAAAAGTCATGTTAAGCAACAACAGTCTAGTTCAACAGCTATAATATATGCACATAATTTGACTGGAAGAATAATTTAAACGAATTAATGTCAACAATGTTTACACTAATAGCCCATTAATCACAAAAATATGGCGTGAACAGCACCTACCGTCGGACCTCTTTGTCCTCTCGGACCAGATTTGCCAGCAGTGCCCTGTTAGGTAACAAAATTTTTTTAAAAAGGCTTAAGCACAGATTCTGCTTGTCTGTCCTCATCCAGCATTAATCCACTTAACATATGAAACCCCATTAACATGTGTTCCACACAAAGCATCTCTTCTACATCGAGCAACAAGCAGAGAACAGTGTGTCCCCTGTTCAAGCAGAGAAAACACTGTAGTGACTCATTATTTCCTTTTAACTGATAAATAAACAATAATTTCTAATTACAGGACACAGTGCAATGCCATTTACCTGTATGGGCCTACTAAGAAAACCTTGAATTTAAAGTGTGATCCCATTAATAAATGTAAACGGGTTATATGGAAATATAAATAAAGAGTACAGGAGTTATGTTCATTGAAAGCAAATAATTTTTTAAGTAACTATTTGGCTTCTCACATCAGAAGAGACATTTTGACTTTGGCTGGATTGCTTTATTTCACAAAATAACCTCTGTGTGCCAAATAAAGCTATATATAAATAATACAGTTTAAAGTATCCACTTAATTTAATAAAAGATTTTTAAGCCAATTTATTTAATAACTCTTTATACTTTTAATAATCTTTATATTAAAGTGGATTTCAAACGAATACTCTCTCCCATTACCTCCACCTTTAATAAAACAAATGGTGTTGAGCTGGGGATATCTGGCTTACTGCACACGTCAGTGGTGAACGTGCAAATATGAAAACTCAAACAGCATCTCAGCAACTCTCCGAAACTGCGTGAGTGCAACTCTTTTTCAAGCCAAGAAATGAGGCCATGGGCTCAATGAAAGCACAATTGTTTCCGCACCTTTTGTTCTCTCCCTGACATTGATTTTGCTGCTGTTATTCATCTATTTATTTATTTATTTTTGTGCCAAGTCACCATGCAGATGCTTTGTAATGGGAATCAATTTTCTTTTGTGCTGCGCCGTGATGTCGTGGTGATTTTCATACACAAAAACTTAATGCATGTGTTTTCTTACCCTGCCTCCTTTCTCGCCATTGGCTCCTGGGAATCCAGGGAAACCGCTTGAGCCCTGTCGACAAGAGGTAGATATGTCACGGAGGGAAAGTACAGAAACACAAGAGAAGCTGTGAGGGTCAGCACATGCATAATAATTAAAGCTCATCCTGTATTTATCTGCACTGTTAACCCCACGCTCCTGTCAAATAGCCTGAATCTAGAGTTTGAAACATAAGGGGTTAAACAAGCTGTTCCTTATCTATACTGCACTATACTTCTTGTTAAAGAACATTTTCTCAGTCCATATAAAATAATTGACACACTGAAACAAGAGGAGGGAAACTTTACAACATGGCACAAAATATCTTTAAACACGAGACAAAGTGACATTTTCTGTAATCATACTGTGAACAGGGGGATTTTTAAAAAAGCTTACCTATTCTGCAGAGCCTCAAATGTTGCATTGGGGACATTCAACAAAAATTGAATCCATGGCAAACTCCATAAAGCAATAACACTAAAATTTTGCACTGCCAAAATAAAGCTGTGTTGTTTACTCATTTAGGGAATTATAGCCTTGTTAGTGACACCTTATTAAAAAGTGATGCCAATTTTTGAAAAATAACTAAAAAAAAATAAAAATAACCAGCGTGCTACATAATATGGGATGTTTGACAGCTGCGTTATTTCCAAGTAACCTGGCAAACCCGATGACTTGAAGTACCACAGCCAACAAAGTAAACCACCATTTAATATTTGTTATCTATTATTATCCAAGAAAAAACCCCAACAAAAAAACGTGATTTTCACAAACGTACCTTAGGTCCTTGTCTTCCAGGATAACCTGGCAATCCTGGGACACCCAGTTTACCCTGAGAGACATTAACACCACAAGTAAGCACAGGAATACAATTTTAGCACAACTGCAGTCAGAGCTATGTTACCTTTTCTCCAGCAAGACCAAGAGGACCAGATTCACCAGGGGGCCCAGCTCTGCCTTTAGGACCCTCAGGACCATCCTCTCCACGGGACCCAATCAAACCAATTTCACCCTACAATCAACAAATATATAACAACACATGGTTTCAATTTTATATATCTTAATTTTCCATCCAAATAGTAAAGATGCAACTAAACGTTGAGTCATCAGTGTTTTTATTTCAGTCAAGCTCCTCACCCGGTCTCCTTTGATTCCCATGTCCCCCTTGAAACCCGGGAAACCGTCCTCACCCTGAAATGAGAGAAGTTAGTGAATTTTCTGGCATTTTTGGGGTTAATTTACTATATTTTTGCTAAAAAAAAAAAAAGTTTAACTGTCTGAAATTGATTATTTTTTCTAAGAAACTCCCTGAAACTTTTTTTGAAAAGTTCTTTTTTGAAAATCTTTTAAAGCTTCAGCCTTCTTAGGTTCACCGTGTAAATCACAGGATTGACAGTGCTATCTGCTGGTCAGATAGTGGAATAGCACCTGCATGGAAACGTAAAGCTGTTGATATTTTCATCCTCTACATTTGCAGCAGTGCCCATTCACTTTTATTTGTGACTGTTTATATACCGATGTACCAAATTAGAAAACATGATATAATTTGCTCTAGTTTTAAAGACACTAGACACTCAGTATATCTACAATACGCCGAATGATGCTCGGGTTTATTGACTTTGTGAATAAATGGACACGATTGAGTTCATCCAAACTTCTTCCTCTGTTCTTTGAAACTTTCACTTGTCCATGTTTTCAACTCTCTGATGCATAATGCAGTACTGAGCACATCTGTTGCCACCAACTCGCATCGCAAAGACCACACGCACACACCTCAAGAAAAGCACATCCTTTATTCATAACAAACGCTTTCTCCTCGAGGTTTTGGCTTTTGGATCTCTTGCTATAAATAATTCAATAAAAAAATGATATGAATACCTGTCATTGTAGTAAGAACAACATCTCTCAGTCAGATAATAGATTTTTTTACAGTGACACAGCTGTATTGATCTTGAATAAAAGTTATGCCTATCTATATATAAAAAATATTAGTTTAAATTCTACATGGATACACGCACAGTTCAACACTTCAGAAACTGCTTGGAATTGATTGTAGTGGGCTTTCAAAAACATTCTAGAGCGTGACAGCTTTACATTCAACAGTGGATCGAGGGTCACTTTAAGAAAGTCTCCGTCTTTGCTGAAGAAGGCAATCGACTGACCTCTACATTCAGGCTCCAGCAGCTGTCCACTCCAGCTCAAAGGACTCAAACCAAAGCTGGGAGTGCCAGTAAACAGCCACTGTTGGAGAGGTTGACGTGCAACTATCTACTAGCTGTTCCCAAACATTATTTTTGATGCCTTCAGTTTTATCACAAGATGAAGTTTAGACTGACAACCTGCAATTCACTATGCCAACTTCCTTAACAGAAACCAAGGGAGTTATCCCATTGAACTGACTCCCATTTGGTTCTTTACTTTGACTTTAGCAATACGTTATGTATAATTATTAAGCTATTTTTGTTTATGTTTTATATCAAAAAAATTGTGTAAAATAATATATATATTTTAAAAAGACATATATACCTTCTCTCCCTTTGATCCCTTGAGACCACGGACACCATCTGCACCCTGTAGGACAGAAGCCAGAGATTAGACTGATGACAATGATGTCTAGCAGGACAAACTCCTGTAGAATAATTAAAAAACGTTTGGACGATCAAATACATGCCTCATCAAACATCATACCTTAACACCACGAGGCCCAGGATAACCAATGGGACCCTGTGGGCCTGATGGACCCTGGAGCAAAGAAAGAGTTTATGATTACTGGGGCTAACGCTTAGCAGATAAATGCAGATGGCATTAATAATAACTTGTAATCACATATTTAAATACCCGATTAGTGTCAATTTAAGATGGTTCGCCATTACAAATGCATCGTAAACAATCAGTGTTGGTCAATTATTGAACCAAACTAAACTGTAATATTAAATACTGGCACAACATAAGCTCAGTTAACAAAATGTTATGTGATCTGAATATGAATAACAATTAAAAAGTGAATGAATGAATAAATGAACAAATGAAAAAAATAAAAAAATAAGATAAAATTCTGTGACTTCAAAACACCTACTTGGGCTCCTTTCTCTCCAGGTGGCCCCTCCTTACCAGGATGACCCTGCAAAACAAAACAAAGTCTTCACAACGTGGTTAAAACTTGCAAAACTATTGAACTTAGTGAATGCTGTGACCTAATGTGTGTCACTGAGCTACGTGATGCAACCGTTTATGATGTTGAAGCAACTTCACAAAAAAGAACCCCAGTGTTTCTTTCTGAATTCATATTAAGATCAATTTCTAGCTTTTGTGCTGTCCTTCAAACACATGGCAAACAAACAAAAGAGTTACTATTTCAGAGCAAAGCTGAATTGTGTGCAATTGTAGTGCATTCACACAATGCTGCATTAATTATAAGGGTAAACTTGTGTGCTCTATGGTGCTTTTTTGCAAACAATAGCATAGTATATTAGCAGATATACTACTACAAGTACAAGTTTTTCTAGTAATAATATTAAATTAGATATTTGTGTGATGGCCACTGATGAAGTAAGGTTTATCGTACAGACAGACAGGTTGGATATAAACTGCCCACAAACATATGGGATCCTTTAGCCTCTGACATTCCCCGATCTGAAGTGTGACATTGACGTAGAGGGCTGTAAATCACCAGGCTCTGGTGCCTGAGGCCAGCTAAGGCTGTCTGCCTGTTGAACTTATACACCTCTCCAAGTAAGGGCAGTGAAGGAGGTATGACATGAACAACTACGAGTTCGAAATAACAAATCCCGTAGGCTATTTATCAAATTTCTGGTGATGGAAAATGCCACGAGAGATGTCTGAGGTACAGTTCTGCCATGCTGCACAAAAAGGATTACATAAAAATCAAAATATTGTCCATGTGCATTTTTGAAGCACATAGCTTGCACAACAACTTCATTTATAGTCTGAAATGCATATGAGATATTTCAAGAAAAACAAACAAACAAAAATGGGGGCCATTTCCAAAAATCATTACCAACAGACTGAAGGTATAACACAAATAAGTCAAGGAGTCACTGTATATGTGTGCATCTGTGCGTGCGTCTGTCTGTTTTCTTAGCAATCTACTTTCCACTTGGTGGGTTTACTGCAGAGGATTCAATAGAGAATACTGTTGTTTCATGTCATGTGAATGAATGGTTCTTATTTTACGGTATAAGCTTTTTATTTTTTCTGCTTTCACAACTTCTGATAACTTGCAGGTGAGACGTGTGAGACGAATATTCTCAAAACCACCTCCACATGTAAATTTTCAATCTGTGTGAGTTATGGCCACCACAATTTTACAATGTTCCAGACATGGTTCCTGACTTTTAAGGGGAAGCATGTAACTAATTTAACTTGGGTTTTGGTTTGATTTTTTATTAATGACTGCACTTTTTGTTTGCATACTTAAGAGCAATTTTTAGTAAAAATGTCCATTTCATCTACTCAGCACCCATAGTTAAATTCTTAATCTATGGGAACTAAAACTTTCCTTTATTTTTGCAAAACAAATAAAGGAAAGGCTCTCAAAGTGGATTGTCCACAAACTACACTTTGCATGTCTATTGTTTCGCTAATCCTCAATGATCTCGTAAGTACATTAGCTGTGCAGCTATCTTTGAACTTGGTGGACAAGTGCACAATTGCCCCATATTTAAACGGCAGATTCAGTACTAAACTACTACTAATACTAGTACAAAATAAAAAGTAAAAAATAGCACCCGCAATTTTAGTGAATATTAAATGAGTAAAGTGGTGTTAGATTATCTTGTTTGTGGGATATGTATGTGTGTAATATTGATATAGAGTATGCATGTGTATAGGTCACAAGAGCACTCACAGGGGGCCCATCAGCTCCAGGTAATCCAGGCAACCCCGACCTGCCATGAGGTCCCTGCATGGGGAAAAGAAAAAGACAGATTTAAAAAAATGTCCAGGATTCTTATGAAGATCACGTGCAGGTTCAAATAAGCTAAATGCAACTTTTTGACTTTAATATAGATTCTTAGTTTTGATGAAAGAAAACTCAAGGAAAAGAAATTCTATCATAAACAAAAAATAAATAAACTGAATTTAAATTTTAAAATGTAGTTAGATAAATACAACTAAGCTTCCTTAACAAAGAGACATGACAAAGAAGCATGCAGTACATAGCATACTTAGCATGAATCTTGCTAACCTGCAGATACCAAATTTGCCTTATTTTAACAAATAATGCAAAAGTTACATCAAATCATGGATCTTTATATCTTATATCAAATACAGTTTACTGATTCGGCAACTTAATAATTCCTCGCACAGGACTACGTTTTTTTTGTACCAACAAACATTTCATTCACCATGTACAAACCGTAATGCTTTAATAATAAGCTTTCAAATAATGAAGACAGAGATAAACACACTTTTTCTCCAGGTGGTCCAATGGGGCCTTGAGGACCAGGAAGACCCTGCAAAACAAGAGACAGATAGAGATGAGAGTCGATATAGCAACAACAGGCATGCTCAAACACATGCGCAAGCTGGATAAACTGAGGAGTTTATTGGAGCTGTAAATAGTTTAGCTGGTAAAGAAATGTTAAGCCTGTGTGTTTAAGTGTGCTTGTTCTTTCTAAGTGGGGTATATTGGCCCTTAGCATGCTTGCAAATCCTTAAATATTTGTTTATGTGCTCCCATATATGCATTTCTGAGTCCCTACCTGCCATTGCCCTTTATATTTGTTGGTTTGGTTGTGTCTCTGGTGTCCTTGTTTCCCATGCTTTTGTCTTCATGTCTTTCAGCATTAGTTATTTATCTTTTGGTTACTTTCCGTTGTACTGTGAAAGTTCGTCTTCCCTTTTGTCTTGTATTTTTACTTCCCACCTTTGCTCCTTTGCCTTCTATGCCTGACAGTCGGCTCATGTGCCTTTTTCCCACTTGTGTGTCATTTTTTTAAACCAATGCTCAGTGTATACAGAGGCTACAAGCAAGCTGTTAAACTTGCTTAGGAAGAATCCTAACAGAGGGAAGTGACACAGAATCTCTCTGAGTGGCAGCCATAATAACCCTTAAGAAAAACTGGATGAATTGTCTAATGACTAAGGAAAGGTGCTCCAGTGATTCTTTCATCCCCTCCTTCAGCAGTAGATAGACTAGACCAATCCTTTTATGAAGTGAAAGGAGATAATGCCCTCCCATTATTCATAGCGACATAATACGTGAACATCATTAACTGCGATGAGCATCAGTGACATGTGGCAGCTAAATGTTCATTAGTAGTGCCGTTTCTATTTGATACCAAAACGTGCTGATAAAATTTGAACCTTCAATGAGAGGTGACCTCTCAGGTGAACATTATTTGTATTTAATGATGAGTTCGAATTCCGTCCTTTGTAACAAAGTGATATTTTTCACTGGTTTCTCTCTTTCATAAGACCTGCATGTAACAGCACAGTAATAATAATAATAATACATTTTATTTATAGGCGCCTTTCAGACCCTCAAGGTCACCTTACAGTAACACGTAAACATACCATAAAAAACATAAGAAAAATGTATATATAGCAAACATGGTAGATAAAATTTAGACATAAACAGTCATAAAAGTATAAAAGCAAATATAAAAACTGAGCAAGGTAAAAATGGCCTAAGAGAGATCAGGTGTATGCAATTCAGTAACACTGCGTGAGGCATCTAAGATGTATTTTGTGTAGTCCATCTTTGAGACACTGTTTCACCACATCAGACCCACATCAACAACATGCGCTGCCACATTATTAAGCTGTCTGAGATTCTCTGACCGCTGCACTTCTCTTTTCCAAGGTCCTTATGAATTCTGCCTCACACTTTTCTTTGACCTCATAATGTTTTTCACTGAAGCACAACATAACACTATCTGATATGTGCTTATATATTTATGTGTGTGTGTGTGTCAGCTTGAAGCAACAGTTGTAGAAGCTTTGCAGGATTAAACCAACACAAAGACAATGAAAACTAAACCAAACAAATAGTTCTTTTCCTAAGATAAGTCCATGGAAAATATCCCTGCACTGCACTTGTCTTTGCTTGTTTCAGGTGCAGTGATGACACCTCGTGATTGATTCGTTCACCTGTGTCCCAGGGATTCCCTGCTGCCCGGGTGGGCCTGGCTCTCCTTGAGGTCCCTAAAAAAAACAAGAAGACTGTCAAAACTAGACAAGAAACATTATTCCCGGAGCAACTCTCAGAAATACAGTGCAGCTGAATTACACCCAGTGTGGCACTGTTAACAGGTCTGTCGCCTGGACTATTTACTCCCCAGATCACAAAGAAAAAACAATGATATCTCAGGGGATACGTTATAGAAGAGTTTAATTAACTAATTGAAATATTTTGGTATGCCTACTTTTCCCAATCTGCTTCATATACTCCAATCTGGATTGCCTTTTTACTGAGCTTAATGTATTTTACTTTGGTCCAAAAAATTCCACTCTTTCCTAAAATACCACAGCATGTTTACTTAGGGGTCCAGGACAGAAATAAATGAAAGAGAGGCTATACTCTTGGTGGACATTTAATTCTCAATAGCAGCAAAACGTATTAATAACACATTTCTGTAAGTTGTTGTTATTTATATATATTTATCTTAACATAATGTGACTTTTAACACATCTTTAAGATATAATGATCACAGCAGACTCACCACTGAGCACTGAACCTTTGATCTCACAGCTGTGCATCCTACAACCTAAAAGTTAACTTTAACAATGCGCACTGAGTAAAAGCATCTGTGTAGTTCAGCCCAGGGTCTGAAGATCTGCAGCACTAAAAGCTGATATGGTCACATGTTGGTGACTATGATAAAGAGGAAGCTGTGTTTGTACCATGTTTCCTTTTGGACCTTGAGGACCATCAACTCCAGCAACACCCTGCAGAGGACACATTAAACAAGATTCGTGACCGATCATATTAATTGCAGGCAGTGATACTACATGGGGACATGGTAAAAGTCAGAGTACGTACAGGTGATCCAGGGGGTCCTGGAGGACCACGAGGTCCCAGCAAACCTCTTGGACCCTATGAGAAACAAACGAGTTCAAGTAAACTGAGAATTGTTTTATGGTCATAATATTCATGAATAATTGTCAGAGGGGCACTACTGCCCCTGCTGGATGCTTGTGTTAGCTTTTTTAAATGACTTAAGGAAGATCATGTTGCAGCTTGTTGTAATTTCATAGATCTGGGATGGCATGATATAATAAAACCAGGAGCCTTACACTCTCTCCAGCTAATCCTCGAGGCCCAATCTCTCCATCCTCGCCCTGAGGGAAGAAACAGACAGAATCAGAGAAAATGAAATATAATGATCTTTACTGAACTTTTAGCGTTTATCATATTAATTCAAATAAACCAGACCTGGAAGTAAACATCTTGTATTATATATTAGTAATCATCACTTTTAATTTTAGGTGCTTAAAATCCTCTATCAGTTACAGCTTATGTTAAACCACTGCAAACATTACTGAATGCACCAACAGCCAGGAGTTGGTTAAGGTAGTTTCATAAGAAGAAAAGGTTAGACACAAGCTCTCCTCGTTCCCAGTTCCCAGTCTCAACCCAGCTGCTGCTGCCTGATGGCTGAGCTGGTGAAGCACATCTGATCTAAATAAGTATGTTGGTGATGCATCTCGGCTGAGTGCAGGTATTTGTGAGATAAAAGAGGAAGCATTTACTCTCTGTCCATCCTCTCCAGGGGCACCTAGGGGTCCCATTGGTCCTGGTTCTCCCTAAGAAAAAGAAGAAAGAGATCAGAAAGGCACACAGGTCGAGGTTAGTGTCTCACATTATGATGTTTTTTATTTATTTTGTAGAATTTTCTAGTTGGAGCTTTTAATTTGAAAACTACGTTAGTGTCCTTTCAAACACTGGTTACTTTTTTGTTTCTTCATCCTTGCATACTAAACACATTATGTTTTCACTTCCTGCTGCATCTCACTATACTGTAAAAGCCTTCATACCAAACCTTTGATGCTATAAACCATTGCTGGGAATGAACCAAATACGACATCATAACACAGATTTCGAATAACCAGGTGACAGGCAGGATGGCGTACTCGACAGTGATTTCATTCGTAATTTTTCAATGTACAAACCAATTACCGAGTTTCAGTGCGTGATTAATGCAGGTACATTAGTGGAAGCCATGTAGCAAATTATAAATTGTTAATCCATTTTCCCCTCTTGGCATAACAGTTCTTCACTCAGCACACTGAAATTTAAGGATGTTACTCAACATGATCTTAGAAAGATACTGAAATTCCAAACTACATCACCCACTACAGCCAACTAAAAGAGATTGAAGATATCCAAACCTTTGGTTATTATTGTAATCTGAGACGGCTAATCCTGTATAACTGAGAGAGTTTGTTTTAATGCCAGTTTTGTGACTTATCACACGAGGAAGCAGTGTTTTGTTCAACTGCTCAAAAACATCTAGAGTTTTTCAGTTTCTCAGGCAAACAATGCTCTGTTTCATATTTACTCTCAGCGGATAAATCTCACAGCTATTCTAAATCAGAGAGATCTGCAAAAGGAGCAGACTGCACATAATTTAACATATGAAGTGCCATATTATGCTCACCCTGTGTCCTTTTTCACCAGGCAGCCCAGGAAGTCCATCAAATCCTCTGTCACCCTGTAACAAAACAGTACGCAATATTACAAAAGCAATCTTTATATGGACAAGAGCACTTCCACTATTTGCTCTTTTCTAGTGAAATAAACTTTAAATGTTACGTAGCAGCATTTGTACCTTAGAACCTGATTCTCCAGGCATCCCACGGGCACCATCAGCTCCAGCACGACCCTTAAAACAGAAGAGAGATTAAAAATATGAATACAGATTTTGATACTGCGGAGACGTTCAGAACATAACTATTGGATTCTAGATAAGTAAGATAATAATATATTTTTTGTTATATCTGCTTTAAAAACACACACTTTTCTATTTTGTATTTTGCTATCAGTCTCCTTTTTCATTTCTGTAGAAAACTACCAGCGATTACGTTCTATTTATATCATCAGATAAAATGTCAATATTTGTTTTTACTCTTCCTGTGAACCAGTTGGCTTCCTGGATGTTGCAAATTCTTACCGATAGATGAAGAAAATGAGTATTTGTTTGGTTGTTATAATCAGTAAATAATGAAGTAAAACCAAAGAATATGTTTATTTGTCAGATTTGACTCGTTTTTGAAGGGCAGCTTACATTTCTCTTATTATCTCTATCTCCTCCTTGCCTCACTAGCTTTTAGGGAAAACATTAGAAATGACAGCGCAAGATACATTTCATCCACTGCATCCGTACATAAGTAGCTTGCATACTATTTATTTAATTAAGCAATATTTAATCACATTTTGTGACATTAAAACCAGCTAAAGTCCTGCATTTTAATTAAGCTTGTATTACTAACTTGCAAATGACTGGTTTATGTTTATTAGTATCCAATTAGGTCACGATGTTTGGCCCTGCAGAGGGACTGAACCGTGACACTAATTGCGCCCTACATTCATAGTCAGTGTTAATGTTTTGGCATTTTCAGACAGATTAACTGCCCAGCCATTGATCCGAGGATTGGAGGAACCACAGACCTTTAAGCACATCTCAAGCAATTGTTTGTTGGAGTGGAAATAAGCTTCTCAGCTACTGAGGAGAGACGACAAGTACAAACAACCACACAACAAACACAGAGGCATGCAAGCACACACACACACTGCAGTGCGAGTGCTGGAGGTGAGTGAGTTCACTCACCCGCTTGCCTGCTTTGCCAGGCTGCCCTGGAGGACCTTGGGTGCCACGAGGACCCTGTAAAAGCACATGAGGACCAGTTTGGTGATCAGCAGCACTATTTGTTTCTCAGTTTGTGTGAAATGTTTTCACCCAGTCATTAAGTCATAACTTATCCCTCACCTGAGGACCATGGTCTCCACTTTCACCTTTCAATCCAGAAATGCCAGGTGGACCCTAAAGTAAGGGAACACAAACCAAGCATGCTTATATATACATATCTTTTCAAGCTTTTTTCACACGCAGTTTCCTTCAGGACAGATTACGGAAAACAGTTCTTTAAAAAAAACAGCAGATGGCGACATTTTACAGCAGTCAAACCATACACCAATGCTCATCAAAATAAACATCACTGCACCGATTATTTTTAAGCACAAATTGGCACATGTGATATTATAAACTGCAAGACACTCCTATCAGATTTTGAATCATGCATTATATGCACCTGGCTTAAACGCTGATCTTAATTTGCTGCAATTTATTTTCAGCTTCTAAACGCTTTGTGCCAAGTTAGAGTTCAAACTTATTTGCAAGACTAGCCTGATAGCTCCAGGTCTAGCTGGCACCAGAGGCCTAAGATTACACATGCAGGTACAGTGATAGATCTGTGTTTTATCTGGCATTCATCTCTGGGCAAGTCTTTTGTAGGGTCTTTTCCTGGAGATAAGCTGTGGATCTTGTATCAACAAGCCCAAGAAAAAAAAGTTTGCCCGGTTGCAATATGTAAAGCAGCTGTTAATACACGTGTGTTTTTCCTCTGTTTTACTGAGCAACAAAAAAAAACGTACTACTCTGTATTTGATTGTACTTTCTTCTAGTACCAACAGTACAAAGAAAAATGCACAAGCAACAAAAGAAGATATTTTATAATCCAATCCAATAAAACACTGCATTTTTAAAAATATGCATTTGATTAACTTAATCTTGAATACTTGTTCCAGATATATACAATGGCTGTAAATGACAACTTTAATGAATGCAATCAAACACAAAACTATGAATAATAGATACATTTAGAGATTGAAAAAAAAAAAAAAAGAGATTGAAAAGCTGTGTTGCAGCATAAATTCCACTGGATAAATTCTCACTCACCACTGGCCCCGATCTTCCCGTCAAACCCATTGGCCCAGGGGGTCCTCTCATAGCCAGCTGCAGGTATGGGCACAGACAAGAGCAAGGTCAAATTTCACTGAGGCAAAAAAACCATTCATAATACTTTTTGCAAACCACATAAGCAGCACATAACACATATCTTTATGCATTTTCCAGAATTTTCCTTCCCATTTTACATATTTTGATAGTCTGTTTTCTAGTATCCTGGCATGTCTGTACTTAATAATCCTTTTTTTTGGTCTTGGTTAAGAAAGTTGTGGCACTGCTCGCACTACATGATCACTACATCCTATTCTGAGATGCCTCTCATCTGGACTGCAGTAAACGTTCTTTATCATCCTCCGGTTGCTGTCTCATTGTGATAACTTATGTAGTCGACAATTTACATTTTAACAGTTAATAATCAGATTTAGCAATTATTCGGTTTACCTGTTCAGTTATTGGGTCTAAAGTGAATTGTGCCCATCTCCTCTCCCATAAAGATGCAAAGACTACACCTGTTTCTTAGCCCACCCGCAGACGCTGAGCCCCTGAAGTATTTTTAACAGTCTCTCCTGCCTGTCCACCTGTTCAAAGTGGCCTTTTCATGCTGTTGCTCTTTAGCCCACTCGGCATGTCTCCTTTTAGCCCCACAAGGACAACAAAATGCAGCGCAACCCCTCCTCACCAAAATGCTGTCTCTGTCTTCCTTCCCCTCCTTTCCCCCTACAGCTCTATGTAGCCAGCAAGAGGGGGGTAGGGGTTTGTCCACAGCCTTTTGGTTTCCTTGTGGCTTTTAAAATGTTGTTTCTACTTACTCTAGCCTGTGAAAGGATCGCCTGCGCCTGGGCTTCTTGGGCCGACACCACTGGACCCTTCTCACCATCCCCGCCGAAACGGAACTGTTGGACACACACAGACAGCGCGTTTTGTTCAGCTCACTCTGTCATCACTACGCAATATCTTAAAAATGATCCTGGTTATGGATATATGATAAGTTTGGATGGAATGTAGTTCTGCTGTATGAGCGCTTACTGGAAGCATCAGCATGGTACCAGGGGGCCCCGGCAAACCGTCAGCACCAGGCAGACCAGGGCGTCCAGGAGGACCCTGTGATACAGAAGAGGCAAAAAATTATTAATAGCATCAACATTGAAAACAAATTATGGCACGTGAAAAAAGTGTAAAAAATAAATTTCCATAGCTGGTTATGTTTATAACATCTAACCATTAGCAAATCAGTTGTGGCAAAAGCTCTCTGGCAGTTTCCTGTGGGCTTTGTCACATCTTTGTCGCCACTGTCGCCAAAGTGCTTGCTCATAGGGGGGTCATAGGATTGTTGGGTTTTTCTCTGTATCTATTATTGTGCGATCTACTGTACAATATAAAGCGCCTTGAGGCGACTTTTGTTGTGATTTGGCGCTATAGAAATAAAATTGAATTGAATTGAATCTTTGTATGTACTACCATTTATATTTTGGCTGAATTTCAAGAATTTATGATGGTACATATTGCTAAAATGAATCAAACACGAGGGGGCGGAAAGCAAATTTATACAAAATATAAAAACAGAATTATCTATATGCTCTGCACTGCTGAAAAATAGACCTAACCAAGAGATTTTCATCAGGGCACCCTGTGACTCTGTGTATGTTTATTTTTTTTGTTTATTTATAAGGAACCCCATTAGTTTCCACAACAGTGGTTGCTAGTCTTCCTGGGGCCCAAACCATCAAACACCACCGAATAAAATGTTACACAATGAGTTGGATGCAAAATGTCCACATAATTTGGCTCTTACATCCACAATAAGGTTTTACAATTCTGAAAATGTAAACATGTAAATATTAAAAATTATAAAAAACACTCAAACAAAATTCACAATTTCCATTACAAGTGACATTACCCTCTTACAATATTTACAAATAAATTAAAAACTGCCTAAATAGGCTTTTAGGTGATTTTTAAAATTATGAATAGAAGCCAATTCTCTAATTGCATAAGGCAACTTATTCCACTGAAAAGATGCTCTAAATATAACAGAGTTTTTCAAAAAGTTACTTTTAACTCGAGGAGTTACGAAATTGTGGTTAGTTGAGAATCGTGTAGCATGATTATGTATTTAATATGTATTATGTGTGTGTTTTTGTGACACTTAGACAAAATGTGAACGCAGGGAGGACAAAATGATTGCCTTTACTAATTTGCTGGGTGTCTATAGATTTTAACTCAACTGCATAGTTCATGTTCAAATTAAGGCTCTGGTCAAAGATGGGTGTACACTGACCCTCACTGAGTACCTTTTTTCCTCTTCCCAGATTACAGCCCTGTTTGACATTTTTTACATTTTCTGTCTATCTGTAACTACATAATAAGTATCTTTATCTGAGCTACAAAATTAAAATTTTTACCTGACACACTGATGTAGCTAGTGTGGCTGTAATCACGTGTCTGTGTGTGTCATCACGGCAAAAAGGCAGACGCGAAGATACCTGCTATACCAGGATTCACAGCAATTTGCTGGGTGTTTGTTTGTCCATATGTCTGTAGACAGGCTGTGTCAACAGCATCAAAACTATACTATTTACATTCGGGACACTGTTTATGTGTATAGATGGCAGCAAGAAGATGTCAACTTTACACTATATAAAGACTAGTTTGATGTTGGACACACAAAACTACTGAATCTCTACTCGGGTGATTTATTACTTTTTTTGCTCTTTAATCTTATATTGTGCTATTTCTATTCATATCATTAACATAAATGCTTAATTGCACAGATACTAGGAGTGTCCATTGGTAAGCAACACAACCATCTGCAATCCAAAACTAGCATCCTTTTTCCATCTTTTCTTTTTAGCCGTATTTGTGCACATGTGTGAGTGTGCTGCAGAACTGTGGAGCAGTTGGATTTTAGACTTTTATAACAATACTTTACATCTCAGGTAGAGTCTCACTCACCTTGGCTATTGTTGCTTATGCTAATGATGAGCAGCAAGGAAGTGAAAATAACAGCTCAAGACTATTTCTGTCTACTGACAATAATCTATTAATACACTTTCAAGTGCACTATTGTAGAAATGAATGACTGTCAGAGTTTGGATGTGCTAAAACTTGCATCTCTATCCCAGAGACTGCTTTTAACCATTCTTACAACAAGAAGTTTAATTTCAGTGAACTGTGTGTAGCACAAGTAATGCCCCCAAGATCACTAGTGTTTGATATTCATATTAACTATTAATGGTGAGTTCATTCAGTGTTATTCTCAATGCAGTTTTCAATGCAATTAGCGTGCTATAAAATTTCTATTCCTCACACTGCCTTCCTTTCACATATAAAACACTGACACAGATCATTATTCTTCAACGCGTAAATGAAGTCCACCAATAAATGAACCTATAACAAAATAATTTCACTAATTTGGAGTGTCTATTAAGCTGTCCAGACATTCATTTTCTGAAAGAGTGTAATCGGAAAGAACATAGTTGAATTCAGAATTCAGAGTAAATCCACATAAAAAACTATGAGCTTGGAGACGTAAATGATAAACCTACCCTGTCACCAGGATCTCCAGAGGTGCCTGGGGGTCCTTGTAGGCCTGCGGGTCCTGGAAGACCCTGAATAAGCAAAACAAAGTTAGCAGAGTTCATAACGTCGCATAATTAGGTCTCTTTTTTTCCCCAAAAAATATACTCACTGCTGGGCCGGAGGGTCCTGGTTGTCCTTCGATTAGCATGCCCTTAAAATACAAGCAAAGTGTTTATCACCACAAATAGTGGGATATTCAAAAGCAGTAACATAGATAAGTTCCAGATTAGATAATAATCGGAAAAAATTGTGTTCTGGAGATGTTTAGATAGCACTGCAATGGGATCTTTAAAGAGTATATAAATAAAATAAAACGGTGGTTTGGGTTTGACTCTATTTCGTTTGGGTTTAATATGATTTAAAGTTCTAATAAAAGTGAGACTGCTCACTCTGAGAATAACATTTTTCTAAAAATATGTGTACCAGGAAAGTGATAACAAGTCATAATGTTTGGACAATTATCGACTTTTTGGACCTTACAGGTTCAATCACAGCCGGCTCGCCCTTCTCTCCCTTCTGGCCAAAGCCTGCTACGGAACCAGCGACCTGCAGTTACAAAGCAAGAAAAGTGGTGGCAGTTTTATAAATGTCGAGCTAAACCATGGAGCAGTTATACTCCACAGGTACAAACAGCACTAGACTAAGTAAATCATGGATAATACAAAGCGAGACATTAACAAACACTAACAAAGAAGAAGGGTAGTCCTCATGAGCGACAACGGACCTCTGCATGCTTGAAATGGAGTCGTGCTGTCATTGCATCGTCACTGAGCAGTGTGGTTAATAAATGATCACCCAATATAACATACCAGCGGTTATCTATGTAAATTTAGTATATTTTAATTTCCCATTATTTTTCCAACATTGCAATTTAGCAAATACACATGAGTAGCTGAGCACAACAAATGTATAATATGAGTAAGTTCTTCCTTATGGAGGTGGAGAAGGTGTGGTGAGATTAGAAGGTGCTAGTCTGGGTGAGCTGTGCGTGAGATGGGTAGTAAAAAGGCAGATAAGGCCTCATCCTAACATGCAGTATCAATACCCAAAGGCGCACAGACACATAATGCACTTAATGGAGTCTGGTTGTGTACATTTAGCACAAAGTTGGGGCCAAATTTTCCAACATAGACACAAAATGAGGAGTTATGTTAATTTATATGGTCTTTATACTGACTAAATAACATACTGTGACAAACTGTTGATTAGTAAAGTCTGCATGTTCTTTACAACTGTGTGGGTGCACTATGCAGACAGCTGCCTACGATTTATAGGCTAATTGCAGTCCACAGTGAGACGAGCAGAGAGAGGGATCACAGCCAGCTGCTGAAAGATGAGTGGGTAGGGAGGTGCAATAGGCCTTGTTTGGTATCAGTGGGTGTAGGCTGGGTCAACACACACTGATTAAAAGATGTGTATGGAATAAGTGTCTGTGCTATGTTAAATAGAAATCCACCTTAATAACAAAAACTATAGCGAAATAGATGCATGCATAGTCCCCATGACCGCTGAATCACCAGACACACACTGTTGAAACAGCAGCAGATCACCTGATTCCACACTTAACATGTCAATGACGCATTTCCCATGCCAAGCAACGAACAAAGAAGACGTGCACTGAAGGACTAAGTGAAACCACGACACACAGAGTCTCTAATGCATGCTGTTCATGCGCACACCCGTCAGTCACCAGGTCCGGGTGTGATACTTACAGTACTTTCCGAAACATCGGTTTCAGCAGCAACCCCAGGCCCCACCTCATCATCGTAGGTCGCCTCAGGTTTAGGCAGGGCTGTGCCATACTCATCATACGCCCCATAATCATACAACCTGCTGTCAACCTCGCCCAAGTCATACTGGTTTAGGTCATACTCCTTAAAGTCATATGCGTCCGCACCAGTATCCAAGGTGTCCTGTGCTTCTGCAACAACGGTGGGCTCTGGAGCAACGTGAGTGGCCTCTGTGACATATGCACCGACAACATCCTCCTCCACAGCCTTTCATGTGTTAACCAAGCCAAGGGGGTGGGGGTAATAGTGAGCAACCAAGGAAATGACAATGTTAGTTAAGCGACTGAGGTAAAATAATCCATTTTAAGATGTTATTAAAGAAAATTGCAAGTTCATTCAACAGGAAATGCAGAAAAGAAAAGAAATGGTAACACTTCACTTATTTTGAATACCATATTGTCAATCTTAGATTATCTTTAATGTGAGAAAAACAACTACACTCTTTTCACTCTTCAATATATCACTCCATTTCAGCCAAGTACTGTGATATATGTATTTCAAGGAATAAATAAAGTGTTACCATGATAACAAAACATAATCATTATCAGTTTGGCAATCATAGATATAAAGAAAGTGCTTGATGTTATCCGAGCCTGCTTTTCTCTCTCATCGTATGGCCGTTCTGTAAATGGCATACTGATGCAAAAAGCAAAGAAAGGCTCAAACAGATGTCACTAAAGACATCAGCAACTTGCAAAAACATCAAATTATTTGAAGTGAAGTAACTGAAACGCAAATAAAATCAAAATTAGCAAATCAATTTCTATTAAAATGTTTTAGCCACAGCGATTTTCACCACAACCACAATCACCTGGCACAATAGTGCTTTTCAAACACAGTGGTGATTGCTGTGGATTTAGTTCTAGAGCAAGACAAAGTGGATGCAATTACACTTGCTGTGGACATTTAGTCAAATTAGGTGTTCAAAATAGCTCGAATAATCACATCAACTTTGTCAAAAACTGCAGTATACAATGCACAGTCATAGCTGGCTGTGAGAGTTAAGCCTTTTGATCATAGTTCTTTTCAAGGTAATAAGAACAAATAGTGACCAACACAAGGCTCATGTTGTGATGGACAACAGGAAATTTTGTATTTTGTTTAGCAGATAATCTCTGCTAAATAATATTTACAATCAGTATTTTTGGATGACACAGCTTTTGCCATACAAACACACACACACACATATGTATATATATATATATATATATATACACACACACACGTATATATACACGAGCTAACCAAGCTAACCCATTGACGCCTTGCAGCCCCGTGAACGGGGCAATCCGCGTTAACTCACTAATGGAGATTTTCCGCATTAATGCGGTTACAGCGTTAACGTAATTTTTATGAGATTAACACTGACAGCACTAATATATATGTATATATATGTTTGTGTGTGTTTGTGTGTGTGTATTTTTGTTTTTAAGCATTTAAAATTATCCTCTGTCCATCAGTTCAAAGGTCAAAAGACAGAGATTCACTGACTTGAATCTCCATGTCTTTGTCATATCATACCAGGCACTTCCTTGGGTAAAATCCTGGTTCATACTCCCCAAAATAACTAACACAGAAGTGAGTTGAAAATTACCTCATAGGGTCCACTCGTGGCAAAGGGGGACTGAGTGTGAGTACCATCTACAGTTCCGTAGTCAATGTCTGTATTGTAATCTCCTTCTAAATTGTTTATCTGAGTCATGTTGAAAAAAGCAAAGAAGAATAAAGGTTAGCATAAAAGCTCAGACTACAGGTTATTTGCTGAGGTCTTCTCAAGCTGACTGAAGTCGCTGCTACCTCTACACTGAGAAGGTTAGCGAGGCTGAAATCTGCCATCACAGATTTTCCCTTCAGAATTCAGGGCGGGAAGATCTTGATGGGATGTTCTCTAATCTCGAAATGAATTTTTACCCTAATATCGCCTCGGTGTTGCTCCGGTGCTGTAGCCTGGTAGCCAGGCATCTGACGTTTCTTCTTAGTAGAATACTTTTTAGCTTTTAAGGGCTTGGGCTTAGTTTTACTGGGGGGCTTTCTGGTCATCTTCTTTTTCGAGGACAGACTACGTTTCTTTCTCTGGAAGAGGTGACGGTGATAAATAATACCAAACATGGAACATCCGAAAATGGAAATGATTTGAAGCCACAGTCCTTGATTGATGTACAGTATTTTTTCAATACAATTGCCAGTGTTTCCAGAAGCAGCTGGATACACAGTACTTGGTCTGCACGTATCACTTTACATATTGTTCATGCAGATCAACTAAAAAGGGCTGCAACTGGAGCCCTGATGATGTTAATACTACTGCGTGACAGTTGGGTAGAACAGGGTGCTGTACAACAATCAAGGACTGAGCTGTTCATGTGACACACAGGAATGATTTTAGGACACAGTCAGGCACAAGCGCACAAAAAACAAATAAATAAATGCATAGATATGAAATCCACAGAAGAGTACAGAGTTGCTGATATTCCACAGTGTATACAGTACTTTCAAAGATATGCTGGAAATTCACTTAAAGCAGATGGCATTCCAAGAGAAGGCTGTAGACAGACAAGACAGGACTAGCACACTGTGTATGTTTGCATCCACATTCAAATTTACACCTGCAGTACTGCACACTAAGGGCATGATCTCAATATTTTAATGTCGCAGGGCAAGTCGACCTTTTTAGCTTTGACATGAATGTAAACATAACAGTGGGACACGGAGACAATACACGAAAGAACCAAAATCTAAATGAGACAGCACAAAAACATCTTGTCCTTCGCTTTTTCTATTTACCTGCGGCTCAAAATCATCATAGGTTGGACTGGTTTCTGTCGTTCCCTCTGAATACTCATCAAACGAAGTGTAATCTAAATCATCAGTAGTGTACTGGAGAGGATAACAGAGGAGGGAATAGAGGTTTTTGTGTTAGCAACAGCAAGACACATCTTCTTTCAACTTCTTTCATCAAGAAGATCACACATAATATAAATCAGCTTCATCATGCGATGTGTTTAAACAGCAATCAGTTAGAAAATATGCTTGAGGTAAGGTGTTGACAGTTCAACTACATTAAGCATTATTTGAACTGCTACAAGACACAGAATGTAATCCAATGTTATATTCCATTATAGTGTATGCATGAAAATTAAATGTATATTTTATAGCTAATATTTTTTGATGATGGTCTCTTCAAATAACAAAGTGTTGCTAAATTAAATAGTAGTTTTATTTTAGGCATTTCAGGGACATCGTAATAGAAATTTCTCACTGAAGTCATGTAAATTATACACGACAGGACTTCTAAGTTCAGCTGGAATACCTGGTCTGATTAAAAAAAAATAAAAGTGGACCTATTATATAGCAGCTCCTTATTAAGGAGTGATGGTGACTTTTGAACTTTAATTTGCAGTCTCAACATAATGCCTTGGTTAAATGATTAAAATATTAAGGCAGGTATAATTTCTTTTAGCAGTTACTAATTGATCAAATATAGGTAGATCACACTTATATTGGCCCTTAAGGTACAAATACACCTTCCAGGACTTCGCTGATTAAAATGTGGCCAGATGTACAGCAGCTTCTGACATGACTGTGTATTCACCAATGAATAATCAATAGTGCAATTTATGGCATCTTTCTGAGTATGTGAAAAAATAAAGGGCAGGTTTTGGACAGCTCCAGATAACCGAGAATTCATGGATGTGTTGGATAAATATATCTGTATTGTACGGAACACAAATGGAAAATCAGCCAATCAGTACTCTTTTACTCCTTATTCGTATAGTCTGCAACAAAAATACAACATTGTAGCAGTAGCAGTTTTAGTCATGATTATTAAATCCTAACAGCTTTGCATGTCTGTCGGTTTGTCAGCATGCATCACTCTAGTGCAAATGATGAACTGATTCACCAGGATCATAAACCTTTAGGTTTGTGAAACAGTGAAAGATCAAGTCAGTGGGCTTTCCTAAGGAACTTGTCAAAGCATTGCACTTTACCCTGGGGAGTATTTCCCAATATCGAATTAATTTTAATACATTAAGATATAAAAAGAAGGGTAATTAAGGCTTTAAAACATCTAAGCCCCTCCTCTGTCACAGTTTAGTTTATATTCCTATTTTTATGTTAGTTTTTATGGTTGATTTGTGGAATCTCCACCACCCTCCCTGGTGGTTGCCTGACCTCTTCTGGCTCCTGTGCCTGCAAAGAATCGCTGAGGGCAGTGTCACAGTCTGGGCTGTAATGTTCACAGTAGTCATATGCTGCTTTGGGATCATCTACAATCAGAAGCTGCTGGATGTCCCCCTGCAGAAAACAGA
Source organism: Neolamprologus brichardi (assembly GCF_056152115.1). Taxonomy (NCBI): domain Eukaryota; kingdom Metazoa; phylum Chordata; class Actinopteri; order Cichliformes; family Cichlidae; genus Neolamprologus; species Neolamprologus brichardi. The sequence goes on along the minus strand of NC_142112.1, from coordinate 16,341,121 downwards.
AAAACAGAAAAAATAAGCAAATTTCTACCACACATGAACTTCTTTGCCAGCTTTAAAAATATACAGTAAACATCTGAAATCCTTATTTTGTTGCATGTTAATTTGCATGAATATTACGAGTACTGACAACTCCCTAAAGGATTATGAAACCTGATCACTACCTCCCTGACAAGGCAATGCTGTACCCAGGCCTACTGGCATGAGGGTCATGCCTCATCTTGCTCACAGACTCACACGACATCCACACACACTGTGTAAAGTGGAATAAATGAAAATCTTAAATTATAGATACTTATAGAGTCTGGCAGAGTAGAGTCTTGTATGATTAAACAGCTTGAAGCACAGACCACAGAGTCCACACTGACAAGGTGCAGGGAGGAAACTGAGTTCAGACACTGGGAAATTATTGTTATCAGCACTGGGTTTTACCTCAGGAAAAATAAATAAATGAGTATCATCAAGACACAAGAAACACCTGGTGTAGTCGTGTGTTTTACTATTAATATAAAAGACTTTATACTCAGTACAACAACTGTAGTGAATATATAAGAAAATGAAATGCAAACAATCCTGGCAATGCAGTATTTCTGTTTTTATCCCACATATGCCTTATCACATGTGCACAGGGAATGGTTTTGATCATTTAATTCTAACTTCATATCCTGCCACAGCACATAGCTTTTTTACGCCACTTCAAAAAATAAAAAATATATTTGCCAAAAATGTTGGCTACGTAAAAAGCAAACACAAGAATCTTTGTTTCCCCTCGAATCCTTGTTCACAAGTCAGCCAGCTATCTGACTCAAACTCAGTATTTTCTGATTTGCCTACCAAACCCACAAGACGACATGTTTACCCATAAAGTCGATTGTAGTAAGTGTCGAAAGGCAATTGTGTTACAGCTCAGCTGACCACTAAATAAAGACAACCAATTAAGCAAAATTTGTATTGCACCCAGTTTTGAGTTCCTAAAACACAAACAAGGGTAGATTTCAGACATGGTTTATGAATGTTTACTGTGTGACCGGATACCGCAACGCTTGACACCACTCCAGCACTGCCAAGCCCTTGGTCTTATAGCCAAATCAAACAGTTTTTTTCTTTGGCGTGTAGAACTGCTCGAACTGAGTCTCTGCAGACCGGCTTTGTGCATCTACACGCTACACCACCACTGAACCAATGGCTGGGTGAGGGGTGTTGGACATGAGGCAGCTCACAGGTACAATCCCAACATATCTGTGTCAGCAGAGGCACTATAGGTTGAAGAGTAGAACAGAGTATTGGAAGTCAGACAGAAGAGGAATCAAGCAAGCTGAAACTTGGCAGGAGAATGTGTTTGTGTGTCTGTGTGCACGTTTGTGTGTGTGCATGCATGAACTCTCCTTTTGTTAAAAAAACAGATCTATGGATCCTTGACATGTACCTCAGAATAAACATCAATGTGTTAGGGCTTGCTCCGTGTATAAGTATGTATGTTTGACTGCATCACTTTGGCAGTCCAGAGAATCCTGCCTATGTCTCTGAATGTAGGAATGCATTTGTAACAATTAAACCTCATACTGTCAGTCAGTTTAAAGTTAAACACACTGCATCTGCACACAAAAGTCTATCTGATGTACCATAGAAAGCATCTTCTCTGTCTCTGGTTCTTCTAGCGACTGCAGTTGCTCCATTCCTTAGACTGCCAAACATCTGATCTTATCTGTCATGCCTAATTCAAACTTTCTGTTTTATTAGGCCAGTCACAACATTTCTGCTCATGCCAAGTCATTACACTACATATATTACATTTTAGTAGCCACACTCTTGGATCGCACAGTGGGACAATTAAATAGCTGTACCCACAATGTCTGAAAGATACCACACAACTACGCTTTTAGTAACCACTCAGTACCAAGGTCCAGTCTCTTCCCTCTAAGGACACAAATGGAGACAAACAATAGCAACAAAATGCCAGCCACAGAGCCCAAACACACATTTATAAAGCTTAAGGGTGATGTCTTTTTGTTTAGTTTGATTTAACATACCTGTCTGTGTATACATTTACAAATAAAAAATTAACTTGTGTTATCAGTTGAAGACATTTGCCACATTGTTCATTAAATCTAAATTTTACTTGTATAATGATCATTGGACAGCTATAAATCAAGCCTGGAAAGAGATTCGTGAGTGCCTCAATCCAAGTGTTTTGGGGGAGGGGACTCAATAAAAAAAAGGGTAAGATCAAGCTTTCCCCTGAATCAAGCTGACATGTATTACCTCACATGTGTCACCATAAGACCAACAGTGAATGCTTGAACCCTGCTTTGAGTCAGCTGTAATTAGTCCACGTCTGAGAACCACCCGTCTGCACACAAATAGGTTGTGGAGACATGGTGTTCTCACTCAAAACCAGCTCAGCACAATTAGTAAACTTCTGACTGCATCATGGCCAACATATTCAACAATAGTTGTAATTAGAAAAAAAATGATCAAAGACGGGCATTCACAATCAACAACACCAATAAAGTTTTAATAGATAAAAACATTTTTAATTAAATGTAAGATTTTATTCTTGGAGACTGCTGGGATGATAAATGTTGAAGCAAATCTATATGAATCATCTCACCATCAATATACCTGCCAAGTTCTTTCATCTCTCAGGTATAAACCGAAATCCCACAGACTGCTTCTTCCTTTAACGGTTCATTAAAATGTCTTTCCAGTAAATAACAAGGCTGCTGCAGACCTGCATTACAAACAAGAGCCAAACCACAAAACCAAGACAAGGTAAGAGAGAAACTAATATTAAATCTGGAAAGTAACACCATGAGGGCTCCAGAGACAGACGGGGATTTAGAGAGAGCAGCTGGGATGGTAAAAGATGTTTTGTACTGGGAAACACCTGGGAAGAGTTACACCACAGTTCTAAGCCTGTCTTCTAATGTGGGCTGCTGAGAAGAAAAGGGGTGAAAAAAAGCCAAAGCAACTTGGAGTAAAGCCAGAACTCCAAAATATGCCCCCCCCTGGCTAAAGAATACCTCTGTGCAGCATGGAAGCAAGCGCATGAGGTTATACATTAATGACTGCACTGTTAGAGGTCAATAAGAAAAGAGGGGGCATGGATAAGAGCAGTGGGACTAAGATCAACAGCTGATACTTGTCAGTACTTGTAGAAATCAGTTTGCTACTCTATACCTGCTTTATCCACTGTTGTGAAGCATCCCATGCTACCAAAATAGTAAAGTTATGTAATGCCTTTGAAAAAAATCCACTTTCACAAAGGGCTTTGCCAAAGAAGTTACAGCAAAATACAAGACTAAGAAACGGAGATGCACTGATCAACCAGCCAGGGACCACAATCAACTGATTTTCAAATTGTTCAAGCTGGTCTGTTTCAGGCATGCGCAACATCCACACGTGTGCACGCTCACAGCACTCACAGCCACATGCTAACATGTCGTTAGCATGGAAGCTCTTCACTGTGTGTGCAGACACAAAGTTTGCCAAGGTAAACCGCATCTGTTGTCACAAAAACAAATACAATAACAAATGTAATCAGACACTTAAATCACCCTCACCCACACATCCAATGGATCTGTTAAAGAAGCTAACAAGGGAAAAGTAACTAAAATTAAAGCTATGCTAATTTTAGTTAATCAGGATACGCAGGGTCAAAGCAGTTACGAAGAACATTATTATAATTTTCAAATAAATTTACCAGTTCTTACATTATTCTCTGAAACATGTCTTTGTTTTTTTCACGAATCGTTGTTAACGTGTACTAGTTAAGTCAAGGAGTTGCTAATAAAAAGTTATGTTTGTTTTTTTGGAAAAATTGCATCTGTCTTATACTTTATGTAGCACAAAGTGACAGAAATAAACCTGGAAAATAATCATATTTGTGATCTGCAAAGGGCAAATTCTGCCATATATCTTTTTTTTACATTCTACCTCATCCTAACCACAAGGCAACTTAGGATATAAATAAACATGGAAGAGGTCCAGGGTTACAGCCACGCATAGTAACATTGTTGGAATCGAGAGGTAACATCTATTTTTTGAACCATTAGCATGCAACAATGTCACCTTTTCTGTGACAGTTAGCTATTTGTTTGTTTGTTTTTCTCAGTTAAAATCCTACTACAAGTTCTAAATACAGAGGCAAGTTATCACTGGCCAAATTTATCATCAGCATGTGTCCTTTGACATCCTGTAGCCAAAGGCAACATACCTTCAAGTCTAACCACAGTCAGCTGTAATTAGACAGCCTCATACAACAGTTACAACAATATGTGATTTATAATCCTAGTAAACACTAGAAAGGTAAGTATGTGCAAGTAAGAAAAAGAACTCAAAAGGCAAAGTGATATATCAGTGCATTTATACATATATATGTGTGTGTGTGTATGTGTGTGTGTTTTCACCAGGCATGAATAGACAGTCTCGTTTAGCACAGTAGGGAGGCCTCAACCTAGGGAGGATACAGTGGGAGGAGGGGGTGGTGAGCACGGGTGAGTATGCAGGGAGGGGAGGAGATGAGGAACTAAGAAGGCCTGAAGGCTCAATGAAAGACTCCCATTCATCTAAGCCAGATCCCTTTGCCATGGTGGTCGCCTCAAACCTGAGGCAGGTACTGCATGAATAGACATTTATGAAAAATGCAGGTGAAGTTGGGAAAATAAATTCCAAAATTTGGGTAAAGAAACACATAACAGCAATGTGTGCTATCTAACCCTATAAATCAAACACTACTCATTTAACAGAGAAATAAAACTTTTGGACAAACTGACAATTTTGTATTTCTTACATTTCAAAACTTTTTTTTTTAAATTTTCTTATACATAGTTATATTTTTACCAGGTCAAATCTCATATAACTCGAGCAATGACCAATTTTACAAAAAAAAAGATCAAAACATCAGGGGGAGGTCTAACATCATCTCTCATTATAAAAACAATTGGCATGAATGCAAAAGGTCGAGGTATTTCCTTCCCCTCTACTGTACATCCCAGCATGCAATGGACATTGAGGATATCTGAAGAGCGCAAGGACAGAGAACAGACAGGAGACCTGTTCCAAAAACTACACAGAGAAGATCCTGTTAGGTGACTTATGGCTCATATTTTCAGCCCTTCCACTGCCAGCCTCTGACTAGACACACTGTTTGATACAAACATGGGCCTCAGTGCCCCCCATAAATCTAATCAAAACTGACAGGATATGTGAAAGCAAATCTGCTTATAAACGTTTAAAAAATAGTACAACAAATAGGAATAAGTCAACCATCATATATCATAAACTACAATCTGGTTTTGTCAGCTGATAAACATTTTTTAGATGTTTTTAGAAAGATTATTCACTTGAGATGAACAATCCTTTTTTAAGGGGCTCTCACAAAAATAATCAGGATATACAACATAAAAAGCAAAATAATGCTTTATAAACTTAAAAGGATAAACAAACATGTTCTCATAATACAAAGTGGTGTGAGTGTTTGTGCTGTCTATGTCTTTGTGTCTGATTTGAGTTTTTAAAGGTCTTTAATGTTGGATTTATATATTAGACACTGATGTCTTTGTTTTATCTTTTCTCATCTTTGTGGAATATATTAAAATACATAAGTTAATCATCCACATAAATATATGCTTTAATATGCACCTGCAATGGTTGGGGGCAAGACCAGGTTTTTTAAATAAAAGTAAAAGAAGGCAGTAAATCTAGTCTGTACCACTTAGGCAAACCTCAGTCCAAAATAGTTCCCATGCAGCCTCCCAGTGACCTTTATGTTTGACCATAAATATCATGACAATTCAGCCTCTGTTTGTCATTATTTACGTCTGCCTGACCCACTGCCACCATCAACCTCTGGATGACCTGTGCCTCAAAGCAGAACAAACATCACACTGAACGAACAAATGGTAACAAACCCGAACTCCCAGACAGTTACTCATACAGTCTGGGAGTTTGAAGCAGAACAAAGCAGATTTGTATTCGATTTATATTCAATATCCCTTAGTTACGGAAAATTCTTCTGTGGGAAGATCAAATAAAACAGCAAATGTTAAAGTTGCCACAAAGTAGCTTTACTAAAAATGAGAAGCGACAAAGCTCAAACGGTCTCAGATATCTCATATCTGATACGCATGTTGTCAGGATCACAAGGATCTGTGTCAGCGCGATTTAAACTATAACCTACTAAACAATGCACTTTCAAAACTGGGTAGACAGTAAACACTCTTTCAAATTAAACAGGGGAAAAATGCATTTAATACACACAGTAATGGATTAAACTTCTACTTTTTCAGTCACAGATGGCAGATGCATGGTTCCTAAACAATGTGCCAAAATACAAAGCAAAGGTGTCAAAATGCAGATTAAACAACTCAATCACAAGCGCTGTACATATGCAATCCACCATGTTGACAACCTTACCTGGAAACCCTCATGATCCAGTATCCTGGTGCCGAACACAGTAATGCCATTGGTGCTGACGGAGGCATGGTCACTCCTGGGGAGGTTTTTGGTGACCTTGTTCTTACAGTCTACAATGATAGTGGCCACTTTCTTCTCCACACTGATGGCTACACGATGCCACCTAATCAAGGACACACACAAGGAGAAAAGCAATAAATGAAAAAAAGGAAACATCTATAAAGTTCAATAAGTTAACTGTTTGTTATTTAATCATTTTGAAATGTTGTTGCATGTTGTTGCGGTGGGAATTCTCACATAATAAAAAGGCCTTGGCACAGCAGATAGCTGCTAAAAAATATTATTATAGGTGTCAAGTAAAAATTAGGATATGTAATTTTATTTAATTTAATCATAATCTAAAACAACATCAGCACTTTAAGAGTATGTTTAACTTTGACTGCTTCACAACACAACTCAAGGAGAAAGACAGTCACAATACTCATTACAATACATGCTCCAGTGTTTATGGTATATTTTGATCGACAACCGCCATCGATGCAATGGGTTAACTGGGGTCACACGTGAGTCTGACACCTTCCTTGCCTCTGCACCATTTGCGCTGCACTTGAGGGCTATTGCATACCAGGCAGCACTGGACCACATTCTTGCCCCCACACTTTGGCCCTGTTTAACACGGGATTACACTCATTAAACTCCAAACTTAATCCTCCTTCTGGGTTACTTAGCATGACAGACGTTGTGAACATTGTGGAAAGTGTGTGTCAGGATCCAGGAAGGCTTGCCTTGCCAGAGCAGGAGACAGACAGTCAAAACATTGTTCACAGGTGGAAGATGAGACCTGACAACATCTTAACTTAAGATAGCAATCAAAGACCTTTTTTTTTTTATCACAGATATAACTGTTTCTGATAATTCATTTATCTGCGTGGTTAATTGTGTTACCAAATGTGAAAATGTGTCTTTGAATATCAGCTAAGTCACACAGACACATTCCAGGGCAGGAAATGGAGCTTGGAGAAAAATAAATGTGCAACACTCTCTGGGATAAGCACTACGGCACAAAGGACTATTTGTCACCTTATATGGCAGAAAAGCAAATGTTGACTTCAGTCAGTTTTCTCGGACTTTAAGTGCATATTGATCGGAGGGGTAAGATTATATTTGAAATAGCATATTATTATATAAATCATATTTAAAAAGTGTAATTTTGGCAAAACTAAGTTGCATCATATCTTAACCCTTTTTCTAAATAAAAGAATGCTCCTTTTTACCTCATTAATAGCAGATCATTGTACCTCCCTATTCAGCCTGAGTGTCTGCTTGCTAGTAGCAATGAATCCATCCATGCATGCAGCTATAGCCACTGAAGTTTTAAACAAGACAGTGAGCTGGAAAGTCCTCCACAAAAAACAGTGCACTCTCTAACAAAGCAAAGGCACATAATGGACAAAACCGCCTACAAGACTAGCACAAAGCCGGCTCAGAGTATCTTTCATTTGCTGAAAAATGCTCACGAAGCAGCATTATTGCTGACTTTTCAAGGATTTGTCAAGCTTATTTCTATTATGATAACAGCATATATACTAGAACTCATCTTAAGCCAATTTAGAGCACAAAAATATTGTGACCGGGTTCTGACTTCCTTCTAAAGTTCAGCATGTTCAGCAAGTGCAAAATCCTTTAATAACACTGGAAGAAACTTTAAAGCACAGCATCCTTTCTGATTATTTATCCCCAGCCTGTCCCTGCACATGGACTCTTGACAGTGACCTAAAAACTCCCACTGAGCATTTTGGGATTTTTGAACATGGGAGAAGATAATCAGGTTTATGCTAAATGTTAAGAGGCCTGCATTTCTGGTACTGCCCCTTGCCTCCGTCTCTAAAATAACAGAGGCAGTGAGTTCATAGATGAGGTCAGGTTGTCCATAGCAGTCCTGCTGTGCCCCAATAATCCAGTGTCTCTCTGTCTCTGACCTGTCTCTATGCCCACAGACCCCTGATGAGATGGCTAATCCGGTGATGAGCACCTGCAGCGCAACAAGGGGAAGATCTGGGTTGTTTTCTCACTTTTATTAAAAAGAACAAGTCAGTGGGAATCAGAAAATATTTAGCTTTACATGGTCATTAAACTATTTTTAGGCTGATTAAAATGGCATGATATTCAATGCATTATAGGAACGCATAGTCCAGCAAAACTGGCACCAATAAATAAATGCTGGATCACTTTGTTCAAAACTATTCAGTGCTGCAAAATGCCAACGCACTGGCATGTTTCCTTTGCCCCATGTTGCATTTTAACACCCTTCACTCTCCACACCCATTCCCTCTGAGCTCCTGTGGATGTGTTCGAATACGTGACTACGTGAGTGAATGTTCGAGATCTGACGTACTTTCCGTCAGCAAGGTTAAGACCATCAAACAGGGGGTATTCCTCTGGGACTGGCTTGCCATTATGATCCTCATACAGGAAGATAGGTGAGCGTCCAACCTCCACGCCCAGCTGCTGGACTCCTTGCTCGTTGTAAATGGACAGCAAGAAGGACTGGATGCCAGATTTGGGACGCACTGTGGCTAGGATGGAGAAATCCTCAGGAAAAACACCACCTGCATGGTCAAAACAGAAAAGTTAATGTGACTGAGATGACCTAATAAATAATATTTAATTTCGCCCAGCATCACTTTTCTTTTCAAAAGTAATAAATAACTACCAATAAATATTTTTAGTACGTTCTCAGTAAATACTCATTTTATCACAGTGAATTACTATAATAATAACACTATAATGATGCGACATTACTCGCTTTTAATTTTGGTAAAATATTAAGGCGCATGGAAATCTACACAAATCTGCATGATATGTTTTTCTTGTGCTCACCTAATGTCGTGATAAAAGCAGTCACTAGCAGTTTGCACATAGCAGTCTAAGGTTAAAGGTACTTACCAGGGAATAGCTGTGTGGTGGGGGCACTGATCTGGACCTCCTTGGCAACTCTGTAAGCTGTATCTGGCGTCGATGCTCTTCGGTTTGCGCAAAATCCTGTTGTTTTTGTCACTCCTTTGGGGTAATTTTCAAATGCTAATACTTTTAGGACATCCACTGGCTCTGCTGTTTAAAAGGCAAAGAAAACATCAGGTTATTGCAGCGATTTCTGTGGGCGACATGAAGGTGCGCTTCCTTTTCATAACCACCTCATGAACGATTCAGGTTGGAAACATAAAACGCAGTCCATCAAGATAGGATGCTAAAGTGAAGGTGCATTCTCAACAAAGTCCAAAGATATTAAGGGAACAATGATGAGTGTTGGGGCTTTTAACATTTTTTTTATATATAAATGAACATATCATTGTGCTTGTAAACAAATGCAGGGCACTAACAGGACTTCTACCTAATGTTAAATTAACTTTTTATAAATTATGGCTTTTTATCAAAAATATGTGTGTTATGCTGGTTAAATGTGGAGTTCAGTTTCTTACAATAAATAGTTAAATTAGGAAATGTGGCTTTGCCCAGGCTCTACAATCTCATCTGACAGGAAATGTCTAAGCCAAGCATACCAATGAACAATGCACCAACAGAATTCGAGCTCTATAACACCTGGATAGGTTTACCTTGATAAGACTCTTCAATCTGATGTGCTTTACATAAAGGAGCCTATGTGGGTGCAAATGGACTCCCATGGGAAAGCATTGTAATTATGCCTTCTATTCAGACCACTGTCTCATCATAAAACATTAGGTTGGGAAAACATCAACTGCAACATATACTGACCATTGGCCATACAGGCCATTAGCAGCTGGAAGATTTTTTTTCCTGTCCAAGGTCTGATAAAAATGTGAAATATTTGATGGATAAATTCAGCAAGTGTTATTTATAGACAAATGAGTTTAACTCCTGAATATGCTCAAATGACAGTTGCTCAGTTTACTCCATGAAGCAGACAGCGGTCTCTGAATAAATCAGGCAATACAACTGCAGACTGTTGGATGTAACAACACTAATGTGTTTTTCTGGAGCGGAAGTATGCCAAGGTGCCTGAAAGCATCAGTAAGCCTCTTCTGATCGCTCTCAAGCCGCTGTTATGGTTGGCATGTTGAGATCAAATAACTCTTGTATTTCTCTAACTTCTTGACACAAGAGGATGTTAAAAAAAGTCACTGATGTCGATCTCAACACTTTCTGGTTAACATTCCAGCAATCGCAAGAAAAAGCAAAGAAAGAGCATGTTTCATTCATTCAGAGAAGCATGTGCTCTGGGAACAAGCTCCTGTCTTAACATCTACAACTGAATACTGAATATGCCACTAGCAGCTCTCATACAGAAGGTTTGTATAAGATCATTAGATAGTCACAACAGGTCAAAATGCAAGCAGAGAGCTGATCTCCTTAAACTCGGTGCACTTTGAACTTTGAAATCTGAAGAAGTCACAAGCCCGTTCACAAACACCAACCGCTAATAGATCCCTCTAAGAAAAATCTGTGTTGGCTGATTAACTCACTCTCATTTCAACAAAACGCTCAAAGGAAGATAAGGCAAAGTATCTAAAAACATCTTAAATAAATGCGAAGTTGAGAGCAGTATCAGCCGTGACTGTGGGAATACCCTCACTAAGGACAACATGGTCATTTTTGTAGCTTGTGAGGATGAAGCAGCTACTTATTTTGGAGAGTGAACTGAGGAGCTTATTGTGAGTTCCCGCAGAGTTGCTTTCAGTTCAGACTCCAGGACTCATATGTTCCAGATGTGCCAATTTGGCCAGGCTACGACCCTCACACAATGGTGCTGTGAAAACGTCAATACTGGCCAATCCATCAAGGTGGCCAAATGAGTGTGCACAGATTTTAAAAGAGTGCATCTGATGAGCTGGTGTGTTTGCCCTCAAGGCTAAGTAAATAGGCCACATAGCTGTGAGAAGAACTCAGGATGGACCTTCCTTAGAGTGGAGGAGGAACCAGTACCTGAGCTGCTAAATACTCTGTTGCTTCATCACTCCTTGCGTGGATGATAATGCAAACTATAGAGAAAGAGGAGAATGGGAGGAGCAATATAAAGCTTTGTTGCCATAAGACATCAAAATGGACAGATTTAATTTATTTGTCATATTCACAAGTGTACATCATTGTAAACTGGATGTTCCAAAAGATATCATCATTCACATCTGAGGCCAAATACTCTCATCTCTAACTAAACTGTACATAATACTCCTATAATAAATCCCACACTCACTTTCTCATTTTCAGCATTTTTGTCTTTTTAAGGTAAAGAAATGTAAAATTGGCTGGTAAATAGAAGAGGACCTTTTCACCTGCAGCTCCCTGAGACTCGAATAACATCTTCAGAGTGTCTCTCTCCCTCTCTCTCTCTTTCTATATATATAGCCCCTCTCCCCCACTCTCCCTCTCTGCTTCCTTTAACTTCCACCACGCTGCCGGCTAAAACAAGACGGCTTTATGCTGCTGTCATACCAAAGAAACTTCACCGAGACCAACCCAGTTTTCAAATCATTTCCCCCCCACTCCTCTTCCTTCACTTTACTTTTCCTCACATTATCTCTTTTTACTGTATGCCTCCATATGGAAATATGGGTTTGTTTGCCCCATTGTGTTTAAATCTCTAAATGAACTGACAAACACTATAAATGTGTGACAGCTTCAGCAGACAAAGGTCCAGCAAGGAGCTGATTAGCTCTTGTTCACAGTTGGGCATTTTAAGGAGAAGACTGTGGAAATGCTAGCTTTGTCTGCTGGAATGCACATCTGAGCCTGCGCCCCAGGGGCTGAGAAAACGTGTCTGTACACTGCTAGATGGAGAGGGCACCCTGCAGGAACAGCTCCTACTGCCATAAAGAGCGCCGAAGAAATTAGGACCATAGAGCACAGAGTCTGCAGGAGGATATTTAAATTGTATAAAAATGTCTCTAGTTGTTTAGTTATTAAACGGTACATTTTCAATTTAGACCATAAATTCAGTAATTTTCATCAAATTTAACAGGTTCTGTAGTATTTTAACACAACAAATGATACCAAAATGCTGTGTGAAGTAGATAAATGCACAACAACGTAATCATGAACCCCTGCATTTGCACAACATCAAGTGAAACAATTAAACTGCATTTATTTCTTGTTTTGCAGAACACGCTTTCAGTCTACCACTGAAAACCCACTAGACAAACTGCAGGTATTGGATAAATATCACTATGAAGTTTATGTTTATCTCCAACAGCCGACAACTCTGTAAGGAGTCCTTACAGAGTTGTCGGCCAAGATGTGAGACCCATGTAATCCTGAACCATGTCACTTGTGGCTGTAATGGTAGGCTAGGCCCATACGCAGGTCTGCTCTTTGAAGGCTCTTAAATCATAGGGAAGCTCAACAAGGACCATCATCAAATAACTGCTCAATACTTAGAGAGGAAGCATTCCCACCACGGACACAACACAGCCTTGTCCTGCAGCTGACCAAACCTTTAAGTGCAAAGTTGGTGGGTGGCAAGGGGGAGGGGGGATGCACAGGCCAGTTTTTGGGCTTTGGTGTGGACCAGGGCAGTGTGGAGATAGGGTGAACCTGCATGACCACTTTTAGCACCCACACCGACAGATGATTTGCACTCTGCTCTGACAGGTCGGAGATCCACTGAGACCTTTCATAAAAGCGGATTTCATGAAACCATTGCTGCTGTTCCCCAAACCACAACTTTCACGTCAAAATGTTTGTGCCCAAGAACCTTCAATTAAATATCTTTCCACACGTTCACACGTTAGAATTTCACCCACTGTATACTGGCAATCAGATCACGGCCAAATTTAAACACCAATCCACTGCTGAATATATCTTCAGCCAGGCGTGAAGTAAAGAACTGCATTCTGATATGAGTGGTGCAGTTAAACAGTTGTAAGAAACAAGTGAACAAAGTCCAGGGTCCGACAAATGCCCAGTGCCATCTGGCTGGAAAAGCCCACCCTGCTAACCGTGTTCCAATCCACCTAGGGGACCACAGTCCAAACAAAGAGGTTTCTTTTTGCCCAAGTGAATCTTGCAAAAAAGAGAGAGAAAAAGCACCATGCTCTGTTTCCTGATCTTTATAAGTGCATACCAGCGGCTTAGGATGAATTTAATTAGGCCATGTGTTTCATATTTGCCGCAGACGCTTTTCATTCATGCGTAAAAGTAGCACGAGGTAAAATTTGCTTTAATTAACGGGATTTTGATCAACAAATACACGCATTTCAATCGATTCCTACCTGCGCCGCCTGTCTCAAAGTATTTAACGGTTCTCCTCACAGTGGCAGTAACAGGGCGCACCTTTGCTGTGTCTTTGGTTCGGCTTTCATCGGCTTCTAAATATGGGGCAATCTCACCTTATTGTGACTCGTTTGTTTGTGAAACGGGAAAACACGTCTAATTGCGATGCGAGCATAACGCTGCCTTCTCCAGGTAAGTATGTTACACCCCCACCCCCCAATCTCCATCATCAGTTACCTAGGTTTGCCATCCAGTCGGCGTTCCGTTCCCCTTTTCGGCAATACAAAGTTTATTAGAGGCGTTTGGGACCTAGTAATCTTACCTGCTCTGACATTAGCAGCCTGTAGAACCAAGGTTATAGTGATGAATCCGGTTACAGTGGAATCCATAAGCCACCTTTTCGTTTTCCACCTTGTGGACCACCTTTGCATCTCCATGGTCGCGCGCCCACAAGTGTATAAAACTTCTGGGCGACTTAAGTGATTTTTACTGACGTCCCTTCCACAATCCCAAGTAATGATAGATACTGTCCTACAAAAAAGCCATATGTGACGAATTTAAGCCTCTTCTCTCAGCCACAACGAGGCCCTGATCCTCCTGTACCGTGCCCAGCCTTCACAGTGAAGGTAGTCGGGCTTTATCCAAAACGCAAAGAGTGCAATCGGTACACTTGGTGCGTCCACGGACAGGAGGGCTGGGCGAGCTCCACAAACCAGAGCAAGGATTACAGGGAAATGACAAGTGAACCAGCCCCCGATTAGCAAATCACGGGGCTGGAAATTCTCCTTCGGGTCCACCCATTGGCTTTGTTGTGCGCCCCCCGAAGTCTCTTCAGAGCGCTTTTCATGAAAGAAAACTCTGACACAGCTCATAATGACCTGGGAAAACTGTGCAAGCAGGATGTTCGGTAACATTGATAATATCTACAGTTCACCAGAGACTACATAATTTGTTATCCACAATGTTTTCTTATACACCATTCAAAAATAATAGTAGTGAATTATAATGCACCAATGAATCAAACAAAAACACCAGCCAGTGCTAGAGAGTCACTGAGGATTAAATATTTTACATCACTACTAATCCACAGGATTTTCCGTGGACAGAAACACGAAAGAACAGAAAAAAGAAAAGAAAACAGATCCTGAAAGGTCCTGCAGGTGTGGAATGAAAGAAAACACTTGAATAAATTAGAGGAATGCAGATGTTTTGCTTTGGGGTATGAAAGATCAATAAATGTTTTGATGTTATGCCTCATAAACATCCAGACCAACTAGACCTACGGAATATTTTAGAGTCATACACTGACCTTCAACAAGCTAACAGAATATTGTTTGTTTGTTTGTTTGTTTGTTTGTTTGTTTGTTTGTTTTTGGTCATGAAGGGTAATGTTCTCCTGATGTGTAGTTAAACTAAAAAAAAATAACAACAAGACCTGAAGATACATTTAATTTTATTTGCTAATGTTATCGCTTTTTTATACTTACACCATGCTCTTATTCAAAGCCAATAAACCTTATGTTATGCTTTCTAGATCAGTGATTAGGTCATTTTGCCTTTAAAGTTTTTTAAAGGAAAGAAAAAAAAGACAGAAAGACAGAGAGTTACTTCCTGAATTTCTTGGACCACAACACACTAAGGCAAGTTACCTTCTTTTGTTTTTTTTCTTCTTTTAAACAACTTTAACTTGTAATTGAATGAAGTTGAAGCATTCCAGGATTTAGGAGTCAGATCTGTATGTCTTTTGGCTCACTCCACTGATGGCAAGAGCTCTGATCAGCCTCTGTCTTTTCAGCCGGCTCATCCTCCCAGGCCAGCCTCAGCTCCCAGCCAAATCGTATCAGATGCTGGTCCCAGTGCCCAGTGACCGAATCCATGGCTGGGAAGAATAGCTGTCTGGTCAGAGATGGTTTCATGCTACATCTCATCCTAGCATGGTTCACAGAGCAGGGGCAGTCATTCAAGAAAAGTGGGCTCCAGTGACGTCCATGGGTTCTTTTGGAGGTCTGCTTAATCCTGAGTGTAATTTTATTTTTTGGTTCATAAGAAATTGTTCCAGTTAAAGATTTAAGACACATTTGGTGTCAATGTATCTAGCTTGTAGGATCTTACCTGTTTTTATTGTTATTTTCCTGATCAGATGTAAATCGTGCACGTAACTTTGTTACATTGGTCTAATAAAAAATCTGGTCAAATGAAATTTGCATGATTGGCAAGTCTTTCAGGGCAAAGAATCTTTTTTTGTGTGTATTTTCACTTATTTTTATTGCTTTGGAGTCAGAAGTGCACTTCAAAGGAGATAAAGTTGGGGTGAGTGAATCAGCTACAGTGCAGTTCAAAGATGCCAGGGTGACAGCAGCAGATGGTAGCCCCGGGGACATTGAGGCACACTTAAGGCTGGTTTGATTTCCTGTTGGACAATAAGTAAAGCATATTCTCCCCTCTGTTTTTTTTTTAAAAATAGGGCGCAACCAAATAATTGTACTTAGTGATTATTTATGTTGTTATAAATATTAGATAGCTAAATACAAGTAGTGCCAGAAAGCTTTATGTGCCTAATCTGTTGGGTGTAATGTATGCAAAATGCATGTATAGTTAAAGTGACACATTAGAGGTGTACTTTAGAGTTGACATCCATTTAATGACGTTTTAACTGTTTCATGGTCCCTATTTATAAAATAAAAACTCTTTCAGTGTAATATATAGTCTGTCTCAGATATTCTCCTGTAATTACTGCCAGCGTGTGTATGTAGCTGTTATCAGCTGTGAATATTAGAACAATCAGCCTTTGTTCAAAATTATTACCATCTCCACTAATGAGATGGCCCTAAAACCAAAAGAACCAAAGCCAACTAACCGCTGCCAGAGAAGTGATGAATAATCTCTCTGGCTATCTGCTTTAGTCTCTTACTATTTTCACAGTAATGATCAGTGATTCTGTTCAGCAACTTGTAAATAAGTGTTTCTGTCTTACAGCCACGTCTTGCGTATGAAGACTATAACTGCACAAGAGTTTGGGTAGTGCTCTGCTAAAACTTTGGGGTTATGGTATTTACAGTTATACAATTCAATATTCATTATTACATGTATATCCAGAAACTGCTGAGAATGCTTTTATTAGTTATTATTTGGTCACAGTAGGAAAAGTGCAGGAGGAGTTAATACTGGTTTAGTTCAAGCATGCTGTGTTATGGCTCAGTCACAATGGAGTTATAATAGGTCGGTAACCTCCTTGCAGCTAGGAAGAATTGATGGTTGCTTGATGACTGCGCGGATTTTTCTTTGTATTTGTTAACCAGTTGCAAGTTATTGAGGTGACCAGCTGGTTGTCCAGCGGTTGAACGTGCAACCCTCTCAACCTTGCTTTGTGACTGCATGGTCGCCAAGGTCACCTGTAGGAAGGCAACCTCTAGTAATCACACTGAGACTGGTGAAGGCTTGCAAACATGTTAACTTAAAAATGCAAACAGATTTCCAGCATGTTGCAACCAGTTTTGTCAGGTTGCACCAAAGAATGCAACGCATCTGTGAAACGTCTCTCTGAAATTGGAGACTTAACTCAGCTGTTTGCAGTATACTGGTTTTATTTTTATGTAAAAGCAAGGTTCCCAAGTGCCTTTGTCTTTATGCAGTTCAATCACCATGCTGCTGTGTCACTAAAGGTGGAGGAATTTCTGAATTTTTGTCTCAGATCTATAAGGTTTTGCTTAATTTGAAATTTTGCAATTTTTGTTGATTTATCAAAGTTATTTATCAAAGTCATTCACTGTATTATTACGAACTGATGTGATGCATTTGCCAACTTAACCACATTCAATTGCAAACTGATAGCAGACTGACAGTTTATCACTATTTTGACACATTTGACAGAGTAACACGGATTTATATTTATTTATATATATATATATATATATATATATATATATATATATATATATATATATATATATATATATATATATATTATAATTTATTCATTCATGTGAGTAAAAAATCTATTTTATAACTAAGAGTGTTAAGAGACATAAAAGAAATTGTGTGTGTTTTGTTGTTGATACAATCAAGGTCAGAATAAAAATCAGTCTGCACAAAAGCAAGCTTGTGTGTTAATGTGCTAAAGTGGCAAATATGCAAATCGATGTTAAGGATTGCAAATCATTTGCAACTATTTTGCCATTTGTCAAAACCTTAATTAAAAATATGGAACAGCAGTCAGTGATATTTCAAGCACAAAACACAGAACCCTTCTAACGCAAAATAGACCTGCAATAAAAATACTATATAAGCAGAAGTGTAAAAATTAGAGTTTTTTAACCTGCTTTGACTTTTACCTGACATGGTATTGAAACACAAGCACTTCTCACAGGCAAACTTGAGCCACCCTCCAGCCACTGTCTGTCACTGTTTACACACTGCACAGAGGCGAGTATAAAGAGCTCTTTCTCCACACTCACTCTAGTCCTCTGTCTAAAACAAGTAAGAAAAGGTTCCCTGACTTCAGTAATATTATTTTTGGCTGTTACTGTATTGCAAAAGATATATACAGTACTGTGCAAAAGTCTTGAGCCAACAATCATTAGCTTCTATTTTCTAGGAAAATGGGAAGTTTATTGAAACTTTTGCAAACATAAGGAAATACAGTATATAAAGCAAAAGCTGAAGTCTAATTTGCTTGAAAGTCAATATTTGGTGTGATACAGCCTGAACTCTCTTACACAGCTTTCTTGTAATGTCTCTAAGTAGTCTTCAGGAATAGTTCTCCAGGCTTCTTGAAGGACATTCAAAGCTCTTCTTTGGAAGTTTCTGCCTTTTGTTCTGCGCTTTGTCGAGATGATTCCACACTGCTACCATCATTTTTAAGGTCTGTACTGTGTTTTTCTATCCAGTTGTGCTTTTACCACATTGGCAGTGTGTTTGGGGTCATTGTTATGCTGAAAAACTGAACTGTTGACAATCAGATGTTTCAAGCTGATATTGGATGATGAGAAACTGAATCATCACTTTCAACCCTCAACACCAATGGCTTCAAACCATGATGGAGCCTTCACTGTGTTTAACGTACGGCTTTAGACAGTCACTGTTGGTCCTCCCTCTTGTACATACAACATGAAAAAAAATGTTACATTTGGATTCATAGCTTCATAAGACCTGTTGAAACTGATTTTCAGTCCAGTTGTTGTATAATTCGGCTTTTTTGTCCCTGCAACCCTGTCACAGCGACCTTTTCTGATTAGGCTTCAGTGAACAGTAGATCAACAGAAGGGGCGTATGTACCTCTGAGGTCCTGTGTCAGGTGTTTTTTGTCTTTTTCTTAAGGGTGGGCTGTTCAGATACCGTTCATATGCTGTAGATAGTTTGTTTTCAGAATAAATCCAAGCTTTGCCAAGTTTTGGCTAATAGCAGTCTGGGAATCATCTTATTGGTTCAAAAATGCCATTTTGTGCCGATCAAACTATATTATCTTTGGCATTTTACATGATTTTACAACAGGCTGCTAGTAACAAAGTCTCTTGAAGCACAATCTAAAATGACTTCTTTGCTAAATTGTCTGTTATGTGCCTAAAGACACAACATTGGTTTGTCTCACGAGTTAGGTGCCTTTTTATGGTTGAATGATTCATAGGTCAGTGTTAATTGGCTTAAAAAAACATTCCTCTGAAAATGATCAGGCACCAATATCCAAAGAAAACTCTGAGGGACCTTTAGAAAGCTTGGAGAACTGTTCCTCAAGACCACTTTGAAAAAAGAACAAGAACATATGGTTCCTTCAAAGCAAAAATGAAGAAATGATAGACGACTCGAGACTTTTGCACAGTACTGTGTAAAATATATGTATCTTTATATTTATATAAACATATGTATCTTTTACGACTTTCTCTCTCTCTCGCTCTCACACGCACACAAATAATTAACAAAAAATCTGGCAAAAGGATATTCTTGGGCACAAGAGAACTATTTATATGGGGTTTGTGTTGCTTATTAAATTTAACATTCTGTTTTAAGCAGGCCTGAGATAAAAGCTACTCCAAACATGCCTCTATTGTTTATATGGATAAAAAACACAAATCTGTGTCAACTATTTTGGGCCAAGAGAAAAACAAATGAACTGCAGTCAGTCTGGCCTGGTCTACAGGTGTTCTTAATGCAACTCAATGCTACAGCACATAAGAGAAAGAAAGCAGCAATTTTGCAGCCAGACATGCAACAAGCCATTTATGTGTCTCAGAAAGTCAGGAATGTCTTTCCGTCTGAGCACGCTGTAGCTAAGAGGCATCTAAAATGATGGCTTCAGTTGATAAAAGTATAATTTCAAGGGCGCTGTGATATTCACAACTCAGATGGCTTAATAATTACTATTTTATGTATGCTGTATGAGCCACAGGTAATAACAGCTCAGATCCAGATCTCGGGTAAGTTTGTCTCACAAGACAGAGCGGAAATGTAGTCAGCATTTCTAGTGTGCTAGCCCTGTGATTTAAGAATACTGTTCTACTTTTTGCTCATAAAGTGCAAAGAGCCATAGTAAAAAAAAAAAATAAAGAAAAAAAATAAAGAAAATCATTTTCAAATTTCAGCCGTACCATAAAACACACCCTGAGCACATCAGAATAACTTCATTTAATATATTGATGGACAGTTTGAACATGACTCCAGTTTCCTTCACTGAAAAGAATGGTTTATCACTGTAAAGCGCTACATTCAGCCAATCAAAAGAGAGCTGCACATTTTTCCACCAACTGATCAGGGCGCTTCTAAAGTGAGCCCTCAGGACAATGGAGGATTAGAAGAGTTGCACAAACGTGGTATGTAAAAGTCTGTGGAAAAACATACTGCACATCATTCTTCTTACAGGTGTTAAGGTGAAGATTATGACACTAGGAGCAAGGTGTGCTGTGACACTAACACGAAACGGTTGAATAAAGAAGAACATTTTACAAAGGATTGAAGCAAACTTGGATTGACTGGGGTATGAATGAAGAAAGCAGGTGAACACTGTGGCTGAATCACAAGATAACAACTCTACTGTGAAGTAATGGAGGATGGCCCACAACTAGCTAGCGTCTTTTGTGTTTGTAAGCAACAAACATTGTTATAGGTCAGTGAGGAAGCCACCATCTATCACTATGTAATAATATGTGAAGACCGGAGTGAGTTAACTGAACAGTATCAAAATAATCCTGTAATAATGAAGTTATATGAAGCCCATCAAGTGCCTTAGCTGCACACATGTCACCAATACAGAGCAGAGGTTTCTTAGCAGGCATCAACTAAAATATTCTTCCTCGTGTTTCCGGGTTTGCTCTGTGGGCAGCTGGAGTCAGGCTTCATTCATAGAGCTCCTTTTCATGCACTATGTCTCTCTCCTCCCACCCTGTAACTGAGTGCACCCACAGGGGTGGCACTGAAAATACTGCAGCCTCTAAATGGAAGCCCATGAGGAAGACTGGCTGAGTGATGAATTGTAGGAGGTAAACTATAGTTTGCTATTCATGTTACAAAATGACAGGGTGTGTGCATTACCATACGCATTTGATGTGGTGGAGTTTGGATGCAGTGTTTGATCCAAGTCTGTCTGCAACCACCATATGATTGTAAAAGAGTTTATGAGCATTAGCGTTTGTTTTATCAGGTTCTTTCACATATAAACATGACCACCCCACTTATGCTAATACACCGTTTGCGTACATGGTTATCCATTTCCTAAAAGTTCCAAAGAACTTCTTAAGAATTCACCCCAAACTAAAAAGACCCAAATATTGAGTTTATACAAGTTCACTTTTACCCATACTGTCAAGAGATTTAAAATGATAGGTTGGGCAACTTACAATCACATATGTTTATACAGGCAAATGTTCAGTATACTCATTTAATTTTTGGGTGGTACAAAACACTGTAACCATACTCTCTTTAATTTGATACATGCACATTAAGAGAGACTTTCCCTTACTTACATTAAATTAACTCATTTTTTGATACTTTCTACAGACATGTATCCGGTCGTTAAGTGATGACGTGACGAATCCTACTTCCGGGCCTAAAGTAGTCTGCGTTTAATATGGCTTTTGTGTTGTTAACATGTTTAATGTTTTGTATTTTCTTCTATTTAATCTCAAAAAGCTCCTAAAACAGTCAGTGATCACTGTTGACCTCCCTCGGCTTTTATTACCGCTAATCATTTATTTAAGCTCAGTTTTTAAAACCTTAGGATGTAACTACAGCCCAGCCCATGCAGCAGTATATGAATGACTTACCTCGTATTGTGGATGGATTATCTCAGTTGTTCTCCTGGCTGAAGTTTGGTCCTTTTACAGCATCCAGCCATGCGATTACATTTGTTCCTGACCACTCACGTTAACTTTTATCGAGTGGAAAAAAAGTTAGCTTGTTTATATTATGCTAACATAGCTGTGACGCTAGCGGTCACGTAGCACATCATTATATACCAGCTAGCCAAACTTCAGTAACCCTACAAACGTCACTGCTGTTTAGTTTTCTGTCTTCATTTATGTTGGAAGTGATAACAGAGCTGTACGTTTTAATTTGTTTCCAAAACCCCGCAGTCAGGACATGCTATATTGTATTTAGATAGAAGCTAGCGAGCTAACTTCCTGCTAACTTCTAACTCCGTTAAATGTCATAAATTCCGTTTTCATGGATGCCTGGATGTTAAACTCAATTGTTACACCTGGTAGAGCAGAACGCTGATCATTTTATTAAAGATGAAAGACTTTAGACAGTTTTTCATCTCTCAGTAATGCCATAGTGATCGTTTGATATATGGACCTGCAGCGGAGTTTAGGCCCAGACACGGCTAGTGATGTCAGACTTTATGACCGGATTGGGCCACCTACACATTACACCTACAGCATGATGTCACGTTCTTTATCCCCTCCACCCATTGCCAGCTTTAATGGCTTATGTTTGTCAGCCAAGGATTTCTACAAGATTTTTTAAAGTGTCTGTGGATTTTTTTTTTCATTTTTTGTTGTTGTTTTTGCCCATTCAGAAGAGTGTTTGTTAGGTCAGACACCGATGTCGGATGTTTGCAATCTCCATTCTGGTCCATCACAATGGTGCTCGATGGGGTTAAGGTCAGGGTTTAAAGCAAGCCAGTCAGCTTCTATGCCAAACATATTCAGTCATGTCTTTATGGACCATGTTTTGTGCATTAGGCCACAGTCATGTTGGGAGAGAAAAAGAAATCCCCAAAACTGTTCTCACAATGTTTTAAGCACAGACTGGTCCAAAATGTCTTGGTAACCTGAAGCGTCCTTTCACTGGAACCACAAGACCCAGACCAAACTCAAACGATAAATAAAAGAATACAATTAAAAATCTTTAACTTTAAGCTTTCAACTCCTAAAGCCAATGCAGGTTAAACCTCAAATTATAGTGAAATAACATAGATGGTAAATTCTAAGGAGAATAGCAGACACCATTAGAGGCAAAAATATTAGTAAAGTATTGTGAGTGTGAACAAATCTGTTGCAAGCTGGATGAACACAAAGCAGACTGTACACACTTACCAAGTTAATGTTTCTTCTTTCTTCTTCAAAATGTAAATATAATGTGTGCGTTTTGAAAAATGCAAGCTTGTTGAGTTCTCAGTGTTGTAAGGTTAAAGGTCTGAAGGTCTGCTCAAACTGTTTACTACTAAACTTGGTTCTTGCAGGGGTGAGAGTTCTGTGGCCTTATGATGTCTCTCTCTCTTTCTTTTTAAACACAAACACACACAAACACACACACACACACACACACATACACACACACACACACACTCACCATTTATGAGGCTTCAACAGGAAAAAAAAGACAGATCTGAATGTTTGAAATTGTTTTGGAAAAATTCTGTAATGAATAGATACTCAAAGGAGCAATTCAGTTGGTTTATTATTTTGTTACATACGAAGAACAAAAAAAGTTAAATGAGTAAATAAAGAAACAAGACAGAGGAGAGAAAAACCCAACGATCCCCTCTGAGCAAGACTTGGGGCCAGTGGGGAGGAAAAAGTGCCTTTAAACAGAAACCTCCAGCAGAACCAGGCTCAGGAGGGGGCAGTCAACTGCCAGGACTGGTTGGGGGTGAGATGTCTCTCCTTTGGAACAAGTGCAAGTGTTTTTTCTTCTTTTTCAGACACTTTTTTTCTCCAGAATGAGGATTTTCAACTCATTGATTGTTTCAGCATTTTGCTTCTCGAGTTTCTGGTATCTTTGCTTCACTTCTTCTAACGTTGCTTGTGTTTCTTCAAGCTTTTCTTTCAGTTCTTTCAATGTTGCCTCGTGTCCTTCGTTTTGCAACTGCTCATTTCTTCTTTGGACTTCTTGAAGCGTACGCTGCAGGTCTTCATTCATTTTCTCTTGCTGTTGCTTTTGTGCCTGCAATTCTGTATTTTCATGCTTCAAGTCATTGTAGTTCAACAACATCACCTTAATGTGCTGTGAGTTGTTTCTTGCTTGATCCCATGCTGCATCTCTGAGGATCGTTTTTCCAGTCTTTCCTTTTCTCCTTCAAGTTCATTTGTTTTGCCCTTCATTTTATCACAGAATTGTTGCAGTTGTAGGTTTTTCCTCTTAAAGTCCTGGAGAATACGTTTTTCTTCTTCCTGTCTTTCCTTCTGTTGCTCTTTTTCTTGAAGAAGCTCTTCATTGTTGCGCAGTGTTTGATCAAGTCTGGCTTTTAGCACTCTGTTTTCTTCCTCCATGCCTTTGAATTAACGCTCCATTTCTCTCTGCTTTATGTCCTGTTCTTCCTTCTGTTGGAGGATTTCTTTATTTTTTTCCAGCGTTTCATAGAGTTTTCCTCAGAGCATCGGATTCTTTTGCTCCACGTCTTGGAGATCCCATTGGATCACCTCAATAGTAGCGTTTCTGTCTTGAAGCTGGGCAGACATTTCTTAATTCAGCACTCTTTTTCTTGTTTTCTTTAGTCAGGAACACAATCTGCTCTCGTGCTTGACCAAACATTATTCCCCAACCCTCATTAATAATTTTTATGTCTGGCTGGCATTGTTGTTTTTCTTCTAGCTCTTTATTTTGTGCTTCCATTCATCTGCACTTCTCCTCTAGTTGATTAATTTTGTTCTGTAGGTCGTAGTTTTCCTTCCTTCCTTTGTAATGCCCTTTGAATGATTAAGACGCCATCCAGGGAAATTTCCCCTGGAGAAATTTGCTGGCCACGCCAGGAAGGAGAGGCAGCGTAATCTTTTTTTCTTTGTTGGCGTTTTAGTGGATACATGTTGGAGTCTGTACACAGGGACTCTGTAAAGGTTTCCAATGGTATCTCTGGTCAAACGTTTGAAGACTGCGAACACAACTGCTGCGAACAAACTGACTAAAAATTGCTGATTCCTTCTCTCATTTATGCATGCAAAGGGTCTAAGATCCTTCATGATGTCTTTGTGACATCATCACTCTGTAAGCCAATGAGATTGTCACATAACATTTTGGAATGGGAATATTTTTTTTTAAACTGTCAAAATTAACTTAAAGAAAACACCAGTAACTCCGTTATTTAGCTAAGCCCAAAGATGTGCTGGAAAATGTTCAACAGTGATCAACCAAAAATAACCAAGCTGATGACTGACTCAGTTTGAATCACTCTGCCCATTTTAGAGGATAAAAAATGACATTTTAACTGCACACTACTTCCTCATTGTTCCTTGGCAGTGTTCATCCTGTTCCTCCTTGCACAAAGGAGCAGATACCAGTCCTCCGGATTGCTTAAGGGTCTTCTACAGCCTGTCTTCTGGAATCTCCATCGTACTCTTGAGACTGTGCTGTTAGTCACAGCAAACCCTCTGGTATTGATGTGCCATTCTGGAAGAGCTGGAATATCTGTGCAACGTCTTTAGGGTCCAGGTATCAACTCATGCTGCCAGTAGACACTGACATTAGCCAAATGAAACTAGGCGAAAAACATTGAGAAAAGATGACAAGGGACAAAATGTCAGAGGCCTCCAACTGTTAAACCATTCCTGTTTTGGGGGGTTGTCTCATTGTTGGCCCTCTAGTGCACCTGTTGTTATTTCATTAACACCAAAGCAGCAGAAAGTGATCAAAACCCCTCTCTGCTACTTAACTGACCACATAATTATCCCACTACTAAGTCACTCGATGCTACATTCCGAATCAAAAGTCTTTTTTTCGTGCGTTGCAGTTGCCATGTAGCGAGTTACATAGGCAGCTGGAAGATCCTACGACTCCTTTCAGGCATCAACATTTCAATGGTGATAACACCAAGAGTAAAGTAAGTGTGAGCATTCACTGTATTTCACTGTGATGGATTACATGTCAAGCAGCTTGCACGTTTCTGCAAGCTGGTGCTCATACCACTCAGTCATGACTTGTGACCAGCTGCTGCTGAAAACGCAGGAATCACAGCAAATTCAAAGCACACTTTAGAAAAAGTCTTAAACTAAAATAAGTACAATAAAACACAAATGCCGACAAATGCTTTAAATAATGTGTGTGTAAATAATAATAATAATAGTGTGAATAATAGTGTGTGTGTGACAAATAAAATTTGAATTTGAATTTAATAAATAAAGACATTACTTAGTATATGCATGAACAGTATTTGGACTGTCTAAATCTGAAATCTGATTTATATAAATGTATTCTTCTTGGTTATTTTAGCGTGAGCTGCCTAGCTTTGGAGGCATCCACTGTGGACATATGTGTAACTGGGTCATAAATTACATATTGTTATAATTAAACAAAATGTGACCCCAAACCGTTCCATTTATACCTGACTTTTAGGACCTCCAAGCGTGTAGTTGTGTTCATTATCAGTTAGAGCCCCTCCTCATTCTTCTTCTTCTTCTTCTTTGGTGCAACCCTATAAATACAGGGTACCCCTTTGGCCTCTCCCCTTTTCTACACTTCCCCTGTGGGAGAGGTTGGTGTAATTTGTTTTCCAACACTGTAAAACACACATATACTGTATATTTGGCCACCCTGATATTTCTGATTGTGTTTTTAGTTCGATTTTATCATCATTATGCCTGTCTTTCCTAGATGCTGTAAATGTGTAGTACGTATGTGCCGCGTTTGTGTTATATGCACAGTTAACGCTAGCATGAATAGATAATTCTTGCTAGCTTGGAAGTTGTGGTGGGTTGAGCTAACCCTCTTCCCTACTGTTTGTATTTGGTTGTAGCACTGACTACCTGACAGACAGGATGTATAAGTGGAAGTAGGAAGTGCTCTGCCTGATTTTGTGATGTGCAGTAAAGAAGCTCCACAGGGAGAGCTCATGTGCTGTATCCATTCCTGTTCACCTGGAACACCTCAAACTTTGAGCACAAGTCCGGGTCATGCTATCTTTAGAAATACTCAGATGATTCTGCAGTGGTTGGATGCATTAATGATGGGCAGGAGGAGGAGTATGAGCACAAGTGGATGATTTTGTGACGTTTATTTTATTTATTTATTTATTTTCTTTAAAAGAGGGGCAATACATATTAATGAACATTTTAACAGATGTAAATATGCCAGATTATAGCCTTGGACTAATTTCCATCTGCAGACCCTCTGGCAGGTTGGTGTTAAACACAAGTTAGTAAAAACATACAGAGACACTATTTACAGATCATGTGACAAGGACAAAAACAGTGATCACATTATACTAAAAACACTAAGTGGTCTGAAAGAAATCCTCTGTGAATAAGAACAAAGAGATGATCAATTTCAGAGGGAAGAGAATAACCACACAGTCTGTGTTAATCCTGAGACAGGATATGGATGGATGGGGTGCCTGGGCACTGATAGCAGGCTGAAAGATGAGGAGCGGGTCCTTCAGTGTGTGCCGCAAAATAATTACGATTTTCTAGTATTCAGTTGTTATGAGGGAAGTGTACTTTGCTGTGGTCTGCTGGGGGAGCAGTATCAGATGGACTGAATAAATGATCAGAAAGGCGGACCCTGTGATTGGTGGCAAACTGGACACTTCTGAAGCTGTGATTGAGAGGAGGTCACTGACAAGCTGTTAGTTTATGGAGAATCCTGACCAGCTGTTGCACCACTTACTGAACAGGCAGCAGTCTGAAACAGCCTGATTCAGCTCTGCTGAGGACACATAAAAGAAATCTTTCGCTCATTCTGTCACCCTCTACAGTACATATATCTGTCTGGCAGAGAATTATCATTATTATTATCTCTTATTTATATCTAAGATCTTATGTAAACTAATAAGTAACGTAAGGTTGATGAGTCATCACAGGATATTTAAAAGATTATCATTTACAGGATTTTTTTTTCGAGTTGACTGATACTCTTTTTACTGTGCCCACTCCAACCTCTGTTTTACATTTGCTATATAAATAAATTGGATTTGGATTTGGAAATTTCAACAGCTATGAGTTGGAGAATTCCAGCCTGACAAGAGAGTTAGTGGAAACTGGCAGACAAGACATGTAAAGAGGTGGGAATCTTTCTCCATCCTTCCCACATTATGACTGTCCTTAAATAGCCCTGTGACTTTAACTGCATGGAAAATCTCTTCCATATCACTTCAGTACTGTTATGGATTGTAAATCCCACACGTGGCTGCACAGAGCATTTTAGTGCATGAAAAGAGCTAATGTATAAGACCATTTGAAGCTTAACAATGAGTCTAATGTCCCAAAGCAAAAAATGATCATGTTATGAGAAGAAAGATGTGTGTGTACTACCATTAAATCAACGCCTGTTTTCTGCAGCAGTGGTTTTGAGCACAGCTGCGAGGCCGTGTCTGGAATCTATCAGACTTGTGAATGGTCTCCGTATGTGCCTTTTGTTCCCAATGCCATGGACGTCTCACTTGGTATATTTTGTGAGGTGTTTAAATTATGTCAGATCAATGTGGAGGGCTTTTGCTCTTTTCTTTTCTTTTCTTTTCTTTCTGGAAATTAGTTTTTTGATAGGACTGAAATCGCTGTTTTCAATAATTTTGCTCTGTTTTCTAGTGTTGACAATCTGAATTTTTAGGGAAAAGCTTTTGAGGTAATGTCAGAGTGAAGTAAAGAAAATCATGCTCAATTATTGTGTTACATAAAAAGAAACAGTTGTGGCTTTATCGCCGAGACACAACATGCATCAATCTGCGGCTGAAACAACCTTTAAGGGACATGAAATGCCTGCAGAAAGTGGAAGATGCCTGCTTTAATCCAGCTGTGTGCCTACAGTCTCAATGTGGTCCAGTCAGACTCTGGGAGGTGCCCTTGCATTAGAGAGATAATTAGCAGTTTGGGGCGGGCGCAGGCTGAACGGGCAGATTGGGATGATGTGGCCTGACAAAATATCAAACAGGATGGCAAAGCAAAATACAGGGTAAAAGACCTTTTTACTAAAATTGTCAATAAAGGACCTTTGAGCTGAGTGCTGTGGCCTAGTTTACATTTTGGTTTCTATTCAGAAAGTGCTCCCTCCATTTGCTAACTTTGGACATTTTAACGATTATTTTCTTTGGTTCCTATTTTGAGTGACATAGAGCACAAATATACGTGTAATGCACTCACCAGACACATGTTGCTTCTCCCCCCTTGAACTGCCCTATATCTCCATGGCATAGATTCAGCAAGATGCTCGAAGCATTCCTCAGAGATTTCGGTCCACATTGACATGACAGCATCACACAGTTGCTGCAGATTTGCTGGCTGCATGTCCATGATTCTGAAATCATTCGAGCTTTGTGGGGTCATATAAGGATAGGGATTATTTCAGTTATTGTTGCTTTTCACCTCAGACCAGTTGAAAACTATTTTCCAGACTTCTGGCATCAACAAGGACTTTTCACCCAAAATAAATCAATCTTTTTCAGATCATTCTCTTTAAACCGTACAGATGGTTCTGTGGGAAAATCATATCAGCAGTGATTAAAGTGACTATGAACATCAAATTAAAAGTCACTTAAATCACTGATGCTCCGTTCACACTTCCGCAGGTCATTGTAACCAGATCTACAAGCCTAAATGTTTGGAGCTGATGCCCCGTGATTGGCTGATTAGATATTTGTGTTAACAAGCAGTTGGACAGCTGCATCGAAAAGTGGCCGGTGAAGGTATACTGGAGACTATCGTACAATGGGATCATTTTACATGACAAGGGAAAGACCTTACAGTATTTTAGAGACATTTCTCCCCCGAGTAAGCAAGAGGAAAGCTCCTGACCCAAATGTATCAGTGACATTTAATATGTTTTCATTATTAAAGTTTAATATATGCAATTCTAATGATTTTTAAAGTAACTCCCTGACTAAAAAAAAGGCTATTCAACCTCAGCTGTATGTATTTGACACTAATCAGTGAACGCAAACATGTTAACACAAACATCATGTTGAACGTGTTAAACATCTGCTAAAGCTCAGATCTCAGCATTGTTGTTGTGAACATTCTGCCATTAGTGACTCGCTCAAAGCACTGCTGTGACTAACTACTTCCTGACAGAGGCAATAAATAAATAAACTCTCAGTCCTGTTCAAACGAAGGGTGAAACTATAATGTAGACTTTAAAAGGAATTCAAATCATTATTGCAGCTTTTCTTCTTGAAATCTTTTCACGTCTTTGTTGTATCGATCGAGTCATATTCCAGGCTAAGTGTGAGCGAATCCGTCACCATACCAGCTGACTAGCATAAACCACAGCTTAACAGCCTTGTGCCCAGAGCCCTCTGTGGTTTCCTCAAACCTCAGCGTGGATGAAGATCATGTAATGGTGTCGAAGCACGCCACTAGGAGGAAGAAAATGCTTCACCTGACATGTTACTGCACGTGTTTTGAGTTATGTGCTATAATGTGAAATAATAATTTGCTAAGTGGTAGTTATTGGTGACCTGGACATGAAAGTCATGCACGGCTTGTTTTCATTTTACTTGCTGAAAAAGGTGCAGCCCTTCATCGGTGCAAACGGCCCTTCCTTCACATGACTTCATGCATTTGGGCCGGACCCTTGCTAATATAGCTCGGCCTTTAACTTTGACCCCTTTGCTGCTACTCTGCAAATCCTTAGATAGCATCTCTCTATGGCTGCTGGTTTTCACTGTTCAGGTCTGGAGGGAACATTCCTCACATTCTGCCTCAACCCTGGATTCCTGACCTCCCTTCACCCCTTGCGGTCTTCTTCCACGGTGGGTGACGCGGTGTTTGATCCCCTGCTCGCTTCTTGCCTTCTTTCATCAAGGCTTTCCCTGCATAGTCAGGAAGACAAAAGGAAACTCGTGAGCTTGTTTAAGCCTATCCAATGACAGTGCAGCCTGTACTATCATTAATCGCAGAGCACAGCTGAGGGCTGGAGTGGTGTGTGGACTGGCCAGACATAAATGATCTCTCAAGTAGCCTGTTTACACGATTCTAAATCAGGGGAATTTGTTCTTCAATAGCTTCTGTCTGCAGAACAGAAGAAAAGAAAGATTTTACGACTGCAGCTTTACTTTTTGGCAAAGTGATTTTGGTGTGTTTTAACACACAGTTACACTACATCGTTGTGACCGTAAAGCTCATGTTTGGGCTGATTCTGAAACTGCTTATCATGCAAAACCTAGTAGGCTGAACTTTACCATTTCCTCTCCATCACCACCCATCAAATGCTTGTTGGGAAATGCTGTTTAAACAACAGCTCCCCAGTTCATGTTATTTCGGTCTTTGCCCGGACTCCGATAAGCTGCATGACTCCTGAGAATGAGAGGTTAGCTCAGTACCCGAGAACCACTCTATGCCATGATTACCAACTTGCGCTATCCAGATCCACAATGTGCA
Source organism: Neolamprologus brichardi (assembly GCF_056152115.1). Taxonomy (NCBI): domain Eukaryota; kingdom Metazoa; phylum Chordata; class Actinopteri; order Cichliformes; family Cichlidae; genus Neolamprologus; species Neolamprologus brichardi. The sequence goes on along the minus strand of NC_142112.1, from coordinate 16,309,730 downwards.
TCTTTAAATATCACATGCCACATCTCCTTTTTCTAAGCATTGTTTAGGCTCAAGGGGAAAACAGACATTACGCTAGAATATTTCTTACAAAGAGACTCAAACTATAGTAACTGTTGCGTAACTTATAATGACATTCAAATTATAACTTCATAGTACCTCCAATATGGAACATCTGCAGGCCACATGGATCTTCAGTTTTCACATGGCTTGATCCACTATATCTGTCAGCACAATGGCTTTGTAATCCACTCTGACACAAATTAAACGCAACACAAACAGCATGTGGTGCCTGTTGTGACTGGCTGAAACATAATTTATATGCAGTGTCAGCTTGGGACATTCAGTTCATCATTCATATGTCTGTGGGATGTTTTTTATGGCGTCTCAAAAGACAGACTGTCTTGTTAAATGACTTAAACACAAGGTAATTGAATCTAACAGAAACAACCACCAGCATTGCTGGTTTGCAGTAAGCAACTACTTAGCAGATGCTTTAAAATGAAAGGATTTGGTATGATTCTGTTAGCTGTCTTGCAAATTTTTCTAGGTTAACTGAGCTGAATTGTGTTGCCTCGGTGGTTTCAATGACGTTTAGGCTCACTGTGTAATCACATTGCTAAAGAGTTACTGAACCAATGTCATTCCCATCAACATCGTTGTACTTTGTACACATGTTGCATACAACCAAAACCTGAAAGAAGACTTAGATGACATAATTATCTCTGAAGCTTTCGATAATGTCAAAATCTTGAAGAAAATCCCTGCGTTTGGTCTAACTGCTGCAATTTAATCAGCCTCAAATAGGAACTACAATACTAGTTTCCAGCTATGGACTCTACTAGAGTAGTTTTGCATAATTTACAGTTCAAAACTTCTGTATATTGGACGTTGGTTTCTGTTTCTAGGCTGTGTTCACAACCAGACTTGTTTGCCGAAAGTGATCCACTGTAAAATGAAAGCTAAAAACAAAATAAAGTATTTTTTAAGGTAAAAGAAAAGGAAAATATTTTCTGTCTTTACATTAGTCTGTAATTATCATTATTATTATTACAAAAATAATCCTAATAATAATCCTCCCGGGGCAGACCCAGGACACGCTGGAGAGATTATATCTCTCGGCTGGCCTGGGAACGCCTGGGTGTTCCCCCGGATAAGCTGGAGGAGGTGGCTGGGGAGAGGGAGGTCTGGGCTTCCTTGCTTAGGCTGCTGCCCCCGTGACCCGGCCCCAGATAAGCGGAAGATATTATTACAAAAAAGTTCCTTAATTTTAAAAGAATACATTGATACACTGTGCAGAACTTTTTACTGATTTTTTTAGGCCGGGTTTTTGACTTACAGGCCTTACTTGGGCATAATTTGACCTTTTATTTGAAAATCTTGGCCATGGTTAAAGGGCATAAAGTCATGTGTAAAACTAAGTACATCCTTACTGTTTCCACAGCAATTAAGAGGGTAAGTAGCAGTCAGGTGCGGTTAATCACAAGTATTTGGTCAGTGATCATCAGCAAATGTGAGCGCCTCTATAAAAGAAAAAAACTTTGGAACTTTGTTAAACTTGTTAAAGCTAATGAACAACTCAAACATCAGCACAAACACCTCATACTTGCCGTGAGGCATGGTGGTGGAGGGGTGATGATTTGTGCTTGTTTTGCATCCACATGACTTGGCAACCTTGCAGTCATTGAGTTAACTTGATGACTGTACACCAAAGGATCCCAGAGTTGAGACCATCTGTCTGATAACTAAAGCTTGTCTCAAATCATCCAACAGGACAATGAGCAACAAATCTGCTACAGAACAGCTGAAAGAGAAAAAAGTCCAAACTTCAACCTGATTGAAAAGCAGCGGTGGGATCTTAAGAGCGCTGTGCACAAATGAATGCTCTCAAACCTCGATGAACTGAAGCAACGCCGTAAAGAGCAGGTGGCCAAATTCCTCCACAACAATGTGAGAGACTGATAACATGCAATAAATATCACTGTTAAGCGTTGTTCTACAAGCTGTTGAATCATGAGGTGTGTTTAGTCCCATGGAAGTCTGTTTAATGTGTATTGACTAACAGGCAATAATAAATTGCTATTTATTTATTTCAGCGATTACCATTTCACACAATAGTTAAATTCTAGTAACAATCAGTCCTAATTACTGGCAGGTGCCTCTGTGAAAGTCACGACCAGAGATGGACAGTAACGCGTTACTTGTAACGCGTTACTGTAATCCGATTACTTTTTTCAAGTAACGAGTAAAGTAAGGGATTACTATTGCAAAAACGGTAATTAGATTACCGTTACTTTCCCGTAGGAACGCTCCGTTACTGCGTTACTAAAACCGTGATTTTCTTGCGAGAATGTCTCATGGCAGTGAGGTAAGCGAGTGCGATGTTCTTGACAACAGCTGTGTGCAGATCAACAATGGATAATATATCGAGTGCGGGAGAGAGTATGAGCGTGCAGCGTTTAAAGCGTGGAAGTACTGACCTTACTTTGAGTTTGATTCTGTAAAAAGTGACAAAAACATTAGTGTCCGCTGTGCGTGGGAAGAAAACTTCTTTTTACAGCGAAAAAAACCCTAAACTTCCAAGCAAGCACTGAGTAGCTATGACGTAATGAGAAACTCACAGAGAAACTGCGGTATCCTTCCACTGACCTCTGCGGCACACCTGCACCAGGATAAACCTCCGCCTACTCTACTCCTGCTTTACAGGTGAAAATAGAGCAAAAGGACCGCTAGTCTTTGACTTTATTTATTTTCTGCTGTGTTTTACTTGCATCTGAAAGAGTGAGTGTAAACACAAAAAAATAATAATAATAAAAAAAAAAAAAATAATATATATATATATATATATATATATATATATATATATATATATATATATATATATAAATAATGTGCTGGAATGTGCAGAAAATAGGTTTAAATGTTAAACTAATTTCTTCCAGTCAGAGAATGGTGCATATAATTAAAATTTTGCTTCATGCATAAAGTTAAAAGATTAAAACTAACAAAACAAGTTTTAAAAAGAGACTTTTCCATTTGATTACGTTTTGTATGATGGATTATGTAGAAAAAGTAGAATTGGGCTGAAAGATCTATCGCTTTATCACCTATTCAGGTTGTAAATCATGTTTTTAAAAAGTAACTAAGTAATTAATTACTTTTGAAAATAAGTAATCAGTAAAGTAACGGGATTACTTTTTTGGGGAAGTAATCAGTAATTAATTACTGATTACTTTTTTCAAGTAACTTGACCAACACTGGTCACGACTTACAACACACAAATATATAAATAGTGAATGTTTGTTGTTTGAATATTTACTGTGGCTTCTACACTTCTATAACCATGAATGACCGGAGCGAAAGATTGCTGCTCTAAGAGAGAGGAGAGCGAAGACTGTGTGCTTGCATTCCACACCAATCCGAGAGATGGCCTTTGTCAAACACACACATGCAAAGTTTCAAACAGACAGACAGGAAGAGGAAGGGATTCAGCTGCCTGCTCTGCATGCAACTAGCAAAATGAAAGCTAGGTGCACTCACTGTGAAAGGAATAGTTTGACGTTTGGGCAAATATGTTAAGTTATCTGTCACATCTTCATTGTGAAGCCAGAGCAGACAGTCAGTTAGAATACTTTAACACAGGGTTGGGAAACGGGTATCTAGGTCTCTCTATACTAAAGTAAAAAAGACTATTTAATAAAATACATAAAAGGAAATTTCAAAAAACAAACAAACAGACATGTCTCAATCAGCCCAAGTCTGATGTGACATATTTGTACAAGCACAATAGAGGCATGTTATAGTGGAGTCTAAGTTTTTCAATGCTGTTTCCATGCAGGGTTCTGGAAATACACACTATCCCACCACAGAGCCCCCTTCTGCCCTGTACATTGCCCCCAACCATGAAAGAGTCCATTTAAAGCGTCAGAGGCTGGGCATGACCTGAGTTTACTGTCTAAGGGGTATTAGCCTAAATCTTTGTGTGTCCAGTCAGGGAAAACTGGTCATGGGGAGTTGGTGAGGACTGTAGGACCCTGTTGAAGGTGCAGAGCCTGAAGAGATTATTTTGCTCTCAAATTAGTTTGAATTTCTGGGCAAAAACACTCATCACATATGAAGGAAGCGTGCGTTTTCTTATAGGTTTATTTGAATTTATTTGGATCACTCTCCCAGTTGAAATGCTGTAAGGTTCTTTCTTTTTTTGTTTTTTCAGGTTGTCCCTCAAAGTCACAAACAGGAGTCGGTGTGTGTAGTTTCCAGTATTTTTCTTGTGTGGGTAGAACCACGCAGGAAAGTATTTTGGTGGGCAAACTCGGGGAAAAAAAAGATGAAATACTGAAGAGGCAAGTAGAATTTCAAGCATTCCCCTAAATCCTTGCGCCTTCACTTTAAATAGCCAGGAGAGAAACTGTGTCTGGTAGATTAACATCAATATAAAACATAATTAATTCAACACATACACCTAAGCAAGGTCACTTCATGTCGCATTATAAACTATTATTGTAACATCTGACTAAGTAAAGCAGCAATTTAGCGTATTTTTCAAAATTTTATATTTGGTCCACAAATAAGGATAAAAGTGCTAATTCTTTGCCCAAACAGGCCCGGATCTTCACACCTCAAACCTAACCATAATCTGGTAACTGGTTCTAGGCCAGAACTTCCTAACTCTCGGTCCGCTGTCGACAACACAGCTGAGTACCAGGAACAGCACGGTTGTGCGCTGGTCCCTTACAAAGCCTACACACAGCTTTGCAGACCAATGCTGTGACCACTGTTACCAGGGTTTAGAGTCAAAAACTACTCTTCTTCACATTTTTGCTGTTGTTGGTGTTTTAGCTCCGCCGCTGATGAAGTGAAGGAAGAATATACAAAGAATTATTTTATAGTGAAGAGGAAGAAAGTATTAAAAACAACAAAAACTTGCAGTAAACTGTCACCTTGTCTCTTTCTAAGCCAGGATCACTGTCACGTGACTAACAGATCTCAAGAGGTTTCACACACCTGTTTGGGCATCTTGGTCACGATCCTTACACCTGACCCTCACCGTGTTTCGGGGGGACTGCTCAAAAGTACATCTGCAAAGGTCATTCTGACAAATACCTACACAAACGCACTACCACAAATCCTGCATTAGCCTCATTTAGCCTCAGCTAACTACCCAAATCAGGATATCTCCTTAGGATTTAATATCAGTGATTACAAATAGAAAACCCCTGCCTCTGGTCTTGTTCATGCCTTAATCACACGTCAAACAACATTTCCACAACACCGTTCATCACCGGACCTCACCTGCCTGTCCTGCTCAGCACTGACAAAAGCATTTATAGTTTTTTCTGTGCAAAGACCAAAACGCATCGTTGTTGTTGTGCAGCAGGAGTGGGGAGTGAGCCCACCTTGTGCCAAGTCTACAAGAAATTTCATGAAGTAGAGGAAATCAGAAGACTACAGATTAAGTCTGGGAGATTTACAGGCTTGTTGTTGTTGTTTGTCGTCATGTTTTAATACCACACTGATGGCACAGCAGGAAGTACTTACATACACTTTTCCAGAGGATGTTACTTTAAGCGGACACCTTCATATATGCAATGCTTTTTTAAAAAATACTGAAATACAGTTGACATACTATCCAGATCAACTCAGCTCATGTGCCATGATTGTTATTGCTTTCTACTGCTTCCACCAACCAGTTTCCTGGCTGTAGTAACACATGTCGAGTTAGCAGGCATAAAAACGATCAAAATGAGCTTTGGAAATAAAACAAACAGTAATACTGTGTTTTCTGAGAGAGACAGAGAAGCAGTGCAGCAGTGATGGAAATAAAAATAATAGATTTAACACCTTCACTTAAAAAGAGCATGCTGCTTCTATATTGAGCCTTAACGTCTCCAAATGACTCTGTTTGATTCTCCAATAAATCACTGAAAGGCTGCTAAGCTTTTTTCCTTTTGGGCTGGAATGAGAATCTTACTCTGCATCCCAAAGCTGTAAGTGTGTCTGGATGAGAGGATTGGCTAAATGACAAGTAGGAGCATCAATATCTCCCACGGGGGCCTCTCTGCATTTAAAATGTCCTACTGAGAAAGACAGGGGCCTTTTTCTAATTCTGTCATTTCCTCAGATTTCTTACAGAGGCAGCCACAGCCTTTCATCTTCATCTCTCTCGCTACCTGAAACTCTTTTACAGTTTTAGTAGTCCATGCCCTGCTTTTCACCTCTTTCCTTAAAACCCATATGTGGGGTGGGGCTTGCATTTTATTAACGGTGCGATTGAGCCACCTCTGATATGTCAAACATCACGATTTCATCACAAATTATTAACGATCTGCATCTTTAGTCCCTGAAATAATGCTCTCAGCACAGTCAACAGACATTGAGTCAGTGCTCCACACTCCGCATTTTTCCTCTTTCTCCATGCAGCAGCCACATTCCCGCTTCCTCGGGCTGATGTGTTACACTGGAGAGGGGAGGGAGGATCGAGTGTCCGCCGTTCCTCCCATCACCTGTGAAATTTCAGAGCCAGGCCACGGTGAAAGGGGGTATTGTGTCCCCCTGATGAGGAATGCCCTCGTGTCGCTCGTCAAAGAAAAGGCCTCATTTGGCCAGGAATTTGGAGGGACCTCGAGAGGTGTAGGGAGATTTTCTCAGAGGTGGGGATAGGAACCTGGATGTTTTCACGAGGCTGGACAGGAGAAGGACAGATCTTAACTTGAGTCTCTGTGACAATTAGAATTCATACAATATAAACAAACAAGAACACTGTAAACTTGTTTTTCTTAGAAAATGGTCAGTTACATTAGAAAGGTTTATTTGTATTATTAAAACACGCTTAGCTTTAATCAGCTTTAATCACATCGCACTGTTTTGTTTAATAATAAAATACAATATAACTGTGGCTTAATCTGGAAGTTACTGTTGAACCTTAGAGCAGTCAGACTAATCAGAGTCTGATGTAGTGAGTATGCCACCTGCTGGTGAAAAATCACCACTAACGCATTACACTGCATAGAGCTGTGAATTTATTGTGCCTCTGAATTGTTTGTTTTTTTATAGCATTTATACATGGATTATACTAAATGATATAGAATCCATGACCGGGAAAGAGCAATTAGCATAAAAAATATTGTTTTTCAGCAATTTTGTTACAAATTTCTATGAATCGATATCTAAGTATTGTGATTTAATAATTTAAAAAAAAAAAAAAAAGATTTTTTTTTGGTAGAGGAAGCTTAAATAAGCTTTTTTTTTTTTTTTTTTTAAATCGTAATGTATCTGCTGGACGTGTGTGGGTACACAGGAAACCTAGAAATAAGCAGGCACGCTAGGTTCCCGTATTTGTTTATTTTCTCGATTTTGTCGTTGTATTTTGGAGGTAGTCATTGGAAGTGTCTGTGTGCTCTCACCTTTGGCTTGACGAATTTAGTCATTCATTGTAACCACTAGAGGGCGATAAAGACACAATCTCTGTGGGAAATAAGGTATCATGTCAGTCTGTAACACGTTATCTCTTATTAATTCGACTGCTTTGCTCAGGTTTGCCTCCCATTGTCAGTCTTCACTCCCCTGATTTAAGTATTAAAATGATGCGCACTAGAGGAACAAGGAATACAGAATGCGAGCTATAACTTAAGTTCATCTATAAAACATGAGACCAAAACTAACCATTTATTGTTACCGTGTGTGGTCTAACTGAATGACTACACCAACTACTTCCGGTATTTCCTTCATAATAAACACTAGCGCTTTAGCTTTCAAATAAGTGATGAAAGAAGCTTCAGTGAGCTATGTATTACTATCAAATATTACATATTAGTACCTTTTAAAATTATATTTACATATATGCGTGTTTTGTACGAGAGTCCCGGAGGAAGGGGACTCGCAAAAAGAAGTTAGACAGTTCATACTCCAGTCCACAGGGTGGCGCTAATGCACATTCCCGATGCTGTCAAATGGTATAAGAAGAAGAGAATACGGAAGTGGGTTTGTTTACTGGCTGGTTTTGGAGGCAAGTTTTTGATCAGAAAGGTTTATTGCGGTTCGGAAGTCTGTTTTATGTTTTAAAATCTTTACTTCGGTTCTGGAAAATGTTCAGAACATATAAAGGCTGAGATAAATTAGCTTAACGTTAGCTCCGCGTAGCACCAGCGTTAGCGGCACATTACGGTAAGGACTTACCGTGCTATTGGAGGAAAGGCATATTCAACTTGGCTTTGCTAGTAAAAAAGCAGCACGTTCAATATCGCTTCACTTCAGCTTTTTAAAAAAATGACCATAATTCATTCATTAATTCGGCATCATTTGTTTAAATAAATACCACCATTATTCTATAAATGAGCCTAAATAAACCTAGTACCTCAGCCTGCAGTCACACACATTTCTCATTGTCTTTAACGATTGCTTGGGGCTGAACAGAGGCTTGCTCAGCCCGTTAGAAGCACGTGTCAGATATCCAGTCTATTACATCAGCGTTAGTATCAGACTGATGTGCTGTAGCTGGTGTAACCTAAATCTTCACCACTCGATGATTGTATGCGAAGGCTGGCACCAAATTAAACGATTTAGATATTGAACATAGGGCCGGTCAAAGGCATCAGTGGGGCAGACAGTATCAAGAGGCATTGGACCACCAGTTAGCCTGTGAAATTGCTCTTTTAGGTGAAAGGTTGCTTATTAGGTAGTGATTATCACTGGACACAGGAGGTGAGTGCTGCTCACTGATGGAGGTTTGTGAGGTTAACTTGCTGCTATTTCTCTTACTGCTGTCCTGCAGCAAAATGAATGAAGATCCAGTCCAAACAAACTGCAGTAAAACGCTGCTTGTCCACCACTTACCAGCTGAGCTCAGCGAGGAAGAGAAGGAAGACCTCCTGAAGTATTTCGGAGCTGAGTCAGTCAGAGTCTTCTCAAACAGGGGCCGCTTGGTACGTTTCTCCTCACCGATTATCCCATGAGCTGTATCTCACATCCTGACATTCATTTGAGTTGCCAGGCAGCCTGAACATATTTGTCCATCTCCACAGAAACATGCAGCCTTTGCAACATTTAGGAGTGAAAAGTCAGCAGCAAGGGTAAGAGTTTTGTTTGAGACTTCCTCTGGTTTTTCTCTCACTTTGTTCTGTACGGTCTTTTTCAGTCCCCTTAACATCTGTTTTTTTGTAGGCTCTAAGCAGACTCCATCAGTTAGAGGTTCTTGATCAGACACTCATTGTGGAGTTTGCAAAAGGCCAAGATCACATAACAGTGCTAAAGGACCCGCCTGTGTCAGAAAGGTGAGCTGTCTGAATAACCCCGGGCTGCACAGACCTTCATTCTTATGTAAATTGATGGACTGTTAATATCTCTGTCAGTTAACAGCGGATGATTGCATCCCTTGTAGTGGTCTGAACCTCCCCTCTGCCTTTCTGTAGTGGTGAAAATGTCAAACAAGAGCAGAAGAAGCAGGAGAGCAAACAGCCAAATATTCCCATCATAGAGACGGGCGTTGCACCGAGTCTCGGGTAAGAATGAAAGCATGTCATCATGAAGCTGGTGTGACATGAGGGAAGAAAACATTTTATTTTTATCACTTGTTTTGTTTTTTATTTTATTTTATTTTATTTTTTTGGCTGATGTTATTCTCTAGTGCATTATTCATTAGATACCTTGTAGATTTCTAGTCTTTGTTCTTTTTGCCATTTTGTGGGGTTAAAAAAAGAAAACAAAAACACTATATCGCATTCTGCCTTTTGTTGACAGGCCCTGTCTCCCATTACCCAGAGTTTGTGAGTCATTACCTGCCCAAACTCTGTCTTATTCGATTAACTATGCATGTGTGACACATGTTCTCCAAACTGCGGTCAGAGTGTTGCCAGTTTGGCTATGCAGAAACTGCCTGGAGGCTGGCTGACAGTAAACCTGGATGAGAATCTGAGAGCTGTAGTTGGGAGCTGTCAAACGCCTTGTGTCCAATTAGATAGCCAGGCCGCCACTGAGCGCCTGACAGGCCGTCTGTCCTGCCAGTTGGTGGGACCAGGTGGTCTTTGATACCTTTCACTCCATTTCTGACAGTTTGTCTTGCTGCTGCTACAGCAGACTTAAGAGCTCCATATTCTAATACTAGTCTGCACAAACTGAGAGAATGTGCTGTCTGGTTAGACGAGTATATTGCATTTAGGTGTGTTAGAGCTTGTAGAAAGGTTGGATTAGGGACAAATTGAGATGTCCTGCTAGCTGCACTTGCTGGTTATTTTGAGCTTGAGTTCACCAATGACGGCGTATTTTAAATCTCCTGTACTGCAAAAATGTGATTGCGGAAGGAGAACTCTGATGTTTTTCACTGTTTTTATAATTTATAGTTTTATACTGTTGCTCATTTTCTTAATTCAATCGTTGTAAAAGAAAGGCTAGAACTGCATTTTGTACACATTTACATTTTTGTAATTTGTTCTGTGGCAAATGATATGCTAATAATTAAGAAAACAATTTTACGTTGTTTTCTTTAGAAATAATAAGTAAAGTCTGTTTGAGTAGGTGCAAATCAGACACTCAAATGCCAGCGGGTGAAATAAGCTTCAAGATTTTAATAATATCTTTAGCGTCATAATGCATGTAATGATTACAGAGTTCCGCAAACTCCGCAAACACCTCCTGGGTGAGGTGTTCCAGGCATGTCCCACCGGGAGGAGGCCCCGGGGCAGACCCAGGACACGCTGGAGAGATTATATCTCTCGGCTGGCCTGGGAACGCCTTGGTGTTCCCCCGGATGAGCTGGAGGAGGTGGCTGGGGAGAGGGAGGTCTGGGCCTCTTTGCTTAGGCTGCTGCCCCCGCGACCCGGCCCCGGATAAAGCGGATGAAGATGGATGGATGGATGGATTACAGAGTTGAAACCAGATATTTAAACCCTTTCAATCAGATGACGTCCAGGATATAATATAGATTTATTTTACTGTGGAGAGCTGTGGCTCAAGATGTGTATTTGAGTTGCCACAATGGATTTAAAATTTTTTTTTTTTTTTTTATGGGAGTCGTGGATGAGCTGATTGGATTTTTGTGGGCAAAGGTCAGCTTCACTGTGATATGCTGATGCGCTGCAAAGCTTGTATTTTTTTTTTCTGGCCATTAATAATTAACAAATTTCACATTGATACAAACTGGAAAAAACTGAGCTGGGAGAGGCATGCAACCACAGTCCGACTTTATCGGCGACCGCTACTAGCTGTTTGCTGCTAGCGACCAATAATATTAGCTGCATTTATAATGGTCGGTAAGGGAACGTTTTAAAAGTAAAGAGGAAATGGGAGTAACACCCTTCAACTTTATTATGAGTGTTGATGTTTCATAGTTTGCCCACCAGAGGGCGCTTTGCAACATCCCTGTTTTTCAATTTTAAACACAAGAAGCACGTTTGGAACCACAAGCACAACAACCAGCTGATCCAGTCAAGTCGGGTAAATAAATGACTACATGTAGCAAAACAAAAAACAGGGGTTCAAAAGCTCAGAATGACTTTTTAAAATCCTTAAATATCAGTATCGGTCGGGCTCTGTGGTTAAGAGTCCTTAACTTCAGCTTGCTTTCATTCTAATTGGAGAAGTTTTGTGTCGGTTGAGCGCTGGAACAAAGGAGAAATGTTTGTGGGAAAAACATCTTGCTGATGACATGTGGCTTCAAGCCGCGACACAACAGAATCTACATTCACAAAATCAAATGATGACAAAGGTGAGTTGGAGTGCTGTTAAGGCACCATTTACCAGGCCTCCGCACCTTTAACTGCTGTTTCTAGTGGCAAATTAAATAACTCTCCCCTGCCTTCAGTCTTTGCTCATTAGTCTTGAGCGTAGGTGAATTTGTTGTCCCACGCTGTGTAGATTGGCACCTTAAGAAATCTATTTCCCGACACGGCATGGCTTGTGCTTTTAATCTTAATGATAGGCCTCCTAGCAAGAGGTAGGGCCACTGGCTGGGCCACTGGCTGGGCCACTGCCTGATGTGTGACTGTTGTTTTGACATATAGTCATGTGAAGACGTTTATCCCATAAAAAGTATTTGAGAAAGCAAACGCTTGATTATCTTTGAACAGTGCTTATAAAAAGAACAAAACAGGGACGTGTTACATAATTGTCTGACAGTCTCTGACATCATCTTGCTTTAACTTTTGACCAATTTATATGCAATATTCATTCATTCTCAGGATGTTTGAGGGTTTTCTTGCATGATTTAATCCCACATTTTCAGTGGGATTAAATCTGAGCTTTGAAGAGACCGTTCCTTCTCCTCTACCTCTCCGTTTCTCATGCCGAAACCATTTTTTGGTGGATTTGCTGCCGTTCTTAGGATCATTATCCTCTTCAAAAGTCACCCCTGGTTCAGCATTAATTCTTGGAGCAGATGGCCGAAAATGATCTTCAAGCAGTCCTTGGTGTGATGCCGACTTTACAGTTGAATCAGAGACTGCAAGTTTATGGCTTTACATGCATTACAAGCCATAAACTAACAGCGTAACCCCAAAACACTATGTTTTTGATTTGCTAGTACAGAGCACATTATTCCTAAAGTTTGGGTGTTTTCCTGTCTGGTCACCGGCCAAGCGTGGTTTAGTCCTTTCTAGGATTTCTTGGCTTCAGACCGTTTCCACCTGTCGTTCCCCTGAGCAGACTCACATCACTTGTGCTTTAATCTGGATTCCAATTTTAGATTTGAAGGTGAAGGAGATAAATATACAAGTGAACATGCTTCGTTCCCGTTTGACTGCTTTGTGTATAGAAATTGAGAAAATGACTGAATTTGTACATCACCTTCATCTGTATGCACTCATTTGAAATGGATCAAGTGTTTGCTCCTTCAGATGTATTCAAAACGTCAGTTGTTTCCACGCTAATTTCCATACTTTTTTTTTTTTTCTCGTGACTGTTTTTCAGTGAAGGGTTTATTGTATTTAAGGCAGGGAGTTGCAGGTTTAAACTAACTCTTTTTTTCCCCCTCTCTCTCTGTCTCCTACAGGTTGAAGTTTCAATCAAATCCCACTTTGAAATATTTATATCCACCACCCTCTAATGGCATTCTGACAAATATAACACACGCCCTCATGAGCGTGCCAAAGTTTTATGTTCAAGTGAGTAAACACAGCTTCCTTTGTGTGGTTTTATTTGTTATTTTACCTTGATGCGCAGATGCTGGCCATAATAATAATAATAATGATGTCCCTGTGTTCATTTTTGGTAAGTGGGAATTGGTGCAGGGAAGAAAAAACTGCATTGTGACAGCATTTCGAGTCCGTACATTTATATTGTAAAATAGGAATATGATTCTGGAATAAGTGTCCCAGAGGTTTTTGAACTGCATCCAGGCTCTTAAAGATCAAACAGCAAACATTTGCCTTTTAAATCTCAATTTGGGAAGCAAGTATTAATAATAAACCATAAGTGGGCGGCATGAGTTATGGGTTTAACATTTCCCTGGGAGCCGCGCTGCCTGGATTTTAATTGCTGCTGTTCCCCGTGTCAGCGGCTTGGTGGTGCTAGTGTGTTTCGGAGAAGCTCTCCCAGTGCTCTGCCTCATCGTAGGCATCTCACTCGAGCCTCAATCTCACCTTGATCCTCGTATTTGTATGCGAAAGCCTGGAAATCTGTTTTACATATGGAGCCTGAGTTTCCGGCTGCCTGTTTGAGAGCGGCAATATATATTTATATTACCTGCCCTCTCTCCCCCCAGCCTGTGGTATGAATTTTCACTGTTCTCAAACTCGTATCTCAAACTATACAGGTACTTCATCTGATGAACAAGATGAATTTGCCATGTCCTTTTGGCCCAATCACAGCCAGACCACCCATGGTAAGCTTCTGTACACCATCAGTGAATGTAAAGCTCTTTCCAAGTGTGTAAATGTGAAGATCTTTGCTTTAAAAAAAAAAAAAAGAAGCAGGTGTGATGTTTCACAAAATGTACTTCTGAGAGTTAGACAGCTTGTTAAGGCAGTAACACTCAGCTGTGTGTCTTTAGGTTGATGAGCAGAACTATAGATCCCTACCTTTCCTTAACTTTTTGACTTTCCCAAATACGGAGACTGAAAGTTCTTAAATGTAAAAAGAACATGTTTGAGCAGTAACTGTGAGCACTTTTCCCAGATCAGCCGAAATATTCCTACTTTCTCTCCATTCATAGTTCATATTCTTTTTTGTCAAAATGCACATATAAATATACAAATGTACTAGTTGGCTTGTTTATTAATCATCAGAACTTTCATGTGTTCACGTCACACTTTCAGATGCAGGAACCCTTTGGTATGATCAGTATTTCTACACTGAGTACTGATAAAAGGTATTTTATGAGTACTTTATTCAGACACAGTCTGAGTAAACTAATAATACACAAACAGGGAAAAATAATGAGTAAATATTCACATTGAGCTCTTCCCTCAAATGATTGGTTGGCACGAACCATACCTCAACAAAATCACAGCAGGCTTTATACCCAAAGCTGGAAAAGGCTGCAACGGCCGTTCTAAAGACCTGAGTGCTCATCAGTCTGCAAAGTGCCTACAAATAGGACAAATTCAGGACAGGTTGCTACTTTAGCTGAAGTGGAGTGGGCAAAGATCATACAAGAACACAGTGTGCAGTCCTGCAAGAAGTGAAAAAACAACCCGAGGGTAACATAAAACTACCTGCAGAAATCTCTTGGTAAACTTGTGAAATCCTTTTTGATGTCTCTGTAAGAAAAGCGCTGAGAAAGAATTGTGTTAATGGAAGGACACCCCAAAGCGCTACAGTCCACAAAAAAGGTTTGCAAAATAGGAAAAGAGAAAAGAAAATCAACCGCCTGTCCCAAAACACTTTCCTTTGCTATCATTGAAGGAATAATGAATTTTACAGGAGAAATGCAGGCAAGATGTCCATGCCCTGAAGTTTAGGGGAGGTTGGGTGATGCAACAGGGCAGTGACAAAAAGCACACGAGTAAAGCAACAGAAGGATGGTTAAAAGGATGAAACTCGCAAGACAGAGACCTGACCTTAACTCGGTTTAGATTCTGTGGCGTGACCTGAGGAATGGTGTTCAATCAAAACATCCCAGAAATATTGATGGACTGAAACAGCTTTGTAAAGAGGAACGGTCCAAAAAGATGCCGAAAACCATTTGGAAGTGTCAGAAGCTGCTACAGCCAAGGTCTGATGGAAGCTGCTGCTATTAGAGGGTCCGTTAATTATTAAAGTCAGGCTTTCACTCGTCTTTTCCAGCCTTAGTGATTACAAAAGGGTTCATATACTGTACACATGCAAGCAGCAAAAACAGCAGAGACAGAGAATACAACAGAAACTTTACATTTAACTGTATGTAACTGACATGGTGGTTCAGAAGCAGCGCAGTGATGCTCAATATTCAAGGAAATTCCAATGTTCAAAATGTCAAAGTCATAGACAAAGAAACAATTGATAGGATGTGAAGGGAGAGATCCTCTCTCATACAAAATGTCCGGGAATGCTGTGTCCAGCTCTGCTAGGAGTTTCCTTTTTTTCCTCTGACACATTGGTTCTATTGTGCGCTCATTTTCTTATATTTTCTTAGTTATTAGAAGCTGGTCGTCAGGTTGCTCAACTGCAAAAATAATTGTTGTTTTTAGTATTGTAAAGTCGTCTCCTTCGACTGTTGTCGAATTTCAAAATATCTGTATTTAATTTAAAATCAAAATCAGCCACCGCTTCTCCCATTTGTATGCTAAGCCATGTAATTTTCTTTCCCGCAGTTTGAACTCCTGCCTCCTGCTCCACCCATCCCCATGCCTCCTCCCTTCCCTCCCGATTATCCCCCTTTACCAGAGGAGGAGATGGAAATGAGCAGCGAGGAAGAATCCGAGTATGAGAGTGGAGACGACGAAGACAAAGAGAGGTGGGGCGACGACGGAGTGCAGCACAAACACTGTTTGATGCAGTCAGACTGGCTTTCAGATAGTTTTGCACCTCATCATAGCTAACGGTCATGCTGGCGTATTAACATATTATTCATCAGTATTAATCTTTCAGAGAAAAGAGCGACTAGAATTAGTTGCAAACGTGTGTGGAGACTTTCACATCTGTATCTCACTCCCTGTCATATTTTCTAAATATGCATAAATCTCGTGTAGATCCACAATTGTGTAAATGCAAAGATTTTCGTGTCTGACCTTTGCTCCACTTTAGCAGCAGGTGACAATCTAAAGGGCAAATATGAATCTTTGAACCTTACATCGACGGCGTTGGCTGGCTGTCAGTGGAATCATACTGGCATGGTTTGGGTCACTGCCAATCGATATGAAGTTGCTCTGAGTGATCACCTTTATGGTGTGATGACACATTCCTGTCCTGATGGGAGTGGTATCTTCCAGAACGGCTGTGCCTCCAGTGTTAGGGTCTGAGGACTCGCTGAATGGGCTGATGAGTAAAAAAAACGAGTGTGAATCATATACTATTGTCTTTGCGGTCACCAGGTCTCCTCCCAGTTGACCACCTATGGATGATTTTAGACTGACGTGTTGTAGAAGATAATCACCAAAGTGATGTCCCAGCCCTCCAGCTGAGCTCCAGAGACCTGGAAAATCAATGATCCTTCTGCACATTTACAAATCAGAATATAAATTTAGAGAATTTTTTTTTTATACATTTCTAAATCTGATTACAGCAGATATTTAACTCTCCATATACATTTGCAAATGTGTGATTACAGTACTAGCTTCATAGATTTTTTTGGACCAAGTTGGACGATTTCCCCCTTATTCCCTATGCTTGGTTTATTTCAGGATTGTTCGTCTGATGGGCCTGGTCAACCAAGCATGCAAGCGACCCTTGAGACCAAAAACAGCTTCAAAACGAAAGAAGCCCAGGATCAAGGATCTACTCTATGCTCCCAAGCCAGACTCTCAGAGGTAGACCAAAGGCACTCATGCATGTCACAGTCCTCACACATAGCTCATCTCAGGACAGTATTCACAGGCAGCTAAAGAGAGAGGACAAAAACCTCCAGATAATAAGTCTTCCTCATAAACACAGCCTCGTGCGGCTCGGAGACTTATTGTTTCAGCATCACACACGCACACACTCCCTTAATGACAGGCCACAAACTCTGTTACTAAACTATAAATATACACAAACACACAGTCTCCTGGCCACATGTTTGTGGACTGGGAAATATCTCAGGTTGACCAGAACAAAATATCCTGAACCGTAAGGAGCTCAGGAGCTCAGTTTTATTGTAGGTTATTTTTAGAGATTGCAGTTGAGGGTAGCAGTGATTGTCTTTGTTGTCCTCAGTGCTGCGACTCTGCAGCCCTCGGATGTGTTTGAGCAGCCCCACGCCGCCGGTCCGAGGAAAATTGAGTTCCGCATTTCAGCTCCGGATGTAGCGGCTGCTGTTGAAGGAAGTAGGCCAGCTCAGCCTGAAGACGACGAAGGCAAAGGTAATCGTCCCTCCCACAATTTCTACTGTCAATTATGTTGGCTAGTTTTACTGGATTGAGCTTTTTTGTTGAGGCATGACAGTTTCCAAGCTGATGCCTCTGAAACTGAAGATCGAGAGATATTCAGTTTCGAGTAATATAAAGAGGAAAGCAGGAGGAAGTTTAGAGTAGTTAATCAGTTGTGGTGTGATTTTTGAAAAGGACAAATAGAGCTGAGATAAAGGAGCCTGCCATTGTTGAAGGGTAAAAATAACTGTTTCACAGAAATGGTAACAAAAAAGGTACAAAAAATGAAATTGAGACTTTTTGTCCCAGTTATCAAAATTATTGTTGATCCTTCTCTTGACTGATTCATTAATCAACTTATTTAAGTTGTACTGATGACATTGGAAAGATACACTTCAGCCAGAGTTACTGTTTGAAAAGGAAATTGAGACAGAAGAAGTCGTCCATCAACCACAGGTGGCTTTGCAAGACCGTAATTTGTTTGTTTAGTTATGCACAAGACATGAAAGCTTGAGGCACAGACGATGATCAATGTAACATATGATTAAAGGATTACCTAATGACAAGGATCATTTCACACAGTAAATTATCTGTTTTTAATTTATTTACATTTTAATGTACAATCCAAATGCTTGTGCTTAATTATCACAAGAAAGATATTTATTTATTTTTACTTTTAATCCCTGCTTAACTTTTAGTGTGATTCCAAATCGGGATATACAGATCTTTGCTAAAGGTGGATTTAATACTTCCAACAATAAAATATGATCTCTATAATTTGCTTCTTCCAACCTGCTGCCAGAGCTATAGAGCTCTCAGTGAGTTACTAATAAACTTTATGAGTATGTAGAAATGTGGTAAAGGTGAAGAGCAGAAACTGTAGAAGGAGGTAGGACAGGTCATCTACTAATCAGAAGGTTGGTTCTTCGATCCCAGGCTGCTTCCAGTCTGCACGTCAAATACCCCTGATCAAGATCCTAACCCAGAGCTGCAATGAATGTGTGTGCATGTTCGACAGAGAGCACTTGCATGAATAAAAGTGAATGGGTGAATGATGAAAGTTGTGTAAAGCGCTTTGAGTGTTTAGGTCGAGTAGAAAAGCTCCAGCCATTTACTGCGTGTTTTATATTAGCATAAGCAGTGTTAAAATATGACATCATTAAGAAATGAGAAGTGGCCGCCATGACAACTATGTAATGATGCAATGTTAATTAGTCAGTTTCCAATGTTGATTGTGCTAGTTAACCATGATCACACATTGGAGAAGTCAGGGATCAACTCACCGACGTTCTTTATGTGGATGACCCACCCGAAGTTTGCTTTTTCCCCCTCTATTAAAAAAAAAAAAAATCCACATGTGTACTGAGCCACAGATGTGGAAAATTGTTAAATCTCTAGCATGTGAGAAACAAAGGCTAAGTTGTATTAAGACATGCAAAAAGCTACTTTTATAGTTACCGTTAAGATAAATCAGACCAATGCTGCAGTCTCCAAATACATCGCAAAAGTTTAAAGATGGGTTTGCTTATGTCCTTCTGTGCAGCAGAGGCAGTGTAGGGATTTAGTTATTACTATACATCATGTTTATTATCACATTGATGCAGGAGGTGTTTTGATGTTCCTATTGACATAAGTTAAAGCCCGCACCATGGACGAAGTCGCAGCCAAGTGTTACACAGCAGTATATCACGGCAGAAACTGCCACCAAAAAGGTTTAACTATTATCTGTATGAGCAAATGTCATTGAGGGCACAGTCTGTGTTACTTGTCAGCTGTGCAGTTCCCTGTTTGCCTTATCTCCCTGCTCTCTAGCTACAACTTCACTCTCTGGCAAGTCCCTGCGAAGTAAAATAGATCTCAAAGTCAAACACAAAAGATTTCCTAAAGGCAGGGGAAAGATAAACTATGACAGGTGGCTTTTTGGATTAGTCTTGTTTTGGGGAAGTGGAGGTGTGGGATCCGATAAACAAGCTATTTAAATGAAAAGGGGAGGTGGGGGTAGATAAGGAGGAGGATAATTTTGAAAGCAGCGATCTAGTTCTCTGCAGAGAGTGTATCAGAAAAGCTCCCCAACGCTGCTTGCTCCAGTGCACACACACATACACCTTGCGTGGGTGACAACTCCCCCCACCCTCCTCGGATTTGTAGAGGCTCACTGCTCTTAGTAATTCCATCTACAACATGTGAGTGTGTGTGTGTGTGTGTGTGTGTGCATTCATGTGCTCCTCAAAAGAGTTATCCTTCCACCGCCTTTCAAACTCATGTTTGCAAAACAGGAGGGAATTTTGATTACAGTTCTTTATTTCACAGAGACTGAATGTGCTTATGTTTGCTCGTCTTCCAGTAGTCAGCGCCACCAAGTTTAACCTTTCACCTTTTTCATTATTTCTTTGCCGTATGAAACCCTGTTGTATTAATCCAGATAAAGAAATCATTATTTCCAACTCGGATTATACTGATGCCACAGTGAGAAATTTAAATATCAATATGTTAAACTAATTGTGACCAAGAGGATTTGCTTCCACCCTCCCATCCCCATCCAGAGCTGGTGTCGTTTACTGAAGAGGATAAACATTTTGGAAGTGATTATTTCACCATCTGCTACTGGTAAACACTTTGAAAACCTCAACTGTGCTAGAGGGAGAGTGTCATCCTCCTGTTTTTGATACCATAAAGCGGTTGAGCAGATCTAACTTAGTGGCACATGAGAAATCCGTGCATAATTAATGTAACAATGTGATACACAGGTTTTAGCACGCTTACACTTTTCTCCCTTAGCATCGTCCATTCAAGTGGATCAGAGCGAGATCAAGTCCAGCAGCAATCGGGAGGAAGCAGAGGCTAAAGGTTTTGGGAAGCTTTACTTCAGCACGCAGGCATCAAAGCAGCAGGAGGAGCGCAGCGACAACGAGCAGGATCTCGTCTCAGATGTCATCTCGAGGAAGGAGCTGGAGAAAGGACGGCTGTCAAGAGATGGTAAATGTAACGCACAGAAATGTGACAGATTAAAGGAAAAGGCAACATAAAGTCTCTTAGTAAAGGGGTTGGGCCACCTCGTGCTATCAGCGTGTCATCGATTCAAAGTCTGTAAGGATAAAATGCATAGTGTGATGCAGGGTGTGATCTAGTCACTGCAAAGGCCATAGGATCTGAGTCACATAATTTTCATACTTACCAGATTAATCAATCTGTAAGAAACGATCCAAAAATGCTAACATAGGTTAGCTATGTGACTACAGTAGTCACTTTTTCATGGAACTGTTGTTCTGTTGGTCCAGTTTATTGTGCATCAGCTGCCGTGTCAGTTTCCAGAAGTCCTTGCTTTCCATTTCAAGGAGCTGTAATATATTCTGATTCCCTCCTTTGTTTAGATGCGAGTAGAGTAGAAGCAGTAGATACTTTGAAATGCATATTAGCGTAAACTGCCAGTTAGCTGAGAGGCATCATGGCTAAAACAAAAAAGTGCAAATTGTGGAAAATCTGCCTTGAAAGAAATCCTTCACAGAAACAGGAGCTGGTGGTAAATATGGAAGAGAATTTTCTTTTGGCATTGCAAAACCCTGCCTCTAATGAGCTTCTACTGACTGTGACCATCTAATATTACACTCACCTTTTTTTTGAGTGCAAAATATCAAAGCATTCAGCGTCAGCACATTGTTAATCTGAAACATTTTAAGACGAGATAAGGGAGTAAAGTAACATCGTTCTCCCTGTGTAGAATCAACAACCTAGCCGTGCAGTCTACTTTTAGTGGTTCACATGTTTGCTTGGCAGGCAAAAGGTCACTGGTTCAATTCCAGCCAGAGTTTTTGTTCTGGTGGTAATTCCAGCCCCTTTGTGGGTTGCGTTGGGAAGAGCGTCTACCGTAAAGCTGCCAAATCAAACATGCAGAGCTTCCTACTGCGGCAGCCCCTCGTGACAAGCGAGCAGCCGAAAGTAGCTTGACTGTAATACTTGTTGCCGACGATCAGTTCCTTCCTAGATACTCTACAATCAGCTGTAAGTGGTATTATTGCAAAGTGGAAGCAGTTAGGAACCACAGCGTGTCGGCAACAAAGTGGCAGCCACATAAATTTACAGAACGGTGGCTCTGAGTGCTGAGGCGTATAGTGGCCAAAAGTCACCAACGCTCTGCTGACTCATAAGACATCAGCTCAAAGACTGATCTGGTAGGTGGCCCAGTGCTTTTGTCTATCTAGCTGTTGGTGTCTGTTATATAAAACTTTGAAACTTCCATTACTCAGGAAGGCCAAAAATGATCAACATTACTGACATTAGCAGGGTTGTAGGGAAGATGATGATGATTACAAGTCATTTTCTCTAATGAGGTTGTGATTTTAAGATTCTGTTATCGTAATTATTTACAATTTATCCAGTGACTCACAGACAGAATTATCATTTACAGGTCTACTCGGCTTTGCAGGGCAGGTTAGCTGTTTAGTTTAGTTGAATAGGTGAAAACACACCTCCAAATAAACACTGACATTCCTCTGGCTCTGCTGGCCATTTACATAGGTTTAAATGTGGAAAAATGCACATTTTCATGTATATTTAAACCATTTTAGACAACTTGTTTTGTTTCTCCCTGGAATGAGAGCAAATTTGAGAGAAAGGTTAATCTTTATTAAATAGTTGGGCTATCCAACCAATACTTTAAGTCTTACGTTCTCTGACGCCGTGTTTTTAGAAGCACGTATACACCAGCTAACGCACGATATGCCCAATTACACTGAAAAACAAGTTCATACATGTAATCATTAAAGTCATGGAGCGTCTAAGCCGAGTTCTTTCTCCATCCTGTCTTAAATAAAACATTGAGCGGATAGTATTGAGTTGCAACGACTTTGAATTTATTTAAATTTTTTTGGTATAGGCAGCCCTGTGATCCTTTGTACCTGTTTTTTTGAAATTCACCTTGCATCAAGGCACCCCCTCCTTCTCTCTTTTAAAACAGAGATAAAAAGGATGTCTGTGTTTAAAAATTATGAACCTGGCGAGCCAACCTGCAGACTATACGTGAAGAACATTGCAAAGCAAGTGGAAGAGAAGGTAGGTCCAATTTTAGCTCTTTGATCCACTTTTATGCGGTTGTTTGGTTCACTGGAGTTGTTTCATGAGAGTCTGGGATCATCGTCCTATATATTAAATTGGCATAGCATCAGTTATCTTTAAAAATGTCTTGTTTTAGAAGCCTGATGATAACTATGCTATTGCATAAAGCATCCATGGACTGATGTGCAGAAATCGGGTTGTGGGTGTTTTTCTAGCAAAGCTTTACTTTTCTAATCCTAGTGATGATGCCAAGCAGTGATAGTTGGTGGGGCTACAAATAACAGGTGCCACTACCTCATAAAAGGTGTTCTTGCAATGCATTATTTCAGGATGATGTCATACATTACCACTGTTTGACCCTATGCTTCCTGGGAAAATGGTGATATTTCTTTCCTTACATTTGATACGGAAGCTGTTAAGGTAATTCGCAGGCCTTCTTAGCCGTAGCTCACAGCTGTGAGTAACGGCCCTGGTGAAGGTGAGAAAAAAGGTGGCAGTGAAAGTGTTCTCTGTGTGGGCGTCTCTGGGCTCACCTGAAGGTCAGGCTGCCTTAACCTCCATCGTTAACCTCCACGCTGTGTCGAGCTGATTTATCCAATAAGCTACTTTGTTGCCTTCTAGTTCGCAGAGAGACTCAATTAAGTGCGAAGCAAATGTGTCATCAACATTTTGGGTTAATATTTATTCAATTTTGTAATGATGCATCACAAAAAAATAAATAAAATCCTAATCATTTTTGCTGCTAATGTTTATTATTTGTCTTTCAGGAGCTGAAGTACATCTACGGGAGATACATTAACCTCTCGTCAGAAGAGGAGAGAAACATGTATGTTAACATCAATCCTCCGTATCATGTCTTTACTTCATATTAACACAACTTGTGATTCACTCCCCCCCCCCCCCCCCCCCCCCAAGTTTCTCTTCATGAGCTATTTTTTGACTCTAGCAATTTGTCACTTTCTCTTGAGAGTTTTTAGTTATTCATGCTGACACTGTCTTGTGTTATTAATAAGTACCTAAACTGATGTAGAGATCATGAGGGACGTTTTTATGTTTGTGCATCAGCACTACTTCAAATGAATATTCCACCTGAGTCATCAAACCGAGCTTATGTTGAGGACAGACTCTAAACACAGATTCAGGTGATAAAAAGGAAACTGCAACTCTGCGAGCCAATCAGTTTCTCACTTTAGTGACCTGCTTGGCTTTTTTTTTCTTTAGCGTTTACAACAATTAGTGACCTCAACACCTTTGAAAAAGAGTTCTGAACACCAGCTTTTTTGCAACAATGAAAACATTTTGAGTGTTTAAACTGCGAAAATGTTCAATTTCAAGGGGAAAAAAATGAGTCATTTGGAATTTGAAGGCAGCAACATGTATAAGAAAGTTGTTGCGGGGCCGTGTTTAACATGGTGTCACATTCACTCTTCTTTAACAACAATCTGCAAACATCTGGGAACTGAGGAGACCAGCTGTTGGTCTGCCGGGAGAGGAATGTTGTCCCATTATATTCTCATTTAGAATTCTAGCTGCTCAACAGTCCTGAACTTTCATATTTTCCTGTTGGCTTTCATGTTTTTTAATTTTATGATGTGCAAAATGTTTTCAGTTGGGGAAAGGTCTGAAGTCATCTACAAAGATGTTTGTGCAGGATGCAGTTTAGCATCGTATTGCTGAAATATGCAAAATATGTTGTCTGTATGAGAGCTCTGTTGCTCTAAAACCCTTATATATGCATATATGGGGTATGCAGGGTGCATGTTTTCCAAAAACGGTGACCTGCCGCTCGCACTGGAGACATTCACAGCTGAGTGCAAAGTGGTGGGAATAACAATTAGCACCTCCAAGTCTGTGGCCATGGTTCCAGAAAAGGGTGAAGTGCCCGCTCTGGGTCAGGGACAAGTTCAAGTGTCTCTGGGTCTCGTTCATAAATGGGGGGAGATTCAAATTGAGCTAATGTTTTTCTTAAAATGGTAAATTTTTTACCTTCAAATATTATGATTTTTTTTTAATATCCTATTTAGGGATGCACCAATACCGATACTGGTATCGGTTATCGGGGCCGATACTGTAAAATGTGTGTGTACTCATACTCGTAAAAGTTAACCGATACCATGAACCGATACTAACTTATTTCATTAATCAGAGGGTGGCTTGTCATTTTTGTTGTAGTTTTTTAGATTGGCCACTAGGGGGACATCCTGCGCTAAACAGGCACAGGGTTAGACGAGTCAGACTGGCAGCTCCAGATTAAAAAAAAAAAAAAAAAAAAAAAAAGAGAAACTGG
This sequence comes from Neolamprologus brichardi, assembly GCF_056152115.1. Taxonomy (NCBI): domain Eukaryota; kingdom Metazoa; phylum Chordata; class Actinopteri; order Cichliformes; family Cichlidae; genus Neolamprologus; species Neolamprologus brichardi. The sequence continues at coordinate 16,284,983 of NC_142112.1, read as the reverse complement.
AGGCTGCTGTAGCTAGGCTAAACAAAATGTCAGCAGTGTGGACCAGAACAGCCAACTTTAACTCAGGTTTTGGAAAAACGATGAAAAATGTCAAGAGAAAATCCACTGGCAGTTAAAATAACAGAGGCTCTGACTCATTTTATCGCTCTGGATGACCAGCCAATGCCGGTCGTGAAAAACGTAGGATTCTTCTCAGCATACTCGAGCTGCGATATGAAATTCCCAGCCGCCCACACATCAGGGAGATAATGGTGCCAAAACTTTCTAAAGAGGTAAAGACAAGCAGTGTGTGCGCGATGTCAGTCCTTGATTTAACGGCACAGTGGACTGATGATCCACGGGCAGATGAGGAGTTCGTTCGTCAATGCCAAATACTTTACTTTGTTTGTTTGTTTACAATATGGACACTCTGCAATAATTTAAAAGTTTATTTTATTCTCAAACCTAATTTGTATTTATTTTATTCCAAACAGAAGTGTTTATTTATTATTCCGAAAGCTCGAGACAGTGCCCAATAGTTCAGTGATATTTTGTTAAATTACAATGTGGAGACTCTGCAATAATTTAACAGAAGTGCTTATTTTTCACTTGAAATTTTTTTGTGGTCATTTTTATCAAGATATTATTTATTATCGGCAGAGAATAAAATAAAACCTGTCTTCCAATTCATTGCATTTGTGTGTGTGTGTGGTAGAAGTATCGGTTTTTGTACTCTGTATCGGCAAGTACTCAGATCCAAGTATCGGTATAGTATCGGTTTGTAAAAATTGGTATCGTTGCATCCCTAATCCTATTTTAAGTTAATTATGGGGGTATTGAAAATTGGGAGATTTGTTTTTAATTGTATTTTCAACAGCACTCAGGTTTTTTGGGGAATTGATGATTTATGCAAATGACAGCTTGTCTTTAGTGAATTCAAATAAACTGTAGCACAGAAAAGCTGGTCCTAGGAGAACTAAGGTGAACGTGAGTGAATGTTGTCACTTGATAACTTAACCAGCTGTCTGCAGCTGCTCACTCACAGTCAGCTGTGCAGCAGCAAAATTAAAGACAGCTTTCTGTCGTCTCTAAATTTCTTTGTCATCACAGTTTTAAATTGTTAATGTGTGTGATTACACAGCTGTTTGTCATTAACATGTACTTATATTGATGAAGTCAACCTTAAAGTAATGATTTAGTCAGCTACCTTTTTCTGTCCATCTGCTTACCTGATGTTGCCAAATGATTAGAAATGAAGAAGAGAGATTCAGTGTTTCAGGTTTCGCTGTGTGCTGGATAGACCTGCTGTGTTCACAGTGTAGTTAGACATACCTAATGTTTTGGTAGCAGACTGCACTTTAATACAGAGTTTCAATTATTCTACCAGCTAAATATCGACTCAGTTGAATCAATTAATTGGAATAAAAACCTGCAGGTTGCTGGGTCTCACTAACGCATGACCGACAGCCGCTGTGTTATGAGCTCGCAGGAGCAGATAACATTTTCCTTTTGTAATGCTGAAAAGCCAGAGCTTAGCGTTGAGTCGACCAGGCCACAAGCTTTGAATGATAATGATGTGTCTTTATTCCTGTTCCATAGGTTTGACATTGTGTTAATGAAGGAGGGGCGGATGAAAGGGCAGGCCTTCGTCGGACTCCCCAGTGTGCAGAGTGCAGAGAAAGCCCTGCAGGAAACCAACGGCTACGTACTTTATGACAAACCTCTGGTTGTTGTATCCTTTCTGTCAGATGAAACAAAGACGATGGGTGAATTCAGGTTGCACTGATATTTGTTTGGATTTAAAAACGTAACCATTAGTGTGCATTGTTTAGCGTAACAATACAGTGCAGGTAAAAACATGGTAAACAGAAGGAAAGGATCTAAGTGGCTATGACATGTAAGTGAACGTGCAGAAAATGGTACAGACATCAAGGGGTAGTTGAGAGATGATTTATCAAGTGGGCACTTGCTTTCACAGATGTGCTTTTGGCTTTGGTCCTCGGTACCTTCAGGAGTATATCGTCTAATATCTGGCAGCTCTGAACCACCACCTGTTTTTCTTCCTCTTTCCAGAGGTAACCGTGCATCAACATTTGAACTTGTTTAATGGAACAAGGCTATTGACTTTGATAGTGTTTTAATGTGCATCCTGCAGCCAATTAGCTTGTCGACAGCATATTAGTCTTTCAGCTCAAAGAATGAACAGAGATGTCTGCAGCATAATTTACTTCAGGTGTTGTCCTGCATTCAGCTGTGTTGCAGGAAAAATTAAAAAAAAAAAAAGGATAAAATTTTTATCTCTCAGTATCAATTCAGTTTTATTCATATTTATATCTTGGTCACTATGTGATTAGTAAAGTGTGGGATGGTCTTTTTTTGGTTGCCGGTATTTTGTTTTATGTCAGAAGATATCAGTATGAGGATGCACTTTATTTATTCCAAAAGTTTGGACATCATTCCAAAGCAGGAGAACTGACCTTGCTACATATCCAAATACAAAGTAGCTCAGAAAGCTTAAAAAAACATTCAGTGGGAGCTAAATAAATGGGAAATATAAAAAAAAATTAAATCTAAATAAATTAAAATCTGAATATAATGCAATGAAAGATTAAAAGATGTCTTCTAAGTTGATGGAGCAGTCGAAGCGGCAACAGCAGTGTTGGGAGAAACTCACTTGGCAGGCTGACCTGAAGTTGACATGTTAACTTTGTTACCTTTCACCTTCATTTCTGATCTCTGTCAATCTCAGCTGCTTGACTCTTTGAGATTGCATTTATTGGTTCCTCTTGTTGTAATGCTGTACCTTTCAAGTCTGTTTGATTAAAAACTAATTTGATGGAGGCTGCCAGTAAGATTAGCTTAGCATAAAGCAAGGGCCAACAAGGTAATAACAAACAGCTGTGCCACTTGCTATTGCACCATTCACAGTGGCTGCTGGCTACACTGATAAGCTTGGTGTCAACGTTCTCATCCAACTCTGAGCAAAAATGTTAAGATTTTTAATCCCAAATTTTGCTGTGGATATTACGTTATACGCTACAATTATTATTGTATAATTAGTCCTTTATTCTGAGAAATGTTTCCTGGATTGGCTTGTTTGCGTATGTTTGTTGTAAAATGAAATAAGCATGTACTCATAGCTTAAATTTTATATTTTTCTAGTCTGTTCGCAGTATCAGAAAGTGAACCGAGGTTCATTCAGGTACAGATATCTTTAGGCAGAGGACAGCCAGTCCCAGTTTGAATTCCCTGTCATGATTTTTTCAGTTTGCCTGAGACTGCAGTATGGCACTTACCAAGAGCTGCAAAAATTAGTAAGCTTGAAGAAAACCCGGCATAAAATCGTTTTAGTCTGAGGTTTGTTAGCAAAAACACTCCAGTCACAGTCTTCCACACATTTGGATCTCTTCTCTTTATTTAACCTGCTACGTGAGGTGAACTGTTTATCAGTCTGTATGATTATGGTTATGTCACTGAGTAAGTGAGGCAACCTCAGGAAACCAAGAGACCCAAACTCTTATAAGGTCAATTTTGGCCAGAAGTCTTCTGGCATTTATGAACAAATAGCTGAGACCTTTACTCAGATTAAATTCATATGAGGCAGTGAGTGTCACAAGGAAGAAGGCCGATGTGGCCTAAAGCTGCTCTGTGCAAGTTCAGAAATAAATGGCACTCCGTGGCTATGAGATAATTAATGAATTATAGTTTGCAGTAGTACATAGAATTGAAAATATTTGCTGCCCCAGACCTTAACTCTACAATTCTCAGCAATTTGCTCGATCTGCAAGACCGAAACAAGACAACACAGATACCAAGAGAGGGCCAAAACAGAGGTGAAGTCAGCAGGTGAGCGATGATATGGTGATGAAATGATAATATGGAAATGATTTGCCCTTTATGATGCCACTGTATATATAGAACAAGCCTTATGTTTATTGCAATGGTGTTTTCGCTTCACAATTATGTTTACACTTTATCTATTCAAGATACCAAGGCTTGATATTGTGGCCCAGCAGAACCATTTGTATCCTTATTGTGTCATATCCTTTGGGGAAAAAATGAGGGGGGAGCGGTTTAACTGCGGATATTGTAGCACAAATATATTATTATAGTATAGCTTTTTTTTTTTTGGTTTATTTTCTTTTTCTAGCCTATTGTATCTTATGTCTTTTTTTAGCACAGACTTTGTAACCATAAGCTATTTTTGAATCTTAAACTTCTTCATTGATTTCTGCCCTTTTTGACTGAATTTCAGGTGGAGGTCATCAGAGCATGTTTTCTTCCTTTCTTATGCCATTAAATACAATATTTTATTAAAATTGTTTTTGTCATGTTTTATTCCCATCATCGCGTCAAACACGTGTCAGCATTTGCGTGTACACTTCAGTCAAACTATCATTACTGATTATCTTTAGTCCCAAACTTGAAGTCCTGTCAGCCGAGTAAATACAGACTGGGGAAGGTATATGAGATCGAGATTGGCTCTGAAGCAGATGGTAGGCTGTCAAAACAGTGGGGGAAAAAAAACCCCACAGTCCTGAAGAGACAGCAAACAAACCAAACAGACTGCTGTGTGTGGAAAAATTGCTGGGACTGGGTTAGCTTACCTTTACAATCCCTGGCTGGCTCCATCTGTGTGATTATAGAGAGTAAACCTTGGAGGGTGAACTTCTCCCCTCAGTAGCCATCATATCTAAAGATTTGGAAATAAAATTGTTTTTTGTCCTCTAGGTATGAGCAATACTGGAAGTGTGCTTTGGCTCACGTCAATCACAAAGTAAAGTTTGTGATGTCGCTGATATTTAGGCATCAAAAGAAGAGAAAACATTAATCTGATGATGCGAGAAGATTGTCCTTATGTTAAGCTTTCCCCAACTTGGAACGCTTTAAAAGTTGATGCAGAGCAGCCGAGGGACACATTTTTGCAATGCGTCAGATCCATACAAGGGTTGCATTGTATCTTTTCTTGTATTCGCTCGAGCCGTTCTTCTCAGCTTGCCCACACTGTAACATGCGAGCCGCCCGTAAACCGGTGGTGGTGTTTTTCTTTCTAAAAGCACAGGGATGTACCCTTCACATACACCTACTGTTCTATCTTACAGGGTTTTAATAAATTTGAATGCACACATGACACGTGTACAGTGGAGCCTGTGGAAGGGTTCCAAAACAGCAATAAAAGCATACAACAACAAAGAATAGATTTAAATGGGTCGTGATGAATGTGCAGATCAGTATAGGTACGAGTTGTCTGAATACGTCTATTTTCAGGGAATGACAATATGTACTAATTACTGGATCGTCCTTGTCACATTTGAGAAGTTGATTTTAAAGTGGGCATACTACCTCCAAGTAGCTGATACTCTACCACCAATCACAAATCAGGAATGTGTAATCTGCTAATGCATCACACAGTGCTGTTTCATTGAGTTATCCCCCCGTGTGAGCGCAAAAGGCTTCACATACCATCTTGGAGGTATGATTTTTAAGTTGGCAGAGAGAGTGGTTGCCATTGCAACAGTTTTACCCAAGTAATATGGGGTAATCTTACTTTTTGTATAACTTTACCTATGAAGCTTCTTGTAGTTCATTACATTCCAGCGTTGCACATGAGTTCAGCCTCTCTGTAGTTAAGATGTACGCACGAGGGGTTATCAATCAAACACGTGCTTGTGTGGTCCGACCCGCTGCTCATATGTCAACGCCAGTGTGTAGGAGGAGTTCCCATCTGTGCCCTACTCTGCCCGCCACCTCAACGATGACAAATGTGCCACCCGCAGTGAAAATATTGAGAGTTACCAGGACATTTATCAGGTAACATTTGAGCAATAGGGAAGATAACCTTTTGTAAGTGGACGCTGATAAAGATGTATGTTCTTCCTTTCCTCTAAACGGGCTCTGTCTTTGTTTAATACCTACTGCCACTACCCAGAAGTAATATCGTGATAATATGTTTCATATTTTGGGTTCAACCAGGTGTGCAATCTACTTACTGAGTCTAGCCAAGCCTTTGGATTGCTGAATATGTGTCCACAAGTGGGCATTATATGTTGCTAAGTTGGATGCCTGCAAGTACCTGTTCTGGTCACTGATCACAGTTGTATGAATCAACATGCTTTCAGCCTTTGTGGTTGTGTACTGAATATCCCTGGTACAGTCTGAATGCAGTGCTCATAATATTATTAATACCAGTAAAGAACTGGTTTGCTACATGAAGGTTTAAACAAACTCTTAGCTTTTAAACAAAAGCTAAGAGTTAAACTGATAGATTTGGAGGGAGGCGATGCTCTTTGACGGAACCAAAGCAGCAGAGAAGATTTGGCTTTATAAGCACTACTTAAATGTTCCGTTCAGGCTAAAACTTAATGAAACTACAACGTTGGGGTGGTGGGAGGAGGTAATACATCAAGAGCTGTTGGCATGTAAGGGATCCATTTGTGCTGTCAGATTATAATACTTATACCTGAATCAATATAACTGAGTGTTGGGTGTCAGCTGTGAATGACACAGTGATTGTGAAGCGTGAATAAAACAGCTCATGTTAATCAGATGATTAAGGTAAGGTCCTGTGCTTGAATGCAGTATATCAAAAATTATGTGTCTTACTAAGTTTGCAAGGGGAATTAATGACAGAGGAAAATTAAAGAAATGTCCACAATCAGCACTTTGCTGGCTTAAAAAGTGAAGCCAAAAACCATTTTGCTTCCATCTGCTTGTTTTGTACTTCATGGTGGAGAAATTGTATGAAGTCTATGAAGATATATGTAATTTTGTTTAATATACTGGGATATTCACAGTTAGAGCTATTTGTATTTATTAGAGCTATTTTGTAATGTTGTAGTATGTTGCGTTATTTAATTTAGTTTAGTAAACCTGATTAACCTGATTGAAATGTGTCCATAAATGAAAACACCCAAACCTTAATGAACTGAAGCAATACTGTAAAGAACCGTGGACCAAAGGAGGGGGTATCAAATAAGGCGTTGCCACCAGTGACACTGAAATGTCATTTTCGATTTAGAATTAATATGTATAAAAACAAAAAGAGGCAGACAGAATATTTTAAAATAGTTTGATTCATTTGTGCTGGCATTTAAATGGAAACTTTTAGAAAGGCATGGTTCAAAGAGAATACATGCATTTTTCTGTCAGTATATCGGTACTGGGAAACCAGCTGTTGGATAACATTCAACCTGACAGTGAACCAACATTACGAGGCATTGGCTTCCCTGAGTGAATTGATGTTAGCGAATAACTGTAGAATTCACAGCCAGCGAGTCATAGCCTGGAGCTGTTGGGGTGCACGGGCCTCTCATCGGCCACAGCTTCATTTGCATACATATCTGAGTAAATGCGGGGAGTTAAACTTGTCGGGTTTTAACCAATTAATTGGCGAACGACACACTCTAATAGAGATGTACTGTATCTTGTTCAAAGTTACTTCAATATTCCTTAATACACATCACCCGCAGCACTTCAGTCTGGTGAAAATTATACCTCGGTGCTATCCTTTTTTGAGATTTTCAAAAATAAAAACACGAGGTAAAAGAGCAGCAGGGATACACATAATGAGCTGTTGTTGTCGATACTTCTGTGAGCTGACGGCAAAGCAGACACAAAACTAACACCTACAGCATGTACTTGCAAATTCTTGATTTAAAGTTTCTTATAGATGTTAACTCTCAGCTGTGTCTCCTTGTGTGGTGCATACTGTGTCATCTTTTCTTTGCATCTTCTTTTTCAACACAGTGTGTAACAGCCCTTAGGTTTCTGCCTACCTCTTCCCCCACAGGATTCATTGCGGCTCTCATCACACACACCAACTGATGTGCAAAGAAAATGCATGAAACCTGCTAACCTGCACTCAGTATGCACACTTAAAAATGCTTAGGTATGCATCAGCAATTTTGATTTAGATGTCTCGTTCTTAGTTTATCATCTTTTCTTCACACGATGTTGCTAATTTAGAATATGACTTACATGTTTTTCTGACTGCTTAGTGACTGCCTTTGCAAACCTCACCGCACTGACCAAAAAGCTTATATTAAATCATCTAAATGATAAATTTGAGCTGCCCAAATTCCAGCAAACAAATTGAATAAATCCAATTCAATAAATTAAACTGAAGTAGGAAATACCCTCTCATATTGAATGCATTGGTTCACAATTGGTCAAACCACTTTCCCAGCCTCCTAATGCTGTAACAAGCGTAATTTCATCAGTTATACTGTTGCTCACTCCTCTTCTGGTTTTACTTCATCTCTTGTTTTTCCTGGTTCTCTTGTTCCTCTTCCAGTTTTCACTCTTCTTCCTTTATGTCAAGTTTCAGATGTTTACCTGTACACCTATGTGGCAAAAATTGTAGATTTCAGAAATTATGAGTCCACACAAGTACTCTAATCATCTCCAATATACACAGCGATCTCCGTCTGCAGGTTCTCTGGCACTGTGAACACACAGACTGCTTAATAACCATAAAAAGATTGTTAAAGTAAATCTTGACAGTACAATTTTTGAGTTTCTAAGCTGTTTTTTCTAGTTTGCTAATTAATCGTATATAAAGTTTAGATGACATGTACATGACACCTACATTTAATTCCACATCAGTGTTACCAAAGAAGTGTTACATGTCTCGTTACAGATACAGGTAACACATGCACATTTCCAAAGGTTACATGACATAAAAGAAACTTGATATCAGACAGAATTGTTAACCCATCACTTCTGGAAACAAGCAAACACAACAGAGGATTAGACAATAAATCATATCTACAGTTGCGTTGACTCAGCAAGGGCAATAATAAATAAGGTTCATAATAAATAAAAATAAATAAAAGTTCAGAATATTTATTTGAAAGTGATGCTTACCAGAAAAACAATAAACTGCTAGCGCGCCATCTAAAGATGACTACAAATATCAAATAAAGTGCAAAACCAGTGTTGTAGATTAAATAACACTATATAATGCTAACACCATAATGGTAATTACGCTAATTATTGGCCTTTAAAACAATATTATTTTTCAGTATAACCAAGCTAGCTCTTTGCTGTGCCTAATCTTCATGCTAAGCTGTGCTAACTGCAGTGGCTTCATAGTTAATGTATAGATGTAGCAGCTGAATCCTATTTCACTAATTGCTAGTGGGTTTTTTTTTTTTTTTTGTTTGTTTGTTTGTTTGTATTCTTTAGCAGGGATTACCTAAACTGGGCTTCTTCCCCCGAGATCATGATCGTCGTGGTCTCAGTGTTTAATGACTGTATTACCTTCAGCTGCCTTGAAAGTGAAGTAGCCTTCTGCAGTAGATTTATATACACCCATTCAGTGTAGGTGGAAAAACATTCAAAGTGTATTCTCTTTAAAAGAAAAAAAACTGCTTCTTTGACCCTGAAAGCTTCCAGCTTTATAAACTGACATATCAATAAAAAGAACATCATTGTGAATGTTCACTTAACATGAAGAACATTTCTAACAGACTGTCAGTCACTGGTTACATTGGCGCACCAGAAGGGTTCATTTTGAGGTGACAGACAAGATGTTGCACTAAAAGGAATTTTACATACAAGATGGTGACAAATTAAAGGGACAAAACAGAACAACTTGCCTTTGTGTAAGGATTATAAAGACCACAGTCTGTGATTCAGATCATTTTCATGCTCATGATGAATGAGGGCATTGTCAGTCTTGAAGTGATGAAAGTGATGCTTAGCAGAAAAACGTTAAACTGCTAGCGCTCAATCCAGAGACGACGACATATATTCAAATAAAGTGCAAGACAAGTGTATGCACACTATATAATGCTAACACTATAATGGCAATTATGCTAATTATTGGGCTTTAAAACGTTACAAGTTTTCAGTATAACCAAGCTAAGCTAGCTCTTTGCCGTACCTAATCTTCATGCTAAGCTGTGCTAACTGCAGTAGCTTCATAGTTGCTCATCAAACCATCAGCACCATCAGTGACCCCTGATGCCCTGTGAATGAAGGCATTGTCAGTCTTGAAGAGGTCACTTTCTCATCAGGGTAAAAATGTGGCTCTGGAAGATAGAAATAGTTGTTCAAAGCACATTTGTCTTGGTTTGCAATGGCCCTTCTGTTTAAGAAGACAAGTGGGCCCAAAAAGTTCCAGTGAAATGCTCCTGACAGCATAACACAGCCACCAAATGCCCTTATGAGGGTCATGGGTTTTATGTTTCCATCATTTTGCCATTGTATTTCTATTTCACAGCAGGTTTGTTTGACGTTTAATGTTTTCTAACCGCTTATTTTTTTAGTCTATCATGTTTATATTTTCAGGAGACTAAATTAAATCTATGCAGACAGAACAAGCTGTCTGCCGAGCTGCATTAATCACTTTGTCCCTCTTGACCTCTTTTTGAACCGAAACCATTATAAACAATTGATGTCCATCATTGAATTTTCTTCCTGCCTCGATCAACTTAACTGTGAGCTTTTGCTGACTTTGACGGAGCAAATAGCAGGAAGGCACGCACTGCTTAGTCAACTCAAGAGTCTATGTATGTCATCAGTCTTACAAGTCTTTCCAAGAGTGAACGTGTCAATTCTAAGGTATGCTAATTCATTATGAAGAGAGTGATGGCTTGACCATTCATATTTCATGCTTTTAATCCTTGCAAATTTCATGAAGTTGTCCGAATGAGTAGCATTTAAAACTGAAGTGAAGTAATGTGCTTGAATAATTAATCTATAATGTCTTTGATGAGAAGTACAACCAAGGTCATCAGTTTTATTTATGCCAAGAAGCTTATTTATTCATCTTAATTGCATATTTAGCTTGTTTATGTTCGGAACCTTATGGATGGACTTCTTCTTTTTTATATGATGAGTGACAGAAAAAAAATTCATCTACCCTCCCCACTTGAGCTAATAATGGCTCAGCTTTTCCAAAGAACGCAAGAACTTAATTCCGAAGTTATGCAGTGAACGTAAGCGCTCGACTGGTTATTGCATAGCCCTATAAAGCCTCTGTCGGTATGTAAAAGTGCAGACTGCATGCTATAAACTGCTCATCCCCAATGTGAGCTGCCTCCTTTTTTTCTGACATAACACCTCTTTCCTCATTGCTCTGCCCTGCGCTGTCCGAGTTGCCAACTAAATCTCAGCCTCATCTTGTCCGCTGTAACCTTGTTTATTCCCAACAGTGGCATTAGCAAAGCTGTAAAAGTATTTATGGGGGTACAAATGCGGGACAGCCAATCTAAGGTAAATCTATAAATCCTGGCTGTTGATTTCTCAGGGCCAGGAGGTGCGGGCCGGTGATCAGTAGAGGTGGAAAGTATTCCCCGGGTGACTCTATGTGAGTAACACACAGATGCCGAGCAGCATGCCAAACAGTGCTATGGCGACACTGTTGTGCTTTTAATACGGCTAAGCTGGCCTTCGCCTCTAAAGTGAAACGCCGCCTGGCTATCCATCTACCGTGAGCTGGTATCATTAGCTAACACCCAACAGGGGCCTGACTCAGCAACTTTTCGTAGGGGTGTGTGTGTGTGTATGCATGTGTGTAGGGTTTATTTGTGTATCACGCACTCCGTCCTTGGGAGGGAGTAGTTATAGTGAAAGCTATAGCTCGTTATGAAAAAAGTGTAACAAGCATAGTATGTGCAATATGTAGAAGCCAGTTACTTTCACAGTAAGTGGGACTAAAGCTCAATCTTTATTATGATCCCTTTCAGTAAATTTGATTGCAACACTGAGATTACCAAACCATCAGATTATGGAGAAAGACGCTGATCCATTTCCTGACATCGATGTAGGATTTATAGGGCAATACCGTCAAGATCCTGTCTACATTAATGCATCTCACTATTCTAAGAATTTCTGGTTATCGGTAGCCGTTTCCAGATATTTGCAGTTATTCGTGCACATAATTGTTCTGCACTTGTCTTAACTGCTAACAGCTACAGGATACACCAGAATAAGCTGACATAAACAGTTGCTGCATATCATTGGCTTGTAAAAATGTTTATGACTGCACAGTTTCCTGCCTTCTCACTGACTAGACATAGCTATATTTACATTTATGACCTACAGTAATGGGTCTTTTCGCTGTGTTAGCATGTTTGTTTGACTTCCAGAAAAAAAGCGTATAAATACATTTGTCATATTGAGAATGTGTCTTTTTTTTTTTTAATTAGCCATGTTGGATTGGCGGGATTGTTTTCCTGTCCCTTTGTAAACGGTAATGGATATTGATGGAGATATGGGTATTATTCCTGTAAACATCCAAACAGTGTGGAACAAAGGACTCAAACAAAGGGAACAAAAACAGGTATTATCGATAATAACGTGTGCAACAAATTATAGTACCTTTCAAAATTTGCATAAATGATGGCCGATGCAGGGGGAACAAATTTGCTGTTAATGTAACTTTTAAATATTTTTCAGTGACACTTACTATAACATACATTCTAGGCCACTGAGGCTAAATAAGCAGTACAGAAATTCACTATCATTCAGCAGAAGAAAGGCAGGCAGGCATTCCCACAGTAAACACACACGTGTGTTAATCTCTTTTATGACAGAAGCACTGTAAGTTGGAGACAACATCTTTTCAACCTCAGTCAAACTTGTCTCTTTCTTTAACCTTGTACTCTTCTCAGTATCGTGCAGGGAAGGCGCTTCTATCAGCTTCCATCTCTAATAAGATTTACAGAAAGTATAGTAGAGAGACCAGGGTGATATGTCTTGGGAGCTCTACCCTCAATATTGGCAAGGAAATCAATGTGGTGAGTAAACCTACCAGCACAGTCTGCAATCAGCTGCTAGGCCCAAAGTAATCACTGAATTGAAATAATCCTGAAAGGTTCCCCCACTGTACCAAAGTTAATAACAAAAGAGTCATCCAGGCCTTCGCTTGGAATTAGATATTAATCCTTGTATCAAGAATAATTACAAGGAAGATTCAGAAACAGTGACCTTGCTGAGTTGCTGGTTGACTGTCTTTTACTCGTTTTAGCATTCAACAGGCGCCCTGGTTCCCGGATGTGTACTCAGTGACACAATTTTCAGTGGGACAGTATAGTTCCTCGCTGCTTAATTCTTTGCACTACACTCCAGGAACGGTCCCTCGACGGGCAGGAACCTCATCATCAACAATTTCTCACTTGTTTACATTAATCCCATCTAGATATCCACTCATTCCCATAGCAGCTCTTTGTAATTCTTCTCTGTTGTCACGGTTTTGATAGACAGGCAGCTAACACTCACTAATTAGCTGTGAATATTAGCTGTGTGTGGTACTGGAAATTTTCTCCTAATTCTCATTAATGGTTGTCAGGTCACTTGTTAACACTAGGCCTTACTCCTATGATATCCCATTGAGCCTGCACATAAATTCCTGTTATTATTATAATTTTTTGCACATTTTTTTAAAATTTGGGAGTTAAGCCAGCAAACCAAGGCACTGTATGTTGAGGACCAGTTGCATATTTCTTAGGGGATATGATGAGCTGTCTGCTCTTGTTCTTGAGCCTGCCTCAGTTTGGGGAGATAAAGCATACTCTCCAGCAAAGTCCAACTGTCAGTCAACTGTCAGACAGCCAGGTCAGGTCTTTGTCAGAGCCTCAATCATTTGTGTTTATTAGAGGTCAAGTGGAGTCATGTTTGGCTGAATTTCAAGCCCCTCTTGCCTGCCTCTCCAGGGGTAATGGCGATTCATTTTGCAGAAAAGTAAACACATTCCCATTTGGCTGATTCTCAGAGGCGCCATTTCATAAAGTTTCAGTACGAGATATTATTTATTGCCCAATATATTCATGTTTCTGGGAACTCAATGGATCATAGACTAAACACTGCTCAGACATGATTATTTGGTAGATGTTAGCCCAGAAATTGTTTTCTGTGTATCTAATGTTTTTCATTTCAGTAAAACAAACAAACAAATGTTTCATAGCTGGTCTCTCATATTATCAAAAACAATAAAAATAAAATAGGTGTATCTGCAGCACAAAGATTTTTTTTCTGTTTTCTGTGACCATTGCAGAAAGCAGAATGTGTGAGTGTAGCTAACCCCTCTGTCCTGTAGCATCTATCGACACTTAATAGTGCAATTCTTTCAATTTCATTTAGATTCATTGACAGCAACCCTAGAATTACCTGCTCATCTTTGACTTAAAGTACTGAAAGCATGTTTATGCAAGTACATTGACACTTTTGTCTTTCATATGCATGAAATACAGAGGTGTCAATACCAACTCCTATCTCTATTATTTAAATGAAGGCTTCAGGTCTTCCCACCAGGCATTCTCTTCATTGCTTGTACATATGAGTCCTCTCCATGGCCCCGGTTAATGGATTGGATTTATATAGAGCTTTTCAAGGCACCCAAAGCGCTTTACAATGCCGCTATTCATTCATTCGCGCATTCACACACTGGTGTGTGGTATGTATACCAACACTATTGATGATAAAGAGCCAGAGCACAGGATCTATGAGATCCACCACTAAACTTTCAGAGTATCAGAGGAGCAAGTTTAATTTATTTATTTGCATATTTTAAAATATGTGGGCACATAGAACCTGCCGTACAGAACAGAACTTCAGCTGCTTGGTGGGGGTTTCTGTGTGATGCTCTCTGCAGTAGGTCCCAGAGTGATGTACAATAATGACCTGTCAGAAATGCAAGCTTTTGAAAAACAGGGATAATCCACAGAGGCTATCTGACTAAATGAATTCTAACCAGAGCCAAGCCAATCCCCAGAGACCCCGGAAAAGCATAATCCATTCTACTTGTCTCTTATCACAACTGACATGAAAAAAGAAGCACACCAAAATAGGACGTTTAGCTCAAGGACGATGATTTCCTTTTTAGATTACATTGTGTTTTGGTACACAATAACTATATATGTTATAATTAATTAGCCTTCATTCTCTGCTTAGAATTTCAGAATCAGATTGTATTGTTTGCGCTGGGTTTTTTATAAGCTAAATAATACTTATGCTGCATAAAGATGGTGCATATAGATGTATCCTAAAAGGCCAAATTTATGTTTCAAAAGTTGCAGTGAGAGTGGCTGCACTAGAGCCTGACAGATACTGGAGTGTTTGGGGCCGATGCTAATACAGACTGTGATGAATTGCCCCAGCCATATTGTTCTTTGACAGTTTTTTATATCATACACCTTATACACTGCTTATCAGATAGCTTACATGCTGTCACTCATATCTGTGATAGACCAGTGTGGACCGATTTATTGTTTGGGCTCCAGTTCAGATATCTTATAAAAGGAGCAGCTGTTTGTGATAACAAATAATGGATTAAAATGAAATCTGCAGGGGGCAAAGAAATTAATTTAAAATACGTCATCAGGAGGAGCACGGCACCCAGACTAATAACAGATAACTCTAACTTAACCAAAAAAATATTTTGTGGTTCGGGAGATATTGTAGTTTAAAAACCACTGTGAGTAAGTATGTAAGAAAATACAAATGAGTTGCATTAATGTGACTAGTTTAAATTTAACAGAACTGACCCAGTTCTAAAGGACTGGTTGTTAAGGTCATTTGCTATTTTAATAAAATCCTTTACGTCAATGATGCTGTTACCTTTAGTTTGCAGCTAAACCTGTTACCAAGTTTTTCTTTATTCGCTTATAAAGGATACTGCATGCATCCACGTACTGACTGCAGACATGCTATTTTGAGCTGTATTAGCTGAAGATTAGCTGCCTGGGCCTGCTGCATTCAGTCATGGTATCATAATTACAAGTTGGATGCATGAGATTTTGCGGGTGGAAGCTTTTACAGCATGTACAAACACAGCGGCTTATCCACTGACGTTGTCGAACAAACATAGCAGAGTCAGAATAATCAATTATAGTCACACAGATTTTACTAATTCAGAAGCATCAATACGGGCTGATAGACAAAAAGACGTTCAAAAATTGATTGAAACTGAATTTGTTGGAGTGTAGCTGAACTCAACAGTATTCCAAGAGTGTGTGGCACAGGAAGAGTACACGGTACATTTAATGATTGTTGGGCAGTGTTTACATTTAAATGTTTAAAACCCAGAAATTGTTAGAAGTCATCTATTTGAAGCGAAGCCACTGAAAAATGTAGATGGCACCCAGGATAAATCTTCTGTGAGATGGATATTGTTTTTAGGACATAGCTGTCAGCTGTGTCAAAGGTGCTTTGCTGTCAGAGATAAGTAATGCTGACTCCGAAACCTCAGCCTGCCAAAATTACTTTTTGATGGAATCTTTACCCCATAATAATCCAATTCAGTCAAATAATCAGTCTCCATATAGCCCTGAGTGTGAGTGAACTTAAACTGTCAGCATTCAATTAGGCAAAGATTTTGATCTCTCTGTGGCAGTGCTTGTCAAGCTGAATAATATAGCCATCACCCTTGAAGGTGAAAAAGGTCCGCTGCATGGATGGAGACCTATTGTCTAGAGGATTGACAAGGGTTGATGCAACAGGCTAAATCAAGTTAAGGTCTTCACACATACCCACACACACCAACACATTCCCTCTTTCCTCAGCACTTGTCCTTCCATCCCCAGAGACGGCATTTTTCATGCTTTCAAACCACCCAGCAGTGACAAGCCTCTGACAACCCTTGCTTACTGTGACACCTTTGTGGGTCCAGAAGAGGTTTCAACCACAATACCTCTTTGACGGGCATTCTTGAGAGAAAACACATATTATTCTCCTATAACGCCGATTTGATTGATTGGCACAGTCAAACTTTTAAGAGTGAAAGCTTCCATAGAAGACTTTGACACATAATTATTTTTTAAGGAGTCCCACTGAAACTTTATGAATGTTGAATGTGTGATTCAAAGCCTTACTCAAGCTAGTAGAACTGCACCAAAACTTAATTCCCAACACTTAGGTGATGAAGTCTGAATCGTTACATTAACCAATACATATTACACATCAACAGTGTAGGAAGAGGAAGCCAAAGATGATGGATTCTATCATACTGCCCAAAATACAGGGTGTATCAAAAAGAGTCATTCATTTGCAAAGGCTTATTCTTTAAATAATGGTCAGAGGCTTTTGGCAAATTTTAAACTACATGCCTGAATATTAAGTTTTACATACAAAAAGTTGGAAAGTGTCTTTGATCCATTTCTAAATAACTGCAGATTCCAATTCAAACAACTGTACATAAGTACAAGTTATTCAGATGTGTCCCACTTTGCCAGCATCTGGAAGAAGACCTGTCACCCTCTGATGAGAGGAAATTGGTTAGGATGTTCGAGGACAACGCAGGAACAACCGGGTCTCAAGCCCAGCATGAACTGGAAACTGCTGCAACACCAGAGCCCCTGTCCACAGTGAAATGAGTGTCATGATCCTGGGTCTTTTGACCCAGCGTTTTGAGTTTTAGTTTATGTTTAAGCCCTTCAGGTTTTCTAAGTTCTTTTTTTTTTTTTTATCATGCCTGGGTTGTTATAGTTCTTTGTTATTAGATTCCCCTTGTGTCTTCCACCCATGTTAAGTCTCCCTTGCCCTTCATGTGTTTCATGTCTGTGTCTTACGTTGTCTAGTTCAGGTTGTCATGTCTGTGTCTTATGTTTCCTGATTTATTTTGAAGAGGTCTGGTGTTCCTGTGTTCATCGTGTTTAGTTTTACTTCTCCACTGTGACCTCGTTATGTTCATGTGTGTCAGCTGTCCCCCATGTGTCCCCACTTCTCTCATTAGCCTCCTGTGTGTATTTAGTCTGTGCGTTCTCATTCAGTCTTTGTCGGATCCTCTGTGTTGTTCCCATGCCAAGTCCTGCGTTCAGGTTTTCATATATATATATATATATATATATATATATATATATATATATATATATATATATATATATATATATATATATATATATATATATATATATACACATACATACACACACAGTGGGGCAAAAAAGTATTTAGTCAGCCACCGATTGTGCAAGTTCCCCCACTTAAAATGATGACAGAGGTCAGTAATTTGCACCAGAGGTACACTTCAACTGTGAGAGACAGAATGTGAAAAAAAAATCCATGAATTCACATGGTAGGATTTGTAAAGAATTTATTCGTAAATCAGGGTGGAAAATAAGTATTTGGTCAATAACAAAAATACAACTCAATACTTTGTAACATAACCTTTGTTGGCAATAACAGAGGTCAAACGTTTACTATAGGTCTTTACCAGGTTTGCACACACAGTAGCTGGTATTTTGGCCCATTCCTCCATGCAGATCTTCTCAAGAGCAGTGATGTTTTGGGGCTGTCGCCGAGCAACACGGACTTTCAACTCCCGCCACAGATTTTCTATGGGGTTGAGGTATGGAGACTGGCTAGGCCACTCCAGGACTTTCAAATGCTTCTTACGGAGCCACTCCTTTGTTGCCCGGGCGGTGTGTTTTGGATCATTGTCATGTTGGAAGACCCAGCCTCGTTTCATCTTCAAAGTTCTCACTGATGGAAGGAGGTTTTGGCTCAAAATCTCACGATACTTGGCCCCATTCATTCTGTCCTTAACACGGATCAGTCGTCCTGTCCCCTTGGCAGAAAAACAGCCCCATAGCATGATGTTTCCACCCCCATGCTTCACAGTAGGTATGGTGTTCTTGGGATGCAACTCAGTATTCTTCTTCCTCCAAACACTACGAGTTGAGTTTATACCAAAAAGTTCTACTTTGGTTTCATCTGACCACATGACATTCTCCCAATCCTCTGCTGTATCATCCATGTGCTCTCTGGCAAACTTCAGACGGGCCTGGACATGCACTGGCTTCAGCAGCGGAACACGTCTGGCACTGCGGGATTTGATTCCCTGCCGTTGTAGTGTGTTACTGATGGTGACCTTTGTTACTTTGGTCCCAGCTCTCTGCAGGTCATTCACCAGGTCCCCCCGTGTGGTTCTGGGATCTTTGCTCACCGTTCTCATGATCATTTTGACCCCACGGGATGAGATCTTGCGTGGAGCCCCAGATCGAGGGAGATTATCAGTGGTCTTGTATGTCTTCCATTTTCTGATGATTGCTCCCACAGTTGATTTTTTCACACCAAGCTGCTTGCCTATTGTAGATTCACTCTTCCCAGTCTGGTGCAGGTCTACAATTCTTTTCCTGGTGTCCTTCGAAAGCTCTTTGGTCTTGGCCATGGCGGAGTTTGGAGTCTGACTGGTTGAGGCTGTGGACAGGTGTCTTTTATACAGATGATGAGGTCAAACAGGTGCCATTCATACAGGTAACGAGTGGGGGACAGAAAAGCTTCTTACAGAAGACGTTACAGGTCTGTGAGAGCCAGGGATTTTCCTTGTTTGAGGTGACCAAATATTTATTTTCCACCCTGATTTACGAATAAATTCTTTACAAATCCTACCATGTGAATTCATGGATTTTTTTTTCACATTCTGTCTCTCACAGTTGAAGTGTACCTCTGGTGCAAATTACTGACCTCTGTCATCATCATCATTTTAAGTGGGGGAACTTGCACAATCGGTGGCTGACTAAATACTTTTTTGCCCCACTGTATATGCTCATCATCATTGCCATGTTTAGAGTTTTGTTTGTTTTTCTATTTGCCAGGGTTGTTCATAGTTCGTGCTTCCTTTCTAGTTTACCCAGTTTAGGTTATTGCTTAGTTTGCATTGTTTTTGTCCTTTTATTTTGTCCTGTTCTGTCTGCCTTAATAAACAGCTCATCATCAGTTAAGTTTGAGTTTTAGAATGTCTGCACCTGGGTCCACTCTTCAAACTCCACGCAGTTTGCCTCGGCAAACTGTGACAATGAGTTTATGTAACCATGGAGAAAGAGTGCGCTGACCAAGAAAGAAGGCCCTGCTTACTGAAATTTTCAGCTCCCTACATGGACACACCAAATGACTTTGTCAACAAAAATTGACCACAACGACAATGTGTATGTTTGGAGGAGTGAATGTGAGGGTTTCAAACCTAAAAACACCGTACCAACTGTAAAGCATGGTGGTGGTACCATGATGGTCTGAGATCATGGTGCACTTTGCGCAATGTGGATAGCATAATGAAGAATAAGGCCTACCTTCAAATTCTTAAACATTTCCTCAAATCAACAGCTAGAAGATTGAACCTATTGGATGCAGGGCAGTGATCCCAAACACACAACACATCACAGCTGGTTTTGTAATGAATAGAACAGGCTAACATCAAGGTGGGGTGTATGTTTGTATTTAAGCTTATATATTTAATTTTGACTCCGTGAAGATTTGAGAAAATCCAACATAAATTCACACTTTTTTTCAAGTCATATAAGATGTAAACTCACAGTCATTCAGATTACTGGGAAAAGTTCAAACAGTTGAAAGAAATGATTAAAAGCTCAAAATCACCATGACGTTCATGCCCATGACGAGTGCATGTAAACTCCCTTCGTATGCATGTTCAGCTGGATGTGTGCAAACTATAAAATGTATTTAGGAACACTTGTTCAAAATATATAGTACGTATTACAAACAAATTCAGCTTACGCATTCTTTTTTTTAACCATATGGTTGATAATGCAGACATGAAGGTAAGAGCAATATGACTTTTTTGTTAGTAGTTGAAATACTAGACACTTGTTAGTGTACGTGGAGTTGAAAAACTCTTTTATGAAACCATCCATTAGACACATGAAAGTTCACTTTTTAGCAGCTCTCATCTGCCACCGGTTTGTTTTATATAAACACAGCAGCTTGTCATGGTAATTAATGATAATAAATTAGGACAGACTAAAGCAAAAGCTGCCTGTACACAGATTAATTGCTAGGTTAGTTTGCCATACATCTTTAAATATGACATAGTTACAGGCTGGAAGCAGTTGCAGGGCAAGTATAAAGTGGGCCACAGGAAATACATTTTTACCTTGTTAATCAAGCCCAGTATTTTAAAATGTATTTTCTCAGAAGGTATTTGGCCAACACATCGAGTACTGAAAACTGAGCTTCTAATAATGTCATAAGAAAATTGTTTGGGGGGGGGTAGATAAGAGGTTTTGAACTTTATTATATTTAATGAACTCTAAAAAATGTATTAAATTGTTTTAGTTTTAGTCATTTTATCATTCTTCCCTTTGACTAAGCCTCTTTTAAGTTTCCTGAGCCTTTTATATTTGAACCTTTTAACTAATATACTGTCTGCTCATGTACCCAAACTTGTACACTGGACTGTTGTTGTTTGTGTCAGAGGGCAGCGCCTTGCCTTCACAAAGAGGCCACTTCGGTTTCAGCTGACTGCAGCTGTGGCACTTGCCATGTGTGGCTGGGAGACTATGTACCTGCTTCAGCTGAATCCATTCCTCCCTCTCCCCATACCCTGCACAGGGACAGTCTCCCAAGGTCAGTCAACCTGACACACACTCACACACACACAACCCCACACTTATTCCCCCTCACTTCCCACCGCTGACAACCTTTTCCATGAAATCAGAAATCAGTATGGCCAAGAAGTCGTTGCTCGCATGAGGCAAGATCAGGGTGAAATGCTAGCATGACATCCCAATTTTTTGTCATGGCAACCTGAACACCTGATATAAGAACTGAAAGCAAAAAGACGTGATAATAAATCATGTGTTTTACCAACATCTGGTATGAAGGGACCATGTGTTGGAGAATCTGACAATTGAAAGCTAAAAAAATAAAATAATAAAAAAAGAATAGCTGCTGACAGCTAATGCCCTTGGGGGAATAAAGTGGACGGGAGCATGTTTGTGGACCAAACAGGATGAGGCAAGTACTCTGACATTTTCCCCAAACCAACACTTGATGAATTTTACCCCAAGCATAGGACACTGCAGACATTTTGGTTGACCCCTCCCACACACTACCAAACCTCCCCCCGCCCTGCCTTAACATATTGCACCTGTTCAATTATTTAGCTGCTACTCTGTGGCTCGGTCCTGAGCTGCAGTGAAAGCTGTACCTGCCGATTAGAGCAGGGCTTGTCACAGGAGCTGGCCAGATATCTCCGTCGGGTCGCCCGAGAGAGAAAGAGATGCCTTTGGCCACATTACGCAGGAGGAAATGTCATTACCTCATTGCAGGCTTGTCATTTCCAGCCTTTGGTCTCCCAGGGACAGCGAGAATTTGTTTGCGTGCAAAGGTGTGTGCACAACTCACTCATCCGCCAGACATGTGGTGAGACACTCAGTGTTTTGCTCATAAAATAAAATCTCAAAAGTTTCTTGCTTTCATCACAAATCCCTAAAACATACCAGTATAGAAGGATTCAGATACTTGAAAACTAGACCCGCCCAGTCATCCATTCGTTGTTTATAGCCACTTCTGTAGAGAGTTGTAAACCTCTTATTAAAATGTTCATTATGAAAACTGGAGTAATTATAGTTCCATTAAATGTATTTATATAATTAAATGTGTTAAATGATGAGTATTTTCAGATGGCAGTGAAATAATAGTAAAGTTTTTTCGAAAATATTCATCAAGCTGTGACATAAACATGAATATAATGGCATGAATCAGAAGAACTCATGGGATGCGTCTTTTTTTTAATACACAGACGCCAAATCATTTTAAATGTGAATACTTTTTTTTTTTCAAATCAAATCATTTTTTTTTTTTGCCTATTTCAGTAAATAAATCAACCGAAGATAAATGTCTTGTTTGAAAATGTTGGATTTATGGAAATATTCAGTTTATTTGCTGTTGTGATGCAATAAGTGCACTGTTAATGGACTTTTAACTTGTTGATGATATCTGCAGAGTGCAGTGATCTGATGGTAAATCAAGCAGAAATGATGATGAGCCGTTTTTTTCACCCACTGGGGGGCACTGTTGAAGCAAATACAAGTGTAACGCCTAATCTGCCTTCAGTGGTCAAAATGGTTTAATCAGAGTCTGTTTGGATGCCTTGGTCATGTCATTTTGGGGGTGTTGTATCTTCCTCTGCTGCAAGGAACTGCTGGAGTAGTTAAGTCTGCCCTCCTATATGTGTCAGGGGCAAAGGACCAGAGAGGAGACATGTAGGTGAAGTTAGAAAGCACACTTTAAAATATGTGTGTCTGTGCATGCATGCCTGGACATTTGTGCATGTTATAAGATAAGAGCAGTCTACATTTGTCCATCTCCCTGAAGAAACCCTCACATTTGGCAGTATATTTTACTTTATTATCTTATTTTATTTTTTATTTTTTGCTGGACTGTATTTACTGTGTGAATGTCTGTCCTAAATTTCAGCATAGATATGCAAATCACTCACAGGAGTTATTAATCAGAGAGTCACAGGGATTATGCAAATAACTAAGAAAGAGCGATGAGCAACGAGAGGGGGGAAAAAGAAGAGTCTGGACGTCAGCAAACGTGTGTTGGCATTCACCAGAGGGAGATAGTTTTATTTGAGACGCTGTGATCATCGTCCCCTTGTTCTGACCTGATGTAGACAGTTGTGGTGAAAAGGTCGTCTCTATGTTTGAAGGTGCTCAGCGTGGAAGTATTTCTTAGCCCGTCAGTCTGATGATAAGCCTGTTGTATTCAAGGGGAGAGCCAGACTGCATATTAATATGGAATTTCCTTATAAATAATATTCCGATGCGGAGCAGATGTCGACATAACAGCTTGCACCAACATCGGAAATGTATGTACGCATAAACATGAAATAAATAAATTACATCCCGAACAAAACAGTTCATTGCCATCGAGGCAGTCCCCTGAGGGCCTGCTCCGTTTTTCTCTTGATGATATTTCCACAGATAACATTTTAGACCAACAGTTAGGTAGACTAAGATAATAAATGTCTCTCAGCGTGACATTAAATTACCATGAAACAGCTGATATTAACACGTCTTCTGGGACGATGCTTTCCCCAGTTTCTAGCACACATGTGACCTTCCATGCCCAGATGTTTGAAAGGATGCACTTGTGCTCTAAACACCATATTATAATATTACGCTACAATATCTTGCTGCTTGTTCAGTGCTCAGTGGCAGAGAGGATGGCAGGTAGCTGGCGATAAAAATGGAGAATTTGCAGTTTAACAGAATCTCTTACAAAAAATATTCTTTTACATTCCAAAGAACAAATAAATGACTAAAAATAAATACTTTTGATGCTTCTCTTTTCCACCAGACGTGCACAGATATGATTTCTGATTAGTGTTAGTCATATCGCCTTTATAGTAGTACTTATACTTTGTGTAAGATTGTGTTGTTTCCACTTTGTTGTGGCGTTTGTCCTCCATAAAAACTACAGAGTAGCACAACTCCAAATGAATGCTAATATTGCTTACTTTCTGCTGCATGTTTAAAGAGGCAGGTTTGGCATATCACCATACTGCAGGTAAGCATTGTGGTCGGCACTGGTTTAGCCTTCCCTCACACTAAATTCCGGGAAAATGTTATCGATTAATTTTCCTGAAAAGGAAATGGAGTAATTCCTTGTTGAATTTGGTTCTCAGCTCTTGAATGGTATGGTGCATATGTGTGTTCCACAAGTGCCACAGGACCTCTGCTTTCAAAGGCCAGTGCAATTTTCAAATCGTGTTTCCACTTGTTCCTAATCTACTGGTGGGACTTTACAGATTGGAAAAAGATCACGTGAGAAAAGCTTAGTTACCTGCAGTCATTCTTTCCCGCCCCGGTGGACGATTATTGGCAGGTTTTGTGGCCCTGCCGCGAAGGGTGAACGAATGCATTTCTGCAGATGACTGTGAGGCAGGGAAAGATTGAATTCTCCCTCCCTTCCATCTGTGTGTGGTAGTGGAAATGGGTGAGTCTCCTAGAAGTAGGCAGTGATAGATGAGGTACATGGAAGAAGACAGCTACCCCTGCTCTCCAGCCTGGCTGAATCAGGAAACTGTCTGCCAACTAAATGCCTCTTTCTCCCTCCCTCTCTCACACTCTCATTATAATTTCTCCCTTTCCTCCTGGCCTCCTCTCTTCCTCTGCTTACGAATCAATCGTTTTGTTAGTGCTTACCAGACAACAGATCTTTAGTCATTATGAGATTGTGCTTTATATCACTGCTTAATGAGCACTGCACCCACTGCAAGCATTCCAGGCAGCGGCTAATAGAAAAAAAGCCTAAAATAGACATTTCCCCCCTGTGTGCACATAAGAATATCTCTTGAGTTAATTAACATGTTTACATACTTTAACTTTTAAAAATCAAAATATATAACAAACACAAGGACTCAAACACCCTGCATTTATAAGTCATGGTTATTAATTGAATAGGTGTCAGACCACCTTAAGGAGCTGTTGACCCTAAAGGAACCTCATTAATGTGACTTTCAGTGTGCTGCTCACTTATGTTTCAGAGGTTTTTTGTGGTGGTAACATTTATACATGGACAGTGAAATTTGCAGTATACTGCCATATTTCCTCTCAACGACCAGGAGTTCATGGGCTACCAAGCCGGGCCTAAAGTTAGCCAGTGACACGTGGCAAATGATCTTTGACCTGTGACCTTTGGAAAGGCTCCAAGTATGCTCCTCCAAGGTAAATGTTTTCCATCCTTTCATTCATGGCTCTTCGGGCCTCTGAGTGCTTCTTTATTCATTGCTTGGATAAATGTACATGA
Source organism: Neolamprologus brichardi (assembly GCF_056152115.1). Lineage (NCBI taxonomy): Eukaryota > Metazoa > Chordata > Actinopteri > Cichliformes > Cichlidae > Neolamprologus > Neolamprologus brichardi. Next base: position 16,259,504 of record NC_142112.1, on the reverse strand, counting down.
CCCCTTAAAATAACAAGAGCTGCCCCAGAGGCCACACTTGAGTGATGTGACATTCCGCCTAACCTGGGATGACTTTTAAGAATCGGATAAGTGGACAGTAGGAAGATGGAAGGAAAAGACGGCGATGGAGGATGAGGGAGATGGTAAAACGGACAGAATCAAATCAGTGTAAGCAGATAGGTTAAGTAGAAAAGGTTGAAGACAAAGTATGATACAAAGAGCAAAATAACATCAAGCAAATCCTTTCCTTTTTTGACAGCAGATTCCAGTTTTTTGACAAAAGGGCTGATTATTTTGTGAAGAAGAACTGTTTGTATTTGCCTCATGCAGCAGAATAATTTCATGTAAACAGAATCATGCGCATTTGACTCTTCGTCTTTCAAGGAAATTCCTAAATGCAGAATTTCCATGCAGCTGTAGTGCAAATCCTCCTGTCAAACACACAGGCGAGCGCTCATCAAGGATTCCACTTAATCAGTTGAAGCTAATGCTTTACAAACAGTCTCTGTAAAATGTTAAGCAGAGTTCGTAATTAGCCTATCATGCAGTCATAATCACTTCAGAAATAAATTAAGCCAGAGGTATTTCAGCAGGCTAATGACCTGCATTGGTCCTCACAACCACCCTCTTCTACTAAGCTGTCATGTTCAAAGAGGGGCAACACATAGCTTTGTTCCTAACCTTGTGGAGTCCTGTGGATAAATATATACCTGTACTTCATCTGGGCTTGCACTGAAGACACTCTGCTGCCTCTTGTTTGTTTTTGGACACTTACTAGTAAAGCACTGTCTTATTCTGTAAAACAGCCCAGTTCATGGGTGGTAATAGTGTTCTTTTTGTGAAACATTTTTTAAGTGATTTTCTCTATTGCTAATTTCGGATTGACACTTATGTTGGAGATAAACCATTCACACATCCATTTCCTTGCATTTAGCCAATTTGGAGTCACAGGAGCTGGATCCCAGCTGTCATGGGGCACAAGGTGGGGAACACCTTAAGCAAGTCTTTATTCTGCAAAATCCCAAATTGGCCTTAGGACAGCAGTGTAATAAAAGAAGTCTATTGAGAAGTCTGTGAATTGAGATATACTGGAGCATCGGGGAATTGAGGACAGCATAAGAAAGCAGCATTTTACTACTGCCCTCAAAACTGAGACCACAAAAAGAGGTTTCACCAGATAACAAGATGGCATTCCACAGACACCTTTACACCTGGTTAGGTTAGGAGGCACCGTGAGGGACTTCACCCATGAGTGATGGTTGTGCAATGCTCACGGGAGACTCACGAATATGGTAAGAAAACAATGGCTCATCAGGGTTGCCTGATGAGCCATTGCCCCAAATTAATTGAATAAATGAAATACTTTCCCCCTCTTTTTTGCAGAATACACCAAATGCATTTAGTTGCTATTACATATAGCATATACATGCTATTGCACATCCAATTGTACTTGAGGTATAATTAATTTGATTATTTCCTCCTGTGCTTTTCTTGCTGTGACAGGTTAAAATGTCTACTGAAGGCAAAGCTTCAACAAGTCATCTCCTCATCCTGAGCCCAGCTGCCAGTAAAGTTTGAGGAGAACTTCACTTTCAGTATGTTTCCTGCTCAGTGAAAGTGAGTGAACAAGATGTTATGCTCTATAAATGTGTAAGTAATAAATGAGCAATTTTTCCCAGGTTGTGTAAGTGCTACCCTGACATAAGCAATGGCCACTTCCGTTTTAATTTGGTGCTTATTAACGGGTAATTAGCTCATTGGGTGATACAGTTGGTTTTTTTTTTGTGTAGTCAGAGGATTAACTGGAACAACTGCAGTGTAATTGAAGGATGATTTATTGCTAGTTGCCTCTCTTGTCAAGTATCTTCATTTGTGTAACAGTTGACTGTCTTTTTCAAGCTAATAGTTGACACTGGTTAGCTAGGGCAAACGTGATCAGAGGCTTCATTTGGGTTGTTGCTTATTGTATGCAGTGACAGTTTACATTGAAAAGACAAGATAAAGGATAAAGCAAAGAGCTCTGTCAACCTTTAAGAGTAGGTATGACCCGAGAACTGTAAATTACAGATATGTTAATTTAACAGCTTGCATTAATGTAACATGTTAGGTTCTATATGAGTTGGATGGATTTTTTTTCTACACTCCTTGAGTAGGATGTATTTAAAAGACAAAAATGGTTACCTAACAGGTTGTCATTATTTAAAGTGCTGAAAAATAAATTAATGTTCCTGTCTCATCTCACTATAATACAATTTACAACTTCCAACTCATACACCACCAGGAGTTGATCTTAGCCTTTATCTGATATAGATAAAGGTTCTTATCTATATCAGATGTAATTGTCACATATAGTTGTCACATTGCCTAGCAACAACCTAGTAATAGGCTGAAATGAGCAGTTTTTAGCAACACACAGTGTTGCATTACTGTTTTTTAGTTTAAAACAAAAACATCAAATTTATATCTACAAAACCGAGGTTATGCATGAAATATGTAAGACCCAATAAGGTTCCTTGGCAGTCACCTAGCAACAGGCTAAAGTGATCTGTCTTTAACCTTTATACACCTAGAGTAGCATATGAAAATATCTGATCCAAGCATCCTATCCTGTCGTTTTAATTTCACAATAACAATATCTCATTTATAGCCACAAAAGTGGATTTATAGTGGAAGCCCCCCTCCCCCCCTTTTTTTGTTTTAGCAAATAAACAATATCTGCCAACCCTATTTATACTTTTCTCACTGTGATTAAGTACACCACTTTGCCAACAGCATAAGCACTAAAAACAATACTGTTTGGGCTTGTATTAGTCGACCAAAAACATCACAACATCTTAACCTTTTCAGTTGAATTTGTATAGGAAAAGAAGCTTTAAGTTACCAAATAAATTAGTAGTTTCTGGTTAAATATCTCTGAACTTCTTCGTGCCCCCATGTATTTGTTGTACAATGGTCAAGCATTATGACGTTCTATTTCACAATGACAGCAGGATTTCTCTTTTAATAAGCTAACAAGATTTTGTCATTAAATTTGGATTTTTGTTTCAGTGTTGTGAAGAAAGCCTGAGGGAGAAAACTTATCTGCAGCCATCTTTTCATTGTTGTCAACAAGAGGATGTCTCACTGGAAGCAGCTGAGATAAGCTATGGAAGTTTGCACCCACCTTCATATAGTACAGTCACTTTTCATTCTTTACACACACGCACGCACACACAGACACACACACACACACACTGGTTGCATAAAAAGGTTAATTAATTTTACACTAAGGATTTTTATCATCTCTTGCCTCTGACTAGCACTGCTGTTATGGTGCAAATGATAATCAATCCCGGATCAATTAGGCAGTAATTGCTGAGTCAATGGGGGAGGCTGGTTAAATATTGATAAGTGTCTAAAAGGGCCATCAGCTCTATTGACAGCTCAGGGAGACAGACAGCACTGGTTCAGCACAGATGGGAGGGGGGAGTGATGGAGAGATGGCTTTGGGGCTCGGGTCTTATTCTTTACTGAAGCTCGCCACTGTGGTAATCCATGCAAGCCCATTTTTTGCTGTAAGCTCTGTTCATAAGTTTGATATTATTTTTGGAAGTACCTGCTCTACAGTTATGAAACTAACCTAACCTGCATAAGAGGAGACCTCAGCCTGTAGTGCCAGGTGACACAGCGTTTAAAAACAAAGCTAATCCTGATGTTATTTTTATAAAGCTATTTTTTGGATTCATGTTTGTTTAATTTCTGTACATTAATTTCTGTGCATTCTATACTAGTTGTTCAAAGACAGATATTTCAAGAGCAGATTGTACAATAAGAGGATAACTGCAACCCCCATAGCAATGCCAAGGCTGGTGTGAAGTGAAATTTGCCAGTAACCTTTCTGTGTGGAGTTTGCATGTTTTCACTGTGTTTGCGTGGGTTCTTCCTGGGATTCTGGCTTCCTTATACAGTCCAAAGGCATGCAACTTTAATTGGTGATTCTAAATTGCCAATGCGTGTGAATGTGAGTGCACCTCTGCGAGAGAATGGCGATCTGTCTGTCACGGTCTGGCTGGCAGACCGTGGGGAGGTGGGGAAAGGAAGTGCTCTGTGTATAAGCAGTGCGTTTATTTACAAGGTGGTGAAAGCAAGCAACAATAAATCCCCTAGTGTCCCAGACTCCCGTGTCGTGACTTCTTCCCAAAAGTCCCAGTGTAGTGCTCTCTGCTCCAGTGTCTCCTCTGCTCCAGTGTCTCTGCACTCCCCGTGCTCACTGCTCTGTCTCGTCCCACATTCCTCATGAGGGAAAACAATAGAGGCAGCCGTTAACACACCTTATCCCGGCAGGCATACACTCACAGACTTTCCGACTATGCTAGAAGACTGACGTGTAGTCAAACGCAATAATCCAGCGTCGGTGGAAGCTCCATCGCTCTTCTAAATAGCTCCCCCGATGAGCCCAGATGAGGAGCAGGTGTGCGGCAAGGACTTCGGGTGTGGCCAGTCCTCAAGCCAGGCCACGCCCCCAGGGTTGTAGGTGCCTGTAACTTGGCCACAGAAAAGAGGCAACACACACACATACCTGCCTACATACACATGCAGACAACAGACCAAATAATAATAATAATAATAATAATAATAATAATAATAATAATAATAATAATAACGATCATAGTCCCCGCTGCTCACGGACCCCAAGTCCCCAGAGCCGGTCCGTGACAGTGTCAAGGTGACTATGGTAGCTGGGATGGTCCACAGCTAGGACTTCAGAACTGCCTTAATTATTATAAAAATATAATACCTCTAGCCAATAACTGTTGGAAACATCTCTGTGAGATTTTTGTCCATACTGACATTATATCATCATGCAGCAATTTAAGTAAATTGAACTCACTGTTGTGCTCAAGAAATAATTTGAGATGTTTTTTTTTGCTTTTTGACATGGCATGGTGTCCTGCTGGAAGTATCCATCAGATGGGTAGACTATAAAAGGATGCATACAATACTCAAGTAGGCTGTGGTATTTAAAATTATACGCCTTTTCCACAAGGAGCTACTCAGCACAGCTTTGCTTAGTTTTCCATTAACTGGTAGTACCAGGTACCAGGTACTGTTTAGTACTCCACTGGGGCTCCAAGCAATCTGAGTCAGTCTGAAAACGTGGCGTCAGAAGACTGCATGGCACTGATTGGCCAATCAGTGGCGTCACTTGACGAGTCATGAGAGCAACTCCTTCACAAAAATTAAAAATGCCATTTTTGAAACCTGTCATCCAGGAAAATGGCTACAAAAAACAAAACCATGGCCCCTGAAAAAAGCCGTAGACCGAGCAGCAGGTACGTCCTCTGTTGTGTCAAGGTTTGTTTCATTTACAGATGTGTTTGTGTCACATACAAATGACGTCTCTGACTTTTGTGTGTTTGTGTCACATAGAAATGGCATCACTGACTCTTGGACACATTGCTACATCAACTCCACAGACATTGAGGTCACAATTTTGAATGTTAGTGGGTAAGTTTCTAGATAGTTTATCTAAAATAAGTAAATAAATAAATCCACGTATAAATATATTATCTCACTCATTTTCAAACCAAACTTATTTCTCATGCTTAAGGATGAGCAGAAGAGAATGAATGGATATATACTCATTCTAAACAGATGAATGTCAGCTGAGGAGCAAGAGACAGCGGGAGCACTCCCTATTGGTGGGATGGTTCTAGCCCTTCTGCAACACTAAAAGTATAATTAGTTATGGATAATGAACTGACGCGTTCTGTAAATAAACAGTATAACCTGTGCTTGATAACATTAATTTACCCAACCAAAGGACTCAGCTTCAGAGGAGCAAAGAGCCACTCCTTTAATAAAGGTTGTTAAGAATAAGCCCATTGATTGTGTATTTTGTAAAATGTATGTGCATCACCAAAAATGAAATTATAGTCAGCTGATCAAATATTCTGATCAAATATGTATTTTATTGGTCTAAATATTTGGTTTTTTGGCTGTAATTGACAAATTGGGTCTTGGGACTACAGTAAAACAGATTTTAGTTTTGGATTGTTATTGAATTTAATATACTGACTTTGGATTGGTTTGAAGTAGTTGGATTGGACTACTTTCTAATCCACTACCTACATTATATAAAAAACAACGTTTGTATACATTGACCTGACATTAAGTGTTGCTTGAGATTTAAGGTGGTCAGCTATCTTTTGTTCATACAGCTTCACGGCAATCCTAACCATTATTAGTAATGGGTGGCGTGCTTTATTGTAAAATTTTATATGGAAATTAGTTTTGTGTTGTGACACATACTATCTTTCAATTTTGCCTGAGGATGTTTGTGAAGGCTTATTTGAAACACACAGTTTGTTTGTTGGTCCATCCACTAAAGCGTGATCTTGAAAGGGTTTAATTGAAGCCAGAAATTCATCTTATGCACGAGCAGTTTGATATATTTTTGCAGAGAAAGTCTCACCAATTAGAAAATAGCCGTGTGTTTTGGGGTATTGATAAAGAACTTGGAAAAGCAATGACACACAATGATGTACAACCTTGGTCATATGCTGTTCACAGCATGTAATCGCCAAAATAATATTTTCTGATCCAGACTTCTCTTCAGTTTGCGCTCTAATAAAAATATCAAAGCACAGTATCTTTAATTATTTAACACATTTAGTAACAGCATAGTCTGTTCTTTTAACAGTTTGAGTTACATTTGGTCTGAGCTTAAGAGGGGAGATGAGCAAGGACATTGCCCTAATTATTATGCTGCCTAAACATGCTGTGTCGGTAAATGATGTTTGCAACAGGCGCAACCTCTGGCTGCTTAGAGCAGCTACTTCCTGACACTCCCAATCAGCTTGATTGATTGGATCCCAAGCCTCTCCCTAACTCTGATTGGCAGCTTAATGACAAAGGGGAGGAGAATAGCTAAAGGAGACGGAGCATTTTGTGGCAAATACAAAGTTTTCTCAAAATATATGTTTGTAGGTGCCTCAATTGCTAGTCTGCAGTAAAGGCTGTATCATGAAAATAATCATCCATTTTAATCTGTCTGGGCCCTTTTCTTCAGCTTTCCTAAATCGGTCACATCTATCAAGATTAGGTGACTGGTGGAGCCCAATCCTCCTTTAAAATGAATCAATCTCAGTGAATGCCTGCAACAACTGATGCTGACTGTCCAAGTGACTCATAGTATAACCAACTCTGACACATTTTCAAGGCTTATATCAAACTACTGATTAAATAGCTAAGGGATCCGTCTACTGAAGATGACGCTGACGTTCATGTTAGTATCTATCTACATTTGTTTCTTGTAAGCAGTTAATGGCATTAGCCTTTTGAGAAGGGCTTTTAGCCCACGTTTTTCTATAAGTCAGTCCTTGTTACAGTAATGAATCAAAATGAGGGTGGTAGCAAGTGCTGGTGTCTTCTTTGATGTTGATCCTTTCTTTGTGTCCTGTCTTGTATTTGACTTCACAGAGATGTTTAAAGTAAAGTACATTACACACAATCCTGAATACTAAACTACGTGATTGCTTTAAATCTGTGAAACATGGTGTATTTGACTGAAAATTTGTTCTCTGATTTGCAGCCATTGTGAGTTTTGTTTAAAAATTGTTCATGTTATCAATGCAGTTATAAACTGTAGGACTGATATCATTTTTTATCTACGAAAGAGTGTCTCAATGTAGTAAATAGTTTGTAATCAGAGAATTAAACGTGCATTTAATCTTAAAAGGCTTGTTATGTGGAATGGCTTTGAAGTGAGCTAATTCAATATGAACATAACCCAGGGGCACTTAAAATGGAGATTGGGGTTACGATAAGATGTGCCTTTAGAATACTAGTGCACAGCTGGCACACCCAGAGACGACTAATCGTTTGAAGGAAATCTTTTCTTTGAACTTTTCTCGAGAATACTGTATGAAAAAGATGGATTCACAGCTGCTGATTGCATACCACCAAAGAGTAGTTTCCAGTAGCAATCTTTCTGTGATATTTTTCAGCACTCATTTTCAATTTAAAAACAAAATGTGTTTTACATATACCAATGTATTTCCCATTGGTATATTTCCCATACATTCTATTCACCTCAATATAGAAAGCGCAGCACAATGTTCACAAATATGTACTTTACATTAGTCGCAAAACATCGCAATTACAGGAAGAAATGTGACAAGTGATATAACTGGAAGCAGATTGACTTCAGGACCAGCCATTTGGTACAATTCTAATTAATCCACTAACTCTCCATGGGACTGCTGTTAGCACCACAGCCGCTCGCACAAACTTACTTGGCCAAGGACACTAGCTAAGAGGAATTTAATCAATGTGATGGATAACATTTGTCTTTACAACTCTCACAGCAATTCCCATGTTAACCATTCAAGGCAACAGTACTTTTCCATCCAAATGTTCTATTTTTTTTTCTGCTGGCAAGTCATAAGTGAAGCAGAACCTAAAGGCAGAGCGAAAAAAATACAGACATTGTCATCACGAGGGGGCAGAGCAGCGGACTACAACGAAAATGCACATTTCAAAGCCTGCTTTTTTAAATAGAACTGTAAAACAATGCCACTGTGCTGCCTCTTTGAGACATTAAAGACCTATCAACACTCAGTTTAAGAGCTACATGTTATTTTGCCTTTTCAGATTTGTAGACATGAACAACTTTCATTCGCAGCCAGAAAGCAGACAGCCAAGACTTTGATGAGTGATGCAGCCAAGTTGAACAAGCAGCCTACTTTCAATTAATGAGAGGCTAAATTTGTGTGGCTCATTCACGAGTCATTGTTTTCCAACAGTTTAAATATTCCTGAACAAAAAGATGTACGTATGGTGTATTTGTGTCGATACACTGTTATCTGAGAAGATTACAAAAGCATTTTTTAACTGTAACTGTACAAAATAGGCCTTGATGCATCACAAGCATGATGCTAAAGTCTTTAAGAAAGAATCTGCTGAAAATACCTTTATTAGTATAGTACATATATTGTTTATTTTTTATAGCAAACTAACCATTTAGAAACAGTCTTCCATTTTAAAGTTTTGTTTCTGCATGCTGCCATGGGCGCAATAAATCCTACTTTTGATAATGATAAATGCCTCTTGAGTGACGATTAATCACAGAGAAACACACACATTTGTGGGCCTCGGCGTTATTTATGAAACCGTAGTTTATATTCCACCGTCATCTTGTTTCACACAGAGAAAATGTGAAATATGATGTGACTTTAATTTTTCCAGAATGACTGGGGAGTGAGCATTAACAGGTTATGTCATGCTGTATAATAAAAGCAAGTCCGTGGCTCAGATGTTCTCCACCTGCATGTGCTGTGAGCACAAAAGGATGGGCTGGTAAGCGGGGAGGTTTTTTTTCTTTTAATCAAACAGCCCTCCAGCTGTTGCCCACCAGGTGAAATGCACAGTGTGTTCAACCAAGAAAACATGGCAGGAGATGAGAGAAGACCTTGCATGCCAACTGTCCTTTATTGTAACTTTCAGTTGTGCTGGATTATGACAAGGCTACATAGGGTTGCGTTAATGTGGCACTGTATCATCATGGGACCTGTGTAGCATTCAGCTGATCCAAAATGATGCAGGAAGAGTACTGACAGGGACTAGATAGAGAGAGCTTATTTCTGTCATACTGGCTTCTCTTCATTGGCTCCCTGTCAAATCCAGAATAGAGTCCTGCTTCTCACATACAAGGTCTTGAATAATCAGGCCCCATCTTAATAACCTTACCTTATAGTACCATATCACCCCCGTTAGAGCTCTTTGGTCTCAGACTTACAGGCTTACTTGTGGTTCCTAGAGTATTTACAAGTAGAATGAGAGGAAGAGCCTTCAGCTTTGAGGCCCCTAACAGGCCACATTATGCATGTATTACTGTTTGGTAACATGTAAACAACTTTTCATTGCATCTTTCATCTGATATGTTCATGGGTATCAATATTTTGTAATATACTACCAACATTACAAAGAGAAATCTTGACTAAGATCATAATTTTCATAATAATCAGGTTTCTCTTCAGCACTGTAGCCAGGCTGACAAAAAGTCAGAGCTCTTTTGAGCCAACCATCCCTTTTAACGTTAACTAGTAATGACTTCATGAACTTCTTCACAAATAAAATTTTTATCATTAGAGAAAAAATTACCAATAATCATCCCACAGATGTAATATTATCTACAGCTACTCTTAGTACCATTGATGTTAGACTCTTTTTCTCCAATCGATCTTTCTGGGTTAACTTCAATAATTACTTCCTCCAAACCATCAACGTGTCTTTTAGACCCCATTCCTACAAAACTGCTCAAAGAAGTCCTGCCATTAATTAATTCTTCGATCTTAAATATGATCAACCTATCTCTAATAATCGGCTATGTACCACAGGCCTTCAAGCTGGCTGTAGTTAAACCTTTACTCAAAAAGCCATCTCTAGACCCAGCAGTCTTAGCTAATTATAGGCCAATCTCCAACCTTCCTTTCATATCAAAAATCCTTGAAAGAGTAGTTGTCAAACAGCTAACAGATCATCTGCAGAGGAATGGTTTATTTGAAGAGTTTCAGTCAGGTTTCAGAGTTCATCACAGCACAGAAACAGCTTTAGTGAAGGTTACAAATGATCTTCTTATGGCCTCTGACAGTGGACTCATCTCTGTGCTTGTCCTGCTAGACCTTAGTGCAGCATTCGATACTGTTGACCATAATATCCTATTAGAGCGATTAGAACATGCTGTAGGTATTACAGGTACTGTGCTGCAGTGGTTTGTATCATATCTATCTAATAGACTCCAATTTGCGCATGTAAATGGAGAGTCCTCTTCACACACTGAGGTTAATTATGGAGTTCCACAGGGTTCAGTGCTAGGACCAATTCTGTTTACATTATACATGCTTCCCTTAGGCAGCATCATTAGAAGACATAGCATACATTTTCACTGCTATGCAGATGACACCCAGCTCTATCTGTCCATGAAGCCAGATAACACACACCAATTAGTTAAACTGCAGGAATGTCTTAAAGACATAAAGACTTGGATGGCCGCTAACTTTCTGCTTCTTAACTCAGATAAAACTGAGGTCATTGTACTCGGCGCTGAAAAGCTTAGAAATATGGTATCTAACCAGATTCTTACTCTGGATGGTATTACCTTGGCCTCCAGTAACACTGTGAGGAACCTTGGAGTCATTTTTGACCAGGACATGTCCTTCAACGCACATATTAAACAAATGTGTAAGACTGCGTTCTTCCATTTGCGCAACATCTCTAAAGTTAGAAATATCCTGTCTCAGAGTGACGCTGAAAAACTAGTTCATGCATTTATTACTTCCAGGCTGGACTACTGCAATTCATTATTATCGGGATGTCCAAAAAACTCACTGAAAAGCCTTCAGCTAATCCAAAATGCTGCAGCAAGAGTACTGACAGGGACTAGAAAGAGAGAGCATATTTCTCCTGTTTTGGCTTCCCTTCATTGGCTTCCTGTTAAATCCAGAATTGAATTCAAAATCCTGCTCCTCACATACAAGGTCTTAAATAATCAGGCCCCATCTTATCTTAATGACCTTGTAGTACCATATCACCCTATTAGAGCACTTCGCTCTCGCTCTGCAGGCCTACTTGTTGTTCCTAGAGTATTTAAAAGTAGAATGGGAGGCAGAGCCGTCAGTTTTCAGGCCCCTCTTCTGTGGAACCAGCTTCCAGTTTGGATTCGGGAGACAGACACTATCTCTACTTTTAAGATTAAGCTTCAAACTTTCCTTTTTGCTAAAGCATATAGTTAGGGCTGGACCAGGTGACCCTGAATCCTCCCTTAGTTATGCTGCAATAGACGTAGGCTGCCGGGGGATTCCCATGATGCATTGAGTTTTTCCTTTCCAGTCACCTTTCTCACTCAGTATGTGTTAATAGACCTCTCTGCATTGAGTCATATCTGTTATTAACCTCTGTCTCTCTTCCACAGCATGTCTTTTATCCTGTCTTCCTTCTCTCACCCCAACCAGTCGCAGCAGATGGCCGCCCCTCCCTGAGCCTGGTTCTGCCGGAGGTTTCTTCCTGTTAAAAGGGAGTTTTTCCTTCCCACTGTCGCCAAAGTGCTTGCTCATAGGGGGTCATATGATTGTTGGGTTTTTCTCTGTATCTATGAAGCGCCTCGAGGCGACTTTTTTTGTGATTTGGCGCTATATAAATAAAAAAATTGAAATTGAATTTACTGTTTGAAACTGTTGTAGCCAGTTTTGCAGTAAAAATTAGCAATGGAGTAACAAGAAATGGTTTGTAGTTCACGGTTATAGTGACATTCACATGCAATCTGGTAGTCAGTACAATACAAATGCAAAGAAATGTCCAAAAGGCACGTGCCTGCTATGAATATTTATATTTTCAGTTGCTTTGAGGCTGGTGGTCTCATTCAATGGAGCAAACGTTTGATTGACACCAGGATGGCAACAGTGCACCAATCAATCAACCACATGAACGAGCGGTATTCCCAAAACCATATGCTGCATACGTGTAGGACACTGCACTGTCTCTTGGACGCCTCACCATTCTGCATTTTTTATAATTTAATTTGAATGACTAACAAGTGGGTGTTTGTAGAAAGGGCTGAATATTCAGTGAAAATGTTAATGCATCATTTTATGGAAATTAGGCACTGAGCCAAGAGGCAGCAGATTTATAAACACCTGTTTACTTTTGATGTTTTGCCACACATCGCAGCAATTGCCACAGAACCTGCAAAATGAAGAATCTACTTGAGGGACATGCAGACATACTACCTAACCCCCCGCCCCCCAAAACATTGTGGTTTCTCACACTCTGTTTGTATTTCAGTTATTGATCTATAGATCTATAGAATGCACATTACAAGGATGATAGATTTATTAACTAAACTATATCGAAACTTTTCTTGAAGAAAGAAGGCAACTCCTCTTTCTCTGCACCAGAGAAATGAAAGTCTGTCCCGTTAAATATTCAAAAAGCTGTTTTTCCCTGGGAAATGAATTCGTCATCTATATATGGCTTGCTTTTTATCACTCTTTCCTCATCATCATGGATGGATCCTGATTCTAAAGATTCCCCCCACCCCTCTTTAGACATATAGGAAAAATTGCAACAGAAAAATGTATTAAGCTCCCTGCCTAGTCATGATGAGGGCATGTTTGGTGTGCCTCAAGTTGTAAGCAATAAATAATCAGTGAATTATCTGAGTATAGATCAGGCTGAGACAAAAGTATCCAAACTGAGATTTCAGTCATTTTAATATGTAGGTTGGTATAGAAGGTAGGTATACAAGTGGCTGAAGCAATAGGGGTAAACGATTATAAAGCCTTGTTAACCTTGTGAATGCCGAGGTATCCAACACCTCAACATGAGGCATAATGTGAAATTTAAATTCTTGACATTTTCTGCACAATAATTTTCCACTTTCCATCAAACCTACTAGTACTAATCACTCCATAGTTACACATTATAGTCAAGACAATTATCTGTTCTGATTATTCTTTTTAAATATATCACATCAAATATTGTTAGTTTGTTCAGTCTGAATACCTCTGTCACTACATAGCGCCTACACCCACTGCTACTGTTTTCACTGCGGAGTGGGGGTTGTGGAAACTATTTCTTTTTATCTTGTCGTCAGCGCTTTATCTTGCAAGGGATTGGGATGGGCCAAACACAATATCTTCAAAGAGTTCGGAGGGCTTTGATGAGTCCATTTCCTCCTCTCTATGGATCAACTGGGCTGTAGCCTTTACTTGCTCCGATAGTTTGAGTAAAGGTCTTTGACTCAAGAATGAAATCTCTACATATGACACGAGGTCCAGCAGGTCAGCTTTTGATGCTTTAATTTCAAGACACCTGCCTCTTTGAGAAATTAAGACAGTGGTATTACCTTTCATTATAATATATGCCTCTCCAATTTATATTAATCCTTGTGAATCATCTGAAAATCGCAGGTTCTAATATTTAATTGGAAGTAAAGACATGTCATTATGAGGTTAATCATTCTGGACTGGTAAATTTACACGTTCAGTAGTATTTTCATTATTCTGGGTTTTTCCATTTATAATTATTATTTGAAAATTGCTCATTTAGATTTAATTCTTTAGAGCATGGTGGTACCATAGAGTGGTTAATATGAAGCTTCTGGTTTGTAGAGGCTGGTTGACCGGGCCTGTCTGTGTGCAGTTTCAATCCTAACTCTGTGAGTGCACGAGTTTTCTTTCACAGTCCAGATACATGTACTTTCTACTGCTGATAAACTTGCTATAGATCTGAATGTGAACAGAAGTTTTCCATCTCTCACGGTAGGCATGCAGTGGACTGATGACCTGATGTCCAGGGTGTACTCTGCTTTTCATATTATCAACCATGATGACTTATCGACAGCACAGAGCAGTTTTAGTCATAGGATGGACCTTTTTGGGTTTGTCGCTAGCATGAGGGCAATGTTGTTTCCCACACTACATGCTTATTCTAGGCAGATTTTGTTCAGGTAGCGTGTTTCTAACAGAAAAAGGTGATAAAATACCAAAAACATTTGGTGCGACAAATATTGTGCTTGTTGGTGTTATATTTATAAATTAAAATCTGTAGTTTAAGCAAGTTGAGAGTTAGAGGTAAGCTATTTCATGTCAGTGAAAACGTTAACCCATAACCTAGCAAAATACAAAACAAAATATTTAGTGTAGTTTGGCACAAGGGGGCAGAAGACTAAAATCGAATTAATATTTTTTATGTGGGCCTTTTTATTGATCCACTTACTGGTTCTTATTCATTACTAAAGAAGTTTCGACAGTCTGCAGAGTAATATTAGGCATTTATTGTATGCTTAACTACTTGTAAGTCCTTTGGAGTTTTTATGCATAAATGTTACTTAAAATATAAGATTTTAAGAAAAGTTGTAAAAGAAGATAAAGTGAACTCAATTAACCACTGACCATGAAAATACCACACCAGTCTCAATAACATGGCAAATCGCAGATGTCACGCTTTGCCTCTCCAAAGCGTGAAATGGACACGCATGCAGAAGTTGCAATACGTTGCAGTAAGCTGCAGTACTAGCAGCGGGACATATTTTATTTCAACCCATCATGAAAACAAACACTTAAAGAAACATTTACATATCAGCCACCTAGCTTTATCTTACCTGGCATAGAAGGAGCTTGGAATGTATTTCATACCCTTCTTGGTCAGTAGCAACTTGTTGGCTTTGCATATATTATCTTCCCTTACTGGTACTGCAACTCCTGTAGGTGTATTCATTTCATGCTTAGTAAAGGCAAAGCGTGACATCCACACAGTGGACCAGCATGTCCATTACACGCTTTGCCATGATAGTGGGGTGGCCATCCGTATAGTCTACCTCCTTCTGTTGTCATGGGTTCTCCCAGGGTCCACTGGCTTCCTCCCACACCAAGTCATGCTTGTTAGGTTAACTGGTGATTGTACATTGGGTTTAGGTGTGAATTTTATTTCTTCTGTACGAGCCCTGTGGTGGATCTGTCCAGTATATCCTTTCTCTTTAAAATGGATGGATGAATGACGGCCACATACTGAATGGTGATCTAATATTGACTGCATAATCACCAGGTGTCTAAGGAAATCAGGTGCTAATTGAATGCTATTTAGGAGTGTAAACTGAATTAAAAGTACAGTATAAATTTGCCGTGCACTTTTACAGATATACATAAATTTAATTGTCCTTTAGTGTCTGTCTTTCCCTGAAAACATGTAGTAAAGTAGGAAGTAGTTTTTGTTTAGAATTTACAGATGAAGATCTGATTGCTGAGCCAGGACTGCATAAAATTAGTTTTCATGAAATACCACAGAAAAAGGATAAGGCTTGTGATAAACTGACTCTATCCTAAATGTCGTGAAACCCTCTATGGTAAAATGTTTGACCAAAAATGCAGAATCAAAATAAAATTTATGAAATAAAACTGCGACCTGACAGATTGCTAAAGCAGTTACTGTTTTTTTGTATTGCATAATAGGATCAGTATCTTTACTCACAAGCAATCTCTCTGAAAATCTCACCTGAACAACTGCCTGTCACTACTGTGTCAAACACTGAACTATGAGTTCAGTGAAAGACGGTGCTGATAGAATGAAAGAGAAAAGTGTAGCTTAACTGAAGATTTCCCTGCAGACCCTGTATGCCAGGTAACACTGCTCTCCCACTTAATTGCGCCTTACATTTAAGAGTCATTTTCTCAGATCCAGGAAGGCACTCCTGTCTTGATTTGCTTTTAACAACCCCTCAGACCGCTGCTTTCCCCAGACAAGGCTATATTAGAATTTAATTAATTCTGTGGCTAGCAATGCTCAAAGGTAATGGCGATGCAGGTATGCAATGCACAGCACAGGTCCACAGTACTGTAATGAGTAACATAGCCTGCGCTTAGAGTGGCTGGTTAGCGTGGTATTCTGCAAAAGCTTGTTTTTGAGGTAATGCTGGAGGGACTGGAAAATCAATGACACCTTTGGCTAGAAGAGGGGAGGTTCCTGGATCTGTGAGGAGAACTATAATAATACATGAACTCTACAAACACTTTTCTTAACAAAGGTACAGAGTGTTAAACTTAAAGTGTTAAAATTAATTAAAAATATCCACAAAAATACAAAAAAGCTGAACTGGATATTATAAATTGGACAGTGTGTCTTTTATGAATTCATTTCCTCTCTGTTTTTTTAAGTAACAGGACATAGATTAATATTCTCACAGCACCACATGAGACTGTGAGATATTCAGTGAATTAATCCGATAATAGAGACTGAAAATGCATTGCTACAGAAACTTTTCTCTGATTGGCAAAATTGAAGACTGTGTATCCTACAAGAAATGATAATGCGTCTCATCATTGTCAAAGTCAAACGTGTGCTCAACATCATTATTCAGCCCCACAAGATAAAAACAGAAGGAAGCAGAGGGCATTGATTTTGAGAGCAAGGTATAAAATGAACCAACATCTCTATACCACCTTTAAGTCAAGACACAAGTGCATGTGTACTGAAAAACATGTATTTCTGTTCTCCTTATGCCCAAGGTATCTTAACGTCCTTTTAACCAGGGCAGGTTCCTCAACGTGCATAAAAAAAATATAGGACTGCTTTCTTGCATTTCTCTAAAATTGGCATC
Organism: Neolamprologus brichardi; assembly: GCF_056152115.1. Taxonomy (NCBI): domain Eukaryota; kingdom Metazoa; phylum Chordata; class Actinopteri; order Cichliformes; family Cichlidae; genus Neolamprologus; species Neolamprologus brichardi. The sequence goes on along the minus strand of NC_142112.1, from coordinate 16,242,370 downwards.
CTGTCTCAGAGTCATTCTGAAAAACTGATTGATGCATTTATTGCTTCTAGACTGGAAAGTTGTCCTTTATTATTATCAGGTTGTTCTAAAATCTCCTTGAAAACCCTTCAGTTAATCCAAAATGCTGCAGTGAGAGGGCTGATGAGGACTAGAAAAGAGAGAATATTTTCCTTCTTAGCATCTCTTCACTGGCTTCCTGTTAAATCCAAAACCAAATTTAAAATCCTTCTCCTCAAATAAAAAGTCTTGAATAATCAGGCCCCATCTTATCTTAAAGACCTCATAGTAGCAAATCACCCTAATAGAGCACTTTGCTCTCAGACTGCAGGCTTGTGGTTCCTAGAGTTTGTAAAAGTAGAGTAGGAAGCAGAGCCTTCAGCTTCCAGAACCTGCTTCTGAGGAACCAGCTAGCAGTTTGAATTTGGTAGACAGACATTATCTCTGCTTTTCAGTCTAGGCTTATCATTTTCCTTTTTGATAAGGCTTATAGTGAAGGTTGGTTCAAATGATGCTGAACCCTCTCTTAGTTATGCTGCAGTAAGTCTAGGCTGCTAGGTGCGTGCCATGATGGCTAACTCTGGCTCTCTTCCTTTTGTTCTGTCTCCCTCCTCTCATCCATCACAGATAGTTGCCTCTCACTGGGAACCATCTGTTCTGCCGGAGGCTTCTTTCTGTTAAAAGGGAGTTTTTCCTTCCCACTGTCACCAAGTGCTTGTAGATAGGGATTTGTCTAATTGCTGAGGTTTTCTCTCTATGGGGTCTTTACCTTATGACATAAAATACCTTGAGGCAACTGTTGTTGTAACTTTGTGCTATATAGGGATGGGTACCGGTATCCGGTGCCATGGTGGCACCGGTTCTGACATAAACGGTAGTAACCAGACCGAAAAGCAGCGCACATTTCGGTGCTTTATTTCGGTGCTTTTGTTTCCTGAGCTGTGACACACTTTAGATTCTAGCCAATCATTTTACGTTTCCGAGGATAGTAGGCGGGCCCAGGTACGTACGTACGTAGCAGCGCTACAGATTAAAAATGCCCAAGGCAAAGCGGTCAAAAGTCTGGCTGTACTTCATAGCAAAAGATGCAAACTCAGCAGCCTGCAACAAGTGCTTTAAGCTGATACTGTCAAAGGAGGTAACACCTCAAATCCGATGAAACACCTGGCGACGCATAGCGTTTTTTTTAAAAGCCGAGAAATGCGCCGTATTTGATAGCTTGCTGCGAGACCTCACACCGTTCACATCTACTGTGGGTGTGGTGCCTGTTATCGACCCGGAGTTAGCAACATCCCCCAAAAACCCAAAGAGTAGAGTCCTGGCCCCTAGCCCTGCCAGTGTAGCAGAAATGATGACGGATGGTGATGGCAGCAGCAGCCGTTCTTCTCTGCGTGAGTAGCTTAATGTTGTTCGTGTGTAATTTACGTTGAGTAGGCTAACCACGTTATTACATTAATGCATGTAAGGTGAACTAGCAAACATCATCATAGCTACATGCGGCTGTCTTCTTGTTTGATGGCAGATACTCTCTTCACCCTGGCTAAAAAGGCAAGTTAAACATGAGAGGTTTTTGGACAAAGTTTGTGTTTTTTCCATTGATTAAGCACTGCTTCCAGCCAAGAGTGATACCATATGTGCCCCATAGCTGCAGAAAAGGCTAACATTGTTATCTTTTTACAAAAAAACAGCTGAACATGAGAGGTTTTTGGACCAATTTTGTGTTCTCCATTCTTTAAGCACCGGTTCGAGCACCGTTTAAGCACCGGCACCATTTCAAAAGTACCGGTTTGGCACCGGTATCGGATAAAACCTAAACGATACCCATCCCTAGTGCTATATAAATAAAATTGAATTAAATTGAATACCTGATAAGTTTAATGTCCATATGCCATCACATTTTCAAGGTTTGCTGCTACTGCTTGATTCTGGTCAGTGTATAGGTGTGTTTTGGTCCACCTGCTCTGTGAGGCTCAGATTCATGACCCTGGCTGTTTTCTCAGTCTGTTTCTCCAGGATTAGCTCGCACACCTAGAACCGAGAATTCACTTGTAAATCTGTAGAATTCCTGTTTTTGCCTGAAATGTATTATTCAGTCACACATTTCATAAAACCTTTAGACTTTAATTTGCATTCAATGGTGAAACAAGTTACTATATGTAGCAGCGGTAATGTATAAGTAACATACAGGACACATCTTATAATAATGACATATCTGTAGGTAGCCTGTCTCCTCCTTAATGGGGTCAATCTTAGCAACACTGCATGCATAGCGATTATTCACATCTATATATTTTAAAAAAGATTAATTTTAAATCCAAATTGTTTAGATTTTATTTGTACGCATTATGTTATTATTGCATCATTTCCCTGCTAATCTAATATTACATTTGCTGTCTGCATTTCTTTCATGTGTCACGGTCAGTGGACATTACCCATATGTAACCTAAATGTCACCAAAATTTGTATCCATGGTGGAATCGTGTTTGATTGAGCACTAAATACATGATGAAGACTTTGATGTGCCACAGGCCTGCCAAATGTTTTTGCTAGTAGTAGTAATGCAATCTTTATTTTCCTTTGTTCATAAAAAAACACATACATGTATTTACACACGGTTACAGATGCATATACATGTGCAGAAAAGCATGCTGAGGTTTATTTCTCTTGTTACAAATATAGTGTTATTGATGTGATGGGTCACATTGCAATTTAGAGGCAATTAAAAGGTAATGAATGTGCTCAAATGAAACCTGTGTCTGGAGGGCATTTGCAGTGTATGGAGGAGATGATATATTTGTGTGCGTGTGTGTGTGTGTGCGCGTGTGTGTGTCTGGTTAATAGCCTTTCTTGTAGCTTTAGGCGTGGATAAAAGATAAAAAAAGTTCCTTTGAACATGACAGCAATTAAAATATGTGGATAATCATGACAATATGTAAATGTCTTTAATTTACAGGTACTGAGCTTAAAAAGCATGATACACATGATTATGTGTACCTAAATTGCTAACAAAATACTCAGTGGCCAGATTTATTTTCACCTCTTTTTATTCAATTATTCTTCACTTAAATTGGCATGAACTTAAATGCTGTTGTAGCCTGACAATTACTGAACCCTTTTTTCTCTTTGTCTTGACACGCTCAGACAACTAAACACTCTGTGACAAATTCATTTTGACCAAAATATCTTTTCAAGTGAATCGGTTTTTAGCCTCAGCTATCAATTACGGACTTGCAGAAATTTGCTTTGCCTCTCCTCAGGTTCAGTCACTTTGACAGCACTTTGCTATTTAAAAAAAAACAAACATTTTACGTGCATGTCATTGTGCAGATGACTACAGACAGTCAGTAAGGTGACATTTTACCATATGTGAAGATGCAACCTTTCAGTGTACTCCAGTGTTATGTATGAAAATTTACGTTTTTGGGGGCACTTCAGAGTTGTATAGAAGCTAATATAGAAGTTAACAGGAATACGGCATAAATCATTCACCACAGAAGGGCTGCATGTGTAATCTAGAGTGGCATGCAAAAATTGGTCAGCTACTGTGAATAGCTTGCAGATCCTGAATACCCTGAGGGTATCTGCCCTTCTGATGACCTGGACTAGCCAACTGTCTGTAAACCCAAAATGAGTCTGAGGTAGGAGACAGACCAGACGCCCTCTTATCACATGTGATGAAGATCCTGGAGAGTCTAGTCCTGGTCCACCTAATACTGCAGGTGAAAACATATCCGTCGACAGTTTTTATATCTGTCGACGGATATCTATCTATTAATAGTGATCCATATATAACAGTGATGGGGACACTTTCCTCCAGAATAATTAATTTAAAGAAATTTAAAATTTTGTCAATGACACAGATTTTACATATAGTGAAGTATTTTCAGTGGTCAGTGTTTGGTATTGCTACTTTTACAAGGTGAACAGTTGTAAAACACTTGCAAACTGTAGTCTGAGCAACAGTGAAACTGCTAAAAATGCAACACAAAACAGAAACAGAGGCCTGTTGCCTCTGTACAAGTCTAAATTGAATCTGAATCTCAGGGAACTTTACCCTCAATGTCCAGGTTAGAAGATTTCTGAAAATCTTGTGAACATAACTTGAGAAAGACGAAAACCAGACGTTTTGACTATTTAAACCATGGGGCATCTAGCAGGAGGCTGAGGAGCAGAACTGGTGGACGCCAGCTTTTTTCAAGTTTTACAACTGTTTGGCATGTTTACAGAAAAGTTGGCATTTTCGGTTCAAACTACAGGAGAATGTGACAATATGCTACCGACCAAAGTGTCACAAAGAGGTTTTTGGTGCAGCACCTACTTTCACCTAAGGAATGTCAGTGGATATATTGATATATGTAACCTCCATTTAGATTCAGCAAATCTAAAAATCAGTACAAGAAATAGTTTTCAAATTTAAAGAAAGCTTTTACATGTCTCATGAAAAAGAGAAACAATAAAAAAGGCAAAATTTTCGGTGCTTAGCAAAGGATTAATAATGTAGAAAAAATTCTCTGATAGATATTTTATAACATGGACACTGTAATATATAAATCACATTGTTTCTTTAACAAGTGATAAAGCCACTTCTGCATGCACCTTGGAAGAAGGTGAAGTTGTGCTTGAATCCTCTACTGAACGGGTCCTTGTCTTGAACCATGTTTGTGACATTGTGCCTAAATGAATGCACTACAAACATTATTCTATAAATATGTTTTTGGCGTGTAACCTGTAACATAAGCAGGGGACATGCACATCTGTGCATAAGCATCTGTCATGCACAGATGTGCCAACCCAAAGAGACAATGCCTAACATTACAGAAGCAGGACTCAACTTGAACTTGGAGCAGTATAAACTGATTTTCATGTTCATTAGATCTCACTAACCTCTCAAACCTAACCAGGTATTACTTCCTAAGTGCTTTCCTGGGTGTTTTTAATTAGTGAGGAATCCTCGTTATATGAGGCAGATGGCACAATCCTACATCTTTTGTTAAAGTCACACTAATTAGGATTCTCCGAGAAAATGCGTCCAACCAGAATCCTTAATAAGGGAGTCTGCTTAGCCAAGTAATAAGAAACCTGATGTCTCCACGACAGTGGTGCTCACTTTGAAAGTTCTAAATAGAAAGCAATCCGTTTTTCAGCACAGACCTTTTGTCATTGTGCTCTGCATTTCTTTCTCAGGTACATGTGATATGCATTGTCTATTCTTGTATGCTTTAAGAAGCTTTATAGCTTCTGGTTCCATCATTACTTAATGATACAAACAGAGCTGTTGGTAGAAAATTAACAAGTAATTTTTATATTCAGATGTTAAGTGCTACTGGATTTACAAGCGAGTCGGAGAGGAAACACAAAGAAAAGGCAAAAGAAAGAGAGAAAGAGCACATGTTCTGGCTTTTGTGGCAATGTAAATTGTGGAAATTGAAACCATCCACGTGTCAGTCCTCTCTGGGCTTTTTAGCACTTTGAAAGCAGGACTTTGCCGAAGATTTGTCAACGTCATTTAAGTGCAGATACCTTCTTCTCAACAAGGACAGATGGCAAATTAAGGCAAACATGGCCCAAAATGAATTTTGGCTTCTTCCACTGAATAGTGTGTGGGTTTTGAAATTCATTTGTACATTATCATGCACATTCCCATTTCCAGCTACCTGGTTTGTGTTTGCACCATACTAAAGGTTATTGAAGGTCAAACACCGCTATAGTTTGTGTAAGCAAATGCATACAAAATTTATAAAGCTATTTGATTTTGTTTAGAAGCAGCAGATCTTAAAGCTGCCATAATGATTACATTTTCTCTTCCTTGTATTCCCAGTCTCCATATTCATACGTTTTCATACGCTCTCATAGGCCCCTAATATATATAACTAGAAAACTCTGACACACTCCTTTTATTTTATTCAGAATTTGCCAAAGCCTTTCAGATGTACTGTCACTTACTTGCCATTTGCATCTCAAGAGCAGGAGTTACTGCTTTGGCACCCAGTGAAGTTGAGTAATATAGTATCCCTGTTGTCGTGTGACCTGAGGTAGACGTCGGGGCAGTCAGGTTGGAGTCCTCTTACCAACATCAACTCCAGAACCCCGCACTATCTGGGTAAGGATCATAAGATCAGGGATTTTTTTGTTTGTCCTGCAGATTGACACTATTTCTTTGTTGTTTAAACAAAGAAAAACTGAGAATTGAATTATGACAATAAATGCTGCCCTTGATTTGCACACCTAATTTGAGTTGTTGAAACTCCAGGAAGAATAATTTGTAACTCTACAGTATTGTTTTTAAGGTATAAAGACCATCAGCAGCAGATTTTAAGTTTGATCTGTGACCGTTTTAGTCATTAAATTAACATTAATTAGCAACAAATAATATGACTGTGTTTTATCCACTGAACTTAATATATATATATATATATATATATATATATATATATATATATAGATATAGATATAGATATATAGATATATATATAGACAAACAGAAGAAGACGGCCGTGGTGATCGATGTAGCGGTTCCGAATGACAGCAACATCAGGAAGAAGGAACACGTGAAGCTCGAGAAGATGTGGAGGGTGAAGGTGACGGTGGTCCCAGTGGTAATCGGAGCACTAGGTGCAGTGACTCCTAAGCTAGGCGAGTGGCTCCAGCAGATCCCGGGAACAACAGCGGAGATCTTTGTCCAGAAGAGCGCAGTCCTGGGAACAGCTAAGATACTGCGCAGGACCCTCAAGCTCCCAGGCCCGACCCGAGCTTGAAGGATAAACCGCCCTGCTGGGTGTTTTATATATATATATATATATATATATATATATATATATATATGTATATATATATATATATATATATATATATACTTTTAATAATAAAAGTATATATATAATAATACTTTTTTTTCAACAAAATGTGTCTGTCACATCTATGTTTCTTGATCAGTCACCACTGTTTAGAGCCATCTGCTTCAATTTTCCATTAAAGCCTCTGCATTTGGTGTGATGGGTATGATGCGTAAGAAAAGTAAGAAAATGATAAACTGTCATAACACACCAAAAAAATGTGGAATTAAATAATTCCAATTCTTATTGGCTGCTTATCTTGGAAAAGGACAATATATAAATCACTAGACTTTCCCAGTGTACAGTCAATAATGGTTCAATAACCTTTTTATGTGTACTAATAGTCAAAGCTGGCTTTACAGAAACAAATAAGACTTTGCAGAGAGAGAGACAACTCTGTAGTCTGTGCGTCCTTCTTCTATTACGTGGCATTACTCCCACAACAAAGAGTTACCAGAACAAAGCTGATTCATTTTAAATTTGGTCAGGTTAGAGAGGCTTTGTGTTTCACATCTCTTTTATTCAACATCAGTTGACTTTTTAAAAGAACTCATATGGACATCATAATTAGAAAGAATAATGTGCCACTTAATTCAATTTGCTTTTTAAGATAGAATTAATAATAGGAAGGCTGAATGGAATATTCTACCTGAATCATTTTCATAAATCTTTATAATGAAGTTCACTCCCCTGTTGGCTCTAAATGTCATACCTTGAACTCAGAAACATGGCGACTTTCTCTCAAACCAATTAATCTTTAGGTTGAACTTTTTCCCTTTTCCGATAACAAGCTCTCTATTATAGTCAGTCATTTTTCGGACAGCGTTTCGCTGCCATGTCTATGATATCATTATAATCTTACAAGATCACTTAAGATACATCTGCCTTTATTTAACGCTTATAGGTTTTCCAATAGAATCGCCTAAGTGGAAATAAATTGTTTTTTGTTAATACCTCTTTATTAGTTAATAGATTATATGAATTGTTCACGCCAATAAATATTATTTTAAATTCAACTTAAATTAAATGATGAATAACACAAGCATTATTATTACTGACTGACGATAGCTCACCTGTGTATAAGAAGCATGATACAAATGAGTAGCTAATAGTGCTGAACTTAATTTAAACTTAATTTGCATGATTATGGCTTATAGCTCATGAAAGTCAGAAGATTTTGAAAAGTTTGAAGATTTCTAAAATAAATAAATAAACTGACTTACGTTAGATATTTTGCTGGTGAATCATTTAAGATCATTTAACAATAAAGATTATTGTTCACTAGTCTGCAGAGTTCGGTGGTGGAACAGAACGCAAGGAGTGACTTGGACGAGACATGTTCCAGGATGAAACGGAGATGATGGAGGAGGTGGTTTGTACAAACAGTGGTCTAAAAGGTAAACTGGCATAATAGCACTGGTTTTTAAGGAATTGGAAGTGCAGACAGAAGTTTGGGAAGAAGGCTGATGATAGGACTGTGGATGAGGCAAGTTTGACAGGGAAGAAAACTGAAATAACAATAGAGTGGAAGAGCAGGACAAGTCCAAAGAAAAAGCAATGCTGGAACAGACGGGAACATACTGTAGATCTTTGTTATTTATGCAAGAAATGTAATCACACACAGATCAGGTAAGAAAAAACTCTCTATCACAAAGCATTGCCTGTTCACTGACTAGTGCCTTGTTGATTGTCATTAGTACCCCCCCCCCCCCCCAAAAAAAAAAACCAAAAAAAAAAACAAAACAAACTACAGTAAAGTAAAAAACAACAACAACAAAAAAACCTATATGTGTTTTTGTTGATGTTGTTTTTGTCTTTTTGTTTTTATTGATTTGTCCTATAAGCATATCCCGAAGGAAAAAGCTGCCCATTCATTGTAATGAATGCAAAGGATCTGACATCTGACCTGCGTAGGAGGTGGTAAAGAACCTGACTACAAGTACAGCATCGTAACATCAAGCTGTCAAACCAAAGCGTTGCACCTGGCAACTGAAAATGATAGGGATGATTTTTATTTCACAATAGGCAGAATCAGAATTTACTGATCTATGAAATAATGTCATTGAGACTTCACTGTTATTTTTATATTAAAATGTGATTTTTTTTTTTAAATATTAAAAGTCCTCCCGTATATCAATGAAAAACCACAAGTAAAATGAAAATGTTTTAATTATATTAGAAAACAGAAGTCCTAAAAAGCCTTTCATTTGTAAAGGTGTTTCTGATAATAAATAAAAAACACCTTCTTGACCCTTCACGTTATTGTACTTTTGTAGCATCTTATAAATGCATACATAAATGCATTCTTTATAAAATGTTTTCCTTGTTACTTCACCTCTTAAGGCTTTGAAGTGCCATAAATAAAAGAATAACGCTGTAATAATATTTCTTCTCAGAACAATTAAGATGTCGAACTTTAAAGTATTACTTGCATTTCTCTATGAAACTATTCATTCTACTACAATTAAGAGACATTTTGGAAGATACTGGTGGTGCAGTATCTGGAGGAAACTACAGGAAACACCAACTGCAGCTGGTAAGTTTTTGTCCTGGGAACAAATTAAATGCTATAACAAGAGGCCAATGCAAACAGAGCCTGTTTTGCCCTTAGTTCAGCCACAATAAATAGGCTTGGCCCTCACCACATTTGTCATATTGATTTTTCTTTAATGATATGCACAAGAAAGTAATTTCCTTGTCTCTGCATTGTCAGCGGTGACTAATCAGATTTTCCTGAGACAACCAATTCCATACCTCAAGGAAATGCTTGGCTACAGATAGTGGTCATCCAAGCGACACAGACATCACCTAACAGCTTGTACAGGTGCAATCTCTCTCTGTATACAAGGCTGGAATACTAAGTGTGCACTACCTATACTGTGTCCTTGTTTTTTTTTATATATAACGGCATAAGCCTTAGATAAGTTGATCAATATATAAAATCCTTCTTTCTTTATAAAAGCAAACATTTACACTCTTACTGTACATATTTGAAATTATTGGTTTGTACAGATATTACCTTATGTGCTAAAGAATACCAACACTGCTATGAAAGGTTGTTTGTGTTTCCCACCTAAAGTACCAGCTAGAAATGCACAAACTTTCAAAGAAGGCCTCCGTTTATTACAATTTTTTTTTTTTCCAGTGGCTAATGGCATGGCTTTCATTAACCAATAAAGAACAAAACCTCCAATAGTTTATGTATTGTTTGTGGGATTTTTCTTATACTTGCCTTCAATATTTAACCTTGGCCAAGTGAAATTTGAATATCTAATCAATCATGCCATATTAAAGTTGAATGCTTATCACCATCGGCTCATTACTATTTCAGGAGGCGACGCCATTTATGAAATGTCACTCAAAAAAGTGTACCCACAAGCCAATCGATGTCAGCCGCCTTTCTGTCTGAATGTTTCATTTGCTGTAAATACAGAAACAGAGAGATATGGATTGGGGGCAGGGATCTGATGCCCACATGTGGTTTCTGTGCAGGGTGGGGTACACTGAAAAGGCATTGATCAGTGTAAGGGTGTAGTTTACAGTTTCCTAGAGGCCTAGATTGAGCTATGAGGCCCACTGGGGCTATGATGATTCGAGTCAACTCATGACCTTTGAGGCTGGTCTTAGACCTTGTTATTGATAGAAGAACAGATATGGTTACTTCACCACTGCGAGTTGTCATTTTTGAATGACTGATCAGTCTGTACCTGTGATAAACCGGGCAACCGTTCCCTGGATCTCATCCTATGAAAGCTGGGACAGCCTCGGTACCCCTGCGACTATCATGTGGATAAGCAGTAAAGAAAATGGAAGTGAATGATCAGCCTGTGTAGATTTTATTCTGTCTATGTCCATTGTAAACACAGTATTAGGAATGCTTAGAACAAAGCTTGATATGTCCCGGAGCTGTCCACTTAAGAGATCACAAGAATAGAATAGAATAGAATAGAATAGAATACACTGAGACATGGCCAGAACAATACTGGTCATGGTCATCCTACAACCATTATTCTTATCTACTGCTTAACAAACCTGTCATAACTCTTAAATTAGGCAGTTATGCTAATTGAGAAAGAAGTGATGAGATCAGATATTGCAAGTTTTAGCATGGTGCTTAACTTCAAAGACATTAAAAATATATTTAAAATGAGAAATTACTTACACCTAAAATATTTAAAAAGGATTTGAAAACCACACTAATCAACAGAAACACAAATAAACAAGTTCATCTTTTGTGTTAGGTTTAGATTGGTTGCAGACTGTCTTTTCTCTGACAGTAATGCTTGTGCCATGTTTTTTTTATTTTATATAATTGAGATTTCAGTGCGTTTGAGCAGTAACACTCCAGCCTATGCTTGATCTCTGCAAAGCAGAGAATGGAAGGAGTTAGCACAGTGTGTTTACTAAGCAGGCTGTGTCATATGCATCTCTAAACTTACCACCCACTTCTGCACGCTGGCTAGCACTCCTTCTTCTCTTTGTAGCCCTGGCTTTGGTGAATTTTCCTGAAATACACATATTCACTACTGCCAACGGCATAAACAATTATCAATCAGCCCTAATCCACTGTTCCGCATAAATATGAGTTTCTCATGCAGTTTGGAGAACCATGCTGTCACTTTTTTATGACTAATAAATTTTGACTTGGCAGACAGAGCACAGCATGATGCATGACAAGTAACTTACACTGTGGTTTAAAATCCATTTCAACACTTAAACTACATCTTTTTTTTTTTGCTGCATATCCAGTGGTTATTGTACACATTGATGTGCCCAGAGAAGATCATTCTTGATGGGTTAGAGGTCCTCTTAGCAGCATTTTAACCATCACAGATACTGAATTCAGCAAATGGAATTACTTTATCTCATTAAGGCAGGCTGACCCACCTGCTACACCAGAGAAAAAAAATGTTGCTTATAGTACTCTTTTCTTTATCTCACGAGAAATGAATAATCTTCTTATTGGGAGCTTATTGAATTCTGACCTGTTTTTTTTATTTATTTATTTTTTATAAACCCTGCTTTAGGAGAAATAAGGACCGAAAGAAGGAATTAATTTACGACACAATGCTGTCTATTTTGAGATTAACAGAAGACGTTGCTTAATAACATTATGTAGCAATAAATAGACAAATAAATGCATGATTTATTGTAGATCTAAGAATTGTCTAGTTTACCAAATAGTTCTTTGGCTATGCAGTGTCCCTTTTCAAACATTTCTGAAAGAATGGGTCATTCTAACTAGCTCACTGAATTCTGGTTTTAGCAAGTCATGTTGTAAAATTTCTCAGCTTCTAGATATTTCACAATGAACTACAAGCAGAAGTTTTCAGGAACTACAGCAACTCTGCTACATAATGGCAGCATACATAAAGTTACAGAGCAGAGCTTACCAGGTGCTTAGCTGCGTAGTGTGTAAAAGTTCCCAGCACTCTGCTGACTCAGTAGCTGGATAGCTCCAAACCTCCCCTGGAATTAACATCAGCACAAAAACTGCATTGGGAGCTTCAGTGGATTAACTTTACATAGCCAGGCAGCTGCTATGGGGTAATGTGTAGGTGGCCCAGATTTTTAGGTATGTAGTGCACTTATTGCGAGTCAAATAGGCCAATTTTCGTCTCGCATATAAATATGGCTGCAAAGTGGAACTCTGTGTATAGCAGTTTCTTTTAGCAATAACAGATAGACACTGAATATACAGTACATACACACACACACACACACACACACACACACACACATATATATATATATATATATATATATATATATATATATATATATATATATATCTTTGTTAACAGGAGCATCTTCTCATGGGCATCAGCTGATGTCTTCTCTGTACTCACAGCACCAGCGCTTCACTTGGCTAACATGAAGATAAATAATATCTTACTGACAGTGTTGGGGAGTAACGGAATACATGTACCGTCGTTACGTATTTAAGATACAAAATATGAGTAACTGTATTCCGTTACAGTTACCGTTTAAAAAGGTGGTACTTAGAATACAGTTACTTTGTTGAAATAAATGGATTACACTGCGGTACTTCCCTGTTTCATATTATGGCGGGTCAGGCCTGTTTGGGTTTTGTTTGACAGCTACGTTCTGTAGTTCCAGGTGGCAGCGTTACGGTTGCCATGGTTACAGGGTGACGCTCTCTCTCTGCGTGTTTCCTGGGTGAGAGAGGCCTTTTTGTTGTTGTTGTGCTAAGCTAATAAGCAGAATGCTACCGGTATAGCTCTGAAGAATGTAGCATCATAGGCAGTGTAGTCCGTGCTGCAGGGAGAATGGACTGCCATACCCGTTATGTGTCTGTGAGCGAGGGAGGGAGAAAAAGGAAAAGTACGAGCTGTCATCGAGCAAAAACGGGAGCTGGAAGCATGTAAATATAATAATAACCACTGCAGCCAAGAAGAGTGCCTGACGAGCCCAGTTGTAAGTTAGCTATTAAGACTCGACTGTACACCGTGTTCGTGTTTTCCTACAAAAACAATAAGTTCGGTTGGAGCAGCCTTTCAACGCCTCTCTCTGTCTCTCGCTAGCAAAGTTGACCCAGACAACAAGGTAAAGCTAGTTTTCGGCTACGAGCCCGACACGGAACCCACCGTATTAGCCAGAGGTCCCTTTACTACGGTTTGGCGCCGCGGACCTTCAGTAACAGTAATAAATCACAGCAATAGTACATTCATGTAGTTGTAAACAGCATGATAATATATTAAGTAATCCAAAGTATTCAGAATACGTTACTCTCATTGAGTAACGTAACGGAATACGTTACAGAATACATTTTGGGGCATGTATTCTGTATTCTGTAATGGAATACATTTTAAAAGTAACCTTCCCAACACTGCTTACTGAACATAAATCTGTAAACATAATGGAACAAATAGAACTAAACCAATAAATAAGTAAAAGTAATGCAGAATTCACTTTCCTTTTTTCTTTAGTAACCAATTTACATTACATACAAATAATAAAACAAAACACATTTGAAAGTTAAAGTGATTACTAGTTAATCGGAGGAACTAGTTAAACCATTGCACAAGATATATTTTTAAATCTCTTAACATGCAAAATATGAAATTCAAACTGTCGCTTTGTAACTGATGTGTGTGCAACACAATCATGACAATGGATTGGTATTCTTGATGAATCTGATACATTTGATGCGTTCTGTCAGTCAAATCATTGCATAATGCCACCAGACTCGGCCATGCCTGCGATCAGCTGACAACACAATAAAAAAACTACGAAAGGGCTCCAACCTCACTCTACAGAGTAAAGCTGGTTTACAAGCAGTGAAAATGCTGGCGACATCTCCTATTTAATTATAGCTACTTTAAAAACCCTTTTAAATTAAGTAATTAAAACACTATCACATATAATACATTACGGTGCATTAACGTAATTAGAGTAGATAGCTTACTTATTACATTTTTCACAGGGTTACTTGATTACTAGCATCATGTAACCTTTTATATTTCAAAGCAGCATTTTATACATGCACAATTACAATTTTTTAATTAACCTGCACAATACTAGAGTAGTTCATGACAAATTTCTTCCTCTCAAAAGTGTAAGAAAAGTGGGGAGAAATGTGTTGAGCTATAAATTAAAGGGAATCTCTAACACATGGTTGGGAGTGAAGTTCATATGCAAATGTTAGAGAAAAGATGTTGGCCCAGATCATGTCTGATATATACTGTAAATGTAATAATTTTTCTGTGAAGGCAATGATTAAGTCCAGTTCTCGCATCAGCCACATGTTTACAAGTACTCAAAGAGTAAGTTCGTAAATGATCCTCAATAACGGCAACAGCTTTCTCCAAAGCATGAAATGGACACATGTGGAGAAGTTGCCATTTTTACAGCCAACAAGTCGCTAATGACCAAGGAAGGCGTAAAGTACATTCCAAGTTCCTTCTATGCCATTATAATTTTCAGGATATCTTGATATAAAATTTAGCCTTCTGCTGGTACTGCAGCTTTCTAAGCATGCCCGTCCATTTCAAGCTTAAGAGAAGCAAAGCATGGCATGCATATGGTGGACCAGGATGTCGATTACGCACTTTGCCAAGATTTCAGGTTGCAGTGTTTTCCCAGCAGCCATGTAAGGGACAGTCAGTTGTTTATTGACTAAACTAAAGGTGGACATCAAGACTCAATGCAAAGGAACTATGTTAAATAGAGGACGTAGCTGTCCGGCATTCCTTCACAGATAAAGCCATTGTGTACAGCATCTGTCCTTTTGGATATGCCACTAAAGGGAGCACACACCCACAGTTGTAGTCACAGTGTATAATTGCCTCCCTGTATCCCCCTTTGGGCATTTTCCAGTCAGAAACTATGAAACACCCAAAGCTGGTGTGCAAACTTTACCATATCAAAAGTGAAAACAATAAGAATGTGAAAGCCCATGTGAACATTGTGCACTGGAGGGCATTTGTTTAGCATGCACATTGTTTGGTTTGTTTTTACCGTATGGGCTCATCAATAATTCAGGGCAACTTAACTAGCCATTACAATGATGAAGACATCAAAATGCAAAACAGAGGGCTGTGAGCTCTCCTATCCAATAAGAGCTGTCTGCAAAGAGAGGACTAAACACCGGACAGACTTTTAATTAGTGGGCTTTGTATCCCAGCCAGGAACAGCAGATTGGCCGCTTGCTCTGTCTTGTCATCATAGTCATAGAAAGCAAGAACTGGAAACACGACCATGTGAATTATAGGTAATTTGATGCAGTTAGCAAAAGCTTGATGGACAAATTACTTCCAGCCATCCAGTTGAACTTTAAATAAACCTTTAACTACTGACCAGACAAAACAGATATTCAAAGAACTTTGCTGGGGATATAAAAGCAAAAAAAAAAAAAAAACACTGGCCAAGTTACAAGAAAATAAGTTAAATGAAATGTAATCACTGATAGTGTTTCATTGTGTATTTGAAGACAAGAAATCTTTCTCAGGTCCTGTATTTTACAGCGCTGTGTTTCACACTACATGAAGGGACAGCTTTTTCCACTATCCCTGTACACTCTCTCCCCAACTGCAAATTATACTCAAACAGATGTAGACAACACGCTTCAGTTTCTTCAGGCATAAAAAACAGCTGCTGTAGAAGGCAGGACAATCCTTTTTGGTCAGTAAAATCTGGCTACTGTAAGGAAGAATTTTGAGCAACCACTTTTTTTTTTTTCCAGAGACTGTTTTTCCACGCTACTATTTGAGCAACATCATTGCCCTGCTTTGCGAAACACCTGTTCTTCCTCCTTACAAACACTGAAGCATTTAAATTGTTCTTTATTGTGCTTCGATAGCTCTCTAAATGCCATCAATAACTCAGCGTTATTAGTCAACAACACACAAACCACCTGAACTCATTGAGAATCATTTTAAAGCCTGTAAAAAATTATGCGGATCATAAATTGCCTAGTTTACTGCTCAGTCTTGTTCGTTTTATTATCTGCAGTGTGGCGGCGTTTAAAACAGAGCTGATCAGTCAGCGGAAGTCAGGTTTACCAAAACAATATCTCTGCCTAAGCGAGCCCTCACTGTCAACAACCTCATTTAAAGTAGAGTGTCTTGTCTGACCTTTCGAGAGGACCTTGCTCTAGTAAAGAATGTCCCTGTCAATACCAGTTTTCAAGAACCACTTACAGTACAGTATTTCACTTTTTTCCCTTGGGCCAGTTAGAAAGGGTGTATTGTGCTCCTGGTGGATGAAGAGCATACACACTGAAAACACACAAAAACTCAACAAATGTCTTTAAGATTTAAATAATTAGGATTTTTTATTTTCCCTTGCGTGCATGATTCACGGCGGCATACTGGTTAGAACTGTTGCCTCACAGCAAGAGTTCAATTCCACCATCAGGGTGGAGTCTTTCTGTGTGGAGTTTGCATGTTTTCCGTGTTTGCGTGGATTCTCTCCGGTTACTCTGGCTTATTCCAACAGTCCAAAGACATTCAGTTAGTGGGAAGAGGTTAATTGGAAACTTGAAATTGCCCATAGGTCTGAATGCGAGTCTGTGTTTGTGTGTCAGACTGGCGACCTGTCCAGGGTGTACCCTGCCTCTCGCCCTAAGACAGCTGGGATAGGCTTCAGCCCCACTGCAACCCTGAAAAGGTTGAGCGGCAGAGAATGGATGGTTCACAATTGTTCTTTTTAGTATTGAGATCATCATTATTTCTCACAATTGTTTGTTGATTTTAGTGTCAAAACAGTGAACACTGCAAATACTATAAAGCGTTCTCTCCATTCACTATATCTACACGATGGATATGAATAAAATTCATTGCAAAGAACTTAGTAGCTGTGTGATCCCGCTCTATTTTCCCCCTGCAACATTTTCCAAACAACACAGGTATCACCACTTTGGAGAAATAATTGGAAGGAGGGAAAACATGTCTTTTGTCCAGTATGTTGACCTTTTCCTGAAAAATTCGTTATGCACTGTGTTTAGTGAACACGTATCTTTGACCAAACAGAATACGATTGCATTGGTTATTTCAGCGCATCTTTGCGAGCTGGATCAATACACAGATGCTCAGTGAACGATCGCGTTTATAGACATTCAGATTAACGTTGGACGATTCACGTTAGCAACCACTGCATTGTTTTTTTTTTAACCTTCATGCATTAATTATACTGCGGGCTGTAGCAACTTCTCAGGTGGCTGAAAACCTGGTTAGTTGTGATGATTGCAGGGTAGATACACAGCAATCTTTGCATTTGATCTTGTCTTGGGTAACATAAAATTCAAATTATTTCTAAACAGTGGGTGGTGATCTGCTTCAAGGGTCAAGCTCCTCCCCTTCTGCTCTGCCAGATATTTGATTTCCGTTGTATATCTGTCCTTTAATGTAATGTTACTTGTTCAAATGCATCCAGGAAGCAGGGAACAGCTGTGATTGGTCCAGGCAGTTTGTCAGCCATTGATTTAGGGGGTTCTTGATTTGCTTTAGCTTTGCGTTTTAAATAGCAGAACATCCATCTTAAATATCATTCGATCATGGTCATTTAATCGCAGAAAGCCAAAACCATAATTGAGATAAAGATTCGATTCATTGTGAACTCCTACTTTCTCCCATGTTTTAGTTTCTCCTGACTTCACTGCAGATTTTCTCACATTTTGTTGGTTCATCTGACGCATCATTTTATTCCACACTGTAGTGCTACTCTGCCTTTTAACCAGTTTTCACATAATAATGAAGCAGCAAAATACTGCAGCTCGAGCATTTAAAACATGTGAGAAATGTTTTAGAATGTTTCAAACTATCATTTTTATTTAGTTCCAAATAGAGTCTCACAACAAAAAGCTGGTATCTAAAACCCTGTCACTGAATTCTTGTAATTTATGAAAATTTAATGCAAGTCTGCCACAGCTTTTAGTGCTTGTCTAGTATGTTGCCTGCTAATGAGGACAGGTTCTGACATGGTTCAAAGTGGAATACCTGACATACTGGTATGTGATCATAGGCTCTAATACCTCTCTTAATCAACAGAGCTTGGTTAAAGGTATTCTGGGGGCATTTGTCTCACCTCGGCAGCGACACTCGCTGGCAGATGCTTTGCATATCTGGCCTGGTGGATCAATATGTTATTAGAGAACAACCTCTCGGAGGCATGTCAATTAATTCTGGTCTGTCAGCTGCCCCCCTTGCATTGTCCACTGGGGCTGAGGGAAAGCGGTTGGTGTCTTTTTAACATGGTGCCTGTGGAGCATTTGTGATTTGCTGTTTTAGTCTCTGATAGTCAGAAATTGTTGTTTCACATAAAATGGCATATTTAACCTCCATTAAAACTGCTTTAGACATAACAAACATACATATGTAAGATATAACATCTAGTCACTTTGCCATCGATGCTTTATTTTTTAATTTTTTTAATTTGGTTTCTTCCCCAAATCAAATTTTGACCATTGGTCTGCCTGGAATCACATCCTCAGGTTTGGAACCACTCCACTAGTGCAATGAGTGTGGTCTATTCTATAAAACGTTTTGCCATGTCCTTGGAAAACAAAAGACTACAAAACGTAGCATGTAGGGTGAGGGATAGAATAGAATAGAATAGAATAGCCTTTATTGTCATTGTACAAAGTACAACGAAATTGGAGTGCCACTCCCTTGGTGCAAAATGCAATAATAAATATAAATGTGAAATATAAAAAGTACAATAAAACAACCGAAGTACTCAGACAATTGAACAATAATAAGTACGATATATACAGGATAGCAGCATAATATAATGATAGTATGAATAGCAGCATAATATAGTGACAATGGCAAGTATGGTATAGTTAAGCAGGTTCAATTGTTTTGTGTTTTGTGCTTATTTACTACAGTGATAGCTCTGGGAAAGAAGCTATCCCTGATAAGTGTAAACTTACTTTGTGCATTATTCTAATGTGTCTGATTCTAATTTTGTCAACTGCCCCAGAATCAGAGGATTGTGGTCACTCTACTATTCCGAGTGATATGTTGTTTAGAGCCAGATGTTGCTATTGTCTGTTGCAACAACTTTTTGCAAAAGTTTAGCTGGCACTCACACTGCACAGAGATGGAGGAACTACTTCACAATCAGATTGGGTGCTGAAGCCACGAGATTAGTCTTTTGCACCAGCTCTTACTTGTTATTTTTTATTTTTTTTGGTTTAGATGCGCTTTCTTTGCCAGCACATCTAGTATTGACTTTTTGGGAAATATTCATTGTTTGCATAATGAATGCAGCTAGAAACATTTCAGTGGGATGATAAAGGCTGTACATGTAGGTTTTACCGCATGCAGTGTTGTTTTCCACCACTCTTAACCTGGGGAGGGTTAAAGCAAAAGTTTATGCTCCTGAGGGAGATGGGATACTACTACCACATTTTTTCCATGTCAATAGAAATTAAGTTGATTGCTGCATGAAAATAGCCGGGCATTCTCTAAACGCACCATAAAAGAGTTGGATGTAACGTGCATATTCTTTTCTGTGCCTCAAACAGACGGGACTGTGTGCACAGACAGAAAGGAATGAGATAACCTCGATGACTCATGGCACTTTTATAAGAGGCTCTTTTCACATAGAAATCTTCACACTCTTCGAATCGATGCTTTCTAGCGAGCCGCCATCAATATGTTGACGCTGTCTTTGTGCAGGCTGTTACAGTTACCGCCATTTCTTAGAATTTAACTTCACACAGCAGGGGGACTGAGGGACCCGTTTCTTGAAGTAAAACCTCCAGAACAGCCTGTCCAGCCATTTTCTAAGATTGACCCCAAAATCCAGCACTATCCACAAATGTCTCCCTAGACATTTGAAATAATGTCATTCTGCCTGCACCGGATGACAAAGATGGAGAGACTATTGTTTAAAAATGTGACTGATGGCTTTCCTGCCTGTACTGCCTTGAAGAGAGAGATGGTGCTGATAGATGAACCAATACACTCTAAACTCTTTCTTCTTTAGGTTTGCAGTGTGCGCTGTTTGATTCACTTTTCCCCTGCTGGGGTGATATTTCACCCTTTTTGCCATGACACAGCGCAGCAGTGCAGGTCTCTGGCTGTGGATGTCTTCATTAGGATACATCTCTGTGTTTTATTATTTCCTTGACTGCTGAACTAAAGACTGTGCCACAGCTCTTCTTCATTTCAGCGCCAGAGAAAACTTGAGCCGAACATATCTTAATGACAAGCTAATAGCGGCGCTATCTGAACTATAAAAAAAAAAAAAAACATGGCATAGTTGTGTCTGGGCTGCATGAAATCAGTGGAGAGGGGGAGGAAGCACAGTGATCAAATAGCTACTGTTGGCTGAGTGAAATATCAGAGCCACTTCATTAAAAGTATGCATACTGATGCACTGGAGGAAGAAAATATCTAAATATCACGAACCGTTTTAACTCTTTCACTGCCATATCGTGAATACAATTAAACTGAAATATGGATATTATTAATATAAGTTTCCTTCACCCTGTGTATTTAGTCAAATGAAGCAACCTTTTTATATACAGCATGCTGAAGATATCCTTGTGCTACACATTGTTTGTTGTGTGCATTGATTCTCTTTTGTCAGAGGTATGAAATTATTCCTGCTTATACGCCTCCACTATCACAAGTACTTGAACATATTAAGTAGTTGTTTAAATGCATCTTAATTACTGCGCCGCTGTGGATGCTCCATGCATCACCGTGTGTCCTTTTTCCAGTTTTTTTCTCCCTTTCTTTTTTTTTACACCTTTCCCTTTGCTCATTCATTTATTTTGCACCACCCCCCTTCGTCAACTCCCCTTTACACCTTTTGTGAAGCAGACCAGCAACCTCTGGGAATGTTGATATGCAGAGCACCGCTCCTTCCAATCAGTACTTCTGAAAGGTTGTTACTAATGGTCCCCAAGGAGAGGAATCAACCTTGAATACATAGAAGGCCTTTTTCGGCATTTTGGCCAGCTACTGGGAGTATCACATCTTGTTTTCCCTCCTTGTCTCTGCCAAGGTTCAATGGCCATATAATGTCTATGAAATGGAAATACAGCCAATTCATCTGGCTTTTATTGTCTCACTGGAACTTTCTGACTGATTCACAAAACAAGTTTATTTACTGATACCCAAGGATTTACCACAGTGCTTGTAGTCAGAGGTATGTGGTATACAAACACAATATTCTTGCAATTAAGATTACAAATTTCTAATGTTAACTGTTAAAAATTAAAAGAGACCTTTAAATTTTTGTTAATCTTTCTGTGACACCCATGATTGCACTCGTGGTGTTGTGAATGGCTATTGGAGGCCAGACAGTGAATGGACTGTGAGTTTACAATGATGGGCAGCCACAGTCTGAGCTTCTGAGAATAGCTTGATTATTCATCTGGGACAAGTGCATGGGCAGGGAGAGGCATTCCATATGTTACACTTAACAACCAATGAAGCTGCGAGTCAGAGACTTGGGGCAGAAACAGCTGACAGCGCTCATCCACACCCCTGGCTTTTTCCAGAAGAGCCGAGGCTGGCAATAATCTAGCTATAATTAAGGGGTATAAACCATGTCATGCAGCCATTAGACCAAATAGCTGGCAACCAATCAGCTATGACATTAATTGTGGGAACCAACCACAGCTTTTTAATTCAGCTTGAGTGTAAGAGGAGAAATTTCTTTGAAGTATTCCAGTGTTTTATGTTTACTGAACATGTATATGTGGATTTGTGTTGTTGTACATCAGAAATTACCTGACATACAAGTGTTCACTTTGTTTATACTTAAAAGTAGACAATAATTCCAAATCTTTTTTTTAAAAGTAACTCTGATTTCCTCTTTTAATAACTATGTGCTCCCAGTGCCAGAATATCGAAACACCTATTGTGAAACATTACTTTTCAAATGTAACAATAATTTCCTTATTCATGGATTGGTTTTCTAAGTAGCTAAAACACTTATAGTGTTGAGCTGACCTGCCATAGTCAGTCATATCATCGTCACTGCAGAAACAAAAGTCTTATAACAGTCAGAACTCAGCTGTTACAAAGCAGTCTTAATGCAACTCCTGAAACTATTTATAAGGGAGATAATCAAAACTCCTGATGATGTGCAGTGAAGAAAGTTTCATCACAGCTTGTGTCCCTGCTGAGCTGTAAAGAGAAAAACAAGAAGAGGATCAGTGGCACTGAAAGATACCGGCATTATAGTCAAAACATTTTCTTCCACTTTACGCTTTGTGTAGACTCATCAACTTCATCCACATTAAAATACTTAACATACTGAAGTACCTCACAGCTCTCTTTTTGGACTTTTTGTTTACATTTGTTAGTTTCTATAAAAGCCGCTGAAGAGGTTAAAATAAAAACCCTATCGTCCCTTTTTAAGACATTTGTAAATTGATCCAAGGATGAGAAGGAATTGAATTCATTTGCCTTATTATGCAGAAGTTAATATAAAGGAGCTATCGATTTTTCTTTCGTTATTGTTGAGCGTTTCATCATTGTAGTTAGTAATGAACAGTGCACAAAGAGAACTTATAGAAGGGCTCTTTATTAAAGACTGCAGTTTTTCCTTGAAGTGGACTCTTCAAGCAGTAACACACACTTTATCCTTTAAGAAAAAATGCAAATAAATGAGAAGTGTGGCGATGCTGTGCAATTCATAGGCTTTTAGATCTATATTTTCAGAATACATAATAAAAATCTGTGTGTTTGATTTAATGTAGACTTACATTTCTGACCTCACTTTCTGTATCTGCCTTAGTTACTTGAAATGTGTTGTTGCAGTTCTTTAAACCAAAATACTATTACCAAAAAATACTGCTAAGCATTTTTAATAATAAAAGCCACACCATGCATTTTTGTAGCTAATAAAACCAACTTAACATTCACCTATGTTGATGAATTGATTTTACACACTTTGGCATTGTCTTTGTTCATAATGGGCTACTTGGAAGGGTTGCATGTTTACTCAGCAAATGATTGGACGAGAAATTACTGTTAATGGAAACTATGGATCCTTCCCAACCTCATTCCTTGCATGCTCACAGTTTAAAGATCCACTTGTGTAGACAGTCACTGACAACAGCAGAATATGTGACATGTTGGAGTGTAGCCAAGGTGAGATTTGTGTAAAAGGATGAGTTTTGTGTGTGGATGTTCATGCAGTACTTTATGCTGTAATACTACTGTCATTGATGTTTGTGTGAATTATTTAAATTCAAATTCAAATTTTATTTGTCACATACACAGTCATACACAGTACGATATGCAGTGAAATGCTTGGACAACTGCTCGTGACCTAAAGAAAAAAAAGAAAAGACTATGAATAAGATAGGAAATAAATATGAAAATTAAAAAGGGTAAATTTAACTAGGAAGGAATAAAATAAAATAAAATATAAAAATTAAGTTAAAAATGAGATAACTGTACAACTCAAATTAGAATGAAGGGTAAATTTAACTGGGAAAGAATAAGATAAAATATATAAATTAAAGTTGAAAATAAAATAACTGTACAACAAAATACACAGTATAGAAATATATAAGAATGTATGAAGAAATATAAATATATATATACACAATAACAGCAGCTGTACAAGTATTAACTGGAAATGAGGAATATAATGTCCAGTGTTGTGCAATCCACATTATTTAGTGTCTTGTGCAGTGCAAATATGCTTAAAGTGATTTAAGTGATGAGGTGAAAACAATGTCCAGAATGTCCAGTGTGTGTGTAAGAACTACATGTGTGGGTCAGTACTGTGTGGTGGTGTGATTGAGAGACCGTATCGCCTGCGGGAAGAAGCTCCTCCTCAGTCTCTCTGTGTGAGAGTTATAACATTTTTTTACATTATTCACAAAGTAAAATGAAGCGCTGCAAACTTCAGAAGTGGACCAACATTGTCCTCTGCTTTCTAAATTCTTTCAGCTTGTTGCGGTGACAAAGATAAAGAACCCAGTACAACAGATTTGATTTTCTATGATCTGTAAATGATCCCAGAGAGCCTAATGATGCACAATGTGAAATTCTTTGTCTTTCAGGAAGCATTTAAATATTACCAACTAAACATTGGTTGTCGAACAGATGTGCAGACCATGTCTATATTGGGTCCATTGGACCGTCGCTCAATTCTGGACATCTATACGACATCTGAACTTGGTCCACAATTTGGACGTCCAACCATGACCAAACATGAACATGATGATCAACATTTGAATTTCTGACTGGGTCTTTTTTTTATACATCATATGAACGTCTATGACAGGTGCAGGGAATTTAGATGATTAATAAATGTGATGTGTTTTAATCACAAATATCAACATTGTTGTTATCAACATTATACATATGAACAAGGATTATTTATAAACAAACTAATTATTATTTGCAACCAAGTTAAAACTATGATTTATTAAAATGTGTTGACATATTAACAACATTGAAATTCATGTTAAAATACAAAATAATAATGGTTAAAGTATTTAGAAAAATTTGGGAATTCCTTTGTAGTGAGGCGTGGTCGGCGGTGCCGTGCGGACGGCAATCACGCCCGCCTGTTAAAACACGGGGACTCAGGGGTTGGTGGTTGTGTTGTGGTGTGATGTGCGGCTGGCAGCTTGGGAGCTGCAGTCGATGTAATTAAATGGCTCATAATTACAACCTGTGGTCCCGCCGCACCTTATTCATACCACATCCTTTTAAAAGAAGTACAACGTGTTTAATAAGTTTTAAAGAGCATATGCATTATATAGTTTAGTGAGGTTGGTATCCTGTTTTATTGCATTGTAAGAGGATGCGAATGTGGTTGTGATGGTTGGCCTGCTATGAGAGAAGTTGGATGGAAAGTACGAGAAGTTTGTGCAAGTGTGAATGTATGAACTGGACTATCTGCTCGACAGTCTTTCTCTATGTGCACATTTTGCAAACTGCCTGTGAAAAGCTGGTGACATTTCTGCTCGAAATCCACCGTGCAGCTGCTCACTTTTGTTTTAGCATCAAGAGCCCACACCATCTTGAGGATGTCGGCTGATCACTCTGCATTCCTTCACAGATAACTGTTTCTGTACAGAAAAGATACCCTCCACCCTCTGGAAACATGGGACTACTGAGCCTATAGAAGCAGTATAAAAACAATGTCTATAATGAGTCTAAGTTTGACCTTGCAAAGACGTCCGCAACGTCCACATTTGGACTATAAAAAGCCCGTACAGAGAAGTCGTAGATGTTTAATAGAAGTTGAAAAAAAGACATTGCCTGGCGTTACAAAACATCCCCTTCAGTGGAGCAAAATTATACAAATATTACTTATAAAAGACGTCACCTTGTTACGTATGTAACTGCTAAGTTTTCGGTTGGGCCACAGATTAGTTTGTTTTAGATTTAAATAATAAATTCTGAGGTGTGTTTTATGGATAAATAAGAATAGGAAATGAAAAATAAAACTCAACAACTTATTCATGTTGGAAAGATTCATCATTTTGTTGACCCTTTTATTACATTACATCAAAATATTAGGTAAGATTTTGGTTGATGACCTATTCTATGCAAGTTGTATGTTGCAGGTCTAAAGACATGTTCAAACAACCTGGTGAAGTACAAACTAACACCTTTATGGAAGCTTGTTGTCTACACTAAATTTGAGTACAGTACGTCTGGTTTCAACACTCACTTATTATTTTCAGGGTCAACCTTTCACAGCATGAGTGAAAGAAAGGGAAAAACCCTTTACAAGTCCGCAGTCCATTGAAGCTCTAACAGAGAAATTCACATTCACACTCACATCCACACCTAGGTGAAATTCACAGTTTCCAGTTCACCTAAGAAGACTGTAGCGCCCAGAGGATGCAAACACAAGATGCATAAATAAAAAATGCTGTGTGGCATTTCAAACAACGACAGAAATGCATCTTCCACAGGCAGGTAGATAGAAGATTACTCTCCACCCATGCTTCCCTTTGCATTACGTGAATGACTGTTTCTGGACGTAGGATGAGTTTTAAACACACAATTACCGTATTTCCCGGACTACAAAGCGCACCTGAATATTAGGGGAAAATCCTGTTTTGTACATACATTAGCCCAGTGGTTCCCAAACTTTTTTTGCTGGGCCCCCCTTGTTTTACAAGAAAAATGTTCGCGCCCCCCCTCGCGCGCGCACGCACACACGCAAGAACACATCCTCCAACCACACACACCCATATTTTGCTCCATTGCGGTTTATTTCACACCTCAAACATTTAGTAAACAATTAAGCAAATACAAGTAATCTGCACTAAATTACAGGTAGTAAGAAAATAAACTAATAAAGTCTTTTACGCTACGTCCACACCTACACGGGTATTTTTGAAAACGCAGCTGTTTCGTCCACACGTAAACGGCGTTTCGAATCACAGAGAATGGAGATTTTTTAAAACTCCTTTTTTGCGTTTACGTGTGGACGAGGAATACAGAGTTTGTCACGCAACATCAAAGGTATGTGCCTTTTTTCACGTCACGCTGTGCGCCACGTTATTGTTTACATGAGATGAATTGCAGAATGGCAGATAGAGACGAAATACTGTTAATCTGACTATCTGCAGGTTTTACACGCTTACATATACACGCAGTTACTGTCCCTCCATTTAGAAAGGCAGAGGCGTCACGGTGTAATTATTTTACATGTAGTTGTTTTTTTTTCCTGTGTAAAAATATTCAACATTGCTATCAATACATTTTTCAAAAAATCCCTCTGCAAAATGGGTTCAAAAACATAAACAACTGTTGGATGCTGTTTGTCCGTGATTTGAACCGGGGGAACAAATTGTGGCAGGATCAGCCTGATATTATTTGTATCCCACTGTAACTTTAATGTATAAAGGGCTAACATCTCCAAAATGTCAGGAGTAGTTAGTCATTACAACAAGTGTTTGTGAACTACAAATCAAGAATGTGGGATACTGTTTGTCCGTGATTTAAACAGCCCAGCGCTGCTCCCGACGAAGGGAAAACCAATTTTGCAGGGGAGACCTACCTTGGCACTTGTGCAGGTGAAGCCAAAGGAAGATTTGCTTCACCATATTTTCTAGTCTTTGGCTTAGAATGAAGTTGGTTTGGAACAGGGGCGATTCTAGGATCAGAGCTTTGGGGGTGCTGAGCACCCAGAGAGCTGCCCATCCAGGCAAGGTAAACTTTACTCGTCATAATGAGACGTCTTCCCTGTCTCTGTCAGTCCCTCCTTAAATGTCTCCAGTTGTCACCAGTTCTCTCTGACTGTCTCCTTGGTGTATTTAAACCCCTGTTCCTCTCTGTCCTCATTGTCTGCTGACTTCATCTCCATTATCAGTCATCATAATTTTACCCTCTCTGTGCAAGTCTGCAAATTTCTTTATTAAATCATAAGATTCTTAAATTCATCAAGTTTCTCTGTGCCTGGGTCCTCGTCACAAAACATGACATCACTGTTTTGTACGTTTTAACACAATTTAATCCCACATTTGTGAAAGAAAAGCAAAACACTTTTTTGAAAAGTCTGTAACAAAACCATCAAATCTGATAAAGGTTATTTAAATGCTGCAAAAGAAGAATGGATTGGAATAAAAAAAAAACATATCCTAACCTTAATTACTGCGGGAGAATAATGAATGATGCTCATAGTGAGTAAAAAGTAAACTCAGTGCATTTTTTGGACAGAGATTCACTTTTAATGTGTATGTATAATATAAAATAGATACATAAAAAATACACTCCAAAAATAGAAGAGTCCTTGAAATGTACAAAATATTATTAAAAAATTAGAAAATTGAGAGACCTTGGCCTATGGTACAATGTATACAATATATGAAAAGATCTTTACTGCAGATACTACTATGGCTCTGCAGATTTTTTCTTTTCTTTTAACCCATGTCGAATCACCTTGAGGTTGGTAAATCTGTCACATTATGGTGGTCAAGTCTCTGAAGCATCTCTTTCTCAACTGACATCACAGCCAGGTGCTGGAGTCTGCTTTGACCCATGGTCCTTCTCAGCCAGGTATGGAGCTGACTCAAGACACTAAAAGACCTCTCACAGCTACAGCTGCTAACTGGGTTTGTTAGGGCAACCTGAATAACAGTTTTCAGTTTGGGGAAGATCTGATTATACAGAAGATTGTACAATGTTAACATATCTGGAATGGCACCAGCCTCACTCTTGAGCTTCAAAAAGTTTTTGGCAACCCGACTTCCTCTGACTGAAGCTCAATATGGTAATGCAGTCCAGGGCTGACAACCCAGTTTGTTTAGCAGATTCTGTGTAGCAGCTTTAATATAGGGAGAACACAACTTCCAGATTGTATGAGTAAAATTAGTTGTTGTTTTTTTTATTTGCCAGTTTAACAGTTTCTGTCTTGCCTGTTAGTACTCCCTGTCTGTTTCCTTACCTGGTTCTTCCTGATCTTGTACTTTCTCCTCATGTTCTCCTCTTTCCTCTCTCCCTCTTTGGACTGACAATCATACACAAATAGATTGTATTCAATTAGATTAAAAAAAAAATACTATTAAGATCACTAATAAAAAAAGGTCCTCTCTCAGTGTACTTTCAACCAAAACGCAAATAACCAAACCACATGCACATCTAATAAAGGATACAAATATTGAAACACTGATCCAACATTATCCTTTATTGATGGATCATTTGATTTTACACTTTTACCTAAATGTGGCTCCTTCTTTTGAAAAAACTTCCTCATATCCATTATGAACCTGGCTGCCTCTTTGTACTGCATCCAGTCAGTTAGCTAGTTAGTAACTTGGGTTCAATATCGGCACATGCACATATGACAAAATAACCAGTTTCTCTCATTACATTTCAAACAGGACAGTGGTAACAACAGCAGGCTAGATAATGTTAAGTTTTAGATTTTAAATAGGCTATATAAATTTCAATGGGCGCAACGGGACAGTCAAATATCACTGATTTTACTACAGAGCAGGACGGATTGTAGGGTAGCAAACATCGTCGGAAAAGACATTTTCAACACTGCAGGTTACCTGGGTGTAATGTTTTTCAGCTAAAAAGAAACATGGTCTGACTCCTACCTAACTATACAAAGAGTAACTGAAGGTTAAATGCAGCTAATATGTCCTGTTTTACGCCAGGCACTTCCCCCTCCGCTCCGCTGCGTAACAGCCACTATCGCTCTGGCAGCAACGGCGCTGCAGAGCAGGGGAGAGCCGAGCTGGAACAAACCATTTTGGGAGGGGGGGTGGTTATCTAAACTTTTGCTGTTAAATGTTCCATCTCAATTAAGTACTGTATATTTTTTAATAGTGTGTCACACAAACAACAAATATTGTCAAAAAAAAGTAAGAAATCTTTGGGGGTGCTTTGATTCATTTTGGGGGTGCTGAAGCACCCCCAAAAATGGGCTAAAATCGCCCCTGGTTTGGAAACATATTCAGCTATGCTTCATCTCCTGCTTTGCGTTTGTGTGGGCGCCCCGTGCTAGCAGTGTCCAAGCGTTGTTTTTTTTTTTTTTCCCCCTTTTCATGCCGCGCCCCCCCTGCAATGGCTCTGCGCCCCCCCTAGGGGGCGGGCCCCACACTTTGGGAACGTCTGCATTAGCCGCACCTGACTAAAAGCCGCAGGTGTTTCAATGTTGACTTATCATATGTAAGAGAATATGCACAAAGGGAATTGTCAGGAAAGAGATGGCTGTTTGGAGACACACCCCTTTTATTAATATTTTGAAAAACAAGTTATGGGTACATATTTGCATAACTTTTTAGGTATATGTACAAGTAGCGGTAATTACAAGTACGAAACATGTACTGTGCTTCATAAATGAGTAACAAATGTAGTACATAACAATAACCTACCTACAGCACACCAGAAAAATAGATTCGGACTACCTTTTAGGCTTAGGTGCAGTGACACGGCTTTAACAAGAAGAAAAGTCATTCACCACCATCTTCCTGCGCACTAAAACCACCAAAGTCCTCTTCTCCAGTGTCGGATACGAACAGGCTCAGGATGGCTACGTCATCCACTCTCAGCTTCTTTCCTTCGTTGTCACTTTCAAAACCAAACAAATCCTCGTTGTCAGTGTCAGAGTCGAACACCCTCAGAAGGGCCATGGCGGTGTCCTCCTCTCCATCATGCAGCAGTCCAGCCCTTCAAAATCCGTTGGTGATCATGGATGTTTTCACATTTTTCCACGCTGTCAGATTCCACCGGTGGAGTTGAGCATATCTTGCTTTTCGCAAGTTTATCGCCGCTCGTCATCCAGCGAAGCGAAGTTTGTTTTTCGTGCTACTTGTCACATGGACATGTGACCAACATACCACTCTTGAACCCCGATACTGTGTGTCTGATCACATGCCCTTCCGCCAGGCAACGTAGTGCCGTACAACAGCGGAACAAACAAAACAAATCGTCTTAAGATATGACAAAAATCATGGACAATCCATAGAAAAGCCGCACCTGACTAAAAGCCGCAGGGTTCAAAGCTTGTGCAAAAAGTAGCGGCTTATAGCCCGACAATTACGGTATGTCTAATTGCTGACTAAAAGAACACAGTTTAATGAGCAAGAGATAGTTGTGTGCAGCTGTTGCTGTTGGCCTTTAGTTAATACAGCAAGGGTTCACTGAAAAGCCTGTGAGAATGAAACGAGGGTGATTGCACCCTGCTGTATTAATGAAAAAGATACACATTTGTATAGCCATATCTCAAGAACACTACAATGCATTATCTTTCAACAAGAGTGTATATTACCTCCTGACAGAATGTAACGTGTCACCTTTTAAAGCAGTGATAATTACTGGCTCAGTTATGCCTGGGTGACTGGTCAGTGTGCTTGAAGAGGATGAAGAGACGGAGCCTCATAAAGAATGTGAAAAAAAGCTTTTGTATTCATCCAGATACTTTGTAAAACATCAGATGGACTTTTAACAAATTGTGATTCTTAATGCAGCTCATATTAACTCAACTTTGTAAATGGGATGTCGTAATATAAATATGCTGCAGACAGTGCACAAACCAGAAAATAAATGTGTGAAACCTGAAAATGAAGAAGTGCCTGATGCTAACAAATTGGATAGACTGTGAGACGTAACTGTCAGACTCCTGAGAGGAAAAAATTTACACATACTGTTCACGGTAGTATAATAGCTTGTGCTGTTGGCCATGGTGTAATTCAGGATGTTGCAGTGGTGAGAAAGCATGGCGAGCACTGCTTGTAGTGATAGAATAGCACCACAGTAGTGTGGCTAACCAAGCTCTTTGGAAAGCTTGGTTAGCCACACTGTTGATATAAACACAGCTTTGATTTTCTGGGTGGGTTATCCTGGCACAGGGTTACAACTATCACTCAGCGCCTTTACCCTCGCATCCAAATATGATACCGGCTACAAATCCAAACCAAATGTTGATGTCATGGTGTCTTCATTTACCTTATATAGTCTATGGTTTACTCTCTTTTTCCTTTCTACTGTGCTTCAGTGTATCAGCAGAAATGCTGAAGGACACACACCCATTTCAGAGATTTGAATTGCAAAAGTTTTAATATACACTTGAAAAGTATGTTGCAACTTTAAAAGTTATTAGTCTCACAATTATTCAAAATCTCTTGTGCAATATTATTAAAAACTCAACTTAAGTATTCAGTCAGTGAGATATTAAGGTAGGATCAGTATAACACTATACAGGACACCTCTCTTGATGCACATTCAGGGAGAGTTGAGAGAACATGCCCATTTACTGACAGCAATTTAAGAAATACTAGCTTGTTGCAACAGCTGTCATTTTGTTCATTTTATTTTAACAATTATATCACCTGATTTTGCATGGTTATTGTAACTTATCTGGCTACTTTTTTGTTTTGTTTTGCTTTTGTTGAGTTTTTTTTTTTTGTCTTTTTGGTAATTTGAAATTTCCATTAGGCGTGAATGGTTGTCTGTTTCTCTTTGTTAGTCCTGTGTCAGATTGGAGACCTGTTCAGGGTGTACCTCCCACCCTTTAGAAGCTTCAGTCCTCCTGCAACCATGATAAGGACAGAATGGCTGGATGTATCATTAGTATTATTATTATTACTATTGTTATTATTATTATTATTATTATTATTATTATTATTATTATTATTATTGCTCACTTGTGGGGTAATGGCTGAGGCAATGATGAGGGTGCAGCAGTTTGGTGTGGATGTACAGAGCTGAGCATTCTCTAAAGGCTGAAGAAGTTACTCAAAGAGGTGGTTACAATAACAGGGTTACAATGGTATTAGCCAGGAGGGGGTCTCGTCCCACCCACTCTGTGAAAAGAAGGCCACATGACACTAGATATATTCATCATTTTCTTTCTGTTGAATTGACAGTTCAGTGTATCACCTACATTTTGTACAATATTTGGATTTCTAAGAGTCAGGCAACCAGTACCAAATACTTGTTAAGAGGTAAAGACTGGGCTTTTAAAGGCCTCACAGTAAAATTTACAGATAATTTGGCACATGTCCATTTTCTTCCAATCTGGATTCCATTGGGAATACAAAGTAGGAAACGGGATTGCAGACAGCTTGAAGGCATTCAAATGGCACAATACACATCTTGGAACTCTGGCATGAAAGGGTGAGATGGTGCACTCTGAGAGTGCCAGGTCTTGAAGGAGCCCTGTGTCTTGATCTAGAGCTAGAAGCAATGCCATGTGATGCCCTGTCTATGGTTTGAGACACTGTCTTGGTTTTGTCCTCCTTGTAAGTTATTTCCCATTGATTTAACATTACAAATGATACATTTGTTTTGTCTTAGTTTGATTTGGCGCAGCCAGAACCTGTTCAATAGGTGTTGGGAGTGTCTTTACGAAATGGGAGGAATGCTTATTCTGCTTAAATTAAAAACCTTAAAATTTATAGCTTAAACAGACATAGAGTTGAAAGAGTGTAGATGGTCAATAACGTAAAAACGTATCTTGAGGACTTGTTCATAAGTGAGGGTAAAGCAGATTGACAGGTGGGCTGGTGCAGACTCATTAGTAATGTGAATGGTGTATAGGACTGTTTCGGGTAGAAGGAAGCTAAGCCAGAAGGCAGCGCTTTTGTTTTAGTAGTCAAGCCATTATCCAGTCCTCACGAATGGCTGTGGGCTTAGAGTAGAGATATGAGCTTCCTCCATATAGTGGTTCTGCTTACTCTCAGAGGTGTGGTAAGAAGCTTAAACCTCTGGAGGAAGTTTGGAGAGGAGTCAGTGCTCCTTTCTATCTAAACAAGACAGAAAGAAACTGGCATCTAAATAGACTGCTACATAGAAAATGCTGGTGAGAAAAGTTATATCTAGATAACTGAAAAGATTAATGGACAAAATAAATGATCAGAAGAGTCCAACATGACTGACAATCAAGGATGACATTGAATTAGTAATGTTAACTAATATTGCTTTTTAATCGTCCTTCTTTTAAATATTTTCCCTCCTTATTACTGGCAATAGCTTTCAATGTTTATTTCTTTGAACCATCGTATATTATTTTATCTTATGTTATATTATGTTATTTACCTAATTTTATACGTGTGCCTGCTATTATGTTTTTTTGTAGAACTAAATTCAGAATCAATGGAATTGAGCACTGTGATTGTTTTATCTCATTTGTTATATATCCATTAACTTTAGAAGACAAAATGATTACAAAAAACTAACAAATAAATTATAAGGCCAGGTGTCACGTGAAAAAAGATGTTGATAATCCTATTTTAATCTAACTAAAATAAAATACTTGGAGCAAGCACGTCAATCCCTTAAACATTTTAAGACACTATTATAACTTTATTGAATGTAATATTTCAGTTTTTACATATTGTTTGGGAAATTCAGCCATTTCCACTTGATGTGGTAAATTCAGTAGTCAAGTTAAGAATGGAAGAAGACGTCTTGGTGGGTGAGACTTTCTTTCTCTCTGCCACTCCTCCACAGTTGTCACCATGAAGCTTTCCATCAGGCCCCTCTCTGTGGAAGCTAGAGATGAGAGCTGTTCAGAGGAATGGCCTCGGGCGCAAGGCTTTACGAATGCTCAGCTCAGCAACCATGGCTGCTTCAAGGGAGCATCTCTGTGCTTCAGAAGCTTTCTACGAATGGGAACCAAGTTGGCTTCCCATCATACGCAGCTTCCATAAAGACCTTTTCAGCTATTTGGCTTAAAATCAATATGAAAGGTTAGAACCACAAGCACACTTGGGATTAAGTGCAGAAAAGGAGTAGGATTTAAACTGACAAAAAGGGAAATTCCTCGATGCCTTTAACAACTGATATTTGGAATTGAATGAAGTTTGGGATTATATCGAATCTCCGGGGAGACCGAAAAAGCCCTATTGCATCAAATCAGAGCCTGACAGAAAGCAAACAGTTTGACAGAACGATACTGATCTCTGTGTGGCATTGTGCGCTGAAACATGTGCTGTGCAGGATTTTTGCATCAACACAACCCAGAGAATTACCACAAAACAAATAACTTGGGGAGGAAATTAGAAAATTACATATAAATTTGCTGTATTTATGTGCTCGCTGTCAGTTGTGATTTGTCACTTTAATCACATAAATCATTGGACAATTTGAATTAGCCTGGAAACTGTCTAGAAATTTTATCCTGATGGATGATGGTGCTTAAATGTATGACAGGGTAATAACTTTTAGACAACTACGGCACACACAAAGGCACCACAGCACACAGAGAAGCACATAAAAATTACAGGAGCTTTATTTGTATCTAGCATAAAAATAGGAATTTACACATGATTCAAATATTAGCGTTAGCTTAGGAACAATAACTAAAACAATGCCTTATTTTTCTACAGCAGTGCTCTAAGTGTACTCTCAGTGATACACACTGCACCTATTCAGTCCTACTATGTTTGAACACTGTTGTTTCCATGGAAATAATATATTAAATTAGAATAATAAAGGTTTGTTTGTAACACAACCTCCCTTGCTCTCAGTTTCTTTAACTTGTTGGTTTTACTTTAGGAACAAATTAAAACCAGAATCCAGATATTTCTTTTTTTTTAATGTAAGCACTCAGACAAGTCAAAGACCACCTCTTATGGCAGACCAATGAAATGGTAACAACATTAGAGTTGACATAGTGTTTTATTACAGTCCTCGGCAATCGTCAGGATCATTCATCTGTACAACTCTTCACTCTTGCATTTTTCACCCAGTGGCCTGGCTCTGGGTTTGCTGGGTTATTGCAAGCTAGCATGTTGTTTGTGATCTATGGCACTATGATAAGCATCTGTGTACACAGAATATGGATCTCTCTTCAAGATATAATTTTAAATGTACACTGTTTGATGTAAATAGAAAAAAAAAACAGGTCATGCAACCAGTGAAAACCTAACAATTAAAATGTAAAGTTTATGTTATTGCATTTATATCACAAGTCTGTAAAGAAAATGTGTGGCTCGGGTTGAGAAAGTGCTTTAAAGGAAACTTCAGTGTCTAAAAATGTTAGGTGTATGCTAAAACAGAAGCTCAAGATTTCCCATGAAACTTCAGTGTGTTGTTGTTTATGTGAATGTAATTGTGTGTGTTCCTTCCCTATTGCACTTGAATTGGGGTAAAATGGCACTGATTGGAAGGCGTAATCAAAAAAATCATCAAACTCTGGTGCAGTTATTACTTTTTTTTTAATACCATCGATGGGACAAAAATGATAGTGGTAAAAAAAGGTTTCTACAGTAAAGCTAAAACAAGAGTGTGAAAAACATATTGTGGTTATCGCTGGAGCACTTTAACATGCAAAAATTAGCCTTTAGGCCATGAGTCAGTGCAGTTTCACAGAACTCACACTCTTAGTTTGTTAGCTGTACATAATTTTAGGTTGTTGTAATGTGTTTAATGTGTACAACACAATATTGCCAGAGTTTCCTAAGAAATGTATGGTAAGACCTTTAGATGTGGCTTATATCAGATGGCAAAACTAATGTGACATTTAAGTCCGTGCCTTAGAGTAGTATATATTGCAGCTACGACTAAACTATTATTATTGTTTGATGAAATGTATTTAAATTACCACCGCATATCAAACTTTGCTGGCAGTGACATCTTTTTTATTCAGATATTTAGAATGTGCACCACACAATATAAACACGATCCTTGAGCGAATCTCATAACTTTAGAGCAGTCCAAAAGCAGTTTAGCCAGCATTGAAGGTCAGTAAAGTAATCTTTTTGCTATGAGCCAGTGAGAAACATTTTTAATATTTATGATAGAGGTTTAAAATGCCATATGAAGTTTTCCGAGGCTGAAATGATGGGACTCATAAAATAAGTTTGCTGGTGTGTTGTTTTTTCTCACTAGTTACTGAATGTTAGCGGTGGTCATCCAGAAGAAGCCTTTGTCTTTTTGATAGCTTACTGGAGTTCAGGTTATGGAGTTTGAGGGAAGGGCAGGTTGACCACAGCCACAAGGAAGCATTATCAACTGTAGAATATTCTGGTTTGTCCTACTTTAATGGAAGTTAGCTGAAATTCTCAATATATGATCTGCTCCTGCTGGCCATAAAATATTGATGGAAACCCTTCAGGTCTCAATAAAGTCCAAGGATCCATGAGGTTTTTTTTATTATTATTATTATCACGATTTCTTCTTCTTCCTTTGCCTTTTTCAGCATGCTGCTTGTGTTAATGACGTCTTTTCACCTTTGGTCAAAAACAATGAAAAGCCTGGTTTCAAAAATAGTTAAATTTTTTTTGTGCAACACATTGACACAATGACATGTGCTCTATATTTTTAACAGTTGTTGCTGCAAGATTTCTGGATTGCTAAGCGACGATATGTTTGGTGGGTGGCGTCAGTCAAAATTACCTGCTGGCTTGATCACAATCACGCCTGTAAATATAGAAAAAACAACACCTTGCAGAAGTTTGGCCTAATTGGCAACTTAAATATCTATCTATCTATATATCTATATCTACATATCTATCTATCTATCTATCTGTAGATAGATAGATATATTCAAGGCTATTTTGGATGTGGCAATGTATCTCCAAAGAGTTTTAAAAAACATGTGAAGTCTTTCCCTGTTTACCCGTAACTGATAGGTAAATTCGTAATATTTCATTTTTTGCTAGTTTGTGTCTTTAGTATGAGTCAACAGTGCAAAGACACATATTCTTTTCTGGCTAGCTCATTTAAATTTCTAGGTACAGCATAGCTTTACACTACTGGAACACCTCAGAGGGAAAGAGGCACTTCTGCTAAAAACCAAAAAATTGCTGAATTTCTATCTTTTTGCTAATCACAGAGCAAACCGGTCGGATTGTTATATGTCATCAAAATTTCCTAACGGTTTATCCTGGTGCCACAAGTTCCATTTCTCACTTTTAAAATTAAACAGTCTCTACAGAAATATTATGAAGTGTTTAGAAGTGAGTAAAAGTGGACTCTGACTAACGAGGTAATTACTACTGCCTTGACCAAGCCTTGTAAATCTGGCCCAGGGCATTACCTTAAATCCCAAATCACAAACAGCCTGCTTATAAGGTAATATATCTGTGTAAGCAACAACTTAAAAGAAGTGGGGTTTTATAAGAGGAGGAAGCTATCTGATTAACTCTCATTTTACAATAGAGATTTGTTCCTTTTGACACCTTCTCTATATCTCACAACACTTGCATTTCATTGCGTGTACCACATCAGGTTAAACTGGAAACAGCTCACGCCACTAAGGTGGAACTGCTTGCATGGTATCCCTCACAAGTGTTTGTCTTTATTATGAACATGAAACTGAGTATGCACTGTCATACTCACAGTTATTTCGTAAATATTATGTGCCTCATTCACATTTAACTCGACTTTTGTTTCACCCATACTGTATGCCCTATCGGACCTCACCATGATCAGTCTGACGGGAACATATGCCCAGACAAATCCCCCGCAGCTTGACGGCGGGATATTCTCAATGTTGATGGAGGTATTGATCATGCTCACATTAAAATGATGTCGGAAGCAGTAAATGCAGATGGCGGAGAGGTCCATTAATCAGGAAATCAATGGGCTTGTCAATAAGCTACCCTGGCACTGACAATAGATGACAGTCTGTAGGCTTAGCTTAGGGTTAGCTGTGCAGAAAGCTCCCCACTTCTATTCTGGTCCAGTTTCACCACTAAAACTATCATTGTGTCCTTCACAACCCCCAGGCATGAGTTCATCATTTACTGAATCCTTTTAGGGACCGTTGAGCTCCACAGCTCATTCAAGGCCATGAGTTTGAGCGGGTCATGAGTCATGAACTGGTGGCATAAGAGTTCAGTGTCAGCTTTGCTATCACTTGTGCCCTAGAGAGAGTCACTTCCATGATTGATAGGCACACATAAGTGGAACGCCCCTTGCAGCTGTTAAAGTAAAACATCAGCCATGTAGTACAGTATAATATTATCACTAAATGTTCCAGTAGCAGTAAGAAGTTTCCATCTTTAAAACACACTAGCATGTGTTCTGTTTGACAGCATTTCTACTGGTCTGCATGGTACCTTTGTATTTGATATTTGGCACTCAAGACAATTACAGATTGCTTGTATTTGTCATTGTCACTCTGGTTGCTTGCAGGCTAATACAGAGTCCCTTATCGAGGATTCCCAATTCCTTTTCCTTGCTCCATGCAGTTTCACTGCTTTAATTTGTTGCACCAACAGGATTAGTTTCTATCCAACACAAGTACACCAATAATACAGTTCCAGTTCTGGACACAGTAACATAATATTGGGCAGGCATTGTTTAAAAGATATCTAACTTTTCCAAGTGATTTCCCAAGGATGGAATTTTGCATTAGATTCACGAATATTCTCAGAATGACGTTCTGGAATAAAATTGCATCTATGACTAGCCGTAATCTGACCGTGTCCCTGGGATGCTGAAAGAAAAACCCCATACCCTCCTAAGGTTGGACGATGTGTAAAAATTTTCCAATCAACAATCATCAGTGCAATAACTGTCGCTGCCCGATCCGTGCCACGCATGCGCAAATCTTACTTCACTTCTTCTCTTTGCCAACATTGTGACAGTTAATATATTTGAATGATACAGTTAGCACCCACCTAGCATCTCTCGACACCTCTGCCTCCTTCTCAACTGCCCGGGACATTTAAACAATGGTTACTTCCGTATACAAACCTATTGTCTATAAAAATAAAAGCTTGTAATATGTTTTTAAGTGTTTACTGACAATTGACGGTGATAGCTGTCATCATCATAACAATTCCAATAAATCCTCTCCACACAGACAAGCATAAACACACTCGACTATCACTAAATTAAATTTAACACGCATACACAAACATGATTTGTAATGACGCTGGGGAGTAAACTGCCATTGAACGAAACAGAAGAAGAAGAGAACATCTGCACATGCGACCTGACCTGATCTGTATGGCCTGACTTTGCACATGCACAGTAAGGATCGGGGAGGTCTGATCCATAACTCTTTCTTTATCCCCTTTCAGTTTTTAATCTCTAGATGTAAACCACCTTGTAAAAATGTGAAAAAAGTCTTTATTCATCACAACTTTCAGAAGTCCATATTAAGACAACTTTCAATCCAGTATTTAAGCAGTTAAAGCATTTTTAATACACTAAGCCTGCTGGATACCTGGAATATCCTTTTCCAGTTGACCAATTGACAAATTAACAGCCAAGTTTACAAGGTTAACATTAAATTCTTAGTAAAATCCAATCTGGGTCACTAAATAAACACACAAATGTGCATAAAATGGAACTCCAGTGTGATAAAATCAAGCTGAGGAGAGAGACAGGTATTTAGCCTAATTTCAAACACTTTGAATGACACAACTGGAAAACACATTTAGACAACAGTCTATATCCGTCTGAAGCTTTGGCAGCATTCAAAAGCAGCCTTGTAGTTTTCAAATAATTGCTGAAAAATATGTGGCTGTTCTTTTTGAAACCATTCCTTTTGCCGTCAAGCATTACATGAATGACAGTGAAAGAACTCTTCGCTCATGTCTAGACCAGAAATTGGCAGGCAATCTGGCATGAGTTTCACTCTATGTGAATCCATCTTTTAACGAAAGCAGCAACTTGGAACATTCCTTTTTAGCAGCTTTTTCCCCTCCTCTTTTCGATAAGTGAATTGAATTGCAAAGACCTGGATATAATTTGACTTTAGACATAACCAATTTATCTCACACCCTAGTGCAATCCAGGACCCTGTAATGAAAAGCCAGGCTGAGAGTCTGGATTGGCGGAGAGTGACACCTGCTTCAGTTGGTTCAAATTAGAAATGCCAAAAGAAAGGAAGAAACTGTCAAATAGAAATGTGTCAGACATTTTACAGGTCTAATACTGTTGTAGGGAGAATGGCTGAGGTTTCAGTCGAAGGGTCTTTCAAAGGGTGTGATGTAAGGTGCACTGAGCGCACAAACACGCAGAGATATACGACCCTTTTAAGGGTCGTATATCTCTGCGTGTATATATCTTTTTTAACCAAAAGTCAAAACATCCAACTTCCCGCCAGTAAAAAAAAGTAAAGAAACTCAATTTAAGTCAGTTTCATCAAATGAAAATAAATTTTAAACTGTGAACTATCTATAATGATATACTAAACACTAGAGGTGGGAATCACCATACATCCCACGATACGATATTATCACAATACGTAACGCACGATACAATATTATTGCAATTTTTAAAAATATTTTGCGATATTCAGATTTTGTATATAAAGGTAAACTTTATCAATATTCATTTTATCTAATATCAAAGTCTCACACTCAGTCTTTCTCTCATTTCAGTCAGTTTTATTGTTGACAAACTGAACGGTTTGTATTGCAGTCTAGTCCAACTTAACTGAACGCAACCATCTGGTACAATTATAGCTATTCTGAACTATGCAGTTTATGAAAACTATGCAGCCCATTCAGCAACTGAAGAATTTGAAAGTAAATCAAAACAAAATATAATTTTACATTAAATAAAAAAGTTTTAAACTTAATTAAAATAAAACATGTCTTAAATTAAAATAAGTAAACTGTCATGTTTATTGCTGCCAAAAAACAAGTTAAACACATTTGGACAGTGAAGGAATGTCAGGATTCTTGCTCAGAAAAAGGATCAACATGCTCTGAAGTCAGAGCACAAAAACCTTTTTTGTAACAAAATATCGATTTCTGCTGTCCCTGTATCGATACATTATTAGCAAACAAAATATCACGATACTACACAGTATCGATTTCCCCCCCCACCCCTACTAAACACAGCCCCAAATTAAGTTTTAATGTTTCCATTCATTCTTTTATCCTCAGATTTTAAATGGATCAGCTTGTGCACTTTTGGCTCAGTCATATCGATACTTATAAAAACATTTTCACCCAGCTGTGTCTAATGTCTGGTGGAAAAATACAGCAGAGGTAAAAATCTATTTAAGTTTACCTTTCTGTTGTGTGTGTGTGTGGTTCTCTAGGGAGCTGGAAAAAAGTCCAGCTGGAGTGTTTGCTATTGCTTTTTTCTGTCAACTGTTACTAAAGGTCTCTGTCTCCAATCGACCAGTTTTAACTATTTAGCAGTTCAGTACAGGCCCCATCTGTCATCTAAGTGATTGAAAACCTCAAATTTGAGATGCAGTAAGATTTCGTAGTGTGTTTAGATTTGTGTCTGGATTTAGAAGTACATACAGTTTGCTAACAACTCGAATGGTTTTATTTCCTAATTTAATGGGTGTGAATTTGTATCCGTGTCTCTTCTGACTGAGTTCACCTTCCGCTCACCAGCTCTCTCCACTTTTCAGATTCTCTCAAATTTAACCTCAAAACAGAAAGTTTTCCTGATTACACCAAATCACTGAAAGTTGTTATCGTTCGGGCCTCCCGGTGAGAGCAGCTGCTTGACTATCGCATTAATCCGTGTCGCTTATGCAAATATACACCCTTTTGAAAGGTTCTTCACAAATATGATGTTATTTAGGCTGCCAATCATTGTTTATATAATTGCGCCATTATATGTGCTCATGGAGTTTGATGAATGACACCTAGATCAACATCAGAAGGCTGTTGATCTAAGTGAGACTGACAGAGAGAGAAGATGTGCAAATGAAAAACTTTTTGTGCTTTGCCAAAAAATGTCAATACGTGGTATTAATAAACTGTAATTTAAGGTGTTAGCAGTAATGCATTCATGCCATCAATAAGACATGGATTCTACTGCCTGGGACAACATGCTGAGCAGACAAGTTGTAATTTGTATACCATCGCTCTTTGTTTTAAAACATGCAATTCTTATATCCCTATAATACTGGAAATACAGAATCAGGCCAGTTTAATGAAATGGTCCTAC
This sequence comes from Neolamprologus brichardi, assembly GCF_056152115.1. Taxonomy (NCBI): domain Eukaryota; kingdom Metazoa; phylum Chordata; class Actinopteri; order Cichliformes; family Cichlidae; genus Neolamprologus; species Neolamprologus brichardi. Next base: position 16,199,799 of record NC_142112.1, on the reverse strand, counting down.
CTTTTAGGGGACTGTAATGTTAATAAAGCTCAGGTTTTTCAGAGGTAAATGAGCCGACAATCCAGCTTGGAGGAAAGGAGTTAACGTGAAGAGACAGGTGCCCCAGCATGCAGGTTCAATTGCTTTATTGATGAGGCAGGGGAAGCAGTCAACAGCTGATTGTGACTTTAATTAAGTGTACTTGTCAAGGACACAGCCTTCAGCGCTGCTGAGTCGAGAATATGTCCACTTCTTGAAAAGCCCATCGTGACAATGCTGCATTCTTATTGCTGCATGAATTCAGCACCAAGAAGAAGAGACATTTTTGGTATAGTCAGGCTTTAGCTTTCTTTCATTTCATCTTCCATTTCCTTCTTACTGTTTTTAAAGACCTGTTGGGGATCAGTTCTGCAGGCAGACTCTGAATTCCAGTTATATTAAGGCAATGTTTTTGTGCGTGTGTGTATATTTAGACACAGTTAAGGGCATTTCTGATGTGTTCTGACTCTCGTTTGCATCATGCATGTCTGATAAATATATAATATTATAAAATCATTTCAAGTAAAGTACTTAAAAAAGTACTACTCATAAAAGTTAACCGATACCATGAACCGATACTAACTTATTTCATTAATCAGAGGGTGGATTGTCATTTTTGTTGTAGGCACAGGGTTAGGCGAGTGAGACTGGTGGCTCCAGATAAAAAAGAGAAACTGGAGGCTGCTGTAGCTAGGCTAAACAAAATGTCAGCAGTGTGGACCGGAACAGCCAACTTTAACTCAGGTTTTGGAAAAGCGATGAAAAATGTCAAGAGAAAATCCACGGGCAGTTAAAATAACAGAGGCTCTGACTCATTTTATCGCTCTGGATGACCAGCCAATGCCAGTCGTGGAAAACGTAGGATTCTTCTCAGCATACTCGAGCCGCGATATGAAATTCCCAGCCGCCCACACATCAGGGAGATAATGGTGCCAAAACTTTCTAAAGAGGTAAAGACAAGCAGTGTGTGCGCGATGTCAGTCCTTGGTTTAACGGCACAGTGGACTGATGATCCACGGGCAGATGGGGAGTTCGTTCGTCAATGCCAAATACTTTACTTTGTTTGTTTGTTTACAATATGGACACTCTGCAACAATTTAAGTTTATTTTATTCTCAAACCTAATTTGTATTTATTTTATTCCAAACAGAAGTGTTTATTTATTATTCCGAAAGCTCGAGACAGTGCCAATAGTTCAGTATTATTTTGTTAAATTGCAATGTGGAGACTCTGCAATAATTTAACAGAAGTGCTTATTTTTCACTTGAAATTTTTTTGTGGTCATTTTTATTAAGATATTTATTATCGGCAGAGAATAAAATAAAACCTGTCTTCCAATTCATTGCATTTGTGTGTGTGTGTGTGTGTGTGTGTGTGTGTGGTAGAAGTATCGGTTTTTGTACTCTGTATCGGCAAGTACTCAGATCCAAGTATCGGTATCGTATCGGTTTGAAAAAATTGGTATCGTTGCATCCCTAAAGTAAAGTGTTACAAAGCCCTGTTGTTGTCATGTGTAGATTGTTATTTCTTAGCTTGCAAAGTCTTCTTACTGCTCGGCTTGACCAAGATCCGACTCATCTTGTTGTGGCCCCAGCAGAGATCAGAGCTATGTGTTTCACTTTCCTGCTGCAGTCACTGAAGAAGTCTTGGTCTGGAGTCTGGCATATGTTCGAAGCATACTTCCTGCTAATGCCATGCAGATTCATCATGTGTATTTGGCAGGCTCGTGCACAGTCATTTATCTTGCATTTGGCACATTTGATAGATGACTTGCTATCTGTTTGGTTGTCTGTGTCTTGTCACGCACTATATATCCATGACTTCATTTATGCGTTGTATACCAGCCTTCCAGGTCACTGCTTGTGAGGGCTGTGAAAATGCCTTAATTTTCAGAAGGCTTCATGCTCAACTCTTGTGTTCAGCATCACAGTGGCTCTCTATTGAAATGAGGTTAACCTCACACTGTGGTGGATGTGTGTTTGTGGTGCAGCAGTGTCACAGCATCTAAGCCATAATATCTAAGCTAGTTTAAAATATAAGTCAGTTTATATTTATCCATATTGAACTTCCTCCCATGTCTACTAGAGTCAGTTTGTTGTGTTTGTCCACTTTCAGGCAGCTTGGGTGGAGATGCCGTGAATTAATAGCATTTATGTGCTGCAACTAATGGAGTGGGAGATCAGCGGTCAGTAAATGTGACTTACTCCAATCAAGTGTAACGCTTTCTAAGCTTTACCACTTCTTCCTCCAGAGCTATAAAAGCTGTTGTTTTATTTCGATCTCATCACCCAGTGACCTGCCTACACCGCCTGGTGTCAGCATTGGGCGTGGAGATTTACAGCAGAGGTCAGAGCACGGATGGATGTTCTGTAGACATGACAGACAGAGAATGAGAGGAAGGAAAGAAGGTGGATGATGTCGGGATCGTGGGGAAAACCAGTGGAGACATAGAGCAGCACTCGTTGTACGAATGCGTAACCATGAATTATTGAAGGCTTTCACCAGTGAAATCGTAATCACATGGGGGTCTTTTATCACCACTGGAAGGCAAGAGTCAAAACAGAGCAGTCTCATGCTGGGTGGAGGATGTGATACTGAGCCTGTGTTTATGTTTTATTTTCGAGAAAGATAAGGAGTGCTGGCTGAATGCAATATTTGCTGTTTATGCTGAGCTGTGTCTCCCAGCATGTGAATGGATATGCCTATGGTGCACTACTTCCCTTTTATTAATCACTTCAAAATAAACAGCCCTTGATAGCAGTATCATTTACAAATTTAAGGCTGATTCACAGGCCCAGCATGCAGTCCCCCACCCCCCGAAGAATGAAAAGTGGTGTTATACTGAGATTGACTGTTGAACAACCGAAATAATTGTTACCTCTGTGGCAAGAACTGTCACCACTAATACTATTCAAAGTGCTCTGAGTGCTGTGTGCGTGCTCTTATTAGATCTAGTGCAAGAGGAGATTTTGAGTGACCACAGGTTGGCATGCGAGCCATTGTTTGCCATGTTTCAGTGAATGTCAGTAAGCATGGTGGAAAATATGGGATTTTTGTGTACTTTTAACCAAGCATAAATCTTCCTGGCTTCCTTATGTAAGACCGTCTCAACAGCTTGTATTGTTAAGAAATCTATATTGAAATCAGTCAGGTGAGCAGAGCACGAGGCGCATATCTAAGTGAAAGCTTTGTTTTGACTCAAAAAGCTGTAGACTGTGGACTGATCCTGTAAATAAGAGGAAGCATCTGTTTGTGAATCTTGGAATTCATCCTTGATTAATGTCCTTAAATTCTTCTTCTCTTGAGAAGCAGTTAAGTAGTTTACAGGTATTCTGTGATAGTTATTGATACAGTGAGTAATTAGGGAGAAGTACCTTTTAAGCATTCGTTCTAAATTGCATTAATATTCATTTGAACAGTACTTATCATCTGCCTTTGCTTTCAAGGCATGATCGCATAGCTGAGGACGTCTTGCAACTTTAAGTTTTGGCCTTAAATTGAAAACAAGAAAATCCTTGCACGCACTTCTCCAGGCAACGTGTGCATCAAGCTACTTCAGAACCTTAATTTCCCTGCCACCACTGTCATAGTTAAAGACAATGCAAATTCCTCCACTCTGACACTTGGGTTCTTTCAAAGCTTCGATACGTATTTTAATACAATTGCGGGCAAGGCGCCACAGATAAATCCGTTTGTATAAGTCTGATAAAGTATCTGCTCCAGCTGTCAACCTATTTCCATGACGGTCATGTCGTACCCAAGGCAAGCATTATATCATTCCAATCAATCAAATCTGACATGCTTTCACTCAAAATGAAGTCAAGTCCTTGAATGGCTTTAGTAATGTCATGGAAAACATGCAGGTTTAGAAGTTGAGTGCATGTTTAGCCCCTGAAGTGAAATCCTGCTTTCAGGAAACATTACATATTTCTCATTGTTGCTGATTTTCATTTTTTCCCCCATCCTTTATTTTCAGAGAAATCTTACAAAATAGATTGTTTAGCTGAGATGCAACCTCATCTTCAGCTTTAACTTGCTGCTTGATTGCATTTTCTATTTAGACCCAAGGTTTCCACGAAATACTTGTTTTCACTGTTGTCATAAACAATACATCACCGCTTTGTGGGGTAAAAAAATGTCCCATTCTGAGGCTTTTAACACATTGAAATCCTGGATTAGTTCAGGTGTGTCTGCATCTGCATTAGTGCGGCCTGTCCTCTTGAGAGATGATGAAGAAATTATTCATAAAGCCACGGGTGAGCTCGAGCTGTACTGCAAAAGTCAACACATAAACTGATGTTAAACCGGGGGAGGTGCTGTTCCTGTTGACCTCCCAAGGCAGCAATTGATTGGCTGGGATTGTCACCAGACCTACACTCATCACAGCTTAAACCTTGAGGTTGCACACGGGTAATTACTCAGGATCCTTAGTCATCAGGCTATGTAAATCTCTCACCAGCTCATTAGCGGGGTTTATTTGAAGAAGCCTTTTTTTTCCCCCCATCTTCTATCTCCCAAGCTTCTCTGCCAAATTTTGCACCTTCGTGCTAAGCTCTGCTGAGCTGTTTATTTCCCATGTGTTTCACTGCAAAGCGCAAATGGTTAAGTCGCTGCAAAGGCCATAAAACACACAACATGTTTAAGGGGCAACAAACTCAGAATCAATTAAGATACGCCAAAAAAGAAAGATGCAAAACTAGCATTTCAAAAATAAAGACAATTCAATAAGAATACTATGTATTTGCATTTTGAAGGGAATATTAAAAACCTAATGATAATCCAATCTATTTTTGTCAGTTATTAAGCGATACCTTTCACTTTTCTCATTTCTGCATCATCTGCAGCACAACTGTCTTGTCAATATTATCAACCTCATATAATTATTCACCATTCTGTGTAACGAAAGCTGCTGCATGGTGGAAATGACTTTATTGATGAGCGGAGCAACACTATTGACTTTTCCAGTAAAGGATGAATTAAAAAGCAGCATTTCTCTTGTAGTCATGAGATCCGCCCCATCTCAATTTACCTCCAGTTTTAATATTGCACTGTAAATAAAGATCAAAATAAACAAATAAAAATGAATAAACCTTGAACTCATGCAGCTAGAAGTTGTTAAAAACAAAACACTGAATACAAAGATCTTTTTAAAAAAGCAAAAAAACCCAACTATTTATCATAAGCATAGTGACACCTGTGTATGTGATGCCTGAGAAATGTAAAAAAAAATCTCTATAGATTAGAAAATGTAGTGCTAGATTTTTGAAGACATTGTGCCCGGGAAAAAAGTATTTACAAAGAGAGCAAGCATTGACATGATGGTGTGTGAGAGGTCACAGAGTTTTGCAACTGACCCTGAAGTGTGTGTATTTTTGGGAGCTTCTTTCTTTCACAAAATATAAGAAGGAGAATATTTAAATCAAGCATGCTAATTAATTTATTTACATTTGCGACTGAAACTACTAATTACTGCAACAAACAGCAGAACTTTCCTTCATCACTCATAAAACTAAGAACACCTATAAGGGTTATTTGGGAATTGAGCTCACACTGCATTTTGCATCTGTAAAATAATAATAATGATAGAGCCAAGAGAGAAGATGAGCATGGACGCTTAAGAATAGACTGAATTCTGTTAAAGTAAGGAAATACTACACTACATCTTAGCATATTTGCTAAATTAAGCATCACAGAAAATAGACATCTGATTTGAAATCAGCCCTAAACTCTCCCAAAACCAAACTTTCTATAACCAGGGAATGAGAGGACAAACTTTTCATTCTAGTCGCCATCATTTCAATATTTCTGAAGACTCACATAGCATCAAATCACTATTAACATAAATGGATCATGTGCTCTCATTCCACCCACAAATATTTTACATGTCCTCAGCAGTACATGTAACACAGCTGTAGCATACGACACACCTCATCCAGTCAACTTGAAATCTGGACAGACGGGCGCCACGAATGTTGAATAAAGTTGCCCACCTGTCTGGCTCGGAGCTTTTGGGTTTAATGTCAGAGCAGCAAGAGCTAGTGGACAGACAAACCCCCGAGAGTTCATGAAAGAGGCAGCCGGAGCAGCAGCTCATTTCACATGCAGTGCCTGCCGAGGGGAAGCTAACGCCCCATATGCACGCCAAGCCAGAGTCATTATGGAAATACATTTTGTCTGTGCTGGCTGCATTTTTATGTAGCAAGACGAAAATTTACATTTTATATTCCTTCTTGCTTCCTCTCTGTTTAGAGGCCTCTAGAGATGATCTTTGTGCCGTGCGCGTGGTGTCTATGTGTCTTACGATGAGCGTGTTGCCATTATATCATCCCCTCAGCATGTTGGGACTGCATGCGCAAGTACATAGCCGCTGTGTGTTTTGCTTCAGTGAATGTGTGTCTTAATGTGGTGGTGTGATTGTGCATGCACGTTTATGAATAAAGATATAATGGCGCGCCTTCACTTGAATAAAGCATTGTGTATGAATTTGCAGGTGTGTGTGTCCAGAGAATCTGGGTGTTTGTACTAAGATTGCTGTGTGAGTTCTTTCTTTTACTTAACTTAATAACTTATTTTTTACACAGTGTGTTATGTTAAGAGTCAGATTTAGTACTGCTCTGGTGTCCTGTGCTGCCCTGAACAAACTATTTCAGCACACCTCTTCCTGCTCCACAGGGTTACATTTTCCTGTTAATAAAAATACACCAAAAAATGTGGACTCGCAAACTATTCAAGACAAATAAATAAATAATTAACCCAAGAGACACAAAAGCAAAATAATAGCAATAAAAAAGTGCAGTAGGTTCACATTTCCTCAGTTTCTTTTTTTTCTTTTTGAGGGTTGGTTACACTGATCGTTCTGTGAAGTTAGAAGGACATGAAGGACATTTAAAGCTCTTCTTTGGACGTTGATTTCTTTTTGTTCTGCTCTCTGTCAAGATGATCCCACACTGCCTCAGTAATGTTGAAGTTCGGGCTCTGGGGAGGCCAATCCATGACCGACAGTGTTGATGAAAATCTGATGATACTTCTGCATTCATAATTCCATCAATTTTGACAAGACCAACAGCCACCTCTGTATGGATCACTTGAGACCTGTTGCGGCTGATAGCTGACACCTCGGCTCCTTTACTATCCATCCACTGTAGGATTTTGTAGTATTTTCACGTGATTATTGCTGTCAGCAATACAATTTCATATATTAGTATTCAAGTCTGACAACGGAAAATTGTTTTTTTAGTTACATTTGAAAGCTCTTTGCATCACTGTTTACTGCCTGAGTAAAACAGCCACGTATCACATATCATTAGTTAATATGTAATGACCAAAGTCAGAAAAACATAGGAAACAAAGAACTTCAAGGAACAAAGCCTGAGGGAAGAAAAAGCATACACAAAATAACAAACAAAGCTCTTCTAGCTCTTCTTATTTTGGAATGATAATTATAGATCACATTTATGCTGAAAACTTTATGATGCCGCATTTCTTCGCCTTTTTTTCACAATGGACAAATCTGACCACATGCTGCTCCCTCTGAGTGAATTGTGAGGAACAGCTGTCCTTCAACAATTGGTTGCATCTGTGACTGAAAGCATTTATTTCCCCAGCCTATCAAGCATCCACTGGCCTCAGTCTGTTGTAATTGTGCTGACCGCAGGACATGTCGCAGAAAATGCACAGGCTGCAAGAAAACAGGGCGAGAAAAAAAAAGAAAACCACATCGAGACACGTGAAGTAGGAAAAGAATTAAAGAGCTTCTATTCTGCTTCTTCTGTGTGAACCTCACAATGTGTTTGCTTCATTTTACTACCCTGTGCAAAAAAATAGTCTTTTGACTCCATTAATTAAGAATATTAAAATTCCAGAGTGAGATGGGCAAACATCAGTAGCTCATCTTACTGCAATCTGGTTCATCAACATATTGCTTTTATTAAAAAATAAATAAATAAAAAAGAAATCGAATTGCATAGAGAGGTATTGGGCTGCACGTCTTCATCTTTGAATTCAGGTGTTTTCAGGCCCATTATCATAGGTGTGTAAAATCAAGCACATAGACGTGCAGTCTACTCACTGGATCACAACATGGTACGGTAAAAGGATCCCTGTGTTGCAACATGTAACGCCATATTTCCCCCTTCTTGCTATTCCATCAACTGTCAGTGGTGATTTTACAAAAGTAACAAGTAGCAGTTCATGTGACGATACAGAGTGGGTTGTACAAGCGTAGAGCATTGGTGTAGAAGTCACCAACGCTCTGCAGATAATAAAGTAGCTATTGCCGTTTTTGCATTGCACAACATTGGTCAAAGGCTACAGCCAATGAAATTATTAGATTTAAATATTAAATTCTACTTAAAACACAAAAACAAACAAAAACACCAACTGAAAAATCAATAAGACAATAGGCTATATAGCACAGTCACCTCAAGGCTCTGTAAATGCCGAGTGTTAGTAGGGGAGAACATGCTAATGCAAATTATAGAAGAGTCACAATGTGGAGCAGTACCCCTTTCTGTGCACATCTTTGTGACTATAATCCCGGCACAAATCAAATTCCGCCACCATACTGAACCTGGATAATTGCAGACAGGGGTCTGATAAGCCCTTGTAATGGAACTCTGTCAATCAATTCATGCCATATACCCTCTCTCTCCTGGGTGTTTGCTCAAATTGAATGAAGAAATCCAGCAGCCACTGACATTTAGGTCTACTGCACTGCTGATTGTGGGAGGAATGTTCTGGTTTAATTTCATTAACTGAGAGAAAGTAAAAGCAAATTTGCCGTAAGAAAAGCAATTATGACGTTGCTGACTGGAGCTTTTATGCCGTGGAAAGGTCCTCCTCTCATTGTCTGCCAGAGTAGAGAGGACTTTGCATGATATAGTGCATGAAGTATTTATCATGCAAGCAAAACACAGGCCTCATAGTGGAAAATGATTTGGCCTCAGGGTCACTCTTATCCAAACGGAACACTTTCACGATGACTATCCAACTCAACTCATCACCATTGTTGTTCATTTAGTGGAAGTATAGATGACAGGATGCCTGTGACAGTTACGTCAGGCTTTTACAAACTGAAAGAGCAAAAAAACAACCAAAAAAATTCAGAGATCACTGTGTGTGCTACTTATAGTTTAACAGTAAGGATGTTCAGATTGTAATACTGGCTGTTTAGTTCAGTTGCAATTTTAGAAATAATTTTTTATGCAATAGTTAATGGCATTTAAACTACTGTAAGATTTAGAGTAGTTCCTCCTTCAGTGAAACCTGCAGTTAATAGTCATTTATAACCATCATTTGTATTAATCAAAGAGAATTTATTGGCTAAATTGTCATCCATTCCCACAAGCTATTAAATAATTGAACATCTGCCATATACATGCATGTAGATGATTAAAGATGATTAAAGAAAGCTGACTGGGGAGAAAGAAAATGAGCCACGGGTAGAGGTTTGATATAACCAATAAGTTATTTCTTTAGATTTTTTAAATAGCTGCGGATATTTTTAGATGGAGTAATTGGAAGACTCTGAATTGGTTACATCTTGTCTGTCAATTTTTCTGCTGTTAGCATCATTCTCAATCACAGATTACAGTATATACTGGCCAAAACACAAGAACTGGGAAAAGCAACCTTTTGAACACTTTTGTTGAGCAACAGTATCCATTTCACATATTCTAATTATTGCAGAGAGGTGGGATACTCCACAATCAGAATGTGGATAGTGGACTCTAATGCACATCATGTGTCCCCACTTGGAGGAGTCTAAATGCTAATAGAAGCCAGAGGCAGAGACAGAAAACAGGTAGCGATCAGTGAGCATTTCATAATTGGGTTTGTTGGAAAGACGCTCTTAAATTATAAAGAACATCTGTTTGTCAGCCTCTTACTGGTGCAGACAGCTGGAGTCATTTTCTCCCAAAAGCAGCTCTGGCCATAGCTACAACATGGAGAAATTAGAAATTTAATTCACTCTGTACAGTGTTGGGAAGGTTACTTTTAAAATGTTTTCCATTACAGATTACAGAATACATGCCCCAAAATGTACTTTAGATTATTTAATGTATTATCATGCATTTATAACTACATGAATGTACTATTGCTGTGTGGTTTAATAATATTACTGAAAGTTACTCGCCATGCCAATACCAACTAGATTTTAAAATCTTAATATAAAATGAGTAACAGTAGGCTGGACATTAGGTAAGGCTGCACTTTTAGCAGTTATCTCATTTAGAAAACTATATTTGTATCAGTAATATGTTTTCTTTTTGACTGTGCATGATTATTTGCAGCTAGCAGGTTGTTAATGCTATCATCAAGTCTAACAGTTGGCAGTCTATAAACTAACCTCAGCTAACAATGTTAGCTCAGTCGCGAGCAGTGTTGGTCAAGTTACGTGAAAAAAGTAATCAGTAACTAATTACTGATTACTTCCCCCCAAAGGTAATCCTGTTACTTTACTGATTACTTATTTTCAAAAGTAATTAATTACTTAGTTACTTTTTAAAAACACGATTTACAACCTGAATATGTGATAAAGCGATAGATCTTTCAGCCCAATTCTACTTTTTCTGCATAATCCATCATACAAAATGTAATCAAATGGAAAAGTCTCTTTTTTTTTTAAACTTGTTTTATCAGTTTTAATCTTTTAACTTTATGCATCAAGCAAAAATTTAATTATATGCAACATTCTCTGACTGGAAGAAATTTGTTTAACATTTAAACCTATTTTCTGCACATTCCAGCACATAAAATAAAATATTTTTTGTGTTTACACTCACTCTTTCAAATTGATGCAAGTAAAACACAGCAGAAAATAAATAACATCAAAGACTAGCGGTCCTTTTGCTCTATTTTCACCTGTAAAGCAAGAGTGGCGTAGGTGGAGGTTTGCCCTGGTGCAGGTGTGCCGCAGCGGTCAGTTGCAGAATCCGCGAGTTTCTCTGTGAATTTCCCATTACGTCGTTGCGCACTCGGAGCTTGTTTAGGGTTTTGTTCGGTGTAAAAAGAAGTTTTCTTCCCACGCACAACGGACGCTAATGTTTTTGTCATTTTTTATGGAATCAAACTCAAAATAAGGTCAGTACTTCCACGCTTTAAACGCTGCACGGTCATACTCTCTCCGCACTCGATATATGATCCATTGTTGATCTGCACACAGCTGTTGTCATGAACGTCGCACTCGCTTACGTCACTGTCATGAGACATTCTCGCAAAAAAATCACGGTTTTAGTAACGCAGCGTTCCTACGGGAAAGTAACGGTAATCTAATTACCGTTTTTGCAATAGTAATCCCTTACTTTACTCGTTACTTGAAATAAGTAATCAGATTACAGTAACGTGTTACAAGTAACACCCTACTGCCCATCTCTGGTCGCGAGTAGCCTTTATTAATAGTAATAAATCTCACAAATCACGCAGTAATAGTACATCGAAGATACTGAAGTGGCACATAACCCAGGTAGCTACCACAACTAAAACAAGGTAGTTGCAGTAGGCTGACGTTAGTTTTTTAAAAAAGAACTTACTTCCAGATGTTTCTTTATGTTGGAGGTGGAGTCTATTGACTTGCATTCCTGCCCGTGCGCTGCTGGTTCTGTTGTGCTGGCTCCGGGTCCATTGTGTAACTGACGCCACTAACATTAACGGGACGCTTACATTAGAGCCTCTTATTGCGTGTTTTGCTTGGGTTTCTGGCAATGCGTGGAATTACCAAAATTATAGAGGGGATAGAGAGGGGATAGCCTAACATATGAAACAGCAAAAGACCGCTGTGTAATCCATTTATTTCAACAAAGTAACTGTATTCTAATTATCACCTTTTTAAACAATAACTGTAACAGAATACAGTTACTCATATTTTGTATTTTAAATATGTAACATCGGTACATGTATTACTCCCCAACACTGACTCTGCATGTGACATGCCACGGGGACATTTCCTGAGGTTCACAATATAGTAATTTTCTATCCTATCAACCGTAAAAATGTTAAATATTTGGTAGAAATGGTATGTAAGATTGTTTGTGGCTTTATTGGATATATGCAGAAATCGTTCCAGCCATGACATGAAGCATCTGACAATCTTAAAAAACTGTGTTGAATTTTTCAGTGTAGCCGAAAAGTTTTAAAGCTCAAGCTTGCTTATCAGTGTGTATTAGCTTTATAACACCGGGCTGTGTCTCTGGTGATGACAGGTGTATTTTGGTGTTGAGGACAAGCTGGGGCACACTCCATCTGTATTACTCAATTAAGTGTTTATAAACCCTGCTGTACTGAAAAGGTGCACAATGGATCACCTTGTGTTACATAACATGGTGTTAAAGTGCCATCAGTTCTGTTATAAAATGAATCTTCTGTCGCATTTTGTCATTGCTTATTGAAGCCTGATTTTTTTTACTGATAGTGAGAAGAGTTGTGTGTCATTATACCCCGTGATCAGATGATGGAATAATGTCAAGAGGCAAAAAAATAAGTAAAGATTTTCTGCATTAAATAGGAAGGGATCTTGTTAAAATCAATGACTTCAAGTTATGGGTTTTTTGTTTATTTACAAGCAAGATACAGCATATCTAAGTCTTTTGTGTATGCACATAATCTGGTGCCATTTTTGACTCTGTCACTTCTTTTTGCTTCTGCCACAGTTAGTTTCAAGCTGATCATGGTTACAGCATCCCCATATATGTCTCGCTAGCCATCCCTGTCCGTGTCCAACACAGCTTTAATGTTGGATGTCTGATCAGACCAGTGGAATAATGAAAACAACAAGTATGTGCAAAGAGGGAGGTGCAGTGCATCTCATTTACGCTTCCTGTAAAGGCTGATTTGCCCAGAATTAACAGAAGCATTCACTAACATATTACAATACTGGTTAAAAGGCACTGGGAAGCTCTGGGAGGCCAATCCATGACTGTGAGTTCCATTGTGTGTTTTTCTATTCAGCCTTGACTGTATGTTCGGGATCATTGTCGTACTGAAAAATAAGGCCTTTGCCAAACAAATGCCTTCAATACATGATTGTGTGGTAGATTAAAGTCGAATGTACCTTTCTGTGTTTATTCTTCCATCAATTTTGACAAAATCCCCAACACCACTGAATGAAATGTAGCCCCAAACTATGTGAGTGTTTTACAAATGGCTGTAGACACTCACTGTTGTACAATATTACCTCTTTCTTGATCTCCTCCATACAGATTAATGATTATTTGAATCAAAAATGTAAAATGTAGATCCATCGTTCCATAACACCTGCAGCCACTCATTTTCAGTCCGGTTCTTGTGAAATCTGGCATACCTTCACTTTTTCTCTATGTCTCAAATCATTAAGAATGGCTCTTGATGGCCACCCTTCTACTGACACAGTTCTGATGAAGCTTTTTTGAACAGTAGATGGATTAGCTGAAGGGCTAGATGTGTCTCACAGATGCTGTGATGGGTCTTTGCTGGAATTTTTCTTATTTCTTTAGGAAATGTTTTTGAGATACCGTTTATATGCTATAGATAGTTTAGGCCTGTCCATTGGCCTGTTGTCCTTCAATTATCAGAATGAAATTCAAGAAATTGGAACAAATTATATTTTCCAACAGGTTAATAGTAAAAAAAAGTGCTTAAAGACTATTTTATCTTTGTTAAGGTGTCTGTTATGTGTACACATAACACTTGTCCATCCCTTTATTTAGGTGCTGTTTTTACATTTGAGTGTTTCTTAGTTACGTTGCTTAATTTAAAAAAAAAAAGAATCATCTGCAAATGGTCAGGTTCTAGGCCTCGACAGACAACGAGTGGAAAAAACATCCAAAGTCCAAAGCAAATGCAGCATTATAATGTTAGCACTGGGTATAAATGAACTTTGTAAGATATGTAGTTTAGTTGTAATTTGAAGTTTTAACATCTGCAAGTCCTTTTCTGCCTCCATTGTCCTTGTGCCTAGGTGCATGCTCAATTTCCTACATTATGTCAAAACAATAGCTCTTCACCTCAAATTTCATTTTGTAGAAGTGGGAAAAGTCACAGGGTGGTAAATCTTGCTAGGGCAGGTGTTTTCAGTGTGCTGTGTGTGCACATGGTGCCAAGTTTCACAATTCAGACCTTGTGAATATTAACAGAAAAAGCCTAAAAACCATGTGCCAAGTTTGGGCTTGGAAACTATGGAGTCTAATGGGTCAAGCTGACGACCCAGTTCTCACAACAGTGATCCTCTCATTGGGTTTCAAGAAGCTTGATGTCCATGACCTGCAATGATGGACTACAAATGCTGAAAGCAGTCCAGTGGAAGACAACAATAAGAGATTGAAGGAGAGTTGAGCCGAAGACCAATTCCCAGAGTTTTTGATTGAACCTCAAAATCTGCTTTTAACAATCTGCCTATACAAACAAAAACCTGAATGGTGGACAGATTAAGTTTTTAAAAAGAAAGGTTTTTTTGCAGATATCATACACTGACTCACAATCAGCTATGCACAGATAAGCAATACTGTTTCTGAGGAAAAATACCATGGTGATTATTATTCAAATATAGCTCATTGTACTTTCTCTGAGCTGCAGTGTCTTAATTACAGGTGAATTAATTACGGTCACTCTGGCGCAGCTGGCTGCCGGCGGAGCTCCCGGGCACGTCACTGCAACCCCCCCTGGCTTCTGCTCCGCGGCTGCTGAGTGACCCCTCATCTGGGACTCTCCTCAGCTCTTTCTGGGATAGTGGCACAGCTGCCCCTTTGTTGGTCTTCCTTGGTCTCTTGTGTTCTGAGGGCCTCTGGATGTCTGGAGTTTTGATCTCCTCCATACCTGCTTCATGCCCTGGAGGATGGGGCTGTGGCTCCCCACACCCTCTAGCAGATCATTACATGAAGGAACCTTTTAAAAACAAGCGCGTTCATGCTCACAGGTGTACACACGGGTGCTCACACACACAAACTACACCCTTTTTGGCTCCTACCTTAAAGCACACTGTGCACTGTCGATATTACGTGCTGCACAATAATGTTTAACACTTAGTATTTACTGTTATATTCCCATAGATCATCATAATGTTGTTTATCCCTTGTTAAATGCTTGTTTTCTTTTTTCTTTCTCAACAGGTGATCCAGGTGATTGATATATGTATTTTTGTCTGCTTATTTTGTTGGTTTTTGTTTTTTGCCCTTTATCCCCGTCCCTCTTCTCCACTGTTTTTTTCCCTCTTTCTTTCTCCCTTTTCTTTTCCTCATTCAAGTCAGTCCCGTATCTAGCAAGTGAAAATAAAAAATAAAATAAACAATAAAAGGTGAATCAAATAGACCATTACGGCAAGGCTGGGATGGTCCATTTGGTAAAGTAAATCCGTTGGGCATCTTTCTTCGCCTTTAGACAATAATTCTAATGGCAAAAGAGCCAAACGGGACAGGCAAAAAAATAAAAAATATAAATAAATAAATTACAGGTGAAACACTTATGAAACCAGACTACCAGCCCTCCATCACCACCTCCATCCACTGACTAAACACATACACACCTGCTTCTGAAAATATTAACAATTGTAGGAGAACGGGCCATTGCACTTTAAAAAGATCCACAACAAAGCTATGAAGTAAGATGAGAAGTGAAAATTACAGAAAGACTGGAGAAAAATCAATTGTGGCCTTTATATCCACAGCTTCAACTCCAAAGTATCCTGCTGCTTGAGTGCCATGGGCTGTTTTCTTTTCTTTCGGTGAACATGCCCCCTCCGAAGTGGTAGAATGGCCTGACTGCATGGTAGAGGTCAAAACCTACCTACCGGTCTTTCTATTAGAGTCACAAGTCTGGCAACTCTCACTGTTACAGGAGAACATTGAGGGTTAAAATATGTTAGTCACACAGGTTGCTATCAGCACACGTAGGTGAAAGAGAGAGACCAGAAACCTCTAAATGGCTCCCTGTGGCTGCACTGTGTCCAGGGAAAATGTGTTGCCCTGAGCAGGCAATGTCAGAACACCAGGTGCAGAAATGCTTTTAGACTTCACAAAATGTCCTAAATAAAGCAAAGAATCAGGAGCAGACATGCCAACCTGGTTTCAGATACTGATAACAAGGTCATGGTGAATATCCTGTTTATTAACACAAGGGTTTTATTCCATATCAGGATACAATGCACCAAATGCAGATGTTCTTAAGGTCTCTGCATTTCCTTCAGTACAGATTTTCTGAGTTGTGCCAGAAATATAAATTATAAAAGAAAATGTCTTCACCATCCAGTGGGTGAAAGGCAGAACCACACAAAGATTTCTAATTATACTTCACACACAATATAAGAGTCAAGACATTCTGAGCTGTCTAATTATCACCAGAGAAAAGATTCTTGCATGATATACATCTACTCGGTAGTATTTTGCAATACAGTATATTCCACTGCGTTGTAACCAAACAGAACGGGGAGGAAGTATATATTATTCAAAATTATCTTAAATTTCATCAATGTATGTCCATTTGTTGTTTAGTGATGCCCGTGGAGGTGAAGTGTAGATACAGTCGACATCAAATACCCAAGTCTTTATACCACAATAACAACACTCTCAACACTCTCACCTCATCCACAGATTGTCTTAGTTGCTAAAGTCAACTCCTATTTAGAAATATGCAAACTGCTAACACTCAGTGAGCTTTCAGAGCTAAGAGGCGTTATACTAGTAAAATGTATCCAGTCTTCAACTATTCTAACATAAAATCAATAAGGACATGTTGATTTTTTTTAAAAAAGATTATTCATTTCGTAGGTCTCCAACAGATCTTTATTGCTGATTTTTGCGTTGATTTTTAATCCTTCTTCCAGTAACCTGCAGTGAGAGCAGTGAGGACGTTTAGTTTTATGTAATAAAACAGCAGCAGAATATTTCACAGGGATAAATGGGAATAAAGACCCAGTGAAAGGCCCCAGGGGCCAAACTCTGCCAGGTTGCTGGTGTCAGCACAGGCCTTCCTCGCCAAGCCTGTCTCATTAGTAAGGCAGGGAAATGTCACAGGATGGCTAGCTGAGTAAAAGAGGTTGACCCAGCGCACCAGTGGAACTGTTCTGGGAGTGTGCACCTAAAATAAAGTAATGGAGAAAGCTCTGAATATTGTTTCACACTTTATTCAACCAGCCATGTGTGGGGCTTTGTCTAGTGATGTGCATGTGTGTCTGTGTGTGCGTGTGTGTGTACCTTATAAGGCTGTGGTACTTCTGTGGCACTGGGAAGTGGCATAAGGAGGAAGTAAGGACTGGTAAAAAGTCCTTGAGAAAGATCGTAGAAATGTTGCATCACTATTTCTGTGTTCTAATAGTCCTTTGTGAAACATAATGAGGAGAGAAGAGAATTTAAAGGTGTCCATGATGAATGATAAGAGAGTGATAAAACATTCTGACAGAGGTCGAAATGAGATGCAGTGAGACTGGGACAAAGACAACCTCTAGGCAGACACAGCAAGACACTTTTTTGAGCCATTAATGTGGCTTGCAGTCTTGTCTATCCAAAGGTTGAACTTTAATTACAATTAAACTTGACTGGATTGTGGATTGTAATGGTTTTTTGGTAATGAACAATACATTGTATATTTAGCAATAATTAAGAAAAATTAAATGACCTAAGGTAGTTGTTTTAATAAAAAGTAGTACTAATATTTTATCTAAATATTTTAAACTGACACAATATATTAAATTTTGAAATTCTTCAGTTTTAAATTATGTGTGATTTCATTTTTGTTTTTTTTACATCTTAATGGTAAGGAATCTGCTTGTGTTTCCCTTGTTTTCCCTTGTTTAATGATGAACTTCAAAATCCCCATCTTTAACAGTACTTAACAGTACTCATCACTGAAGTCATGAGTTCTAAATGCTGAGCTCAGTACCATGTCTGGCCTTAATGTTGTTCTATTAATGGTCTTCAGGTGAACTTTCAGTTACCAGTCTTGTGCCATTGCTAGCAGGCTGCTGCCAAGTTTTTCCACCAGCCCTGACAAAGGCAATGGTCTTCTTCTCTGGGTGGAGGCAATTGGAGTGGCTAATGCCACTGGACATTGTGTTTGCGTTCGCCTTCAAGATTGGTCATGGTGCCAGTGGTAGCATCCCACACCCAGGGCTTTCAAACAGCAGCTGAGGATATGGTCCCTCTCTCTGAGCACAGCTGGCAAGCTCCTGACTCCACTTTCCCCCAGCAGAACAAATTGAATGGCCTTGGTAGAACATCGTAGACAGCCTGGATAAGGGATTTGATGCACTGGGGCACAGCCTTCCACAGTGCAGTCTATGAGACCTTGTCTTCCACTGCTTGCTCCCATCTTGCCCAGGCTCCTTGCTTTCGCATTGCAACTGCCCTGCTGGTTCGCTCATTTTCCACTGGTGCACACACCTGGCATCCCCCTGTGTCTTGTTGTAGCAAGGTGATGTACTTGTGCCAATACCTGCTCTTCCTTGAGCTACCACTCCCATTAAGACTTGGTGCATCAGCCATGACTCCGCAGCATCACAGCCACTGCTGCCTTCCATATATAGCCTGTCCCGACTTTGATGTCTGCTTGGAACAGTTTTTAGTCAGAAGATCTCCGGTCGCTCCCCTTACCCGCAATACTCCAACCTCCAATCTGCTAGAGGACAATCCCCTCCCAGTAAAAGTTCTCGGCAGAACTCCACTCTGGATCGACCTGAGGCGTGTCTCCAGCCCCGCGGAGTTTCCTGGAAACACGATCGATCTCGCCGTTCCCACGCTCCGGTGAGGTTTCCCAAAGCTTCTTTGCCCACAAATATCTCCGACTTTACTGTCGCCCGTCTCCAACGAGCCCTGAAAGAGAGGGGCATTCACTTTCGTCGATCTGATAACAAGGCTACATTATTCAGTTTCTTCTTAACATTTCAGCGCTCCCGCTCTCATTCACCAAACGCAGTTAATTCTCTTCCGGACACAAACGAAGCTAGCGCTTCCATTAACAACGCTTCCTCGCCCCTTTCAGCCTCACCCAGCCAGCTACAGCCGCAGCTCGCCACCACTCTGCATGCTCCCTCCTCAGCTGCTCCTCCCACTCAGCGTGACACTCGTCTAGGGTTGCCAGTTCTGCGTGCCCCTATCTCCCCTTCGTAGCTCGCCCCAACAAACCCTCTCTGCACCGAGTTGCCAGGTCTTCAGCCACACATTCCTCCATTGCTAAACTCTGCCACCAACCTCGGCACCAGGATGCCAGGTTTTCAGCCACCTTTTCCTCCTCTGCTAAACACCACAAGTAACCTCAGCACCGGGATGCTGGGTTCTCAGCCACTCATTCCTCCTCTGTTAAACGCCACAGCTAACACCTGCACAGCGTTGCCAGGTCCTCTCACCTCCGCTACTTCCCACTGTATTTCAGCTAATATTCCTACAACCAGCCGTCCGACTGCTCCTACCTCCTACCCAGCAGCCTTTCCTTCTCCCATCGGTGAAGTTCAGAGCTGCACCTGGCCTAGCCTTTTCGCCCAGGCTACATTTCTCCAAGCTAACAACACCCAGTTTTCGCTGGCCACAGCAATTCCTCCTCCCAACCCAAAGCCTTCTCCCATATCTGCTAACCTTCGCCAACTAATCACCGCTGGTAATTACGTGGATTTAGCTGAGCTCATTCTTCCTCCTCCCATGCAACCTGCTCTTCCTAGGGTGCTAGATGGCCACAACGGTCCCATTATTATACATGGTGCGGCCCCTTCTCAGTCGAAAGAGCTCACCCCGGTCGAGTTTGCTCTAGCCTTCTCGTTATACAGAGACGTCCTCTGCACCGCTTTTCCCTCCCGAAGAGCAGAGTTTGACTCCAATCTGACCATTGTTCTCGACCTCGCGCTACGATTCGGTGGCACCGGATTCTATCAGTACCACATCCAGTTTGCTTCTCAGGCAGCTGCTCACCTTCAGCAATTTAACCAAGACACCTTCTGGGGCAGTCTCGATCAGGAAATCTACTGCCACGTCTTCGCTGCCCGTTCTTCCCTCTCCTGCAAGTTGTGCAGCGCCCCGCCACATCCCGCTTCCGCCTGCATAGTCCCAGCCCAAAACAATTCGCAGCCCTCGTGCCGTCCTTTCCGTTCTCTCCCGCTTGACCCCAGCTCCTGTACCAGAACCTTCTAAACCCACAATCTCCACCCCCAGCATGCCTTTGCCTCACGATTCAGACAAGCGGGGCAGGCCCAACAAGCACCTCGGAGGCCGTACCATTTGAAATAACTTCAATGACTCCAGCTGTTCCTTGTCTCAACGCCGCTATCTTCACCGCTGCTCCTTTTGCGGTGGCAGCCATTCCCGCCCCGCATGCACCCACAACCCCACCAAGCCATGGCTAGCTCCATCAGCCTCCACACCCATCCACATTCCAGCACTAAAAGTCGCCTTACAAAATCACCCTAACCCAGACTTCGTCAACTTCTTAACCCTTTAAGACCTACCATAGAACCAAGTCCGCCAGAGCTTATATTATATTTTTACATGCTGTAGAGCCATTTTTGGGAGCATTTCAAGTTGATATACATCAATACAACCATTATAGCCCAAATTCTAATAATATGTATGCATTAAGTGCATAGTAATTACATACATTGCAAAAAAGTGCAATAAACTACAAAAAAAATTAAAATTGTTTTTGTTTTTTTAACATATATTTCTAGTTATAGAAATTTAAGAGGCTTATCCCTCAAAACTGTAAATACAAAAAAGTTGCACAAAATGGTTTCTCACCACAGGAAATTTATTTTAAGTGTCTTCATAGTTTTATTTTTGAAATACACCAATTTTTATATGCTGCAGGAAAAACGAAAATAAATATTATAATGCAAATTTGCAAAAAAAACAGCATATGCATCAAAATAAAATATTTCCAGCAGTGCAATATGAGTCCTAAGCATCCCAGAAACGACACAGAAAGTCATGAAGTCAAACATAACTTTTAAAAACACCAGTATAGGCTCATAAGGCCCTGATGGTAAAAAACGACATTTCCGCAAAATGATGTCACTTCTGGTTTCGGGCAAGACATGGAGGACATGCGATAGTTCACGCTGATGGATGTAGGAAGTGTTAGAAACAGCTGATCGGATCGGCAAAGCGTGTTTCTGAAATATTATGTTTTTGTTGCTGCAAGCGCTTTTTTTGCAGTTTTTGCAAAGCTATATGTGGAAGGAAACTGTGACTTAGGACAAGCTGATGGCATAAGATGTAAGTACAACTCCGCCGGTTTCATATGCAAAACAAATTATTGCGCTAGCTTAAGTGGTTGCAGTGCTACTGGGATTTAAAAATAGCTACACAAAACAGAGCGTGTCCGCTCCGACCGGCTTTAAAGGGTTAATAAAAGGTTTCTCGGAGGGCTTCCACCCAGGGATCATCGCCCAGCCTTTGGTTTCTTGCACTTGCAATAACCTGCAGTCAGCACTCAAAGACCCAGAAACCGTCGACAGCCTGCTCGCCAAGGAAGTCAGGGAGGGTTTCATGATCGGACCCTTCCCCAAACCTCCCTTCCCTCTCTTTCGCATCAACCCTCTGAGCATCGCCACCAGGAAATATTCAGGAAAAAAGCGCATAATCATCAGTCTTTCTGCTCCCCATGGCAATCAGATTCCAAGCATAAATAGCCTCATTCCCAGCGACGACTACTCTCTCAAGTACTCAACAGTGAACCATGCCATCTCTCTCATTAAACTCACCGGCAGAGGCGCATGGCTCTCTAAAGCTGACATCACAAGTGCCTTCAAGGTCTTGCTGATTCACTCCGACTTCTGGCACCTGTTCGGAGTCAAGTGGAGGGATGCCTACTATTTCGCCGTCAGATTGACCTTCGGTTGCAAAAGCAGCCCCAAGCTGTTTGATTCACTCTCCGAAGCTCTATGTTAGATCCTCTCTAACAACCATAAGCTGCCTTTTTGGGTTCACCTCCTCAACGACTTCCTAGTCATCTCCCCTCACACGTCACCACCAGCTCACGGGTTATCCACTCTGAGGTTAGTCTTCTCCGAACTCGGCGTTCCTTTGTCGGAAGAGAAAACAGAGGGACCTTCGACATCCCTGGAGTTCCTCAGGATAACCCTCGACACTGAACGTTTCCAGGCCTCCCTGCCCACCGAAAAGCTCAATCGCATCACCCTTCTCTTCCAAAACTTTCTCCTCGCTCCCACTTGCTCTAAACAACAGCTGCTCTCCCTGTTGGGACACTTAAACTTCGATCTATGCATCATCCCTCAAGGCCACTCCTTCATCTCTCACTTGCTTTCACTGGCTGCATCTAAACCGTCACTCCCCGACTCCAGCACGCTGGACAGCTCTTCCAGGGCCGAACTGCATCTCTGGCAACTTCTGCTCGCCAACTGGAACGGCATCACCTTCTTCTAAAACAATCGGCTGTCCCACCCCCATGGCGTTCAGCTCTTCACAGATGCCGCCCCTTCTGCCGGCTTTGGGGGCTATTACGGCCGCAGGTGGTTCTTACAGCTTGGCCTCCCGAGTTCCGTAAATATATCCACGATCGGTTCCTGCCTTCATCAGCTGTTTACGAAATTTACCCGGTAGTCGTCGCAGCCTTACTGTGGGGCCACGAATGGTCAAAAAAATCCATCCTCATTCGGTCCGACAACTTCGCTGTAGTCGACATTATCAACAAAGGCCAAAGCAACTCTCCTTCCATCATGCCCTTCATGCGGCGGCTCACGTGGCTATCAGTCACCCATCGGTTCCTATTCAAAGCGGAACACATTCCAGGCCACTTCAATTCCATTGCCGACTCCCTGTCTTGTCTCTCCCTCCAGACATTCAGAGCCTTGGCGCCCCACGCAGAGGCAGCTCCGACAACAGTTCCTCCATTTTCAGCCACGATGTTCGAGATCTAAACCCCAGCATCACAGAACTCATCAGCATCGCCCAAGAAGCAATTTTAAATAGCCTCGTAGCAAGCTTCCGTTCATTGCATCAAAACTCCAACCTGCCCTTCTTGTCATTCGACATTGCAACAGTTTCCAGCTTCATATCCATGCCTTCGGGTTCCAGAGCATCAAAATTTCCTCCATAAAGCAGCATCTATTTCCTTGCCAAACTGCTCACAGGTTCACCACGCCCAAACATTACGTCATTCCAGATATCACTACTCATCAAAAGTCTCCAGCGTCAGTCACCTGCCACGACCCTACACCGCTTACCCCTAACTTCAGATCTTCTACATTGCTGCATCTCTACCCTCCAGCTGAAGTATAGCGACTACTTCCTGGCGCGTACACTCGAAACCATGTTCCTGCTCAACTCTTCGGCCTTACGCTGTTCCGAATTCACCCCCTCATCCTCGAAGTTCCATACGACTCTTCACCCGTGCACAAGTGCCATCCACCCAGACTCCGAAGATTGCTTCATTTTCATCCTCAAACAAAGCAAACCAATCAATCGGGCAGCACCACGCCTACATACTACTTCAAAATAAACTCTCCTTTAAGACCCTTCGAACGGCACACCTTACCTTCAGATCCTCCATTCATCACCGAATCTGGCCATGCCCCAATCAGGACATGGCCCCTCTCACACTCTCACCAAGCGCCCTTGTCTCCCGGGATTCCTCCAAATTACTTCCCTGGCCATCCATTCCTCCCACAAAGGAATCCCTGATCACTCATTCAAGCTCCCGGGTCAATGGTCATCACAAGCCTACCTGGTATACATTCACAACATTCTCCAAAACCCCCGTTATGCCCAGTCTTTGCTCCTGCAGGGGATGCCATCTTTGGGGGTTCTGCCCGGCCCGAGAGCCATCGCCAGTCCCCTTCAAGGCCTTCCCAAACCGCAGCACTAATCACACTTACTCATCCCTCATTGCTCATCGTTACCAAGGGAGTGGTCCCTGCTAGTGAAATTTAAAACAATAGCAAACGTTGTGTGAAAAGTCATTTATACATTGTGGTTTTTTTTGTTTCATGGATTTCATGGATTTTGTTCCACTCACTGTGTTTGGCTCTCATACTCCTTTCTGTGAGTTTATCTTGCAACTGAAAGCTGACCTTTCTTAAAGTGGGTATCATTACACAGCTTACCTCTCAAAATATGACCTTCCACCCCTTTCTTCCCAGCAGTAGGTAAGAAGTTGTAAGTTTCCCATAAAACTCAAATAACAAATATTTGGCACAGCCATTGTTCAGTCGTTGTTAGAATTATAAAGCACACTGAACAGAAAATTGAAAAGTGGAAGCCAATGATCGTAGTGGTGATTTAGATATTTGCAGTGAGAAACTTGTGCCATATCAAACAGGCACATTTTTTATGTGTTATGTGGATGGATAGACACCTCCCCATCTCTGCCACTCTCTATGTTCAATAAGGTCCATAAGAATTTGGATAATTATATGATTTTTTTATTGTTTTGACAACAGCAGATTTGAAATCAGTGTATTTGTAAGCTGTTCACTGGAACTCTAAAATATGAATTCCAAGGAAATGTTGAATCAAGTGAAGCAGGCCCCATTTATGCTGAAAAATCAAACTAAACCTATCAAACAGATAGGACAGCTTTAGGTGTTGGGTGCATTCTTAAAAAAAATGAATACCATCTCAGCAACACCAAAGGCTCTGAAAAACCAAAAAGGACAAATAAAGTGGATGATTGCAGAATTTTTCCTTTGGTTACGAAAAACAACTTGATTGTCTCTAACCAAGTCAAGAATGCTCTTGAAGACGTTATCATTGTCAAGGTCTCGGGAGATGCTTGGCTGTAAATAGAGGTTATACTCAAGAGCAGCAAGGCCAGATTAGACTTTGTTAGAAGACATCCAAATAAATAAATACATAATCTTGGACAGTTCAAACCAAGATTAACTTGTACTAGAATGACTGGAGGAGAAAAATATGGAAAAGGAAAGGAACGGCTCATTATCTGAAGCATACCGCATCATCTGCCAGACATGGAGACAGCGCTATGGCATCGGCATGCAGGGCTGCCAATGGGATCAGGGCACTAGTGTTTATTGATGATATGACTGCTAATACAAATAGCACAATGAATTCTGAAGTGTACAGGACTACACTCTCTTCTCAGATTAAGCCAAATACTACAAAAAAGATTAGATGGCGATACACAGTGCAAATCGATCCTGACATAAAGCATAATATAAGAGCAACCAAAGAATTTCAGTGAAATTGAATATTAGCAATATCAGTCTCCTGCTTTTCAATTTAGACCATGCTTTTAGTTAACTCACTGTAACACAAAACTGAAGACAGAGAGACCCACAAACAAACACAAACACTACAGTACAGACCTAGCAGAGCATCTCAAGGGAGGAAATACAGCATTTGGTGTCCATGGGTTCTAGTTTGCAGGTGGTCATTGAGTGCAACAGATTGCTTTGTAAGACAATTTTCAAACAGTAGTAATTATTTTCAAACATTATGCATCAAAGTATTACAAATAATTGGCATAATTATGAATATGTTATATTGTCCAGTTACCTTGCAGCCCAGGGAGATAACATATGTGTAAAAAATGACTTAAATAAACTCTTAATGTATTTTTTTAATCAAATGTTATACCATATATTGTGCTCTTGGGGAAAAGTTGCTGGTGGCTTGCTGCACCAGAAATAGCAATAAGGTCAAGACAAGTGATTATTATGGAGATCTTGATGCCAGAATTGTGCTAAGTCTGATTGCTATCATTAGTGTTAATTACTCATTAGCTGTGAGAGCAACTGACAATAATATATGTTGATTTCTGACAATGATTCATTGGCGTTTTGAAAAGCAGTAAAGGCAGGTGGACAGAGAAACACTAACTTCCTAAATTTCACATTATTCAGATACAATAAGTCTCTGAAATCTGTGCTGACTACTCGTTGAATTATGTCTGATCTCCATCGAAGTCACAACTAAAAGCAAACACGATTTGATTAAAGTGAAAACACACAAACAGTTGTACAATTCAAGTCTTTATTGAACGCATTGAATAAATTAATAAACATTTAAAATTCAGGCTGGAAGAAGCAAATGTCCTCTGTGCTACTAAAACTTACTGAACTGAAGTCAGTTGTTGCATGTAAATTTAGGGTATAACTAAATACAAAAAATAATAAAACATAGTCATTCAGCATATTGTAATTCAAGACTAGACTTGTCTAGACTCTGTCTCTTCCTGATGAGCTGAGTAAAATTTAGTAGTATAAAAAGCTTTTCACCTGGAAAAAGAGTGCTAAAATGTCCTCGGAGACCAGAGGTCAGTGTGGTCCCATTTAAGGCCTTTATGAAGGCTTTCGACTAGAGCTTTCCCAAGCTGTAATTTATTAGTCATTCATAGCTGACTATTCATTAGTTCATGATAACAAAAATGGGGATAATGCATTACTTTTGGCCGTCTCCATAGGAGAAGTTGTCCTGTAAAGATCCCAATGTACAGAACTAAAAGAGCTGAAAAAGAGCTCAAGGTGAATGGTAATATAATTGCAAAACTCGATAACTTCGTTTTTCTTTTCTTTTGTTTGTCTTTTTGAGCCCACTCTAAGAAAAGCATTGAATAAAAACTTGATGATGCCATGAAAAAAAAACACTAATCTCACCAAAATATTCTCCCAATATTCCATGGCCATATGAGGCACAAGCAGAAACTCCATGACCTAAATTCACAATTTGAAGGAAAGAAAAGATACCGCACACCAATTCCAAAAGATAATTTTAGCTGTGTAGCAGGGTGGAGGGAGGATGATGGTTTACTGGTTATTTGCTATCTCAGGGACTGGAAACCTTGCAGTCTTTAGTCAGCTAAAATGAGTTTAGTTGCTATGGGATAACCACAAGAGGGCTAATCAATCAAGAACCCTGTATTAAAGAGTTTTTTAGACAGGAATGGTATAAAATTACTCCTCAGTGGCTTTAGGAATAATATGAGGATGTTACCATAACGTTAAAATTTTCACGGTTTACTAAATTCAGTGTTTTCAATTAGTATGTTAAAAGTACAGCTGTTCATTATTAGTGCATTATTAGTTTTGATATGTTGGGCCTCAGTATTCTTATGAAGATTAGATTTTATTTTATGGATACTAAATCAAGAAATCAATCTATTATTCAGAGATTAGCAAACTTTGACACACACACACACACAAAAGTGCCATTTCTTTCTAATAGGGCAGCCTGAATAAAATTAGCCTTACATGCATGTGATTGTGACACCAGGTGAGACTCATTGCTCTCTAGATTATGTCAGCCAATACAAGTCAAAGGTTTACATAGTGGACATGTAGACATCTTTAGGAACCTAATGACTCAAACAAAATTCTTTTTGTCCATTTTGGCGCTTCATAACAAGGGTTTGGTCTTAATGGTTAATAATTGTGAATGGTGAAAATGATTCACAGATTCAAAGTTCGTACTTTTTTCTGAGGTTTTTAAACAGATGGGTGTTTAAAACAGAGTCAGCAGCTGTTCTAAAGTGTGTAATACTTACGTCAACAGTTGTGAGCTGATCTCTATCTCCATTTTGTTCTTAAACTGGATGTTTTTGAAAATATATGCTACTCTAAGAGTCAGATATGGTTGGGACTGATACTTGTGTAAGACGTTATATTAGTAGGGCCCAACTTGTCTGTGTGGAGTCTCAAAGGCAACAGCTGAGAAGAAGCCAGAAACAAGGCTAACTGACAGCAGGGAGTTTGAGGGCACATGTTTTACACTCATACAGCATGTGGAACTGCTGTATGAGTGTAAAAGAAAAGATCAGGATCAGAGGAAAAAATAGAACAAGTACATAATACAATCATGAGGGCAGATATATATATATATATATATATATATATATATATATATATATATATATATATATATATATTAGGGGTGCAACGATACTCGTATCGATATTGAACCGTTCGATACAGTGCTTTCGGTTCGGTACGCATATGTATCGAACAATACAAAATTTTTTATTTATTTTATCAACTTTCCTTCTGACGGTGCTGTCTGTGTTGAGCGCTCAGTGGATCTGCACTCGACAGTGCAGCCTAGGTGGAGTAGTCAAACGCAGATTCACTGAGCGCAGGGCAAGCTAGCGAGACAGAAGTTAAGCTCTCCTTGCAACATGGCAAATTGAACCTCCCCCACCCTCATTCAGATCTGGCGTTTGGAACTATTTTGGTTTTCATGTGAAGTATGACCCTGAAGGTAAGCGTGTCATGGACTAAAGTAAAACAGTATGTTGGATGTGCCACACAATGCTCAATTACATTGGTGGGAACTAGTGTGTTAGCGCAGTTAGCTCGTTAACATGTTGGCTGTCCAGCCCCACGCACGGGGCGATCCGCGGTAGCTCATTAACGGAGATTTGCCGTGTTGTGGCGTTAACCTCATTTCAGATTAACGCTGACAGCACTAGTGGGAACACAATGAATATGACTGCACATTTACTCCGACATCATCCTAGTGCAAAGACAAGTGGAAGCAGACAAAAACAACAAGCACGCATGCTACAAACTTTACCCGAGTCATTTAGACAGCCGTTAGCACATGATTCTCCTTATGGGGACCTGATATGTTTAATATGCTGCTGAGAATATAGCCCAGAAGAAGCGTATAGTATAGCTTTTATTTTGGAAAGAGCCATTTCTCTGTAATAAACTCTCTTTTCCAAAGATGAGGGATTCCTCAATCAGATACAGGGCTCGCAAAGCCCGACGTCCCGGGGCTAGCGATTTTTCCAGTCGGGCTACCAAAATCTATCTCTGCCCTGCTCGTCGGCCTATCGTAGGAAGGAAAAATATATGTCAATGCTTTTGTATTTTTTCGGAAATGTAGCTGGGTAATTATGTCATTGGCATCGGTGAGCCACTGTCAATATGTGACATATTGAAATCGCGTTTGAATTTGCGCTTGTTTTTTGCTTTCACTTTGCAATCGCGCGAACTGTGTATAGAGAGCGACAGTACTGATTGGTGAGTGATGATCATTTGCGCACCAATTCCTCTGACATCATCTTATCAATCGTTAGCTTACTATGCAAACATGACAAGTGAAATCTCCGCAGCAAGCTTAAACATGTGAGAGGTTGATCGCGCAGAGAATCGCTGAGTGTTATGTGAGTGCGTGTGTAAAAGCAGCAGGATATATATTTTAGTTCTGCTGAGCCAAATAAGACAGGTCAGGGTGAAGAAGTGACAGCCAAAGAAAAGCTTACCACAAAACGGAAAAGTTATGACAAATCAGACTATAAGGCAAAAAGAAAGTGCAGCTTTATGGTTTCATGGACAAAAGAATTTCTGTGGCTGCAATATGACGAGCTAAATAACCAGGTCTGCATATAAGTGGTCCGCAGGTGCACATTCGCTGTCAAAATAAAAAACGCGCACAAGATAAGAAGTTGCAACGCGTGTTTGCGTACATAAGATTTTCAGGAGGAGGACAGACATTTGTTTAGAACTCTTAAAGATGTCGAAGAAGCTCCTTTAAGCAATTACTTTGATGTTCCTCCATCTCCAAAGAAATGTCAGAAGGAGTCCGAACCACTAAAGAAGCGCGCATTCTCGGAAAAGTGGTTGCAGGAGGTGAGCTGGCTTCAAACAAATGATGAACGCACAGATGTGGTGCAGAATGTGCCGTGAAAATTTAATAAATGACAAATTAAAAAGGCATGAACATTTTTTTTGTATCGAAAAAATATTGAACCGTGACACCAAAGTATCGAACCAAAACCGAACCGTGAATTTTGTGTATCGTTGCACCCCTAATATATATATATATATCTGTTTATCCATCTGTTTATCTGCTCATTTATCCTTAGAGATCATATCAGTCCTGTGGGGTTAAGGTTTTGTAACAATTCCACAAACTATTTTAAATGATTTCTTATGTTATTGTCATTAGTCAAGTCAAAGTTTATTTCTATAGCACATTTAAAAGACTAGTGTACATCAAAGTGCTTCACAATAAAACACCAATGCTGGTTTCTATTATGTTACTGTTATTAGTTTAACCAATAGAGAACAAATGGTTAGAACTTTGTATGCGATGGCAGTTGACAGTGGTTTGGATGTGTGTGCATGTGAGTCTGTGTGTTTTCATGTGTCAAATGGATGCTGTGAGGATTACAAGCACAGTCTGTGTAAAACTCTAAGGAGTAAAAATATGCCTTCTGCTAATCCAGTCATCTAATGTGGCCAGATGATGCAGTGTTGCAAAGTCACTTTAATCAGTTATAATGACGTTTGAATAGAAAGGATGCAGCCCAAGCTCCCACCGCCTCTCCAGCTGTGTCTCCCAGCCTACATCAATAGGAACTCGATCATCTGTGGTGCTGATTCATCCAATGAGAGATGTAACTTTCACTTTGGTCACTTAGGTTAGTTTTCGTGTATGAATAGAGGCAATTAACGCTGTTTCTTCACAAGAAGATGTGGGTATCCTACCTTGAGCAGAGATATTGCCGCTGGCTGTCTTCACCTAACACCTTCAACTGGATTAGGAGGAAATCATGATCAAAGGTGGGAGGATTATATTGGACGTTTGGGGCTGATTGGTCGGAGTAACATGTGGGCCACTGTGTACCTATGGTTCACAATAAGGGGTTGATCTAATTATAGAAGGTCGGATAAGGAGAGAGCTTCTAGAAAAGTCAGAGAAAAGTAGTATTAATAGTATGTAGCTTCGAAAAAAAACCCAAACCCTTTGACACGACTTCACTGACATCAGTTTGATGTGCGAATATTACACAAAAAGGTCACCAGTCAAATAGTTCCAAATATACAGCTTATGGCCTTTGATGCCAAATATTCAGATACATACAGAATAAGTGAAATGTGACCTTGAAAGACCTCCAGGGTTGTCTGAGGTACCTTTAAATAATGTGAATGGGTGACATGTCTGATCAGGATGACAAAATGTAATCGTCTTCAAAGTGGGATACAGGAAGAAGGCTTTTACTGTAATTCAAAATCAAAGGAATAGCTTTGTTTTGTGGCTGAAGCTTAGAGGAAGATTTTCCTGTAAAGCCCTGAAAACATTAAAACAATGTTGCTACTGTACCATCTCCAAATTAAAATGTTTCTGCCCTGACTATCCTCTCATCCGCCGAGAGAGATTAACTTAGCAGAAATATGACCATAACTCACCTAAGCCAAACCTCATTTCATCACAGGACACGACACAGTTTTTCAGGATTGATAAAACTGTTTCTGAATAGAATCAAATAATGTATATTTTTAATGCAATTTATTAGTAATTGCTTGAATTACATTGTTATCAGTTGCCATTTGACTCAATGAAAATACTGCCTACACATTACAATAAGGGCAAGATAAGGAAATCAGCACAATGCGTGTTTCTGGATTTTTGACAAAATCTGGAATGGAAAGTTGAAAAGAAAGTAGAATCTGCTGTTTTTCATGATGTAAGTTTTATTCTAAAAAACCTTAAGTGTAGCATAAAAACTGAAAAGTAATGCTAAACATTTAGGCTACATTGCTTAAATGTTTAGTTTTGTTTTTTTTACCATATTATACTTCTGTCACGTCTAGAGAGGCAGACGGCGGGGAGTGAGGAGAGTGTGGACCTAAAAGCAGACGCACGGAGCTGAAATGGATGTTAAGAAAAAGTGAGACTTTTATTTGGCTGAAAAAAGGTATAAATAAAAAGCAAAGAATGATGAGAATGGAACTAACGAAACTTATACTGGAAAAATGAAATACAAATCACTGCATGAAGCATGAAACTTGAAACTTGAAACCTGGAACCTGGGAGAGAAACGCAGACGAACCGACAACAGACAGAGGAAGACTTGGGTCTAAATACACAAGAGTGTAACGAGGAAATGAGGACCAGGAGGGACTAATTACCAGTGTAGGGCCTAACGCGTTATTAAGTAACGCGTTACAGTAACTACGTTATTATTGTGGTAATGAGCACGGTAACTAGTTATTATGCCAAAATCAGGAACGCGTTAGTCGTTACTGGGATTTAGATAGGATTGTTACTCGTTACTTCGTGTGGTGGCGATGGTGGAGCTTCCACAGATTCAGTGACAACATAACAAGTGGTGGAGGCCAGCAGGTGGATGAGTTAAAGGAGGCAGGAGGAGCAGAGACCCAAGGCGGCCGCCGGTCCGAGTGTGAACTGAACTTCAGGTAAGAAGTTATGACCTGCAGTCCATCTGGGTCAGATATAAACCAAGTTTAGGTGGAGTTTATTTTCGTTATTCTGACTTTTTACTACTGCGTACTAGCTAGCATGATGGAGTTTCTATACAGCTGGGTGGGTGCTATGATATTAGTAATGTTGAACTTTATTTTGTTCATAAGGTTAATTATTAGAGTTGCCAACCGTCCCTTAAAAAATAGAATTGTCTCATATTCAGAGAAAATATCACGCATTTCGTATTGAGGTGAAAGGGAACACAGTTTGTCCTGTACTTCAGCTAGAATGAAAAAGACAGAGCTGGAGCTGCACAGCTGCCTCTTCTTCATTCTCTCCCCTCTCTCTCCTGTTTCTACTTCAATCGTGAAACTGATCAATGATCAGCTGATCGACTTTTCTCTCTTGTTTGTTTATCGTCGACTTCGCGCCAGAAAGAAGAAACCAGCGGATGTCGCGCTAAACAACAGCAGCACGTTTAAGCTTGATCAGCTGTTGTTAGAATTTATTTAATATTACTTTCTAGTATCAGCTGATGTTTGCTGGAGCCACAGCTGTAAAAGCTGCTGCTCATGATGTCGGTTTGGATATGTGGTGAGAGGGAAACATGAGGATGAAACCAGGAGATGTTCTTACTGGATCATCAGAGCTGAACAGGTGATGGAGAAACAGGTTTACCTTTTAGGCGACATGAATGAGTTGAAGGGAAGTTATGAACTGTTTCTGAGAGACAAATAACACCAGGATCCTTTTTCTGTAGCTGACAGCTGGTAACTGTGCAGGGGCGGATCTAGCAAAGTTTTGCAAGGGGGGCCAGGTAGGGCATTAACAGGGAGAGGTGGGCACAAAGAAATACTTTTCTTTCTTATTCTCATTTAAAATATCTAGCTTTTAAAAAATAATTATCTGAATCTTACAACAAACGATTGATAGATTGATGCAAATATACCATCAAAACAGTGTACATCACTGTCACAACAGCGTTTGTTTTCATTCAAAGGCTTTATGATTTTTCCTATAATGGTGGCCGGTCTCTAGTCAAAATGCCCGGGATGATTTTTTGTCCCAGTCCAGCTCTGTATGCAGCTCATCTGCAATCTGGTGTTACCTACATCTTCCTATTCAGAAGGCAGAATTTCCGAGTTCTGAGTACAATCAAAAGCACCACGACTGCAGTTTTTGTGTTGGATGTAAAAAGCGCACATGACGCTGTGGCGTAGGCTAGAATCATGGCAGCAGTCAATGACGGTCCAGGCGTGGGATTTCTCTCGTGGAAATATGCAGATTATTTTTTCCTTTCTATTGGTAGGTGGCACAGTGCACTTGTGGCAAGTAAGCAAGCTAGAAGACTGGCAAAGTTATGGAAGCAACACATTAACAAGAGAATTCTGAGTAAAACCAAAGTTACTTTCCCTAGTAACTAGTTACTTTGAAAGTAACGAGTAACTTGAAGTAACTGAGTTACTTTTTATAGAAGTAACTAGTAATGTAACTAAGTTACTAATTTAAAGTAACTTACCCAACACTGCTAATTACACACATGAGACAAGGAGGAAGCAAAACAGAATACACTAACACAGAACACAGGACTGTCAAAGTAAAACAGGAAATATGCAGACATAGAAACCAGGATGACCAGACATAACACAAGGAACACAGGGGAGGCACAGAAACAAAATACGAAAGCTAACTTAGGGAACTACAAATACAAAAGTCTAAACCATAAAAAAACACAAAATAGAGAATTAATGATCAACACAAAAACACTGGGTCACCATTGTACTTTTTACTTTATTATATTTATCTGACAACTTTGGTCACTAGTTACTATACAGATTTAGACAATTACAATTAACAAAATAAAACAAAGTTAAGAAGACAAATACAGAAAAATGTTTTTTTGATTATTCAATTAGGTGATTAACACCCTAGAGACCATTCGATGATGCCCTGCCAACCACGGACACTAGGGCAAAATGTGGTGAGAGGTTGCTGGTAGAAGCTATGTGAAATTGGTTGCAAAGAGAATTGGGGTGCTGCAGTGTAACAAGGAGGAGGACTCCCATACTACATTTATTTATATTATATTATCTGTATAGCACTTTAGAACACACCTTTCACTTTATTTAGCATCGCACTTTAAGCATGGATTTGCACAGTAAAACATTTGCACACAAGAAGTTTAATTATTTATTGAGTATTTATTGGGAATTTTAAAATCAGTTGGTAGCCTTGTTTCAGATCCTGCACAGCTGCTCCTCATCAAGGAACGTCGTGGTTGTGAGGAAAAAAGAATGGTAAGGTTTACCAGTAAGGAAAACTAACGCAAATGTGTGTGTGGGAAATCTAGGACTAAAAGTGGTGCAAATAAGTGTTTGTAAGATAATGATTACCCACCAGAACGGTGTCATTGTCCTGATACCTGTGGACCGACGCGTACACTCTTATCATATTACTGAATATTTTCATTTGAGGAATTTAACTTCTATTTTTAGAGAATTTATTGGCTTCTGCATTTATCCAAAATCTAATCTATAATCAAAAGTGGTTCATGTGCTGTTTTATGTTGCTGTACTTTGTTTGTTTTGTTTTAACTTGCTTTTAGCTTCAGGTTTGTATTTTGAGGCACCCAAATTAGATGCAAGGATCCTTAGTGTGACTTTTGACAGTGCTTTAAAATGAGCTCTTTTGTTAAGACAAACTTCTTTCAATTAAGGCTCCTCATTAAGGTGAAGGCCTCCCTCCCTCCATGACTTTGAGTAATTCAGGCTTTTATTACCACTCATATATATAGACTGTTGTAACTCTGACTCTGATCAGTCCTTACTTCACCACCTGCAAGATATTCAAAATGCAGCAGCTCGCCTTTTGACGCAAAAGAAATGGTGCGATCACATTACAAGTAAACTGGCCTCCTTACACTGACTTCTAGTCCATTTTAGGATTCTCTTTAAAATTTTATTGCCCGCTTTTAAGAGTCTCAGTGGTTTGGTGCCACCTTACTTAACAAAGCTTTTTTTCAGAGATCTATGAACCAGCTGATAATGGAGATTCTGAGATCCAGGTTTAAAAGCACAGTCGATAGAGCCTTTTCAGTGGCAGCTTCTAATCTTTGGAACAACTTTTCACATAGGAGCTGCCCAGTTTCTCAATCATTTCAAAACAGTTTTCAAAAACGATTTGTTCTTGTGTGTTTTCGTGTGTAGTTGAGCAGAATACCCTGTGTTTTTATTATGAAATCACTGTCCTATTTACTTGTTTTATTTAATTTTTAGTGTATATTTATTATTAATTTAAGTTTTGTATTATATAGTGTATATTTTGTATAACTTGTACAGCACGTTGGTCAATGGAGGTTGTTTTAAACCTGTTATATAAATAAACTTTGACTTGACTTAACTTGACATTGCGTGTCACTGAAGAACTTACTAATTTAAGGTTACCCAGTGGGTAGGAGATTTGTTATAATGTATCAACAAAGCTAAATGACTAAACATTGGTAAATAACATTATCGTTCCATTGTTTCCTAACAGTAATGTAATTATCTGCTAAAGCTGAATTCAGTTAGCAATTTATTAATGATGGAAATTGTAATGTGTTACCAATTTCAGAAAGCAGTCTTGTTCTGACATATGGACCTCTCACAACCACAATAGGAAAATGGATACAAAGTTGACTTCACATACTGCTGGGATTTTGCATTCATGTCTGAGGGCAGCAGAATAGATTAATTCACAGCTTAACCACAATTGTGGCTGGTCCCTTGAATGGTGGCTGAAAGACGGTTGATCACAATGCAATATTAAACAGTCAACTGAGCACTGAAGTCTTTCTGTATCCAGAGAACTCACACAGGGCATTTGTCACAAAACGTACCACCACATGATCAATAAAACATGGGCTGTGCATGAGATAGTGGCAGACTTACTCTGGAGGCTGCAATACCTTTGTCCGATGCTTTCGAAAATACTAAATTAAATGTTTTTTGTTAAAGCTGAGATCAGGTGTACTTTGGAATACTCTTTTATTTAAGACAAAATTAAATAAAATTGAAAAATATTTGACTCTTTTTCAAGGCCCCCTGCCACTGAAACAATATTTTACTTCCAACAGCAAAACGACCAAAGAACTTTTTCTTTTGTCATTTGCAACCTTCAGACAGACTGCCTTATGTATGTTCTTTTTTTTAACCTGTTCACAGAACAATGAAGGCCTGATTGACGAATTTCTGCATTGATGCTTGTTTTTGTTAAAGTCTTTTTTCATCTCTGCAGAGAAACAAGGCTCTTAGTTCTTGGTCACCTCTCTCACAAGACCCGTGTTGCCTGGTTACAGAGTTTGACCAGACAGACAACTTTGAAAGTCTTGCTGTCTCTTAACATCAAACATTTCACAAAAAATGTGCCTTGCTCAGTCCTATAAAACCTATCAGGTAAACAAAAGTACATTAGATTTATGCTGTTTTCTTACTTCTCTGTCTGTGAAGAGTTCATGTATATGATGTCTAAGCTATTTCATTTACATGAACTTAGTGAAACAGTTTTGATAACCTTTCTATTTACACTTGGCCTCCATTCCAGTCATGGAAAGCAACCTTGTGCCATAAAGTATATATGGCTTACATAAGAACATTATGTTTTGTTTAGATGGGAGGGTGGAGTTTTCAGCACAGACAGTATAAAACATGGATGTGATTTCTTAATCTGAAAAGTGAAGCTGGCACCTAAAGGGCCTTAAACATTTAACAATTATTTTTAATTGCAACCATGGATGATAGTTATAGAATAGAATAGAATAGAATAGAATAGAATAGAATAGCCCTTTATGGTCATTGCACATGTACAACGAAATTCTAGGAGCTCCACACCAGCTGTGACAGAATAAAATATAAATAGTAGACAGTAGGAATAAATAGCAAACATGAGAAATATATACAAAAATAATTCAAAGTCTTTTTCTATGTCTGCAAAAAGACTGGTCCTATAGACATCTGTGAAAAATGTCTCTCTGACTTGACCCTTGACTTGACTTAAACACTTTCCTGGTGAGTTTATAGACTCATTTTTGGTCATATTAAATAAAAGATGAGCAAGATTTTGTCGATGTGGCACACTATGCTCCTGGGCTCACCAAATGACTTGTGGTTACCAAGTTGTTAGCCAATGAGTGTATGTATCACAGTTAGCTCAGTCACAAGAACTATTACTTAATAAAAAACATCTAATCAATGTATAATTATACAAAAGCTGATTAATAAAAGAAATGTTAAAGGAAGAAATGGCTTTAGAGAGAAAAAATTGAAAATTAAATGTGTTCTGTTAACACGTTTGTTTCTGTTGTAAAGTTGGACATTTTAACATGGTATATCTTCTCCCTCTCACATCTATTTGAGTTAACTCAAATCAATAAAGCTCAATTTTAAGAATAACAACAATTCAGGCATTTGAATGGCCTCAGACAAACATCCTCCACAAAGCTGTCTATATTCGGAATGATAAATAGAATAGCAGTGCTACAAACGTCACTTTTCTGACTCTCCCTCTCTTTATCCGTTGCCCATCTTTTGTACGGCTATTTTGCAAGTTGCACGTGATGCGATACTACACGTGTAAGTAAAAATGTCATTGGAGAGTCTGTTCTTCACCTCTCAGTTTACCAGCCAGCTGTCTTTAGGACAGTACACAAGAAAGCCATGGCAGATATAGAGGTGGGGGGGGGGGAGAGCTCGGGAATGGAAGATTGAGTTTGCT
The DNA here is from genome assembly GCF_056152115.1 of Neolamprologus brichardi. NCBI lineage: Eukaryota > Metazoa > Chordata > Actinopteri > Cichliformes > Cichlidae > Neolamprologus > Neolamprologus brichardi. The sequence continues at coordinate 16,161,956 of NC_142112.1, read as the reverse complement.
TTCCTCCCCAGTTACCCTTTTGTTTGCCTTCCATTCCTCAAAAGTCAGCGTAATATCCATCTGGCTCTCCCACCTCTGCTGCACCTTCTTCCATCTCACAGCTTAAAAGACAGAACAAGAAATGATTATCTTTGCCCGGAGATATCAGGCCCTGACTTCAGTGTAAACTCATTTGGAAAGCAGATGCTCATACATCATATTTCACTCACCAGAATAGAAAACTGATTACCATGACACTAGCTGAACCGTGAGTGGCAAACTTAGTTTGAGGACTTCCGACTTTGTTGATGAACCGTCAGCCTGTAGTGTTTTCAGCTTAAAGTATTGTGCAATCTCAGCCCATCTGTGAGGGCAGTAGATTAGTCTGGCATTCATAAATTCAACAGAAATATGTTTCTCAATTCAGAAAGTGTCTTTTTGGAGCTGCTGTTCCCACACACTGATGCCCTTCAAATAGTTCCCAAATATTGTATGCAAAACTGCCAACTATTATAATAATTATGTAGTAAAAAAATAAACAAACAAACAAATATTTCCATATTATTCTCTCTCTCTCTCACACACACACACACAAACACACACACAATTCATTCTATATCTAAAATAACTGGAGTTAAATCTGTTTTCATCTGAGACTTTAATTTAGTTTGATTCCATTACCACCTGTGGACATGGCCACATGAACACTATCACACTGTTGTAGTGAGGGCATTGCTGATTGACTATGAAAGCACTCGTATCCTTAGGAAATATGCATCTACAAAGGGGACTTATTCAAAAGGCCAAACACAGACATGCTGACAAATACACTGGCATATTTTACTCTTGTGAAATGCAATAGAATGTCACTCATGAAGGCCGTAGGGTACACACATGCTGTAGATAGCAGCACAGTGTCACTAGACTGTGTGAAAATTCAAGGCTACAGTCCAGCCTTAGGCCGGAGTCCAACTTGATGGGAAGACCATGTCCAAAGTCTACATGAAACATAATTCATAAAGGTCAAACTATATGGGAAAATGACTGCTAAGTTATATATATTCTTAAACACCAACACAAGTGAACACGAAAAAGAGGTCTGTGCAACAGCTAATCCATGAATAGGTACACAGACGACATGGCAGAGAAAAATTCTGAACATTACATATGCAAATTTCCACAGGGCAAATCGTTTTTTGTTTTTTTGTTTTTTACAAAGATAGCTAAACTGAATTGAGATTCACCTCACTTTTCACGTGCCGAAATCTAAAAGAATATAATAATAAAGGTCATGTGCATATTCATTTTTTTTGCGGTAGTTTTCTTTTATGTGGAGCTTCACAAAAGGACACACTGTTCTGTGGCTCATTAGCTGAATTACTGAATGGTAAAGTCAGAGAATTATAAGCATGTTTCCCTCCTTTCATCAACATGCAGAATATGGCTATTGTTTGCAGCAGCGCAGGCTCCACTAATGTAACCATATAGTAGTTTGGTGCCAAGCACAGCATGCAGACAGTGTGATGCATTTGAGTGTCTCTATTCTTGCATATGTTATCAGCATCACCAAATAGTTTTTATTGAAAATGTTGACATCTATTAGAGGCCCAAACAAAAGACACAAGCCAGTGAGCCAGTGGCCTTTGCTTGAGATATGGACAAGCACTAAACACTGTAGTAGCTTTCTATTTGTTCCATAAAAACAAACATTAAAAACTCAATAACTAACTGTGACAGGAGGAAAAGAGAAACAGCATAGCAAATGCGAATGATTTATGGTAATTAATTTAGTCAGTATGTTATTGCCACAAATGTGGCATGGGACTATGCACTTCCTCTTTAGTATGCTGGTATAATTCTGATCATCATTATCATGATGTTTCTGAGTTACCACTTTCTTCCCATGACACATTTCTCCACTAATTGCAATGTCTTCCTGGATGACAACACTTTCATCTACAAGGCGTAAGTGCAGTGAACTAAACAGCATAATAATGATGTTGAAAAATAAAATTTCCAATTTATCGTCTATAACCAGGATTCTACACTGAGCAATAGCAGATATATTTCATCAGGGTTTAAAGGAGTTACTATGAGATTTTTTTTCTTTTTACTAAGACGACTAATTTCTTAATTCTGTCAGCTGTGATAGGCAGTAAAGAGGCAACATGGTTTAAGGCAGGTAAACAGTGTCTTGTTAGACACCTTGACACGCTGCTGAAAAATCTGTTGAACTTAAAAAAAGAGCCAACAATCGTCAATCATCAACAGGTAGCCTCTTTTTAGTGAAAAAATATAATGTTATTATTAAAACACTGATTAACTGATAATGATAACATTAGGTTAGCACATACATACATCAAAGCCAGAAGTAATTTGACTGTGTTCCCAACATTTTTCGCTCTCTCCACCAGATTTTTACATTTTTTGCACAAGAATGACTGGACGTCTCCGCTGCATGCTGACATGGGGGAAAATTGAAAAGATTGATTGCAAAACTGGCATCATTTGAAGTGATGGATGGGCTCAAGGTGGATGTAGGAGGTGGTGCCACTGTAGTAGGCTTGAACAGGAGGGAAGCAGCTCATAATGAGTGAGCTGTGAGTGAATGAATCAGAAGATGTTGAAGAATGAGCAAGCAGATACTTGGAATGATGTGTGGCTCAACATGTTGGTGTGTGGTGAACGAAGCAAGCTGGCTATCGCATGACGCAGAAAGAAAACAAAACAATAACACAAGCAGGTTCAGACCAAGTTAATATGAAGATTGTCCTGAAAGCTGCTAGCCACCACTTTAGGTGAGTGAATGATGTGGAGAAGACTGGTGGAAGCCCTGGTGTTGTTTTACCGCAAGAGATGTTGAGATAATAACCAACAGGTATGCCAGCTGCAGGTCGTGTGGGATTACAAGCAGAGGCTGCATCCAGGGAGAAGATCACGTACAGGAAAAAAACCAAACGTGTTTTTATCCGAGGGTGTCAATTTTTTGTAGTTCTGTCCAATACAGCTAGCGTCTCAGCGAAGCGACCAAGGTGTCACTGCTTTGACACTTGTGCTACTGCAATATTGGACATGGACGATAACAGCCCTCTTTTATGAAAACAAAAGTCTGGGATCCAGGAGACTGTGGTTTGCTTTTGTGTCAGGAGCAATAGAAGGAAAATTATGGTTTGGTTAAATTAAAAAAGAAAAATCTGTCTTTTAATGTGAAGGGTCAACCTCTTAAAAGAGCAGTTACATGGTTTTCTGGAGTTAAATGTGTGTATTTTCAAAGGCATTATATGCTATAAAATACTTTTAAAAATTAGGCGAAAAAAAATAAAAAAATCTAATTTTTTCTATGTTTGAGTCACAGTAACTTTGACATAGTAACATTTAAAGTACTATTTACAACTCTGATGAAATCTCACAAGTGTTAGTTTTATTTTAATACCAAGATTTATACACAGAGTTTGTAATTGCAGAGAAATACTCGAGAAATACTCCATTTATTCTGGACATTTCATTTTCGAGCAGGAAGTTCAGAAACCGCTGGGGGCTTAACAGGTTAAGTAACTCTTCACATTATAAAATTGATGCTGGTTACAGCTTGCAGGATAGAACTCGTATGACAATGAAGCCATAATAAAACTGAAGCAATGAAGCAAAAACAATTTTTTTTATTAAAAAAAAAGTCTTTTTTGCAATAAAGTTTGCACAAGGTTAAAAATATCAGCATTCAGAAAGATGCAAACAGAAGCTTAGACTCTAAATATGTCAAAAAATATAAAGAGACCACAAGGATCAGGAGAAATACCAATGAGAAAGTAGTGCATGATGTGAAGCAAACCAGTTAGTTAATTTTAGTTTACTGACCAGTAATGGGAAGTTGGTTCTTCAGTTTTTGGAAATAACAAAATTGTCCTTTACTGCTAAAATATTAATACCTAAGAAACCAGTAATAGAAACAAATGTGAGAATCAGCTGTTATTGAACACTTCTTTTTCTGAGATAGAGACAGAGAGAGATAAGTAATTTCCTAGTGAGTACCAAAGCACCAAAGAACGTGACCAAGCAGTGTATCTGCATCTGTTAGCGATCTAAAACTGCCAGTAATGTTTTATGTAGTTAAGAATAGGTGTAAGTTTGTATAGACTGTTTAATGTATGATTCACTATACTAAGTATGCTGGTCTTACATCATAAATGCAGCAGAATATGACCTCCTCTCTCACCATACTCTACCTTGGAGAGCTAGCAGCGCAACAGTTATGAAGGTTGGGAGTGTTGTGGGTTCAAGACCCAAGGCTAAACTATGTTTCTTCTGCTACCAACCTTGCTACCTTGTTGCTAGGCATTGAAATGAAAACTTCTTTGCTTCAAAGTCTTTGCTTGACCAAAGTAGTAAGTCGTGATTCCCAGACTGTGGCATCTTTCATAGTAAGCTCAAAGGTGTCATATGGTAAGTGTCAGAGGTTGCCTAATTCTGAGCTGCCACCTGTTGAACATCTTCCTGGTCGTCCTAATGACCTGTAATGTGTTGGACTATATACATTCAGAGGCACCTGAAGACAAAGCTTAAGTATGTGAAACCACACAAGGACTTACTACCACCTACTACTGCACAGAGCACAAACAAAGTGCACACTTACTCATTAGAACTTTAGCATATATATCTCAAAAAACATACTGTCAAAAATCATAAATGAGCTTTTAAGATGTTCAGTTCCATGAAATACTATTTATGAATTAAAAGAAAAATATACCCTGCAGGTTGCAGTTTATATGTAACACCATGTGATCGTTTACAAGTGTGACAACTTGAAAAGCCATTATTTCCATGACACATCATAGTGTTACAACACTGAAATCAAATGATGCCATATGCCAGAAGCTTTACAGAATGAACACACTGGAATGAGAGAGGTCTGGAGAAAGCCTGGGAGCATGCCAAAAATAACCACGACAAAAGACACACAACCGTTTGAGTTCTTTTCCAATCATTTCTAAACATTAAGAAGAGTTTCTTTTGGGATGTGTATTTAGTGTCTTTGTGTCTGCAGTTAATGACAGGGACAATTTGACCACTACACCTCTGAAGAACGAATCTCTTCAGTGATTCGACGAGTGTATTTCTGTCACATGCACGAGTGAACTGCCCTGAGCAGCGAAATTGCAGTTAAGTGTCAGGAGTTGCTGCAAGGATGTTGTATTGCATCACATTGTTTACTCTCATTATACAGGGAGATGCTTGACACAGTGGCAACGTCTAGGGTACAGACAATGGCAGTCTCCTCTGTTGTCCTTTCTCTGGTTTGGTACATTTAAAAACACAGATCTATTGACCTGTTAGAAGTTTGGGGGAGACCTCTATCCATCTTTGGCTTTGGATAGATTAAGACCAATTTGATGTAATTACAGTAATGTAACTAGGTCTTGACAATGTCAGTAGTGCTCACTTTGCCTTTCTCTTTTTAGCTCTGCTCTGTGTGTGCACCAGAGATGGGCAGTAACGCGTTACTGTAATCTGATTACTTTTTTCAATGGATAATATATCGAGTGCGGGAGAGAGTATGAGCGTGCAGCATTTAAAGCGTGGAAGTACTGACCTTACTTTAAGTTTGATTCCATAAAAAGTGACAAAAACATTACTGTCCGTTGTGCGTGGGAAGAAAACTTCTTTTTACAGCGAAAAAAATCCCCCATTAACTTCCAAGCAAGCTCAGAGTGCGCTACGACGTAATGGGAAATTCACAGAGAAACTTCCACTGACGGCTGCGGCACACCTGCACCAGGGCAAATCTCCGCCTACCCTACTCCTGCTTTACAGGTGAAAATAGAGCAACAGGACCGCTAGTCTTTGATGTTATTTATTTTCTGCTGTGTTTCACTTGCATCTATTTGAAAGACTGAGTGTAAACACAAAAAATATTTTATTTTATTTGCTGGAATGTGCAGAAAATAGGTTTAAATGTTAAACAAATTTCTTCCAGTCAGAGAATGTTGCATATAATTAAATTTTTGCTTGATGCATAAAGTTAAAAGATTAAAACTGATAAAACAAGTTTTAAAAAGAGACTTTTCCATTTGATTACATTTTGTATGATGGATTATGCAGAAAAAGTAGAATTGGGCTGAAAGATCTATCGCTTTATCACCTATTCAGGTTGTAAATCGTGTTTTTAAAAAGTAACTAAGTAACTAAGTAATTAATACTTTTGAAAATAAGTAATCAGTAAAGTAACGGGATTACTTTTTGGGGGAAGTAATTAGTTACTGATTACTTTTTTCAAGTAACTTGACCAGCACTGGTGTGCACACAGTGGGATTTCTGGAATAGACGTACAATAGAGGAATTGGTGAAACAGAGAGCTGAGGAGGCGAGGACAGTGCGACTGTAAATGACAACTACATTACACTGACTCTTACTGAGCTGAGTGATGTATTTTATTTTTAAGTACAGAAGAAATTACTGCTTAGAAGAAGTGAATTACGTAAACCAACATCCACAATTAGAAAAATTATCAGAGTTACAACTTGATAGTTTATTAAATTGAGTTCACAGTTTATTTAGACAGATAACACAGGTCTTCATCATATTACACTGTCACTGTCTCTTTTTTTCATACTGCTCTCTTTAACAATACATGTGTTTTATGTATATTAGTAAAAGCTCATTGAAAAGGACAGTACTTTAGAAAACTTTGTCTTACTCTAGTCTGTGCTCAGCTGGCTTTGTCACTTTTTGTCTCTCAGACTCTATTAAAGGGAATAAGAGGAATTAGGTCCCTTTGTAGTCATAGACTAACTTCTCCAATTTCAGAACCAAAGGTCAAGTTCGCCCCTGCCTGGTTTATGATTCAAGCAGCTGAAATAGAAAACTCTGAAGAACAAAATAACAATAAGATCACATTGTTTATAATGTTTATTTTATCTTCCTATTTAGAATGTGGAACTGACCTGTATGGCCAGAAACGTGAACCTAAAATTAGGTTAACAATTTAGCGTGGTTCATGATTCTTGATGAGCCGGTGCCATGTGTGGCATAAATTCCTCCTGCAGAGCTGAGGGATTTGAAATTTTCACATAGATAATGAAAGACTGGGTAGCAAAGAGAGAGTGAGAATAAGTGAAAGGCCCACGCAGGGTACAGCTCTCAATGTGGCAGTGCTTCACTCAGACGTTTTCAAAGGAGGAATTTAAAGCATTTGTTTGCATTCTGAAAAACACTGGTGAAAAAATATTTAGTGTTCGTTGACAGTCACGTGTGCCTTTGTGATCACGCTGGATATGTTTGGCCCCTACTGTCTTTTGCTAGAGGCTTGACTTCGAGGCGTCGCACAAGCAAGGAATCAATTTAACTGGGTGAAAGAGAGCTGGTTTTTTTTAAAGTTAAAACTAAATAAAATAAAAAGGGATAAGTCATTGACTCAAAGGGCAGAGAGTCTTGCAAACCTAAAATCAGCCCAGTCTCATAACAATTTGTGAAATAGTCATGAAAAACTTTTTTGTGTGTTTTTTTCTTCACATGTTTAAGGACACAGCAAAATTACTTTGTTTCATTAGGTTCAAATCTGCACGTAATGTATTTAGTATATTGTGGCAAGCTAAAAAACCTTAACAACAAAGAACCCATACATAGTTGAGCTTGCTGTTCCACCCCAAGCAGAAAGGGGGAACTCTTCATTGAACACTTCAGCTGTACTATGCTGTGCTTATGTGCACGTTAGCATATGCTACTTCCGGTGCGGAAACTCCTGTGTGGAGCTTTGTTTCCGGTGTCCTATTCGCGCCTGGTTTACGGTCCAAAACAAGTTAAGCAAATGAATGAATCAAGCGGCGATTTACATTTCTATCGATGTCTTGGGCATTTACCCAATATATCTGTAAATGATGTTCATCGACTTGTCGATATTTTTTCCCCGCGCCTCAGAGCAAAAGAGAAAATGGATTCAAATGTTATATTTCTCAGCTGTCCCTCGTTTATCGCGGGTGTTATGTTCTAAAAATAACCAGCAATAGGTGAAATCAAGTAGCCAATTTTATTTTTTGACGGTGCAAAACGTTTCGTGGACATCATGGACATACAGTACTGCACTTCAGAGTCACACTGCTATCGATGCAGCGATTCTGCATATTCCCAAGGCATGATGGGAGATAACTAGCTGCTCCCAACACGCCACAATATGTTTTGTGTCAGGAGCACAAAACGAAGAAAGCAGGGGGATGTCAACATGTAACCAGCAACAAAAATTAAATGTTAAAACTTGCGATGACCCAACCGTGCTATTAAACCAAGCCATATTTCCCTAATGCTAACCTATTAGTTTTTAACAGGTAACGTTTTTTTAATGCTACAAAATAACCTTTAATTAATAACGTTTTTTAAAATGATGTGTGACATGTAGGAGTTGATAATGTTTCCAGCACAAAACTGAAGAACTAGAAGAAGTTGAACATTTCTGTATCCAGCTGCATGAATCAATAGATTAAATCACAAACTGCCATAACACCAGGTGAATAGGCTGTTACACGCTGTCGCTTGAAAATGTTATGAACTAGCAGTTTCTACTACTTTTTCTTAATGGAAGGCTAGTGTGGCGTGTTGTAGGAAAATCCAGTCAACAGCACCGGTGAGTAAGCTCTGCACTTTCAAACTTTACCTCCATCCACAAGGTCACACACCAAGGACCTCTCGCGTCAGTTGCAGATCCGTTAAAAAAAACGGTAGGTAGAGAGTTGTTATGAATAAGACATGATAAATTCATGAAAGATTTAGCCCTGTCTATACTGAGATTTTAAGTTCTGACTTTGTGTCACTTGCGATGTACCGCTGCGCCAGTGATGACTTCAAGTTGGTGGCTGAGCACTTCCGACTTCTTTCTTTTTTGCGCTGTAAGCAAATGTCTTGTTACACCAGTGGGCGAGCACGACGACATGACAAGGTGAAGGTATGTCTGTCACTCACAGCTGCATTGTCTTTGTAAGCCCATTTCTTAAAAAGTCTGTAACTCATTCCTGGATTCTGACAGCTGTGTACCGTCTCATAATTAATATTTTGGGATCTTAAGTTGTAACTGAGGTATGATTAATTTTCTTAAATCAGTCTAAAAGAAAACTAGTCCTCTCATCAAACAATCAGCAGTGCCAGAGGGTTGACCTAAGATAATGACTGGACATCAAATTAAGGTTAATTTATTTGCTCTTTTTTAACATTAAGTATTGTTTTACTTGTGTTTTACTAGTGAAACTTAAAACAAAGCATCAAAATAAATAAATTTTGGAGCTTTTTTTGATCACTAAAGCTGCTTGATGAAAAAATGTCCTCCTCATACTTAACGTTAAAAGAAAAAATAACCTCTCAGAGCACTATTGCAAAAATTATCTCACGGTTTGGCCTGAAAACATAATCCACTGACATGTTTTCATGAATATGTGTTATGTGAGTGTGTGGGTGCCTGTGTGTGCATTCATATGAACAACTCCTGTTACCCAGTTTGACAGTAGTTTGTGAAATTGTAACAATATTGTAACTATTGACTTGTGTTGTTTTTACAGTGCTTCCAGTTTAATGGAGCAATAAAGTTCTCATTAGGAGGGAAGAAGGTTGGCCGTGGTATAAACAGAGATGGGTGCGTTACTGTAATCTGATTACTTTTTTCAGGTAACGAGTAAAGTAAGGGATTACTATTGCAAAAACAGTAATTAGATTACCGTTACATTCCCGTTGGAACGCTGCGTTACTGCGTTACTAAAACCGCAATTTTTTTGCGAGAATGTCCCATGACAGTGACATAAGCAAGTGCCATGTTCCTAGCAACAGCTGTGTGCAGATCAACAATGGATAATATATCGAGTGCAGGAGAGAGTATGAGCGTGCAGAGTTTAAAGCGTGGAAGTACTGACCTTATTTTAAGTTTGATTCCATAAAAAGTGACAAAAACATTAGTGTCCGTTGTGTGTGGGAAGAAAACTTCTTTTTACAGCGAAAAAAACCCCTAAACTTCCAAGCACAGAGTGCGCTACGACGTAATGGGAAACTCACAGAGAAACTCGCGGATTCTTCCACTGACGACTTAAGAGAATGGACTGTGTTAAGATAAACTTATTTCACAGGTGACACATTCCCTCAAAGAAGCATTTTTGTTGTTATTTTGTTGTTGAACTCTAATTCATAGAACTCTATGAAATTCTATACTGAACAAATATGGCTTGTGTGGAAAGTTTGTCAGGAGAAGGCCTCTTCTCTATAAAAAGAACATGACAGCTTGGTTTAGTTTTGTGAAGTTGCATCTTGCAACAAACCACAAGACTTCTGCAACCATGTCCTTTGGGCAGACAAGACCAAAACAGAGATGTTTGTCCAATAGCTTGATGTCATCACTGGAAACAGCACCAGGTTTGGCAAAAAAAAAAAAAAACTGCATATCAACACAAACCTCAAATGGTTTCCAGCACCTTCAGTTAATGAGTGATTAAATCTGATATGCAGGTTATTTCTTTTGAATAGCCTGGTGCTGTTTCCAGTGATGGCACGGAGTTATTTGCTCAGTAATAAGGAAATAATGACATCCCACAGCCACCTAAACAATTTCTTTCTTATCCCTGTGATGTGTTCATGGTGCAGACAGAAAGTTGTGGTTGTATTACTGCAGCACCTAGCTACCTGTCGAAGAAGAGCAAACATATTTATACATAAATTTTTTAAGTGGTAGGTCATTTCAAATGAACCTTTTCAAAAAAGGTGAACAAAAGCAAACTAAACTAGTTAGTTTTGAATTCTGTCTTTTGTACTAGGGGCAAGGGCGTAGATTTGGCATGGACGGAAGGGACATGTCCCCACCAATATCCAGCGATTATTGAATTGTCCCCACCAGAAAAAAAATGATCTGACAACGTCTCATTCACCCAGCGGTGCAGAAAGAGTTAAATTACGTTTTCTACTGGAGTCCTACGACATGTGACAATTATGGCCAATGTGATTGGCTGTGCCTTTCAGGGAGCTCTGTTTAGTTTTAGCAGCGGCAAGCCTGCGCTACACGGACCTGCAAGCAGTGTTGCCAACTCCTCAGTAAGGAAAATCGCTATTGGCTGTCCTAAAAGTCGCTAGAAGTCGCAAAATGGCGTCATTACCTAATTTGCATAATTGGTCATGCTAATGTAAATGTAACCTATGTTGTTGGAGAGAGAAATAACATCGTGGAAGAGACATAAAGTGAGTAAAAAACGTCCTAAATGCATTTAGAGTTTATTTAGAAATACAAATTAAATTTATTTGAGCAATTATTGTTTTTTTTTTAATGTCACAATTAGAGATGGCACGATACCACTTTTTTATGTCCGATACCGATACCGATATCATAAATTTGGATATCTGCCGATACCGATATGAATCCGATATAGTGTGTTTTTTAATCAACAAAACGTTTTTTTAATATCTTGCTGCATTTTGTATAAGTTTATACTCAAGTTTAAATAAATAACAACACTAAAGCTATTCTGTTATACCTGTATGTAAAAAATACACTGCGTCCAAAATATGTCATAGTTCAGCAACACTGATCAATCTAATAAAGTTAAACCTGCTCCATCCTCCCTATTCTGGTATTTTAAAGAGTACTACCTAACTAATAGGGTTGCAAACTCCCAGCAAAAAAAAAAAAAAATAGGGAACCACCCTCCACCTCATGATGCTTAATCGATGTAATCAAATTTAATTTGATGCAGGGGGAAAATGCACAAAAATAAATTATTTTTCAAGAATAATTAAATAGATTCAACATCTTTCTTCAACAGAATTGCAGACTGCACAGATGGTATCTTCCCAAAGGAAAAAGTACTATAGCTTACTAGGGTATATTAGACTTAACAGTTACTATATACAGTAATAGACTTCTATATATTTTACACAAGATTAAAACTTTGGGTGTAAGAGTCAGATAATTATTTATTAAAAACTAGACATTTTAAATGAGAATAAGAAAGAAAAGTATGTCTTTGTGCCCCCTTTTCCCTGTTCATGCCCTATCGGCCCCCCTGGCTAAACTTTGCTAGATCCGCCCCTGCACAATTACCAGCCGTCAGCTAGTAGAAAAAGATCCTGGTGCAGAAAGTAATATTAAATAAATTCTAACAACAGCTTATCAAGCTTAATAGTGCTGCTGTTGTTCAGCCGCTGGTTTCCTCTTTCTGGTGAGAAGTGGGCCAAAAACTAAGAAGAGAGACGGACTCGCGACAGAAAAGCCGATCAGCTGATCATTAAGCTGTTTCACGATTGAAGCAGTAGGAGAGAGAGAGAGAGAGGCAGTCGCTCCAGGTATGGTTGTTAAGCTTAACGTGGGAACACTTTACAGACATTCAGAGATGAACTTACACACTTGCTTTACTTCTCTCTGGGAAAACTTCCTCATAGATGAAATGCTGGTTTGCTAGCAAGGCTACAAATACACACAGCCGCTCTATCACGTGATGCACACTGCTGCTACGTGCTACGGTTATGAGCCGAGTTACGCCGTGTAGCAAGTTTTGTGAGGTGCTTTTTTGATATTTAATGGATCGGATTACATTTTTTATTTCTCGCCGATATCCGATCCAGTAATTTGGGTCAGTATCAGACCGATACCGATACGTAATATCGGATCGGTCCATCTCTAGTCACAATTCCAACCCTGCTCCTTTACCCGGGCTTGGACCGGCAAAAGTGACCCGAAATAGGCACTCTGGTGGAGTTACTTTGTGTGTGTGTGTTTATAAGTAGTTTTAAACCTTGTGATCCACAAAACAGTAAAAGAGTAAAAGAAGAACTGACTGCGTTACAGCACCCGCTGCTTGTTGAGAGTAAAAGCGATATGCGCTTTCACGTCTCTTTTTAGCCCCCTAGCGACTTTTTTTTAGAAAAAAAGTCGCTAGGGGGTCTGAAAACTCGCTAAATATAGCGACAAAGTCGCTAAGTTGGCAACACTGCCTGCAAGGAGGAGAGGAGGATGGCAGCAAAAAAGGAAGAACCTGGATATAAGAAAGTATTTTTCAAAGAAACCTGTAAGTCACTTAAAGTCAAGTTCACTCATAAAATGTGTCCGTCATAATAACGTTACAGGCAATGCTAGGCCATACATGCCAACCCTCCCGATTTTTCCTGGAGAATCCCGAATTTCAGTGCCCCTTCCCGAAAATCTCCCGAAGCCACAATTGTCCCCAATTTTTTCCGTTTTTCCACCCTGACAACAAAATTGAAAAACCATATCTCAGATTGGCCAAGCCAATTCCAGTTTCCAACAATAGCTACTACTACTGCAGCTACTTAGTTTTAGTATTACTCTTATTACTTTTTCTGGGTCTCAAAATAAACGTTTAACAAAATTTCAGGCGAGGATGTAGCTGAGTAAATATCTGAGCCGGCGAGAACAGCAAACTCCCGGCATATCGTTTTAGGCTTTGGCCCACATCAGTCTAAAATTGTATGTAACCACGTGATGCCATGTCCACCAGGAGAGACTGGACAGTATAGATGTAAAACAAATATGCCAGCAGTTCATCTCAGTTAACGACAGGAGAAGGCATGTGTTTGGCTCCTTCACATAGTGGACATTGAGTTGTTGTGTGGGGCACCAGTAGTCCATGTCTGTTGCTGTAACAGTAGTTCATGTTTAGAATAAGAAATCCCAGCTCACTGATCTGATCAGGGCAATAGTGCCTAAAATGTTGCATTATTTTGCTGAGAGATCTTTTACTTTGCGGTAATCTTAGATGAGTAGTTTTATGGACAAAAACCACCAGGTCATTCAGTGTTTCCTTAGTGCTAATGTATAAGAGATGTTGGTGTACTATAACTGAGGCAATGTTGTTAAGTCCTTAAAGTCATATTCTTTTATTGTAATGACTGTATTTGAAGCTATTTTTATTTTTGTATGATAACTGATATATATGGAATAAGGCTGAAGTAAACCCTAAAATACTTGTTTGATAGTAAGTTAACATTATATAATTCACATATAAAACTATGAATTGTAATTTTAAATGGTTTAAAAGCATGTAGAATAGCATATGTAGGCAAGTATATTTCTCCTTTTTTATCAAGAAGCAAAGACGAAAAAGAAAAAAAGAAAAATCATCCATCCCCACCAATGCCAAAACCAAATCTACGCCCTTGACTAGGGGTGTTGGAAATTAGCTATTTGTGTCTAAATCCACAAAAAGCAGTAACAATTGTATTTTACTGTATCCGGTAAACATCTCATACCAACTGTCATGCACTTTGGCGGCGCAGTGATGATTTTGGTCAACTTACCAGTCAACCAATTCCATCTCCCTGACAGTTAAAACTTGGTTTAATTTGGATCATGCATCAGGCCAATGGTTCCAAAGGTGTAGCAATGCTCCAGATCTTTGGCAGAACATTAAGAGATAATGTCCTGCAAAAAGCATAAAAATGATTTTATTGTTGAATATCCATCTTAAGACATGTGCTTATGAAACCAGAGCCCTTCCAAGGATACAGTATTGAAATGACAAAACATACTTTCGTGATTAAGATGCTGCTTTTCACTGTATATCCACATAATGGCTCCATAAGTATACCTTTACATTTACCACAGTTGATATACTAGTGCACACCTACATGGGGTTGCACTAATGACGGCACATTTCTGAGCCTTTACCTTCTAAGCAGGTGTTTATTTTCTTTAATTATAATCATGCGGATATAAAGTGAATAGAATTGAATAAACAAAGCCTTGAGCCAAAGCGTGGATTCTATTTACAGTGGATAATTGGTATGGGTATGTCTAGACTCTAGCCTATTAGACACAGCTTAGCCGACCACGCCACCGCTGATACCATTGCTCGTATTAATCTGAGCAAATAATGAAATGGAGAATGAAAAATGCACCTGAGGCAAATCTGCGGATTCTCTCCGAGAATAATAAGCGAAAAACAAAGATGACAAGCACACTGCAGTGATGTATCAAGGAAGGAGCGTGGGTCATGCACTGATATTCATCACATCTGTTAAAAGATAGATGGATCTCTCATCTTCTCCTTTCAGCTCTCTCTGTGTTTGTGAGAAGGACATGCAGAGCGTGGCATACATACACAAGTGCACGGGTGCTGTTATGTAAGGCAAGCTTTGCGACTGGGCGTATCTGTTCTGTTTACACCTGCATCTGCCCATAATCTTCCCATATGTTCTCAAGATTATTTTTTGCCTTGTTCTGTACCAAGCCAGAACAGAAATGGGTGCAGCAGTAAAAACTTTCAGCTGGAAAACTTAGATACGACACTGTAACCCCTTCTATATGGGATGGAAAAAAGAAGCACCCTTGGTTTTATGAAACTCTTATAGACTCATTTGCATAAACGCAAAGATACAAAGTGTTCAAGCTGAAAGTCCAGGTTCTAAAGCTTGTGACGAGCTAAAATACTTCTAAGGTTTTCCTGTGGAAAAATAAATATCAAGAGTTCAATCCAAGGTGATGACTAAAGAACAAATAAACATTATATAGATTATAAATAATTTATTTAGTATTTGAGAAAACACTGAAACAGTAATTTATTTATTTTTGTATATTTGTCACACATGTTTCAGATCATCAAATAAAAACAAGGATGATGCAATAATTACCAAGGAGTCTTTCATATTGCTGTGGAAGAAATTTTGGCCCACTTTTCTTCATAGAATTATTTTAACTCAGCCATACTGGAAGGTTTTCGAGACTGAATGACCCGTTTAAGGTCATATCAAGTCCAGACTATCTTTTATTTTTAGCCATCCAGAGATGGACTTGCTGGTGTGCTTTGGATCATGTTCCTGTTTCATAACCAAAGTGTGCTCGAGCTTCAGGGCACCAGCTGATGGACAGACATTGTCCTTTAGGATTTTCTGGCACAGTGCAAAGTTCAAGGTTCTATTGATTACGGCAAGTTGTCCAGGTCCTTGCTGTAGACCCAGATCATTACACTACCACCACCATGTTTAACTGTTGCATGAAATGCTGTGTTAGCTTCATGGCAGGTTTATTGGGACTTAAACCTTCCCAAAAGTTATTTAGATGTTGTTTTGGATTCTTTTGTGACCTCCTGGATGAGTTGTCAGTGCTAATTGTCATTAGAGTCAGATAGGTTTGGATTGCTTTTTTCTTTTAAAAAACAAACTCACCATTAAAAACTGCATTTTGTATTTACTGTGGATCTCTTTGTCCAACATCAAAATTAGTTGTTGATCTAAAACGTGTAAGCGTGACAAATATGTAAAAAAAAAAAAAAAAAAAAAACGAGATCAAGGGGGCCAATTCTTTTTTCACCGAAGTCCATGTGATGTTCCCTGTTTAAATAGTACAGCTCACACATTACTTTACTATTTTCATTACTTTAGTACTGAGTTCTTTCTTCTTCTTCTTTTTTCCCTAGCTGGCGGTTGGCAGGGGAGGTCGTCCACGAAGCCAATACGTCGCTGTGGGTGCCGTGGGGTTTCCATCTTGGTGAGCAAGAGAATAAGTGCATTTCCAGGCCTTGCGATCTTTTGCCTTTACCTTTGCTTGCTCAAGGGTTAGATATCATTGTTTAAGATCACCTTCAATTTGGTTGATCCAAGTCTTCTTGGGTGCTGCTGCAGCAGATGGCAATATTGCAGGTGATGGTTGTTCATGCGGCAGATGTCGCCAAACCATTGCAGCTTCTGAATCAGCTCTTCCATCGAGGGCTGCTGGTGACATTGACTAGGTATCACGCCGTTGCTGAGACCGTCACAGAGGGACACTCGGACAATCTGACGCAAAAAGCGCATTTGGAAGACCTTGAGCTTGTTGAGGTGCTTGAGGATGACTCAGGTCTCAGATCCTTAGAGAAGAATGGGCAATACCAGTGTGCGGTACAGGTGGATTTTGGTGACAAGGGTGACGTTTGTCTTCTTCCAGATGCACCATAGTACTGAGTTAACCCTCAGAACTAACAAGAAGTAACATGTTCTTATTGGAGAATTATATTTATTATATTATATACAGAATTATTATCAATTTAATTTTAAGCACCATATAAAGCTGGTGTTAGCGAAACTGGCAAATGATAAAAATTTGCCAACAACATTCTTTTAGTTAAATTTTTAAAACCAGCAAGCTTCTGTGCTGCACAAAAAATGTCACCATGAAAAGCTTGATATTAGCAACTGAAGGAGCAAATTGTCAATGAGATATTTCAGAATATTTATCAGTGACATCTGAATATGAGTTTAATTGGTCTTATATTTACCTTCCTGCATGTCATCAAAAGGGCTTGGTGAGAAGAGTTTACTGATGACACATCATATATATATATATTTTCTTTTTTTGTCTCATGTCAGACCCTTTCCAGCAGTTTTTCTCTTGAAGGTGAGAAGTATGTAAAAACTTGAAGGCTGGCACAGCCTCCGCCTGGACCTCCCAAAGGGCAAACCGTGGTGCTGGGTGACGGGGCTTCACTGCCGCTGCAGTAAGTGCAGGAGTCCGCTCATTGACCCTGTATATCTCAGAGGGCTTTAACATGTTGATTTTGAACGGAGAGGCTTAAAGTCTCTCTGCCAGCAGACTGACTAAGTAAACACAAGCTTCTTCACATGTAGGAACGGTTTACGATGACTCATTTTTTAAAGAGCCATATTTAGTTGCAGATGGATTATAACTTATCTATTTAATTTGAGGAATATTTGGATAAAAAAAAACCTTACAACAAATATCTGCTTTTCTATGAAATATCAATGAATTCACCATATTTTATACGGCCTCAAGCATTTATAGATATTTAAAAACTGCACTTTGATACACCATACACTCCATTTCCCTCAAACTGGATAGCAGTGGTGACTGGTTTTGCTATTTCTCCAAGCGTCCAGTAACATAAGCAGTCACTTGGAGGGGTTGAGGAAGCTCTTTTTAATGATCCCCAAAGACAGGCAGTATATTTACCATAATCCCAAGCCTGAGGGAGCATCAACTTCTAATCACCTTCATCTTCCCTCCCCACTGCAGATCGAGATCAGTGCCCATTATAAAGCTCATAAAGTACCAGGCTTTAAGAAGATTGTCTCCCTGTACAGAATGGTTTATACATATTGTAGAAAACACTGCTTTGTGACTTGGGACCAGATTTCCTGACTGTCACGCGCCAGCACTAAAGCATCTTTAGGGGTTAAAAAAACTACTGTTGACATTTACTAAAGATGCAAAATGTGAGTTCAATAACTGAAAGGCATGGACACAGGTATGTTTCTGGCCTTACTGTAACGGTAGCAACACTGCAAAACTGATGTGAATCATGTAATCTTGGCTCACTATGGTTTGCATATGCAGTTTACTGGAAATTGCACTGAATTGAAAAAAAGCAAGTCTTATTTTTTGGCTAATGTGGTTGTGATAGTTGCAGATAGGATTGTTGATTTATGTGGGTTGCCAGGAGAAGATGTCATCAGAATGAGTAGAAGACGCTGAATGGCACAAAACTGACCACTGAGAAGATCAGCAGCACAATGGCCTACACAGAGAAGCTAAACAATGAGGTGTTATTAGGAGGGCGTGATCCATATGAACACAAACAGCTGTCGCTTTACTCTCACAGGCATTGATGCTCCCTGAAGTTCCCCGACATTTTCTGAAAATATGATGGTGATGATGGTGAGTATAAACGACTTGTGTGCATTCAGGCCTTCTGACTGGGACTCAGTCAGGCATTCTGAGCCACTGAGCCATGGCTCTGTGATACATGCAAATAAATAGTTTTGGCATCCCATTTTCTGCAAACAAACTTATAAAGCATGAAGTTTTGGTTAGTATTGAATATTGCACTGCAATAATAGCCTTACATGTTCTATCTTGTAGTTGCACTAAACTCTGCATCTTAAAAATAAGTCATTTAGTCATTTCTGACTTGTTATCTAAGATTGATTGCCAATTTTGCCAATTTAATAATTCATCACGACATTAGCTGCCATATCTGATCAGTAGTAAGCGATCTACCTATCTCACTTACATCTTTTCAGTCCCAGTCTAATGGCAGTTCATAATGTAGTTTATTTCCTGTTTATCAACATGAATTGAAAGTAATGCACCCACTGGTTTTTAATTTGCACATTTAACCAACCGACATATTTATAATGAATAACATATATGTGAAAAACTGTGACATACATAACTCACACTTGGGTTTGTGTCAATAAAGTACTACTCGCTACCTCTCCAATCCCCTTTGCCGACTTCTATGCTTTTTAATCTGCAGCTTACATATGAGAGTAGACTGATGAAAATTTGCATCCAGCAACACAAATCAAAAGATTGAAGTTTGGGACTATATCACAAATTGCTGAGAAACAGGGCTGTGCTGGCAGGAGCATGAATATAAGCCAGTCAGGTTGTTATTGTTGTAGCGACCTTTGTTGCCATTCATATTCTTCTCTGACGTTCTCGTCCCATGAATGGCACTATTATTAGTTGTAATTATTCCCAAAGATATTGCTCTGCTCTCCGGGAGATCTGCTGTAAGCTTGAGAGGCACTTCAACCAGAACCTGCCGCAGGAGGATAACTGGTTCATGTTCTGCTAAATTCACAGAAACCTCACGAAAGCTGCAGAGAAGAAGAAAGATGCCATAAAATCTGCATGTGATGACAGCTTCGGTCCAAGAGAGGCCTGCAGGTAGAGAAACACATGACAAGACCAGCTGTGCCTAGCTGATTAGATAAAAATTTATGTTCAAAATGAGATAATTACATGTGGCTGTTTGCACCTCTACACACAGCTTACTTATGATCTTGCATTCAGGTTTTCTGCCGTTTTGGTAAAAATCCCATATCACTAACTGCTGTGATGGATCACTGGGTTGTACTTACACATAATTACATTTCCACATAAATAGTTTGTCACTCAGTTCACTGATTAATACTAACTTACTGTACTTGTGTTTTGTAAACTGTTCTGTATCACGTGACCACAGTATATCTTATGTGAATATTGTATTGGAATATTACCAGGTCACGAGGTCCAGTTATGAAAATCTGATGTGTCCAAATTAAGTTTCTTCAGAGAATAGTAACTGGGTTACACTTAGGTTTGTACAAGGAGGAGAACATATCACTTCCTGAGGCGGGATCGGGGGGGAATTGTTGGTCCACCATATTGGCAGATCAAGCGAATTAATCCCTTCTTTATTCTTAATCCCTTTCCTTATCATAAGATTATGAAAATCCAGATCCCTCCCTCCTCTCAGATATTAAATTGCACCCATAATATTACTCCTGGCTTAAAGAGAAAGAGGACAAAAAAAAAAACAGCAAGGGCCTTCAGCCCTTGTAGATTGTGGCTGAAGTGCTCTTTGTATAGAATTTCTTTCAGTATTTTCTAATTCCTGCAGTCTGTGAGTCTGGTCCACTGCTCTATGAATAATGTCAGGGGCAGCCAGGCTTTGGTATTCAGCAGTTGACAATCTGCTTAAACACAAGCAAATTGGGAAAAAATAGCTTTCAACTACACTTTCATTCCTGTGTGTGAGGAGAGGTTCAAGCAGGGTTATTTTCTCAGCAGAGGGCATTTTGCTCTGACAACACATCAGCCTCTCTCACTTTTGCCACAATGTATATGTGTGCTCTGTGCATCAGACTCAAAGAGAAGCACTTCTAATGATTACAACGGCACACGGTGAAAATATTAATTTTGGGCACAAAAAAAATTCATTTTTTGTTTTTTATTTATAATTAAATATACTGTCGTTGTTCATCACACTCAGACTGATTCTGTCTTGTATTAATGTCATAAAAGGGCTGCAATTGCTTGCTTTTTAAAAATTTTTGTAACAAGCTGTGATGGCCGAGTGGTTAAGGTGTTGGACTTGAAATCCAATGGGGTTTCCCTGCGCAAAAAGCTTCACCTGCTCGCAGCACATGTGAAGCTTTTTTTCTTTACAGAATTTCCCGGAGGAACCTGCCCGAGGGATTAATAAAGTTTTATCTAATCTAAATACAAGGCCTCCAAAAAGGAGTAAAAGTTAAGTTAACATACATTTAATTCAAGTTGATATAAAACACAAAATCCATCAGAAGGAAAGCAAATCAAATACACTGAGTTTGTAGAAACAGGCTGGAAACATACAAGATAAGCTAACAAAGCTAACAGGCCTAAGAGGGGCTATAAATACCCCCACCCCCACATACACACACACACACCACCAGTGTTGGGAAGGTTACTTTTAAAATGTATTCCATTACAGAATACAGAATACATGCCCCAAAATGTATTCTGTAACGTATTCCGTTACGTTACTCAATGAGAGTAACGTATTCTGAATACTTTGGATTACTTAATGTATTATCATGCTGTTTACAACTACATGAATGTACTATTGCTGTGATTTATTACTGTTACTGAAGGTCCGCGGCTCCGAACCGTAGTAAAGGGACCTCTGGCTAATACAGTGGGTTCTGTGTCGGCTCGTAGCTGAAAACTAGCTTTACTTTGTTGTCTGGGTCAACTTTGCTAGCAGAGACAGAGAGAGGCGTTGAAAGGCTGCTCCAACAGAACTTATTGTTTTTGGAGGAAAACACGAACACGGTGTACAGTCGAGTCTTAATAGCTTACTTACAACTGGGCTCGTCAGGCACTCTTCTTGGCTGCAGTGGTTATTATTATATTTACATGCTTCCAGCTCCCGTTTCTGCTGATGACAGCTCGTACTTTTCCTTTTTCTCCCTCCCTCGCTCACAGACACATAACGGGTATGGCAGTCCATTCTCCCTGCAGCACGGACTACACTGCCTATGATGCTACATTCTTTAGAGCTATACCGGTAGCATTCTGCCTGTTAGCTTAGCACAACAACAACAGGCGCTCTCTCACCCAGGAAACACGCAGAGAGAGAGAGCGTCACCCCGTAACCATGGCAACCGTAACGCTGCCGCCTGGAACAACAGAACATAGCTGTCAAACAAAACCCAAACAGTCCTGACCCGCCACAATATGAAACAGGGAAGTACCGCCGTGTAATCCATTTATTTCAACAAGTATTCTAAATACCACCTTTTTAAACGGTAACTGTAACGGAATACAGTTACTCATATTTTGTATTTTAAATACGTAACGGCGGTACATGTATTCCGTTACTCCCCAACACTGCACACCACACACACACACACAAAATAATGAAGAGAAGTGGACACAGCTGGGGGACATGAAGCACAGCTGAAATAAATAAAGACAAATGAGTACCAAAGCAAAACAGGAAGTGAGGAACAATGACTGAAAAACATAAAGGCATGAGCTTTACACAGAGAGAACAAACAGATGGATACTCCATCACTTTGGCATATGTTGCTTAACGGTAACATGCACAGTGGCCTTGTTGTTGAGTGTTGATTTCTGTATAACGTTCTTTTGAGGCCTTGTACACCACCATGAACTATAGTGTATGTGCCACAGAATTATAGCCTTTCTTGTAGTGAACTCCAACAGCGGACAGGTTGTACTGTCTAGTCTTAAATAGTTGCGTGATTGCTCTATAAACCAGCAGCTGGTGCTTTGACTCCAGTGTGGTTTTCAGTATTTGCTCATGTGTTCCTTCATTTGCCTTTTAACTGCCTGTAATTTGAAGATACATACTCTTCTGAGAATCTAAATATAAAACATATAGGGTAAACATTTTCAGTAGGCTAACTCAAAACCCAAGCATGTAAAAGTTGGAATGATAATCATTATCTTTCACTGGCAATGAAGTCAGGATTTCTCAGTAAAATGGATGTACCATTTAGTTGCTTCTTCAGCCAGTCGTTTGGCACCATAGTGACAAGAGGAACGCGCTGTATATCAAATCAAATGAGCACATCCTCTGTCACCTTTTGTCTCAGGTTAAATTAGATATTAATTAAGTGTTTGACTCTTTCAGAGGGCAAACAAGAGAAAGCTGCAGTACCTGGTGACATGGGGCAGCTCTGTGAAAATACTGCATCATTAGCACATTATTAGTGTTTCTAAATGTCACACAGCCACGAAGGGGACACTGAACTATAGGGAAAAAGCTTTCATGTACAAGCCAAACTCTTATTTTGTGTCA
Source organism: Neolamprologus brichardi (assembly GCF_056152115.1). Taxonomy (NCBI): domain Eukaryota; kingdom Metazoa; phylum Chordata; class Actinopteri; order Cichliformes; family Cichlidae; genus Neolamprologus; species Neolamprologus brichardi. The sequence goes on along the minus strand of NC_142112.1, from coordinate 16,138,941 downwards.
GAGTCCATTGTGACCTCTCAGAAAGTCACACAGGAGATCATTATTAACCTTCTGCAAAAGGATGGCAGGCTGTGGAGTGTGCATTTTTCCCTGTTTGCATGTGTGCTCTCATATTTCTGATTTTGTGTTGCTCATGTGTATGCACAATGAGATGGGAAGCGAGTGAAGGGGAACACCCAGAAAGAGAGAGAGATGGAGAGACAGAAATAAAAAGAAATAGAGTACGCTCATAAATCAAGTCAAGGTCCAGCCAGTTGCTGGTGCCACCGCAATTTTTTTTTCCAACTACCATGTTTCCCGACATTTGAAGCTTCCATCTTCTCCCCTTTTAATCTCATCAACCTCAACAAGTGCAGGAGGAGGGGGCAGGGAGGGTTGCTGTCCGCTGTGTCAGATGAGGTCTGTCGATATCTCTCATCAAACAGGAGCTGATCAAAGGCCTGCCTGTGCCCATGCAGGCAGAAGGATTAAGCCACATCATGCACAACCTCCTTGACAAAAAAAAGCCTCTCCACACGAATAAAGAGATTAAGTCAAGAGTGAAATCTAATTCAAGGGGAATTGTTAAAATGAGGCCTCTACATTGTGCTCTATACCTGACAAGATCTGTGAGTGTGCAGCGTTTGTAAGCTTTGTTGCACATTAATAGTAGCAAGCTGATGTTTTCTCAGTGAATGAACCAACTCACTACGAACAGCTGGATAAGACTGATTTATTTTCAGCTGCTGTAGTGATTTAACAACATCGTCATGAGGCTTGTTACCGACTGCACTGCACCAACTCTGATGTGTGGCTGTCAACTCTGTATTTCTTTGTCTAATTTCACATGCAATATGAATATAGGTAAAAATAGCATGGTAGTTAGGGATGGGTATTGATAAGATTTTCACGATTCCGATTCCATTTTCGATTCTGTTTAACGATTCGATACTTTATCGATTCTCTTATCGATTCTCTTATCGATTCTTTTTAAAAAAGGAGAACCCTAAGTTCGATTAGCTTAGAACTTTGTTTTATATCTTCTCTTTGAACAAGATAAAATTTAGGAGTAACATGGCCTTACAAACCCAACAGTGAGATCTTAAGAGATCCAGCCTATGGCTCTTCAATGGGGTGTCACAGGGTCCCCAGGAAATAAAATTGTAAATGTAAAATAATACAATAAATATTCTTCTGTAGCAATTACACAAGAATATCCAGTAATGTCCCTGCCCACAATTAAACACACTCACTTACCGAAAATCGGGGGCATCTGCTGTGGCAAATGGGTGCAAGCCTTTTACCACAAACTTAGTCACTGCTCGGTGACATTCGTCTAGCCTGGCCTGAAAGGAGACGCTAACGGTGGACTGCAGCGAGAACTTCCAGCATCTGAGGCAGCCAGACTCTGTCTCTCTCATCATGGTCACCTAAATGCACAGTAATGGCAGGTTTTGTAATAAGGCAGATAACATAATATGCACTGTTAGTTGATTATTTACCTGCCGCATTAACGGGAGAGGACGTGCAAACGTTACCGCTGCTGCTGGGTTGAGATTCACGAGTCCGGAGCGGAATTAAAAACACGACATTCATTTAAGGTCATCGCGTGTTTTGTGAGCAAATGCTTTTGCATATTCGTAGTGTTTCCTCCCTTAAATGAAATATCTACTTTTCAAGTATTGCAAGTTGACCTGTTGTCATCCGTTCTCGTAAAGTATAACCAAACTTTTGAGCGTTTGAGCCGCTTAGGCGCCGTGTTTCCTGCCAGGTAAATGACGCTCCGCAACGTGGTGACGTCATTCGGGGCGACTGGAATCGATAAGGGAATCGTTTGCAAAAATGGCAAACGATTCCAAGGAATTGAAACAGTGGGAACCGGTTCTCAACAAGAACCGGTTTTCGATACCCATCCCTAATGGTAGTATTACAGTCAGTGTTACAAATATGAATATGTTATTTGAAAATATAATTTTCAAGATTATAACAAAAAATTATTCACTCTTATTCACAGATGTTTTTAAACAAACAACAAGAAACCACAGTAATACTGCAAAAAAAATCCCACAAAGAGCTGACTGACTGAGTGAGGAGGAAAGCGGGCAGATGAGCTCTTCACACCAACAGTAGATTGTTTTTTTTTCTTGATAAGAGCCAGTGTATATTTAAGGTGCATCAGGACTTACCCATCCAATAAGGGCAGATAATTTGTCACTGAGGGCCATTCAAATTATTATCATTAGCAGTCCAATCTGCGGGTGGGATTAGTGTGCCTCTGATCTGATGGTTGGGCTTTGCTTCTTCTGATCCACTCCTCGTAAATCACTTACAGGCTCTGAAATGTTCCTGTACAATGTTACGCCGATGTTGTTCTACAGCCTTTCATGGTGTAACTGCATCATGTGAGTGTTTCAGTACCACGCCAATATGCTAGACACGCCTCACTGATTTGATATCTCCAGATATAAAATCTATGTAACCGTTGAACTGAATTGTTATTCATTCATATCGGCTCAGGCTATAGTTAGGAATCCAGTAAGGAAAGCAAATAAGCAAAGTAAGTAAATATTACTCTGGGCCAGGGGTGTCCAACTCCAGGCCTCGAGGGCCGGTGTCCTGCAGGTTTTAGATGTGTCCATGATCCAACACAGCTGATTTAAATGGCTAGATTACCTCCTCAGTATGGCTGTATCCCAATTCAGGGTCTGCAGCCTTAAAGTACGCAGCCTCAACGATCCTCAAGGGCCGCGTACTCAAAGACCGCTAAGGCCGGAAGTGCGAGGCTTGTCAAATGGGACGGTCTAGCCCCCGTCCCACTGCCCAGGTTGCCTAGCAACCATGATACTAACAGCTGGAAACGTTTCATACAGCTTTGTTTGACAGAAATGAAGGAGAAAATCTTTTGTTCATTTGTTTGTTTCTACATGAGCTTTGATCATTCTCTGATTAAGGTCAGCTATTGAACGCCGTATATTTTAAAGTAAAGGCTTTAAAACCAAGTTAGTACAAAAGTCACTAATGTCACATAACATGTGGCCAACAGTAATGTTTTGATGTTCTTCGTTATTAAACATTTGCACATAAATAAGTGACATAATATTCAGTACTTACTTAAAGTTTACTCTTCGGGCGCCCCTTATCCGCCGTTTTTTTTTTTTGGCAAAATTATCCACACCCACCGCCGCGCTATGCATTCTGGGATATGTTGGGCCACGAAGTCTACACCGCCACATCCTTAAAATTCAGGGAAATTAAGGACGCATTTGAGGGCCGCATTTCGAGCAGCCTTTGAATTGGGACAGCCTTCGCCGCGTCGCTGTGACGTAATCGGCCTTTAAGGCTGCAGACCCTGAATTGGGATACAGCCTTTGTCTTGAAGTTCACCAGAGGCCTGATGATGAACTGATCATTTGATTCAGGTGTGTTGACCCAGGGTGAGATCTAAAACCTGGAGAACACTGGCCCTTGAGGCCTGGAGTTGAACACCCCTGCTCTGGGCTCTCTTATACAGTTTTCTATTTCAGTTTTCATTGCATACATTCAAATTTACAGTGAAGGTGTACATTTCTGGAGAGAGAAACAAAATTATTAGAATTTCACTCTCTGTAGTTAGCAGTTGGCTGTGTTACACCAGTTAACCATTTGCATTTGACTAATCTAATTTAATTCTAACATCTGAAAGATAGCCAGCGTCACGATTTTTCTCAGACAATGACCATGCCCATTATGGAGGGGCGATGGCTTTGAAGCTGTCTCTCAAAGCCAGTCTCTTTGATGTCCACAAAATCCAAAGCAAACTACTTTAATTAGGTTAACGGAGAGCCAGTAGACCTCATTTGCCTTTACTGACTGATATGATACATGTTACCATCTTTACTTAACAGGTCAACATAAGCAGTGCAGCTTTATATTCTCCCTTCAACTCACTGCTGAAGGGAAACTATAACTATTTAACACTGGATACTGTTAAAAAGTAAGATTGTGTATTTTGATTGGCATTTAAAAAAAGTCTTCAAAATGTAAAACTCTGTTGCTCTTTACTACATCAGCAAACGGGCTAAGGTCATTTATTTCTTTAACAGACAGATCCAGGAGAAAAGAAAGGAAGATATTTTGTTAAAATTGCTTTTCACTACATGACAAAGTTAAATAACTGACAAGACTTGAGGAGAATCAGATTTTCTTAAACTGCCCTTTCTCACAAGTGCAGAGCAGGGGATGGTCCCCTTCAAAGGTGTCCTCGCTACTGGAAACGATCTGTCTGATTTTGGCACGCTGTCTAGGAGAGCGCGCAGGAGGCAGGACACAGGACAACCCATCACTCACTGTGAGTTCACACCTGCAGTATTCTGACATCAATGCAATCTGTTATCACACAAGCTTTGTGGTAGGGAGCTGGCAGATGATGATGTTTAATATTCAGTCCCACTGGGTCAGTATGCTGTTGCTAACAACTAGGAAACACAGTTAGCATACCCATAGTGCCCAAAACAAAACAAACAAACAAAAAATGTTCATAAAAACAAAAATATCTCATCTTCTTACAGCATATAATGAAACGTCAGGGTATAATCACCAGTCAGTATGGTTTTACTCTCTTTGTCATGAACTTATGAGTAAAAATGCACAATTATGGTGTAGCGTAGCTTACTGCCTCGTTGTATTCTGAAGCTATTGGATCTTCACACACAACTGAAGGATTTGCAAGTTTGTGATCAGACTTTGGTTATCAAACCTGTAAATTACCAATCAGTGTACATAACACTTCTGGGGCTCATTGTCACCATAAAGACATTGGAGCAAGTGATGGCAAAATCGCAGATGTGTAATCGAACAACAGCACAGAACTATTCTTCTCAAAATGCTGCTGTGGATAAATTGCCATGGATAGATTGCCAAGGCTGCAATTTATCCAACATTTTGTGCTGAAATGTATTCAGGTTCTCCTTGAGTATCTTTTACAGCAGCACTTTACTTTTTTTCTGATTTTATCTTTTTTCACTCAACTTTCTATTTTGGCCTTGCTGTGCAATTACAGCACCCATTAATGTCTCCATTCTCTCCTGTGCTCTTGGAAAAACGCCCCAGATCAGTGTCAAATGGGGAGGACTAAAATAACCTCTGTGACATGCGTGTAATATACCAGTATTGAAAGATGATTCAATATTTATTTACTAATGTTGGAAAGCAAATGGCTTTTAGACAAACAATGTTTCGAATGTGTTCTTTGGTTACCTGCAGGCCAAGCTTACTTGCACTGTAACTACACTTTATATGATACCGGTAATAGATATTCAGATAGTCATACAGAATTTTTTGGCACACAGGTCAAATATTTTATCAATGTGGATACAATTCTCCAGCATTAATTGCACAAGGACAAAGTATGTCAAACATAGCCACGAGCTTGATTTTGAACTACCCTTTACATCTTTATTCTGTGCTAGTACAAAATATTGTGTGGCAGTCCTTTCACTCTCAATATCATGCTTTATTTTGTGACCTTCAAAGGTGTTTTGGCATAAAGAATGTGTACATGAAGGCGTGTTTACTGGAGATGACAGAACATGCTGAGCTGTTTGCACAGTATTGCCATGGAAGTGATCATGCTGTTGTGATGTGTGGGCGCCGAAACACCGGCGGGCAGTTGCCAAAGGAACTGAGTCTGTGATAGTGATGCATCACACCAATACTAGACATGGGATATAAAAAGGACTCTGCACTGCTGGCAATACATCAAACTTGCACCACTAGACACAATCTGGGGTTTTGATCCATTCAGACCACAGTACAGACTTGGCTCTCAGCTGAATGGATTTTGCAAATGTTGTCACATAAGGCTATGATAATGGTCTTTCATGTCAGCCCAAGGGAGAATAGTGTGAAAATCAAATCCTAAAGGGGAGACATACTAACTAACATGAAAAATGGAAACAACAGACTGTTATTTCCTGTTTACAGTACAGAGTATGATAAAATCTGATTACTCAATAGTCTTTCCATGGAATACTTACATGAATACCAAACAAGCTTGCCTGATTTAAGACTGGAAGGATAAAAACATCACAAATCAGCTGTAACGACCTCAGAAGCCACAGGATTAGAAATTACAGCTATATTAATTAAGATACATAGAGCACAACCTCACCTACTTGCATACAGTCATATGTGAAAGTTTGGGAACCCCTGAGCAAATGACATGATAGGAGAAACACATTCAACTAGTTTATAAATGCTTTAGATAAGACCATCAACTAAGATCCAGAAATATAATGTTCAGCCTGTCAAAAAGCTTCTTCTGCATGTAAAAGACTCATCGTGTCAGCCCAACCTTTCAGAGGGTGGCTGACACTAATGAGCAGTCATTCATCACTGTAAGAAAGCCAGCAGGATGATTATTCCTGCAAGTTGGCTTGCTGCTGGTGGATGACCGGTGATCAGCATGAGCTATGAATGAATCTCAGGTGTTACGGGCTGAATTCTGTTCTTATTGGCTCTATTTAAATCACGAGGTCCAGCGATTTGGTCTTTAACTTCAGGGAAGTTATTTGGGTTTTTTTTAATCATTTAGAAGTATCCTTCTAAGATAAGATAATATGTGCCTTTTATTTAGACTTCAGTATAGCACTTGTTATTGTTGACCGCAATATTCCACTGCAGAGATTAGAACATACATGTAGGTAACAAAGAAACTGTGCTTTGAATCACATCTCTCTAACAGACTTTAATTTGTTCATGAAAACAGAACTACAGTTTTAAGCCAGGTGACACAAATCTAGTACTTAAACTACAGGCATGTCTTAAAGACACAAAGGCCTGGATGACCTCTAATTTCAGCCTTCTAAATTTAGATGAATTGAGGTTATTGTTCCTGGCCTTAAAATTTTAGAAACATGGTGCCATGGTACTTCAAGTAAAGGGTTTGTGAAGACGGTTAGTTCAGTTTGTCTAGCACAGGTTTGTAGAGCTTGTAAGAGTAGAATGGGAAGCAGAGCCTTCGGTCCCATCTTCTGTGGAACCAGCTCCCAGTTTGGCTTTTGGAAACAGAAACCCTCTCTACTTTTAAGATTAGGCTTACAACTTCCCCAGTCAGGGATGGATCAGGTGACCCTGAAACAATGCTTAGTTCAATTCAGCCCTAGACTGGTGGGAGCTTCCCATGATACGCACTCAGTGCTTTTTCTTCGGTCATAAACTCTTTAAACTGTGTCTTTTGTCCAGTCTCTCTCTGCTCCCTTCTCTTTCCCCATCAGAGCTTGGTTCAGAGGTTTCTTCCTGTTCCTGTTTTTCTTCACACTTTTACCAAGTGCTTGATCATAAGGGTTCATCTAATTATTGATGTTTTCTCTTTATTATTATAGGGGTCTTTGTTGTAGCACCTTGAGGCAACAGTTGTTGTAATGATAACTCTGACATCATTTCCACGTCAAGCTATTCTTCAGTTTCCAAACTCAGTGTGTGTGGCTGCTCTCCCAGGTGTTACAATAAAGTTTAACATCTATTCATTCATGAAAAAGAGGAGTTAGAAGTTAGCTTTCTAGTTTCCATGTAGAGATGATACACCATGTTCTGACTGAGGGAATTCTAAAAAGCTGAAACAGTTCTACTATCACTTTGAGCATAAATAAAGACAGAAAACTAAACAGCATCAGTGTTTGTAAGGTTAGTGAAGTTGGGCTAGATGGCATATAATGGTGTGGTACCTGGTGGCTAGCTACAGAGCTATGGCTAGGATAATACAAAACACTGGCACAGCAGGATGGAGGATGAGTATTACATTTTTTCCCCTCAAAAAAATCTTAGTTAACCTCAGAGTGGTTTATTTCTGATGCGTCCTAAAGCTTAACCATGTCCTGCACATTAACAATGCTAATAAAAAGCTACAAAGGCTGACAATAACCACAGATTATTTTGAGAGCTGTTTATATTAAATAAAACCCAATACATCTCCAAAAGTTGATTCTGTTCATCTGGACGTAGCGTTTTCTGGGAGAAACTTTTCGTCACTCATCCAAGTGACTTCTTCAGTCTCAGCTGACTGCAGGATTCCCCAATCTTATAAACAGTACATTTGCATAATGACTGAAACCAGCCCACTGAAGGAACAATGGGCTATGAGGTCAGTTCCTTAATCATAATTATGCAAATTCTCATGACCATTGATCAACAACCACTGACCAAAACCCACTGATCAAAGACCACTGATCAATGGCCATGAGTACCATTCACAGAGAGTTGGGGAATGGCTGCAATCACAGCATTGTAAGATGGCGAAAGATGTACCCTCAGGCCCCCACCTCGATTCAGAGATGGTCTTTCCCTTTTCACGTAAATGGCCTCCTTGACTCCATGCTCAAACCAGCGTTCTTCCCTGTCCAGGATGTGTACATCCTCAACCTCAATGATGAGGATGTACACATCCTGGACAGGGAAGAACGCTGGTTGGCTCAGTGGGTTTTGGTCAGTGGTTGTTGATCAATGGTCATGAGAATTTGCATAATTATGATTAAGGAACTGACCTCACTGCCCATTGTTCCTTCAGTGGGCTGGTTTCAGTCATTATGCAAATGTACTGTTTATAAGATTGGGGAAACCTGCTGTCAGCTGAGACTGAAGAAGTCACTTGGATGAGTGACGAAACGTTTCTCCCAGAAAACGCTACGTCCAGATGAACAGAATCAACTTTTGGAGATTTATTTTCCTGGATGATTGAGAATGCATCAAGATGTTTTAAAACCCAATACAACACATTAAAAAGTCCACAGCCTTAATTAACACAGTAGGAGCTTGGATCGCGAGGCAGGGTTAATATGTAATCACCTAACAAGGACTGGACTGAACTGAATTACAAAAGGTGTTAAGATGTTTATTGTTTCTGTAAACAACATTGTTTATATCTATATAGCTTGTCCCAAACAGTAGTTCCAATCACTGCTTGCATATGACATGGCTTTTTGAGTATTTTAATGAATTATATGGTCAGTATTATGGCAGAACATCCCAGAAGTTTTTGCTTAAGTTTTGGGGAGTTATAGTCTAGTTTACTGTTAGTTTCTTAGCATTAATTAGCCGATACGTATAGCTCTACATTGCAGCTGTACAGTTAGCGCTCCACCCATATAAGGTGATTAATGACTTCAAAAAAGCAACATGGTGGCAACCAAATTTTTGATATTGCACTTTCTATCTCCATCTTTGCTATTGTGAGTTTGGAATTCTTTATTTGCCATTTCTGTTCTTCATCCAGATAATGTCTCTGTTTCCTCCTACATATAGAGTGTCTGTTATAACCTATTTATTACCACAGGTAATCAGTATTATTATGTGAAAATGCTGAAAGGCAAATCAGGGGTTGATCATACAAAACAACTTTTATTCTGAAAAGGGGAAAACTAAAAGGAGATTACTTGCTATTTCATATTAAGGTTGTGAAAACTGGGCAAATATAATGTTCCAGTATTCATTCAAAAAGACCCAGGCAGAATCCAACCATTGGAAATTGGAATATAAACTAATATTTCCTCTATGTTTGCCTTTAGTTGCTGAGCTGATACTTGATGACATGTTCTTCAGTTATGGTCGACTAAATCGTAAACTTCTCTTCTCTTTCTGCCAGCAGTATATATAAAGTCTGAAGCAGAGAGCGCTGCACCTAGTCCTATGTCAAACAGCTGTTCTGACTTTGACACAAGATGGTGCTTTGAGACTTCTAGCGGGTGGTGCTCCATTAACCCCTCTAGCAGCTTTTCTCTAGTGTCTAACAACTTCTTGTGCATTCTGTCCCACTTGGTAGACAACAGACGTGCTTTTTTTCTCTAGAATTAATGATTAATTTCTGCACTTGGTAACAATTTTATTATATGTTTCATTTTATAATCAGCATTAGTAACATTGGTTGACAGATCCATTTTAAATGGAATTGTAAAGTTTACCTGGGCCCTGATATATAAAACTGAATCATAAGATCATCGCAAATGATTCTAAAATGGTCTGATGATAATGGCTCATTCATAAAGGATGCTGAGCTTTCATTAGCAGAATGCAGGTATCCTATTTGTTACACAAAGCTCAAATCAAATCAGGTTAAACTGATTACACCTGTCTTGTGACTTTCCTTCATGTCGCACAAATGCAGATTTACTGAGCACTAGTCATGGACCAAACATTTTTTTCAGTCAGTTAAATGGGGGCTTGACAAGCCAAGCCAGAGAGGAAGCTCAGGAGTGTGTCACTACTCCAGTAAACAGAGCAGCTGCTCTGCAATTATCTATTTGTTCTTTTTAAGTACCAACCAGTTACAACACACACGTGTCATTATCACAGTATATGAAGGTTCACAGTACATGAATGTAAGTGAAAGGATTTCATCAGCATTCCCACGCACTCCTATTCGAACATCAGAAAACGAAGCAGATGGTTAGAATTCACGACAGAACCGATCTTTCAACGACAGCCTGTTTAGAAATGTGCATCCTCAGACCGACATATTCTATGTGCATGCACACAAACATTCAATTGTGATTCTGCTGCCTCTGAGCACCCACCTAGACAAGAAAGCATTTCTCATCAAAGTCACTCCTCGCTACACTTCTTTAAAGGTAACCTATTGGGATCCTGGGAAAAAGTAACGGCAGGGCTCTCAAATGAAAGTTTGTGTTGCTGCCTGGCTGTAAAAACAAAACATCTGGACAGTGGCTTTCTCACTGTTTTATTGAAATTCCATTTTGTTTTAAGGTCTTTGTCTTGAATAAACAGAAAGGGACTTAGATGGAAATGAGAGTTTAAGATAAATGGTGGGAGCTATTCACTGTGCCTCAGGGAGTTTTTTCAATAGCAAACCTGGTGAAATAAATGCAGTTTTTACCACCTTATTTGAAGAACAAACCGTTCCCTGATGAGCCCATTAAAACATGTGTTTTCTCATGTAAAGCTGATCCTAAAGGCTTATTGTTGTCAATAACTTTTTGTTCTGTTGTTCCTGTTGCCTTCCTTTTGAAGTTCAGAAGCTGCTGAGAAATGGAAACAATTTCTTCAAATAGTTCCTGTAATAAAACCACTGTGTGGAGGAAGTGCTTTTTTTTCTTTCATCAATCTGCTTTCTGATCTTTTTGCATCTGGGCCAGTGAATCCAATCAGAATACAAGCCTTAAGCCCCTTGATTCCACCATCTAAAGTTGATGGTCTCCCACCTTGTAAGCTGCCTATCAGATAATAAGCAGGACTTGAATACCAGCCGGTATGCTGCAATGAGGGTGGTCCTGGTGTTTTCACCTGACGTCCAACGTGTCTTTGCTGGCCCTGTCTCACTGTTCTCCCCGGGGAAATCTCCCAAGAACAGCTGTCCTTATCAATGTGCCGGCTTCCCGCTCACTGCCTGCCTGGGCCGCATTCTCCATGACAGCAGCACCGAGGTAGCGGTAATCTGCCAAGACTTCAACAAAATTAAACCGCCAACCAGGCCACCAGGGGAGAGGCAATAGGGAAAGATTTCCTGCTCACTGTGATATGGCAACAGAGGCCAAAGACATTAATACGGAATTGCATCTGCGAGAAATAAGCATTGCTAAGCATACAAATCTGGAGTTCCTAGTGCTTCTGTTATTGCTTTCCTCTTAAAGGGTAAATGTGATTTAAGAAAAAACAATATTTTTCACACATCTGTTATTTGTCCCTCCACACTATTTGGCTGGCTTTGTCAGATGTCACGTCCATAATAGATGCAGTTTTGTTTTGTTGTGCTTAACCTCCTAGGACCTGCCGTCCACATATGTGGACATCACATTTTGGGTTATTTAGACCAAAATACTCAATTTTGCTCTACAAGGGCTTGATATCCACTTACGAGGACATTATACTGCTACTGTTCTATCAAAATTTTAAACAAATATCCTCATATGTGACACTTATTTTTCATAAAAACTAAAAGAATGTAAAAAAAAAAAAAAAATCTGGTAATTCATGGTAATGAATGCCGTGGAAGAGTTCGGGTCTTAGGAGGTTATTAAACTGACAAAACTCACAAAAAAAATTGTGACTTCATGCACTCAGAGTAGGGCTGTTCGATATAACGATATATATCGGATGGCGATATAAAAACGTCTATCGTTTCATTTTACGCTATCGTTTGTTTTGTGGTGTCGCAAAATAAACTGTTTACGGCAATATTTGTTCATCGTTTTGATGGTCACTGTAGTGGCTATATTAATTTCTTAAATTTCCCTCTTTCTCTTATATTTTATATAACTACGGAGCCCCGCAGGGGACATGGGAGAAAAAAAATTAAGACGGACTTTTGCGAGATGTCGCAAAAACTTTTGCGACATCTCGCAAAACAAGCTCGGGAGCTAGTGGGTGTCAGATCTCCAAAAACGTCGGAGCACTTTTGCAAATATGTGATGTCTTGTAAACCGAGCAGGTATCTGACGTTTACACAACTACATTCACGCCTCAAAATATCTTAAAAGTGTATTTTGTGACCCAGAAAGAGTAATATTACAACTAAGTAGCTGCCGCCATTGTTGGAATTCAACTATTGCGAGATCTCGAGTTTGTTTTGCGAGTTCTCGCAAAAGTCCGTCTTAAATTTTTTTCTCCCATGTCCCCTGCGGGGCTCCATATATAACCACACTACAGACAAACAAGCGCCTGTTTTTATGGTTGTCGTTTGCAACAACGACGGTAACAGCATCGCGTGTCCGCTTGTTTTTGTTCCACATAAACCTTTCACAATAAAGCTCAAGATCCTGTTGAGACTTTTCAAAATAAACTGAATCACGTGAGAGAGCAGATTTTTTGCGGATGAGAATTAAAAAAGAGCCGCCAGGTGCTAAAAAATAAACCTTAGACTCAAACGTTAGAACAGGCTTTTCCCCGCAGCACGCCGTGTAATAAATACTCACAAAGAAAACGGCGGCCGTTACAACTTATGTCTAAAAATGTATCGTTTCATGCATCGGTTAAAACACTCGACTCCAGCTACATGACGCGCAGCTGGAAACACTTCACGCAAGACAAGCTGCCCGAGATTCACAGAATTTACAGAAAATGTTACATTTTTGTGATTTATATCGTTATCGGGACGATAGAATTATTATATTGGGATATGAGATTTTGGTCATATCGCACAGCCCTAACTCAGATCATCAACAGGACTGACAGTTTCCAAAGGCAAATCTTGAGCATAGCTACAATATAAAATAATAACTTAAGAATCAATAAAACTATTTTAATCCCTTCACTTTTTTATTGGCCATGAATTTACTTGGCACAGTATTTAACATCCATCACATCAAAGATTCCTCTGGTGTGTTGAAACTTCCACAACTTTGAACATACACAACCTTGAGAACATTATTCTTATTTTCTTAATATTGTCGCTTGAAAACATGATACTGACATTTCTTTTTCTGTTTGATTTTGCTTCAGTTTGCTATTTCTCTACCTCTTGTCAAGTTAAATTGTCTGGAGAAAGTACAGGAGAAGCTGTTCTCAGCAGATGAAGGACATTTGAGAAACAAAATTCAGATTATGATTTCTGAATTGCTATATGAATCATATTGAGTCACATGACTTCATGTTATCGTTGCAGTCTCTGTCAGTTTTTCTGATTTTTGTTTATCAAGCTTGTAACTTGACTTTTAATAAAGTAGATTGTATTTCCACGTGGTACATCAAAACAATATTTACTGGAGACCTGAAACATTTAAGACAAATATACTTCTATTATTGGGAATTTTACAAGAATACCTACCAAACAGTGGTTTAATAACATTCACACGATTATAAAAGTTCCTGAAAGCAGAAAATTGGCAACCAGCAGGGTACTAATTTGCCATCACACACAGTACAGCACCGGCCTTTGATATCTTTTATCACTTCATTGCAATAGCTGATAAATTTGCTGGCAAGAATTGCTTCACCTAATCAGGAAACTGGCAAAGCAATTAGCCCACCAATATTGAGAGGTGATTAAGGAGTTTTTTCTGTCCATTGTCACTTCATATTTTTAAGAATAAAAGTAATCACGAGAAGCAGGATTATGGATCGACTCCATCATAACAGTGTGGAGAAATTCCTCAACTCGTGGATACAAAACACATAGTGTTTCTGGACAGCGACGATACGGTCTGATAATACTTGCCTGCAACATGATGGATCTTTTCTAAAACATTCTCTTGGACTCTTACCCTGTTAAACCCCCACAAAATGGGGTAAACCGTGGTGTGGTTCAGGGTAAAATACACTCAGTTATTGCATATAAAACCAACTTCTCTTTCTCCATATTTGAGGTGTCATGAGAAAACAGCACCGCTCATTGAGGGCTAAAACAAGGAAAGAGAAGAGAGACATGAGGATTAGATAAAGTCTGGCACATACTGAGATGATAATAAGCAAGGCTGGAAAGTGAGGGGAGAGAGCGAGATTGGAGAGAGAAAAAGAGAGAGACAAAAACAGATGAAAACAGAGAGGGGGCGGTTATAAAATGATTAGGGGACATGCTATATAGAATTTCCTGATTTGAAAAACACAAACAGGTCTGTCAGATGGCTCTGCCTCACCATCTGTTCTCTCCTGACAAAATGTACAAGTGATGCTTCACCTTTTTGAACATAAATAGATTTCTGATCCGGAAATATTATTGGCCTTAGAAAGTTTGATGGTAGCTGCACATGTGGAAACAAACATGTCCGGGCACATCAAGTAAAATCAATTGTGTGAAAAAAAATATATATTTGAACAATATTTTTCTGTGTAACCCTTTTTGATGTCATGCAGTTAGGAAACATTGTTGCAGTGTTTATGTTCTTAAAATGAGTACATAACCTTACCATCTGAACATCCCTAGATAGATTCAATATTTGGTAATGCTTTTAAATAGTCAGTCTGGTACACAAACACTAACTAAATCAATAAATATAAAGTAGAATTTTACATTTTTGACAATGCCAAAAAAAGAAAAGAAAGGAAATAGAGATATTCTTTAAAAGTGGAATTAATAGCATAGCAGACTGCCAACACATGGAAAACTGCTTGGAAGTCTAATTTGCTTTGGAAAATTTGGTGTTAAAGATAATTACACTCCAAAAATGATTTCCCTTCTTTGGACTTTAAGACTGTTGGCTCTTCCACAGCAAAGATTGCTGTTTGGTTTCTGGGTTATAGTTGTTGACCCAGCTGTGACTACCACTGAAACCTCCAGATGATGGTTGGGTCATCCCAGGTTTGCACACTTCATTACAGACTTGCTTTTCATCTGTGAGATCACAACTGAGCAAGATTTAGACGTGCTGAAGTTACAGTGATCACCTGTTGCAATGATAATTGTCACACAGCAGGAAGAGTGTCTGAACGTATAAATAGCACATGTTAGCATCAGAAGCTATGGTGTCTGTGTCATGTGATTCCCCCTTTAGAACAGTCTTACAACTACTTGTCCTGTTCTCCAGCTTGAATCATTTTCTACGGCTTCGTTTTAATAATCCCTCACTGTTCCTGAACCTTTCTTACATATTAAAGACCATACCTTAAAATACATTGCTTTGTTTCCCAATGTCTACTTTGGGCTAGTCTCTGTGCTGCGGACCTAGCCACTAGCAAAACCAGTCCTTAAGCAGTTAGCATAGAATAGAATAGAACAGAATTCAACTTTATTGTCATTGCACATACACAGGTACAAGGCAACGAAATGCAGTTTGCATCCATCCAGAAGTGCTTTAGCCATGATATAGATATATTACAATATATATTAGCAATAATATAGATATGTAAGTATATTACAGAAATGGGTCTATTATGGTATGTTATAATGTACACAGTATGAAGTATGTTATGAATATTCTATAACTATAAGTATGTACAGGCTGCATCACCTTAGAAACAGTCAAAATAGCGTAATAACTGTTTTGTGGTGATGGCCTGTGCTGCTTTTTTTTGTAGGTCTGCTATCTAAAGCTGTTACAGATTATTAAAGCATGTCATAGATGATGTAGACAGCAAGCTTTAAGTGTATGTCACTGTAATAACTTGCATTCTTCATACATCCTTAGTATAATAGGGACACTGGCTATGGATGTCTATAGAGAGAGAAAATAGATGACTGTGATGTTTATTGCAACGTCAACTGCATTGGCTCCTACCGACTTTATCCTAAGAGTTAAATCAGGGAATACATAGGCTGTATTTTTATTTCAACCTTGACAGTTCTGTGTTTCACATGCTGTATTATTACCATTGAGTAAAGGGTTAACAGTGCATGCTCTCTAAATACTTTGCTGGTATTTTTGCATCATACACCCTCTGGCCCCTTCTTGTCCGGAGCCTGTGAGTCTGGACACAGAGACTGAAGCCCAAAGTGCTACTGGCTGGCTAATGCTGCTTGGACACACATGTGTGCACACCTACACACACACATACACACCTTCTCTCTCTAAAAGAGACATTTCTTTCGCAAAACCCTGTGGCACGTAAAGTGCACTCGGATTTGGTCACATACACTGTGTAGAGTACAGTGGGAGAACCCGATATCTCTCACAGTATCATTCAAAAACTATTGATTTTTAACGTTTCATAAAAGGAAGGTGCATTATAGTAATATGATGCCTGCTAATCTGAGCACTATAATAAATGGTTGCAGATAACTCTGTAATCATTTAAGTTTCTGCTAACTCTGAGGGTACAACTTCAAAGGTAATTATTTCAAGGGTTTTATTTAAGGTTCTACATTTAGCTTTGGAAGTATGAATGAATAACAGCAAATGCATATTTTTTTGGCATTTTAATTTGTTCGCATGCACGAGGAGAAGCAACAGGTTTCAGAACGTCTGCCATAAGTAACACCCCTTTCTGGTTTAAATCCAAATGCAGATATTTTAGTGAAATCAACAAGTGCGTGCAGTTTTTGAAATACTAAAATATTAAGCTCCCCACGACTTCTAAGGCAGAAAATGCACTTGACACTTTTATTAAGCCTCAAGGGGAAAATACATTGCAGTTCATTGAAAAGCACTAACATAACTTTTGTTTGCCAGAAAAGCTTTGCCAAAAGATGAAACTTCATTCATGTGTCAGAGTGGGTCAGAATTTCTGCAGTTCTGCTTAAAAGAAAAAAAGCAGAACAGCATTTTATCATCCATATAATTCCACTTCAATGCCACATTTTTAATTAAGGATACTGTATGGTTCCCCAGTAAAGATAAATTAAACATTGTACACAATTACAAATCTGCAATCACAGCAGTGCTAAGCATTTACACAATCACACACAATGCTCTTACTAAGCAGTATTAATTTATAAGATATTACAATGGCTGACATAAAACTAGAAGGGAAATGAGTGTCCTCATCATATAACAAGAGCTATTCCGATGGTGTTTTACTTCTGTAGTCCTCCTGGATGATTACAATAGTGCCACAGTGGGAGGTGAAATAAAGCTGTACAGCTGGATATAGCTAGCATCAGATGACTTAATCAGGCCATAAAGAAAGCCTCACTTACAGATGCTGTGTTGCCCCTGTGCTCCGCATTTCATCAGCCCCAGGGAAGGGTGAAATATGCTTCCTCTGAAGGTAATGTGCCCTATCTCTGTCCAAGCGGTGACAAATTTATCGCCCCCTCGACTATTTACAATCCGTCTGAGCCGTGATGATTTGGCTTGTGTTATTTAAGCTGCAGAAGTAAAGCCATGTTACTGCTGTTCTGAGGTGCCAACAAAGGGGAACAGCAAGAAAAGGGGGAAAGTAAAAAAAAAATTTTTTTTCATAAGATGTGATCATGTCCTCATAAGCTACTGCTGCTGGTTTACCATATCATCATTAAATAAATAAATAAATAAATTATATATATATATATATATATATATATATATATATATATATATATATCATACATATATATAGATATCACACAACCATTGCAGCTTGAATCACAAAAAAATATATATATTCATTCTAGTGTATTCAAGTACTCAAGGTGGAACATTCAGTGTTTATGCCACTTCACAGAGACAAATTCTTCCATGGCAACACTGGAAAAAGAAACCTTCAATAATACTGACAGTATTTCAAGGGCTAACTTGTGACTACATCATGGTCAGGTAGCCCAAGTTTTCAAAAAGCAATTAAACCAAAAGGAAGTGATATTTCTCTCAAACCCACCCTGAACTTCTCTCAGAAAGCTAATTAGCTAGTCACATTTAATGAACCTAATTAGCCACATTTTAAACTACTATCCACAACAGTATTAAGATATTGATTAACTAATACGCCCGACATGTATACAGCCATAATCAATAAAAGTTCATTTGTACTCTCTAAATTATGAATGATCTGTGCCTGCCTCAATAATTATCCAGTAATATTTTTGTATAATTAAATACACCTCATAAGCTTGAGTTACACCACACATCTTACATTCTGAACTGCTCAGTCGGCTTCATTTTAGCTCTATTTATTTATAAACATTTGTAGAAAAAAGAAACTTACAGCACTAAGATATGAATAATTGAAATTAGTTTTGCATTGCTACTAATAAAAGAACATTTCAAAAGGACCATCTTTCAGATATATATGCAGTTCTACATATACACACAAAAAGCCTCCATTCCAATTATTCACCTCAGCTACTCTGTAGATTCATTGCTAACTGTGCTTATCATGCTGAGCGGCCACAGTTTGCATGCTACTGTATGAGCCAAGACCAACTTCAGATGCTCAAATAGCCGTTTGACCAGCTGTGCTTTACATTTATCATGAGCTCAGTGTCTAAATGTGACACAGTCACAAACTCTATTGAACCTATTTAGGATTTAAGATATTTAAGATTGTATTCCATTTTTTCTACTTTATTAAGCATATTATAGAAGAAATGTAGTTCTGCAAAGTTTCTAATTTTTTCTATTAAATTACAGCATTCATAGCTGCTATGCTCTGGCATATTTCTTCCTATGTTTAATGTTTAATGCCTATATAAGATAGCATTTTACAATAATAATTCTAAATGAAAGCCAGCACTGACAAAATATTTACCACGACCCTAATAATTTCTTTTTAGCATTAAATAAAAAGTACACAGTAATTATAGATTGGAATACTGAGATTACTTTTTGTTATAATCTATCCAACAAATGTTGAAATACTTCAGTTTGATGGTGTAACTAACTGACTGGCATTGCCCTACCTTTAACCACATTATATATACTATGCCAATAGCACTAGAAAATCATTAAATATTTACTAAGTTACTTTTAATAGTAATGACCAGATGCAGTTTTTAAAATAAACTACAAAACATCTGACACCACAAATCCTGGTAATATGAGGAAAGATGCTATGGTGAATGTCTGACAAAATGAACCTCTTGTACAACAGCAGTCTTAAAGAATACTGGAATCTGTTGAAAGCTGCTTCATAAATGTATCATCAGCTCTGTATATTCTAAAATGTATTCTCGGGAAATTTAAAGCTGACTTATCTGTAAACCCTCATTTTTTATGTAACATGATGCAGCTAGATTCTGACGATGGGGTAATAATGTTGCTCTTGAATGTCAGAACACTGCGGTGTTAGCACAATTAGAAGCAATAATGTTACAGTTCTAAAGGGCAATATAGTAGCAGAGGAGACCTCATGCCTTCATAACAGCTGAGATGTGATAGTGTGTGTTTCTCCAGATATGTTTATGGCACATTTAGAAAGTATTTTAAGTATTTTAAAAAAGCATTATATTTGGATTATCTTGAGCCCAACAATGACTGATTAGTGTGATTAGCAAAGGTCATTAACCTCCTAGGACCTGGCGTCCACATATGTGGACATCACATTTTGGGTTATTTAGCCCAAAATACTCAATTTTGCTCTACAAGGACCTGATATCCACTTACGAGGACATTATGCTGCCACTGTTCTATCAAAATTTTAAACGAATATCCTCATATGTGTCTCTTATTTGTCTTAGAAACAAAAATAAGGTAAAAAAAAAATCTGGTAATTCTTTGTTTTTACATTCATCGGACCCCAATATGCCCGGATATCAAAGAGAAATAAAAAATGCATGCCGTGGAAGAGTTCGGGTCTTAGGAGGTTAAATAGGATGACAAATTTAGCTAACTTAAAGAAGCTTAAAATATAACACATACACACCTGTAAGACTGAAGAGCTGACTCCTTAGGGTGTTATTCTGGACAAACACTTTTAACAAGACAAAAGAACCACACACCGGTCACTCAAAGCTATTTAAAGTTATTTAACTTATATTAAAAAACTGAAGTCTTAAAATAATTTGAATTAAAAAAAAGTAGTTTCCATAAATAACTGTAGAAATAGCTGTTATTACATAAAAAACAACTTTGAGTTCCTTTATGTGACTATATTGAGACAAAATTAGAGATGTATCTGCCTAATCATGAATGCGTTTATCATTCAAGGGAGGTGTCGTTGTCATTTGTCTTCTTTGGATATACATGGCTATGAAGAGTTTATAGGTTATTTACAAAAAAATGGCTTTTGGGGGTGATTTTGAATTCAACTGTAAAGAGGTTAAACCTTGGTTCAAACAACCTCAGTCATACTCAGTTTGGATGCTTCATCACAAGGATTCTTATGATGACAGGAAACATCACGTTTATATTTTAGAGGTATCACGGTAAAACTAAATGACTGTAACATATATTATGAAACTCAATTACAAAAAACTATACTTCTGTTTGCATACTAAATATACCAATTTATTAATTCTGGATTACATTCAGTGTCCAGCCAGGACATCACAGATTTGAAATTATAGATTTGAAGATACCACACGACGGCCATTTAACTGCAAATTAAAGGCATTAACCAGCCTTGGGTTTATATAGGAATATAGCTGAGTTAAGTCTCCGAAAGTAATGCATCACAGATGAGTTGCACTAATCATCGCAAAGTTCTAATAATCTGTCTTGTTTTATAAATTAGATGGTACATCTTCGCCAATGTGTCTGAGAGTATTTGCAGTCAGTCAGCACATGAACCTTTGGATGTGTTGCCTCCCACCAGGCGACCTTGCCATCAAAACAAGTTATTGCAACCACTTGCAATTAGTCCCCAAATTGGAAATCTTTTGAAGTTGCAAGGAGTCGGCGCCCACTGAAAACACTACATCCAGATGAACAGAATCAACTTTTTTGGATTTCCTGAGGTGGATGATTGAGCATGAATCAAGACAGCGGTGGTCAATGGTGTATCTAGTCCCAAAGTAACTATTGACCATGTTTGGGGCCTTTATAGTTTGCTGGTGTTTTTAACATCCTTTCTTGAGTTCGTAGCCTCTCTCAGCACATATGTTCCCAACATCCTTTGCCTCATCCCTGTGTCAATAAGATTTCCTTCCACTTGTCCTGCTCTCCAGCTTCTCTCACTAGTGGCTTAGAAATTATGATTGCCTGTTGTACTATGACTTTGCCAGCCACTGCCTTTCAGTCACCTACACACACTTCTATTTTAGCATCAGGTCCCTTGCCTCCTTTGCTTTGTCTGTCTATACCCCACAGTTTTCTGCTTCCTCTTGCTCTTCCCCTCGTTCCTCCACTCACTTCAGTGCTCTTTACAATATGTCGGTGCAGATCTGCCTCACCTTTGATATTTCAATATAATGTCGATGAAGGGTGGTGGACCCAGCGGATAGAATGACAGAAGTCTCTTCTGACTTTCTCTCCATTTCTGGGTCTCCATTTTCAGGCAAGACAAGAGGCCGAACAAATAACCACAACTAGTAATTTTTGCAGACAACATAGAAGATTACAAAAGTTACAGTGTGCCACTTGAGTAGTAGTAGTAGAAGAAACTAAAAAATAACAAATGCATAAAAATGTATTTTGCAACTTCAGTAAAGTCATATCCACAGTGATTAGAATGCTAAATTGATGTATAACAAAAACATTGTACTCACTATCACATCGTTTGCAACAATATAATGGAATTGGTCAGTGGCTCTAGCACTTGCAGAGCTCAGCAATTTTAATATTTACAATTGTATGTGTGTAACATTTATGACCCTATGAATAAATAAACCCTAATGACTTTCCTGTTTTCAAAATAATACTGACCATATGGAATGTTTATCATGAGGTATATTAACACAAAGACATTTGTGGTTCCCAGATGACAAATTTTTATAACTGAGTAGATGCCCCAACTAAAGCTGCACAAGCTCGAGCTGGTTGACTGATTGGTTCAGAATAAAATGTCGAGATGTAATGGAAGGTGATTAAATATGGTGCAAACATACATATTTTAGAAGGTAATTTCTAATGACTGCTAATGCCCTTGGTAGAAATTCTCCATTGCTTTGGTTTATGACAAAAACCAAAATATAATGACATTCCCTTTCACCTCAGTGATCTTGTGCATACCCCTATTTAATAAGTCTAGCCTGCTAATATGCTAACCTAAATACAAGAGAAAACAATATACCTTATAAACATCAGCGTGTTAAGCTGGTTTTAAAATCCTGCAATTGTGTCTTTCCACGTACAGAATTCCGTTCGTTAAGAGGACGGAGAGGGGTATTCACCCACTCCAGACACACCGATGCACAGTCAGAAGCTTGGACTGTGGACCTGTGTGTCTGGGGTGGAAGTGGATGATCTAAGCAACTGTCAAATGACAGTTGGAGTTTACCAGAACAGAAGAACCACAAAAAAAAACTTCAGAGATAAAAAAAAAAAAAACACCGCATGAAGACCACAGAGAGTCGTTGCAGTGAACATTTTTCATTGTTTTTAGCACTCGGTTTGATTTCAGCTCTTTGTGTGTTAGAATCTCACTTTTCTCTGCAGCTGGCTAACGGACCAACAACAGTACAAGCAACAGTGGTCCACAGACTGAGTGTAGTGCTGTGGCCATCCCTGGATTGGAGCGGACAGTAAACGTGCTATCGCTGCTTGGCCACAACACCAGCTTTAGCCTTATCATTGCTAGCATGTTAGCTTGCTAATGTGACATTCATTAAATTCAGAGTTGCTAACATAGTTGAAAACATCATTTACCATTGACCAGGAGTGAAGAACTGTTCACATCACACAAACATGACAAAACTCACAACAATTATTGAACCTTATAGATTTTCAAAATATCCCCAGTGGAACAGAAAAGCATCAGAAAAGCATTAGGCATTAGGGCAGCATTCTCCATTTTCCTCTCAATGACCTCCATATTTTACATATCTATGAATAAATGCCAATTATGAAGCAAAACTGATGTTTGTCAGACTTATCTGAGACATCTTTGAGCTAAACGTGGTTAAATCTTATTGAAGACCCTTCTGATAATACAGGATATCTACAATAGATGACTAAGCACCATGACTAAAGAGCATATTTTTCTTTTCCATCATTATCGTCTATCAACTTGTCTCTTTAACAGGTTAGTGTAAAAATCATATAATATCAGGGTTTAAACTTATTTTTATAGTAGATTTGCTAGCAGTACAGTATAGTATTATAACTAGATTTCCAGAATACTGCTATAAGATTTTCTGAGTTAGTTTGCAGTTATGATTAGGTCTCAATATCCTTACAGAGATGCAGTAGATGTATGCATATGTCTATGTACAAGAGATAAAGGGAAATAGAGAGAAAGGCAATATATTTGAGTGAAACAATTTTTCAGTGTCCAATATTAGAACATGGCCCGGGGATAATGGTTAGCCCTACGGCCTTTGGATTCCGAATCCAGAAGACAAGGGGTGCAGATTAATCATGGAGGGAATCTATCTTAGCGACAGGTCACGTATGTTTGGTAAGCATTAGCAGGGTGTAGAGGGTTAATACACAAGGCCAAAGAAACTGTGATCACTTCAGCAGATGTCCTTCTGTAGGCTTGGAGTATTAAAGGCAAACAAACATTATTTTTCACGAGAAATGTAGCTGTGTTTTTCAGCCTTAGTGTTTACTGTTTACAATTCTTAATGCCAAAGAGCTGCATAAAGTCACTGCAACAGCATTTCCTGATACTATTAAAGTATACAGTAGAGTTCAGCTGCTGAAGCATGTGGTGTTTGGTGTTTTCATGCAGCAGATGAAGGGAACTCTGCTGGGTAGGATCTTTACCATTAGCCAGCCCACATGCTGTTAGGACCTTGCAGCTACAGACAGCAACGAGTCTAGAGTCTATGTCTAACTCTGGAGAAGAAAGGCGATACCTCTGTCGCCTTCCCTTCACTTCATTCAGACATGAGCTTGATCAATGCCTTGGCTCTGTATAGACTGGAAGTGGTGTACTTAGGCGTCACTGCACTCGTTTGTGTAGTCTATCCTGCCAGCTCTCCTAACCCGCACCAGTCCAATCACACTTCTGAGGCTTTTAAATGAAGAGTTAAACGACTCACTTGTTAGTTATTCGAAGTGGTTGCTCTATCCTTTGTCTTGATTTTTTCCCCCACAATCCATTCAAACAGTGTTGCACTTTCTGTTCCATTGCATGTGACCTCAATGAAAAGATAAACAGCAACTACTTGTTATGTGATCAACAATGGGGATGACATCATTATGGGCTGAAATATTAGCCGAGTCTTCGCTATCTGCCCATTCCTACATTCCTGCCGCTTTTCCCTGGACCCTGTTTGCATATTCATTGATGGTGTAATCTCCTTGACGTGTACCCAAGGGAATCAGGAGGATAACCTGGAGAGTTCATCTGTGCCTGTGTTTATCTCGGCCGCTGCATGGGGGGTTGGTGTTAGGGTGCAGTGCAGGTGAGCCAGGGCTCAACTGGGTGTGTGCATACATGATTTATGTGGCTTATACACAGAAAAGGGAGATAGAGACGACCTTCTTTGCAGTCAGAGCCAAAGCTCTTTTCTTACATGTTGGAATGCACTTGATTACTTGCAGGCATGAAAATACTACAGAAAAAAAATGTCACTTTACAGCTTACAGCTTTAGTTGTTGAGTGTGTTGCCTTTAAAAATGCAGCGTTTCTTTTTTATAGTCTTGCATTTTTAGCCTGTACTTGAAAGCGGCTCCGCATTGAGAAAAGGTCTGCATTTTTTATCGTCAGAAATGTTCATTTTTCTGCCACTTGTTGTTGACTGACACAACAGGAAGTCAGTTCACAACCAGTTCATGACCAGTTTTACTTTTGCTTGTAAACTTCAGCTGCCAAGGATGCTAGACATTTTTTTTTTCATTTGAGGATGTAACATTATCAAGTCAGGAACTATGAAAGCATGAGGTGACACTGAAGACCGCATTAATAGAATATGAAGTGCCAGTGCTGAAGTGCAAAGCAAAGTAACAAAGCTTGAAACATTTGCAATGAATATGCTTCAGAAAAGAAAGGTGAAAAAAACCAACAGGTTCAAAAATCACATGGTTTAAATGGAAAGTGTTTTATGAGGTTTGTTGGAGGACATCTGCAAGAGCAGAACACTAATTATGTGTCTTCTATAGTTGCTTTAGAATACCCTCTAACGAGATTTAATATACTTCACATGAGCTTGTAATGGGGCTGCTGGTGCCCACAGCGCTCACATGTGGTTTTACAAAATGAACATGTTTCCCGTTGCTCCCTTTGCCCTTTGGTTCACTTTGACAATTCAGCGTAAAATGAATCGGGTGCTTAACCCTTTAAAGCCTGTTGGAGCAGGCACGCTCTGTTTTGTAACTATTTTTAAATCCCAGTAGCACTGCAACCACGTGAGCTAGCGCAATCATTTTTTTGCATATGAAACCGGAGGAGTTGTACTTACATCTTATGCCATCAGCTTGTCCTAAGTCACAGTTTCCTTCCACATATAGCTTTGCAAAAACTGCATAAAAAGCGCTTGCAGCAACAAAAACATAATATTCCAGAAACACGCTTTGCCGATCCGATCAACTGTTTGTAACTCTTTTTTTTAAAACTTTATTTACAAACAACAGTATAACATACAAGGCACCATCATTAATCCGATTATGTAACATCCTCGGTTGAGCATTATAGCAAAAACACAAAACAAACAACCAAAACAAACAAAAAAAACCCAATAAACACAAAGCTAAAAGAGTTAGTACAAAAAGAAAGAACAGTCATTGAAGGATTTGAACCAAAGGCAAAAAATAACATGAGCAAAAAAGGGCAGTCATGATTATAAAATAGGGAGGTTTCTTTTTTAACATAGATTAAACTCTTTAAATAAAACAACAAGTTTATGGGCTTTCTTGTTATTCACAAGTTTCAGCGACTTAGCCCAGAGCTGTTTGTAACTCTTCCTACGTCCATCAGCGTGAACTATCGCATGTCCTCCATGTTCTGCCCAAAACCGGAAGTGACGTCATTGTACGGAAATGTAGGTTTTTTTTACCATCAGGGCCTCATGAGCCTATACTGGTGTTTTTAAAAGTTACGTTTGACTTCATGACTTTCTGTGTCGTTTCTGGGATGCTTAAGACTCAAATTGCACTGCTGGAAATAGTTTATTTTGATGCATATGCTGCTTTTTTGCAAATTTGCATTATAATATTTATTTTCATCTTTCCTGCAGTATATAAAAATTGGTGTATTTCAAAAATAAAACTATGAAGACACTTAAAATAAATTTCCTGTGGTGGGAAACTATTTTGTGCAACTTTTTTGTATTTACAGTTTTGAGGGATAAGCCTCTTAAATTTCTCTAACTAGAAATATATGTTAAAAAAACAAAAACGATTTTCATTTTTTTTGTAGTGTATTGCACTTTTTTGCAATGTATGTAATTACTATGCACTTAATGCATACATATTATTAAAATTTGGGCTATAATGGTTGTATTGATGTATAGCAACTTGAAATGCTCCCAAAAATGGCACCACAGCATGTAAAAATATAATATAAGCTCTGGCAGACTTGGTTCTATGGTAGGTCTTAAAGGGTTAACTGTGAGCGCTTTCTAATCCGTGGAAAAACAAGACAATGTGTAGCAAAGGTTGCATTCGGCTGTTTTGTTCGAAACCTTGCTCATAGGTTCAGTTGTTATGATTGAGTCTGTGTTTTCAGTGGCATACAGGTGACTGCAAAATATTCTGAACCTCTCGCCTTACAGCTTTAATACTCCTCTGTGTCTCTGAGCAGATGCGTTGTAAAGTATGTACTAGAGACACATGAAGAGGTTGGGGTATTGCAACTGGTCACTTTACGCCTTTAAATGTGCTCAAATCAATGTTCAATTCACTCTGCTAGGATCATAGTTCCTTTACATTTCACTCACCTTTAGCTTGAATCTTATTAAGTACATTAAGCCCTACAATGATGTGTTGAGATGAATGCGGATGACAACTAATTAGTGCAGATTAAAGCCCTCCTGCTTCTTGACTGCACATTCTATGAGAAATGAAAAGAAGAAATAATTTACCTGTCCTTAATAAGACTGAAGTAATCACCCATTGGCTATAAAACACATTGGTTCCACTATATCATATACAGTTGTTTATATGACAGGTCTGTCACAGCTGTCAAATATAGGCCGTGGAAAGCCTCGAAAACATGACTACAGAAGCAGCATGTTTCCTTAGACGAGATTGCTCTGTGGAGGTGGCGAGTGACATGTTTATCCTTAATTTATTGGCAAATGTGTCTGTGTATATTCATTTACATTCCCTGCTGGGAAACAGCTGCTGTTAGTAGTGGTATACTATAAATGGACAGTCTGTGATCTTATTTCTTCAAAGGATTGGCATAGTAGTAATTCACCACATGTTTTTAAGGTCCAAAGATTACAAACTGTGCATACATGATACAAACATAAACCGACACAGCTTCACTCTGTCAATCTGTTGTGATTGCAGCTTAATCAAGAAGGACAGTTCAACCACCTCAAACACCTAAACATTATTTGCCAATCAGGTGTCAGTAAAATGAGCTACTCTGCTGTCAAGTTTATTTTCTTTAGTCACGGTGCTGATGAGGTGCAGTGATGTTTGCGGCACGTTAATCTAGTTTATTGATGACCCTGCACCCAGAACTGTAGTGACCACACACGAGAGGTGAGCAAATACAAAGCAGGAATGATCAGAGCTGAAGAAGTGGTTTCTGGAAAGAACAGCATGTAGTGACAGTTTTATGTTGTATTGTTAGGATGCCATGTTGCCCACTGCATTCGACAATAGAGAGTTGTCAGAGCAGGCGATCGTGGCTCAAGAGTTGGCAGGTTTGAGCCCTGGCTCGGACAGTCTTGGTCGTGTCCTTGGGCGAGACACTTCACCTACCACCTACTGGTGTTGGCCAGAGGGGCCGATGGCGCGATATGGCAGCCTCGCTTCTGTCAGTCTGCCCCAGGGCAACTGTAGCTTGCCTCCACCAGTGTGAGGGTGAATGAATTGTAAAGTGCTTTGAGGGTCTCGAAAAGCGCTATATAAATGCAATCCATTATTATTGTTGTCAGAGCAGGTGACAGTGACACTCCTGAGGACGTAAACTTTATAATGCTCAAACACAATGTGCAGATTCAATACCCAGGCAAAATTTAAAATGCATAACTTCACAAGAATTTCTGAAATTTGATGAAAAGTATCCAAACACCCTCAAACTCCGCGCTCTGTTTGGGTCTAGCTTTTTCTGACATTAACATCACATGAATGAACATGAGTTGAACCAGTAAATTAGATTCTGAATTTTCTTTTCTTTTTCTTTTTGATAGAATATGTAAAGACTGGGTTGCTCTTACTGACATTGTCAGTGGAAAAGGTCTAAAACTCCTGCCCTAGTATGTCAGTGATTATGTTAACATACACACTTGTTGCCTCGTTATAGTCTTATCTTGGTTATATCCAGGCGATATGCTGGGATTTGTAATGTAGGGGGTCCTCTGAGGAATCGGGGTTGCCATGATCAGGAACAGTGACAGTTTCTACATTTGAAACAATTTATTTATAGATATTAAAGATCAGGCTTATGATTGATATCATTTGACAAACTGTACAGGAGCAGATTTGTGCTGACAACCCTCTGCTCTGAATATGAAGTGTGAAAAACAAGCGGCTGATAAAAATAAAACCTTTCTGTAATTTCTCTTCCCGAGTCATCCATATCAGATATACAGAAAATAGGAGTGAATTAACAGCATAAACCAGACTTTATAGTAATTCAAAAGGGATTAGTTTCACTTTTTGCACTATCAACACAAATACAAAGAAAAAACGAGGAAATGATTAAACGAGTAATTCAACTTATATTCTTTTCAGGCCAAGGTAGGTGGATTGACACCTTTAACATATTGTAACATTTTGTAAATAGTGTTTTTACTTAAAAAAATGAACCATAGGGTGTTTAAGCAGAATATCGGCCCTATTTAGGTTCAGTTATAAAACAAAAATGTGTAGGTTTCTGGCCTTTTTCTCCTTGTGCCTTGCCATCTCTCTGTTCACCCCATCTGCATCTGACTGATAAAGGGTCTGCTTTTAGGAAAACCCATTATCGTTTGAAGGGAAAAACAGCGAAACATCTGGTACTGGCAAGTTCCTGAATTTTTACTCCTCTGCTGCAATTAGTCTAAAGATGTATTTTAGACAGCGTTTTAATTATTAAGACTGCAACTTGTACATACACTGTATATAAACATGGGTAAAGAAGGATGGAGTGAGGCTGGTCGTGCTGATTTTAAAGAGTCCCACTATCTTTAAAGTGGTATATCTAACTTTTTTTTACTGGGGTGCGAGTAGAATTGTATCTGATATTGTGTTATTTGAGAATGTCCATGTTTTATATATTTTTTTAACATAATTAAAATCAAGGAAGCAGTTTGCTTTTAGGAGTACTGGCAATATTGTCTGTAATATACATGCCTTTACAAAATCAGTTGCAAAACAAGTGGAAAAAGTAATGATGATGTTAGGAGGAGTGAAACGAGACGAATAAGTATTCAAACAAACCCACTTCAAGATACTTCTGGTTTGCAATGTATTATTAGATGGAGATTCCTAACAGGAGAATTTAATGTGATGCCAAGTCATGTTCCTGAAACCTTTTTGCCATTCTGAATGACTTCTCTTCCCTGTTTATACACGCTCGTCCCGCTGGCAGCACCTGCCTATGTCCACACACCATGTCAATTTAATAAGGGACGCATAAACAGCCTGCTACTATTCAGCAGCATGAGACTGACTTCATGTAAGCATGTTCTTGATTTATATTCACAGTCACACTCAGGCCCACGGGCTTTTTTTTATAATTTCAGTCAAATGGGTTGGCAAAGTGAACTTGCATTTACCGAAGCTGTCATTTAGCCACGAGGTCAGAGCTTTGATCAC
Source organism: Neolamprologus brichardi (assembly GCF_056152115.1). Lineage (NCBI taxonomy): Eukaryota > Metazoa > Chordata > Actinopteri > Cichliformes > Cichlidae > Neolamprologus > Neolamprologus brichardi. The sequence goes on along the minus strand of NC_142112.1, from coordinate 16,108,729 downwards.
TGCAAGTGTTTCTGTTGACAATTCACTATAAGTCACTTTGTTTGAAGGCGTCGGCTAAACCCATGGGATTTCAATATTTGAAGTGTGCTCATGTTAAGCTACACCTCGGCTTAAATTCCACATCATTCTCTAATGTTCGTAGAATTCCCTGTTCAATCACCAATCTGTGCACATGGTTAAAGCTTTATGAGGGAAACTGGAGTTCAAACACCAGAAACTCTTTAAACTGAAGCTTTTGTAAAACAGTTAGTTGTTATTTGTTAGCCAAAAAACTGGCAGTTGCTTTCAAGGACTCTCCTTCCCTGATTTCTATTCTTGGCATTCTTAAAAAGCCTCTAAGACAGCATGTAGACCAAGATGTGACAGTCAAATTCTCCACTGAAACTAATTAAATTCTTCTTTGGTTGTTCCTTAATGGACAGTTCTGCCCATTTTCAGTACTAAAATCTATCTTCTTCTGCCCCTTAAGGGAAAACTCTGATCATAGGCCAGAAGTCTGACTGAGTCCCAGAGCCCGCCGGCTTGCTGGACCCAGCAGAATCAGATCATAATAGCAGCTTTAAGTGCCTCGGACGCTGATTCTTCATGTTCCCCGTCTGAGGCACTTGGCTTCCAAGATTTAAACTTTTTTTTTTTTTTTTAAACAAAATGATTACTTTTCTTGACTGTTCCCAAGTACATTCTGCAAGTGTGAAGATGCTTTAGCTCTTTCATTTCATTTCTACACTGCGATGTACAATAAATGCAGAAGAAGAAAACTCTTTAAAAAATGCCAGAGGTGAAGGAATTTTATTGTATCATATTATACAGAATTAAAAGTCCTTGTTGAGGATGAAAGGTGCCTGCAATTATCTGTCTCCTCACAGCATAGCATTGAAATCTTGAAGTCTTGAAGCAGAGAGTATTGTTCCAGACCTTGCTGAGGAAATCACAACACATACTGCAGCGATCAGGTCATGAGCATGAATATGCTGTCGCATATGTGATGGCGAGCATCGGAGAGGTCATATGTGACCCAACCCAGTGGGATGCTGCAGTTCGTGCTGTGGCTGAAATCCTTGGCCTGTTATCTCAGCAATCCCCAAGGGAACAGACAGGGACATGTTTACTATTGACAACCCTGGAGCTGCTGAGGAAAATCAGAAACTCACCTTCGTCATATTTGATGATCACCGACTGATATCCAGTATTTATTTTATGTTTATTTTTTCCCCTGTACAGCACTAAGCCATCACATACACATCCTTCCATTTAAAGTGTTTTGAGTGTATTCGCTTCTCAAGAACCACTGATGAAATAAATATATTAGCTTCAACGCCTCACTGATAGGAGAAAAAATCCATACTAAAGCCCCTTTTTCTGTTGCCACAAGACTGACTCTTCCAACAGAAGTCCACCCCTCTAACAGCTGAGCGAATGAAGGCTAAGAGCATAAAAAAATACAGAGAAGCTACTGATGCATGTGAGCGAGGGAGGATTATCCATAAACACTCACTTTCTTCAGGTCTTATTAAATCACCTGGCGTTCTGTGGCAAGTGGGTTAAGCCATTCACAGGGCCATGGGCAACTCATAATGGTATGAGCTCTCTGGCTGAAACCTCCAGTCTGACAGTGCTTTAATAAGCTGCCGACTGACACTCCCAGGGACTCGAGCGCAACTCTTTGGGAAGAACCTCACTCACCTTGACAAGTAGGTGTGCTAGGTGGTTCTGAAAAAAGGCAGCAGAAACAGCGCAGCTAAAGTGAAATCACAAGATTTTAAATTAGATGTCAAAGTTCCTGCAGATGACAGCTGCGTTAAGAGAGCCAGTGTTCTGTGGAATGTAATATGCAGCTACAAACAATAAATGCGGGCTTTCGATTAACAGCTCTGTTACGCTTTAAATTATCAGGCTGTGTGGTAAATCTTAAACTAGTTTATTTGAGTGAAGGATAGCCTCGACGTTTTATATCGGTGTTCACGCACAGTGATAATAGCCTCAAGCAAAACCAATCTCGTGATGGGGGGGCGATAAATAAAATAGTAAATCTACATTTAAGTCAGCTGAAAGTATCAGAAAGCCCTTTATTACTTGAGTCAGGGCAATAAGAGTGCAGCGGCACTGTTAAAGGCGCTGCAACTAACATTAAGGGAGATGGAAGAAATCAAGCGGTAGCTCACCTAATTGCATGCAGAGATAGGCTGGATGCGTAGAAGCAAGGACTGCACATCCTGCAAGGAAATTACCTGGTGCTATGCATCTCATGAGTGGGACACATTAGATACATTAGATATCTCCTTGTGGAGAGAGTATTTGAAGTATTCAGGTTTATCAGCAACTGTGCTTCTATTCACTCAACTTTTATGGCCCATTTCCATTTCGTGTTGTTGGGGAACTTTTTACCAAGGCTTTTGCTAAAGGCCATCCCCCAGAACGCTGGAGGTATTCTTCTGTACATCAATGAAACACGCAACTGCAACTGCATCAGATTTTTAAATATGCTGGTAAGCAGTCTGATATGTTGAGTCTCCAGGCAAGTAGTGTCCTGAGACTTGCTGGTCCTTTCATGCACAGTGACCTAATGGTCTGCAGACCCGTATAACAGCAGCAAAGATATTGTTTTCAGTTTGCCTTTCCTAACCCGTGTCGACCCTCTAAAATTGGTTCACCGCCCCTTGCTGCTGCCTCTTTATCACTATCCAGATGAACAACTGTTGCAGCTGTGGCCAGTGGAGCTTGGAAATAAATGCCCCCATTAAAGATTATGGCTATCAGCGCATCCCTGTATTGACTCAGCTCCTCGCCATGTAAAAGTATGCCACTGCCTGTCCCCGATTAGAGCCCTATCGCTCCCTGTTTCCACTGCCCGGTCATAAAATATAATGTACTTAGCTGTCACTCACACTCAGGTTTTGTCCTGCTAAGAGAATATACTACTGGCAGTTTAAAGGCAGATAGATACACAAGCTTTAATATTATAGGTGCAGCTGTAACACTGGCCTGTGTGGCAAACCTCTCCCTTGTAAAGGATTAATGCATTTAGTGTGGCAACAAATCTTGCTAGAACTTTCCACTTAGGACTACGGATAAAGCCGTGCAATCAAGAACTCCAATGTCCATGCATGACTAGACACTTGGATGTCTCACGTGTCCCTGTGGTAGGTAGTCCGGGTGCTCAGTTTTCATTCTAACACTTTCACTGATGTTCTTAATTTCTCTAAACATTTAGATCAAAGTAATTGAGTTAACTCATCATTGTGTGGAGTTATGCTCAGAGTTACATAATGTCACTCAGAATTAGAGTATTTCCATTTTGCATTTATAGTTGACTAAGCTGCGAAAGTCCAGAGAGTTGACAGTGTAAGAAAAAAAAAACTGATCAAAACTGAACAAGACAAATAAAAGTTATTTAAATTCCTACAGCTTTTTGCAGGTACAGTAAAAAAGCAAATTTTCTGTTCTTCGCATTGAATTTTCACACGATTCAAGTTTAAAGTTTCAATCTTTATGGAGACTAAATTCCCGTCAGCAGATAACTGTTACACCTACATTTAAAGCCTACAGGGATGGAGTACCTGATCTGAAAAAGAATACGACACAGGAAGAAAATATTAGGAGACAGTGCATATTACAATAATGAGACATCCAACATTTTACCATGAGACATAACTGTCTCATCCAGAATGGATTTAGACCAAGTCATATTCCAGACAGTAAACAATGGCTTTCCCCCAATTAAATAGCTTGACAGCTCAACCGAGCTGGTTGTGAATAACTGTAATTAGTTACATTTGTGTAGATTAAAAAAAATGCAAACAGTTTTAAAACTTACTTCTCCTCTGCACAAATCATACACAAAATAACTGGCCCAAATAATTATCCAAATAAACTATACTGTCAAAACAAATGGCCCATTAGCTGTAATACACCGCGAAAGATGATTTAGCTTTTGACATGCATAGAAGTACCATTTAAAACTCTGCAATCATACTTCCAGAGGATTTGCTGGATTTGCAATTTAATACTAGTGTTTCCATTATGTCAACAGTCTTTACTTAAATTTCCATTTTAGTTAACTCTTAAAGTAATGTTGGTTCACTTGGAGCAGATTGTATTATTCTGTCTTAAATCCTTAAAGACGTCAATGACAACGTACCATCGCAACATATGGGACATACTACATTTACAGACTCATGATGCTATGCAGAGCATGAGGGAAAATATAAAACTGAAGCAACTTGGCACCAATGAGCTAAAGCCCAGCAAATAGTAACATCTGTTACTATTATCTGTCGTGGATTCAGATCAGTAAAAAAAGGCAGATAAAAGTACATATGGATATAGTTTAGAGTTTTATATGAAGGCTGTCAGACATTAAAATCCCAATCCTTTCCGAATGCAAAAAAAATAAGCTTGCTTGCCATGCAGACCATTGTCACAAACAGACCTTTTGTTAAAGACCCCCTTCCCCTGGGTAGTACACTTAAACAAGGCCCGAAGGAATCTTACTGAATGCAAAGGAAAGTGCAACAAAGAACTGTAAGCTGCCATTTTTCTTTGTTAATAAGCCTCTTTTGCATTCGCAAGATTCCTGTGAAAAATAAATAAATAACAGCTTTCAGAAATTTAATATTGCCTTTGTGAGTGACTGCTCACTTACTCCAGTACCAAGTTACAGAAGTGTCATCGTATGCTTTATATAATTATGAGGTTACACAAAATGGGAACAAAGGGTTTGAAATGGCCTAGTACTTAGTGAGATCACATAACCCCTGGTTGATTCAATAGCCAACTGATTAGGGAGCATACCACGAGGGTATGTATCAAATAAAGGCTCAAAATGCAGCTGATCTTCAAATAGCAACTGTGGAATGGCTGCAATGTAATCCCACGAGGAAATTATCTTCATAAAAGTGCTTGTTTTTGCCTCTCGTGGGCTCAGATTATTATAAGTGTCTGATAGCTTCATGAAAAGGATCCCTGCAGAGATAGAGTTGTCTAACATGTAACAGAAGTCTCCCTCAAAGAGAGGTTTGGCTCTGAAATCATGCTGGGAGTGAATTTATTGCAGGAAAACATCGGTGTAAACATGAATGAAAAGTTGAATAAAGATGTCTGGGGAGGAGTGGAGTCGATGGAGTACAGGAAGTTTACCTGAAAGATCAAAAAACCAGCGGTTTGTTGTCGTGCGTTTCTGAATTGTGGCAACACAATGGCACGCTTCACTTCACAAAGTGAAGGAGCAGGGACACAATAAAGTCGTGGCTAATTGTGCTCTGAATGGATGGAAGCACTCATGTCCATGTGCATTGCCCAGTAGCCCATTGTGTTTGCAATGACCATGCTGACTGCATGCCATAGCAGCTATTTATGGCTGTCAAAAGTGGGAAGAAATCTGATAGCACAGAGCTTTTTTTTCTAGAAAATAGAAGAAGTACTTCAAATGTGGCTGCAGACAGAACGGAGTTCCTCTTTGGCTAAAATTATTTGTTGACCTGATGTCAGTGCACCCAGAAGCTGAGCATGATAACATTAAAAAAAGACCCTAAGAAATTATCAAAAGAAAAATTGTTTTAGCTTGTATGCGGCAAAAACTTTGACCCCAACATTTGCCCCATGGGACTACTTTTCAGCCACTTATTGGTTACTGGTTATAGCTTTCTGACTCCTTAACTCCTTTTCATTAACAATCTATGGCATGTAAGGGTGGTGCTGGTTATCTGTATACTGCTTACATTCAACAGTACTGACAGACTGTATAGGTAAGATGAGGTTAGATGAAGTGCACAATGCATGCAGGACATCGGTCTAATTTTTATTTCAGTGTGTAATTGCTTGACTTCTCATTTTGTAGCCACACACTGAAGAATTTCGATATCCATAATTCTTAAACATACTTTAGTTGTGACTGACGCTGGTTTCTAATTTTTTCTGTCACACTTTTTTCAAACAAAATCAAGAATTACCCTTTTAATACATCTCTTAAAGTTTTTATTATCTCTGTAAAATTTCAAACAATTACCAAACCCATTGACACAAGCAATTTGCGGCAGCTTAATGTATTGTCTCAAAAGCTATTTAGCTTCACTTGTTTCTGCATATTGACCCTCAGTCCCACACAAGGATCTCTTTACAGCTCACTTCACATTTAATCCGAGAGCCAGGAACATAAACCAGACTGTTACACTTGCTCTGTTTGCTGCAGCAACCGAAGCAAAGGGACAGGAAATCATTGCCATCAAAACAACTCTGGCAAAGGTCAGTCAAATCAGGGAAATTAAATTAGTCACCTTGAAGAAAAGCAGAGACCCTTGAACAGATGTGTTGTGTAGTACAGGAGGAGGAGACGCTTAATTGCTAATTAAGAAGTGTAATTAGGCCATGACAATAAAAAGGATTAAAATGATTAATACAGGCTTTGGTTTACATTTAGAAGTAGACAACAAAACAGCGGGGAACTTAAAGAAAATGTAACTACTCTTTTGTTCCATTTCACACATCACTGTCAAGCGCTGCAGGAAATTCTGCAGAGCCTGTGATCCTTCATACTTTCTACACAGTGAAGAGAATGCAAAGTATGAGTCTGGCACTTTTTGAGATTGAATCATTTTGAACATTTTTTAATAGCAATAGCATTGAATTTGCAGACAATCCTGTGCAATCTCATCTTACAGAAAGGTCTTGTCTATGGTATTGTAGAAAAAATATACAGAGGAGAAATATATATGTGAGGGGTTGAAAAGGTCACGTCTGGTATATTTGTTCCTATTGTAGGAGACGCAGAGGTGCCGCTGGGTCTTTTCAGTTTCAGGATTCATTAGAGGAGCACTTCATTCGGTTTTTAGTGAGGTTTCATTATGTCAGGTAACAAGGGACGCTTTACTGATGAAGTCGCCCAGTGTGTTTGCACTTGTCGCACACTGCAGGGGGGTTGAAATAACACATAATAAATAAAGCGCTGATCTAACATCTGCAAAAAAAAATCTTTATCTGCAACTTGTGGAAACAGAGTGTCTTTTTACGAATGGAAAAATTTCAATTTGAAGTAACATTTATTAACAATATTGAGTTCCTCAAAATTGTACATTGATTTTCTTTGAAAATGTAAAGTTTTTATAATAATGCAACTTACTAATGTGATATAAAGTATTTGTTGAGGTTTGGATGTAACATTGTTTGTATTTTCTGGTGTATTTGAGGTGAAAATTTGAGCTTTTCTCATTAAAAACTGAGAGGATTCCATCACAAAAATCTAAAGATATTATTATCATGAAATTTGCAGTTGATGACTTATATCATAAATATCATTTTTGTGCTACGAGTTTTAAATATGGAAATGAGTCATTACCTGTAATTTGAATACAGCTCTCAATATTGGATGACAACAGATTTAAAATTCTCGTTTCATTCAGTCGATATATTGGAGTGAAAGTTTTTGGCTGGTTTGGATGAATCGGGCTTTGAGTGATGTACAAACCTCTTTGTAAAATCTCCGAAAACAGACAAATAAAGGTTTTAACAAATAAATACGACCATGAAATGGGGCATGTTTGTTATTAACATTAAGATTATTATTTTTTGTTTTAGATTTTTTAAATGTGTAAATATTCAAATCATGTGACATCTCATTAAATGCCATAATAAATGTTATTTAATCAAATAAATAACACTTGAATGTACTGACAAGGCATTTTCTTTCCACTAGTCTGAAAAAGATCTGTTGTGGAAGTAAAGCAGCCCCAAATCATGAAATTGTTTTTCCTAAAAAGAATTCAAATGAAAACTTCCACTTGTTATTCCCTCCAGGATCATGATGAGCCACTATGCTTACCCTCTATGCTTTTTGTTTATGGTCTGAGCTCCATAGTCTTTAGATTTAGGCCCTCCCTCCTCACTAATGCAGGCGATCATCCTCCAGCTTGTGATTTCTAAAGTCCCTGTTTCCACCCTGAGTACTGTTTTGTGAGCTAATTAGCTGGGACCCATTATTCACTGGTGCTGCCTTCCCTTTTCCTGTTTTTCCTATATTATAATTGTATCTCTTGAACTTTTACCTCCTTTATATTTTTGTTTTTAGCCTTTACCATTTGTAGAGGGAAATGCCAAAATATATGATCATTGCTAAATGCCCTCTGCATTTATCAACTAGTTGCTTTTTGCTTTTTTTGTTTTTTATTTGAATTCATACTGAAGTCATCCTGCACAGTGTGAGCAAATGAAACCATCACATTGGAGACTGTAAAGTTAAGCCTGTGCTAAAAGAAGCCAAAAATGCTCTATATAGTGAAAGAAAACTGCAATTTTGGGGGAACTATTTTCTTCTAATTTGCCATAATAAGCGGCTGCTTTGATAATATTATCAAATAATTTTGCATCTTTAAATGCCACAAACTCAAATATCAGAGGAGATATTCTAAAGATTAAAAAAATAAAAATAAAGCTACTCTAAGGTGTACAACACACAAAAAAAAAGCATCTCTCGTTCTACTTGTGATACTTGTGACCACATAATCTTAGCGTCCACCCCCAAAATTCTAGATTGTTACTCACTTAAACCAAAGAACATGGAGTCTTAGTCCCTACTGGACACTGTTTCCCTTAATGGTCTAGCAGCATTTATCTGACCATGTTTAAATGGATAGACATATTGACACATCATGTTCTCCTATGAAAAACATAGTTGGGTTTTTGGCTGCATTACAGTATAGGCTTCTTTAATGTTATAGCATCACAATTAGTCAAACACAACCAGTGGTTCCAGTGTCCGGCAGAGCAAAGATAACAGGAAAATCAGGAGTCACATATTGATGTCAGTTGTAAACTTTGATGAAATCTGTTGTGGTAAGGAAGAAAAAGTACAATAAACAATTAAAAAACTGTTTTATTTCTATATCTCTGCCTTTCTTTCAACCTGTGCATGCTAAAAGGTCACCCAGTGAGAGCATGCAAACTGGAAAACAAAAGACAAATGAGACTGAAATCAAATAAGTGTTTATGAGAATTATTAACTTTTGCTGTCCTTTTCACCTGTAAAGAGAATAACAGAAGAATTAATAGCACAAAGGTTACAGTGATACACTAGGGTAAGGCATTTTATGGTGAATATTCAAAGGAGAAGCCCAAAAAGAATCAACTTCTCAACAAAAGGAAAATAAATGTCCCATTTTTGACAGGGATAAAAGTCTTTCCTTTTCCGGAGCCACTGTGTGATGTCTGTCTGTGATATTTCATTCCCAGAATAACTCCCATAAGATAAATGCAGCTACACCTTCTGCAACTTACACAATCACGTCTAGCGTGATCATAATGCAGCCTGTTTGTCCAGATCCATAACTGCTGAATATGAATATTAAAACTAGAAAGTTTTTTAGCCATGAGTCCCGAAAGGTTAGGGTTAAGTTACCAGCTACTAAACTGCTTTTAATGACCCAGGCTGGTAGATGTTTGCATATGGTGTGAGCATTTTAAATCAAACACCATTGGCTCCTATCTCCACTCTACAGTGCACGATAATTATCATAAAAACATAGTGAAGGCAACAAAAGCTTTAGCCTGTTGTGTTTAATTTAGGAAATCCTTCACATTTCTGTTTTCAACAAACACTTTGCACTTATAACAGGCTACAGTCCCTCTACCATACTAGTGAGACTGACAAAGAAGGCCATTATCACTGATTAACACTGTTTTTTCTTTTAATTCTTAATATTTTTTGGTTTGGCTTTCCTTTCTAATTAGTGTACCCGTTTCAGGACAATAACATTGAAAACACAATGTGTTCCCTGTTATTAAAGCCTCTTTTTCCCCCCACATATTGAATGAAATAATTGAGTGAAAATATTCTATATGGACTCGCATCACAGGCAAGGCAGGAAGAGGGAAAAAAATCCAATTACAATGTTTTTGAAAAGAAAATGCCAGCATGAGTTCACATTGATGTCTTGCATAAAACAAAGGTTCATAGGGAGTGTGTTCGAGTCCTGTCTGTAAATTGCATCCATGTTATGCCAAGGTAATGCTGGAAAACAAGGGATACTCCAGAGGGAACCGTTTCCCAGTGCCTTTAAAAAAAGCCTGATCCAACTGAATGTGTTCTTGTTATATTAGAAAGAATACAGATAAAAAAAAGAGCAGAGTGAGACTCAGATGGTTATTTACAGCTTATTAGCCAGATACAGTGGGGCATTACTTAGTTCCATGCTGTGTGGCCTGCCAGCTTGACTCCTATCTGGGGATCCCACAGCAGAAACCTGTCATCTACAGCACATTGTATGTCTTTGCACTTTTCTTCCAGGCAATGGGGCAAACTCTTTACTGGCTCTCAAGGGATGGAGAATGACCAACTTTAACTAAATGTCCTGTTCAGTGGCCCAGTGTAGCCATTTAGGAATGCAGTGGAACGCTCCCTCTGGCACATACTACCTCCCCAATTAGAGGTCAGAATAGAGAATAGAGGTACTTGTACAGAGCATTGCTTTAGATAGATGATGTCATTGTTTGGGGATGAGCACAGACCACAATGATGAGGTATGGCTCAGTGGAAGTGCAAGGTAAAAACAAATACCTATATATATATATATATATATATATATAGGTATATATACAGATTAGCTTAAAAAGGACATCTACAGCACCTAAGGCAAGACTGTACATTTTACTGTGGGTCATCTTTGTGTAACGATAAAGCTTATGAGTGCCAATGTGCAGCAATGCAGCAACGCTGCTGGTGTAACTTCCAAAATTATTTGACTCTCATTTGATAATACTGTTTGATTCAGCAGAGTGATGCTGTGGTGGTTTTGCATTTTCTTTCATAAATTGTATTTCTTGTGTATTGTTCATTTTTGTTAAATTTTTATTCCTTTAAAGGGGTTTGTTTTTTAAATGTACGCTTTTACTTTCTATTTCAGCTTCATGCTTGAGGTTGAAATGTGTCCCGTAGTCAAACTATCTGCTAAAATCAAATATGATGACTGACTTCTCACATGCTGATTAGATTTGTAGTTTTGGTGTCACTGGACACACTCGCTGACGGGACATTCACCGAGCTGACTGGAGTTGTTTAGGCAGTGCAGTGATGTAGCAACATTTACCATACACTTCCAAACAGTTTGTGCTGAATTTGAAAAGCAAATGAAAAATGAGATCAGTCATGCTAATTAACTGATTTGTTCCAGGTTATTTTGGGCTTGTGGACAGTGGCTTCTACTTTATGTCAGCAAGGTTACAGAACAGGATGTTCAAAATACCACTTGCATATTGCATTACATATTACATTTGCTGTGCAGTGTTTTGTGCGGGCAGAATAAAGTCTTAGACGTGTCATTCTCAGGTAAAGAAGCCTGAACGCTGCTGCTCCAATCCACCACCATGCACGAAACATACTCATAACAAACACTTTTATCGAAAATATCTGAATCATATGTCTGAATGTGGCGCACGGCGCTTTCTGTCCACTTAAGGTCTTTAATTTCACAATTCTATTTCAACTGAGGGAGGTTGCGAACAGATCAATGTGTGCAATTAGACACACGCAGCCCAGCAATTAGCAGTAGTGCTAATGTGCTTGAATGGATTTTCCGATTTGGTTGGAGGAAAGCAATACGGTACAGCTAAATCTTTGGCTATCTGTCCCCAGTCAGCATGCCCCTGACAGTATACAGTCAGAGAAGAGTGAAGCACCTATACCTCATACCTCTCTCCAGAAATGATTGTATCTCTAAACGCAAAGGTGGATTTTACATTTTTCACAGCATTTTAATGAAAAAACTATTTTTGCAGTGAAGGCTGAATTCCTCAAATAGTGTTCCCGAGTCTTTTTTGTATCGTTCATGCGCCAGTCATCAAGCTGCATATAACACACTTGTGTCCACTAACAGTGCCACTTTGTGATTACCGCACAATACAAAAGGCACAATAGAGACAAATACACTGCTGGGATGGGAGTATAGTTTAACGCTTTGCTTCCTGAACGCAAGGGTCAAGGGAATTATATTTGAGGTACCAGAGTGAGCGTACAGACAGTGTGTCACGTCCTGATTTAGGACGGCTATTGCAGGTCAAGTGATGCACTTTTCTAGAACTTTTGAGAAGATCATGACAAACACAGAACATTCATTTCATTCATTTATCAGTTACTGTATTATTAATCACAACAAGAATAACAACACAACGAAAGTTTCCATTTAGAAGTATCTGTGTAGCTCTCCAGTGCGGTTGTTACAGCTTCAGTCATGTTCAGTCATGATACTGCATAAAAAAGAAACATGAAAGCACATTTTTTTTACTTCTGCTTGCAGAAAAATGTTTATCATTTAATTAAAATCATTAGACAATTTAATACCATGCATATTTGATCATATGATCATTAGTATTATAAGAATATAAATTTTAGCAGCTTTAAAAGTGTGCTATGAAAGGAATTTCATATGTGTGAGGGGCTTCTGGAGGCTGATTTGATATAATGGAAACCTAATACGCTGCTATTGGTGACTTATAGTCTTACCTTATCGCTTAATACCTATACCACCGTATGTGTGTGTGTGTGCATGCATGTGTGTGTGCATCTGTCTGTTTAAATAAACACTCCACACTCTTGCACTGACTAACAGGTTCTCTCGTCCACTGTTTGGTCTTGCATAGAAGATGCACAGTACCTTACCAGAAAGTGAATACTGCCTTCTGTCCTTCTGAAAAAAAAAGCATTGATTTTTACTTTGCGGCACCCAAGGTCAGCGTGAAGAACAAGCTGGGAGGATCTTATCACCTTAGAAGTACAGGCCTTCCTCTCGGTCTATTTATTGAAGGGAAAATGCACACAAATGAAGTTGAGAACACAGCTGTCTGACTTACTTTGACCTTGCATGTACAAATACAGCAATGTTTCAACTTTGAGGTGTTTAAAGTTCGAAGTGTTGGGACATTTCAGATCTTGCTCTGTATCTTTAGCATTTTCTTGGTCGTTTGGGATATCACACTTTAACTGCAAAAGACAAGACATGCGTAGCCTCGGAGGCAGAAAACATGTAATGGGACTAATCGTGGCAGATGACGGCGCTTTCAAATTAATTCTTTCCCAGTGAATGACTTAAACCTGGCTCAAAATGCATGAGAAGAACTAGACCTGACAGCACAACACAGCAGGTATGGCTCCATCAAAGACAAAATGAAGAAGGCACATCTTCCAAACACAAACACACTCATTCCAGGGCTGGGTTGGGGTTTTTTTTGGAAATCCCCCATGACACATCCAAATGCGTCTTTATTACTATCAATCAGCTTTATTCTTTCATTTTAGTAAGTCAAGTTATTAATGTGCTCGTGGTGCGTGAGTAGAATCCCCAAAAATCCATGTTATGTTTTTTTTCCACACACAATGTAAATGATGGAGGAATTAAATAAATCTAAACTGGAGATACACTCTACAGTACTTTGTTGCAAAGTACATCTAGAGTAGGTCATAAAAGTAATAGTTGGTGTTTTGTAAAATATGCCTAGTTGCTTTTTTGCAGATGTGTGATACCAGTATGGTGTGTGTACTGCAGGCAGCAGCCAGCTTAGTTTAGCATATAAACACAATAAAGGGGGAAAAGCTGGTCTGGATATACTTAAAAGTAATGCAATGTTCTTTTATCACTGCAACGACAATCCAAGATGTCACTGCAAAGAGCTCAGCTTTGCTGATATACCTCACTCTTTCAAATTGCTAACAGAGGCTTTGTGTTTTCTGTACTCACATTGTCTCATCAAAATCAGTGAGGCAGCTAAAAGTCAAACTATTTCTCTAATGGAGTTACTGGTAAAAATCTCTTAATAACCATAACTGTTAATCCCCTGGGAGTTTGACACTATTGGGTGTTTTCGTCTGCTTTCACCGCAGTTACAACAAAGGGCCTTTACAACTTGAAATGTTTCATATCATGTGTAATCATGTGAAAGCAGCTAGCATTATGCAGTATGTCATCTGCTTTTCCCAAGTGGGTTGATCCTATCATGGCAAACGCAGCATGCATTTGCATGTAGTTAACAGTATTCTCAACTCTTCCTCTACCCTTTGCCTCGCGTGCTTGTTTTGCAAGTGAATTATAGGCTTCTTGGCAAAGGAGTGAAGGCTGAATTGATTTTTCGTGGTTTGTATATGGTTTGGGATCAGTGGTGATTTATAGTGCTGGTCCTGATGTTACTGTGGCAGTAACATCAAACTCCACGTCTCATGTGTAAGGCAAGGTTATCGGGTAACCCTGCTGTTCACAGAACACTAGTTGCAGTTTAGCGATGGCCCCACATTTAACCACAAACCTGTGTGAATGCATTAGTCCCACCAGAGTCTCATTTGTCTATTTTTCATATCGGATTATAATTCACTTCAAATGAAAAAGTAAAAGTGAGGACTCAGGAGATTTGTATGAGCAGAGATTTTTGTTGTTACTACTGAATTTATAAATTTACTTCAGTTGATTATTGTCCTTAAATTTGAGCCTTGGGCTTTTGGACTTTGTTAGCCATTCTAACAGTGTAGCTTTAGGGGCGTTAGCATTGCTCAGCCACAGATTCAGCAGCTTTGGGCCACAGTAAAACATAATTGCCACGACAGGCTTTCATGACTGAACCATACAGATTTTCCCTGATAATTCTCATGTCACCATCAGGTGAAAATTTTTGTCTGTACTTTGTTTAAATGCACGAGTTATCGAGAATCTTTACAATTACAACGAGTGACTCCAGCATCACGGTAGTTGCTGTAGTTGTCTTAAAACCTGGAAAAAGCAGATAAATTATGAAAAATTCCACAATTGCTTCTAAGACATTGCTTTTCAAGCACTATTTATAGTACTAGACCATAAAACTATAGATTACCTCCTAATCTACTCACAGATTGGGAAGTAATATTGTTACCATACCATACCAGCGTAATGTGTAAAACACTTTAAAAACAACCACAATGGACCAATGAGCTGTATAGAAGAATAAATATGTAAAAATAAATATAAATGAAAAAATACATAAAATTAAAAAAAATAAATAGAAAAAGACACGATTAGAAATCTGAAAAGAAAAAGTGAAGCTGGTTATCAAATGATAGATTATTATGAAGACTGGAAGCAGCTGATATATCTAACTTGGCTGTTTCCATTGTTTTTACATTATTATCAGCCCCCTACATAACTCTGTGTAAGGAAATTAAGACTTTTAACTCTCTTACTGTAATTTATCCATGAAAGTATTCATTTTCTTGATTTATTGTCAAACATAACATTTAATTAGTTGATGTTTAGTTCTTTCTGTTATCTTGTCAGACACTGATATGTCAGTAAGTCTTATTGGTATATAAAAATGTAACATTTAGTCTAAGTTTTGTCTTTTCCCCCCATGTGTGTAGATTCAACACACATACATGTGATCTGTGTTATATTTCATATATTAATAGTCATAATACATCCAACACTTGACTAGAAAGCGTTTCAGTGTATTTTCTTAAATGTCAAACTCTTGAACTAATGACTATCAGCACAGTTTTTTTTAATGTAGACTATTGAAAAAAAAAAATCATATTTTTAAGTGGTATAATCTCTGAGTGTTTTGAAGAGTACTAACAGGACTAATGCACTGCTTCCTCATTTTCTTATCAAATAACCTCCATTAACAAACAGACAATATTTCCATTTTCCAAATTGCACAGAGGGTTTGTCATGGAGTCAGCATAATTTAGCCATAGCAGCTGTCGCATGCAGATTGTGCTTAGTAATTCAATATAATTGCCGTGCAATGTAACTGATACCAGTGTGGCACAAAGGAAGTGAGTCTTCACAAAAAATGGACGTAATTAATGAGTTGATTACCAGTGTTCTGTGTTGACAGGCCGAGGTCCTGCAAAGTGATTGGTTGGAGGTATAGAAAGGAGGCAAGCCGGGGAATCGTGTGTGTACGTGTGATGATTTGTGGACTGTACAAACACGAGGAATGAAAATGCCTGGGGTGGAAATTTTGCTCTAGCCGCTGTTATAACTTTTCCACTGATAAGTACTGGCGCGCTGTGTCCGTATAGGGAGATGTCAAAGCATGGAACTAGATAACACACACTTGGAAAAGGCATCCAGAAGGATTCATGCGTGAAACAGTCTTTTGGGTGAGATGAATTATGTTTGCTGTAAGAAACGGGTGAATAAAGAGTTGAAGAAGAGATGGAAAAGTGTGTTATGACACACCAGCATTTACAGATGGTGGGGCTCTTTCTCTGAGAGTGAGATATCAAAGTAGCTTGGTATTGATTCCTGGGAACAATCAATATGAAGCCATTGCACCTTAGTATTTGTTGCTCAGCAGTCTGCCTTCCTCTAAAATCTGTGATCATGACACCACAACTGATGTCTGTGTGTGGAGGCTTGTATATATTCAGTGTTCATGTGTACAAGTTTACTGTGGGATAGTTTTAAAGCAGGTTTGTTATGCTTTCTGTGTATGAGTGTTTACATACCTGGATATGGCACGTTGTTTCATTGCATGTGTGTGTTTACTGCAGAAGCTGACAGGTCCTGTAATAGTGACAGGATGCAGGCAACTCCCATGAGGCCGTGCATGCTGACAGCAGCTGGTCGAGAAAAAGAACAGCTGCTGATGAGCTTCCAGTACAAAGAGCCCACACTGAGCCTCGCCTTTTATCTCTCCATCCTTCTTTATTTATATGTTCACTTACTCTTTTACTAATTGTTTATTTGAATTTCATTAAAAAGCAAAATGGTAGTTTGCTTTTTCTTGATGTAAAAACATTCTGTCTTTAAACTGAAGTGACACACACTCATACACATGCAATGAATTCTGTGATTCTCCACACACAACAACACACAGCTGAAGCCTGAGGGAGGAGAAGAACAGGGGAGACAGAAAGCCAGTTATTGATTTTTCCACGACACCCCTCATTGTCCAAAGTGATCTGCCATTGGCACCACCATGCTTGACCAACTCGGTCTTTCCCAGCATCTCCTCCCTGGATTCTCTGAAAATGTTTAAGTCACAAAGAGTGCACACAATATAAATGCTCTGCCTTTTCTTACACCTGGTACTCAGTCAGTTATATGTGGGATTAGGTGTGCAAACAGGACTGGCCAAGTTTAATTAAGAGGATAATGTTGCATCTCTCTGCAAATATGTGTGTTTTTAGGATCCTGCACTCATGTGAGAAAAGAAGTGAATGCTGGGCAGAATGGTTTTATAGTTAGAGTTTAAAACTGATCAGTAGTATAAGGTTTACATGCATCTGTGAAAGTGTGTGTTCATATTTTTCAAGTGTATAACTCATAAATGGTCAAATGCAAATGAACAGTGTATTACAGCCAGTGAAGCGATACAACATTGGTGAGGTTTTGTTTTGAAGCATCAGGTTTTTGGAGCCAGACATTAAGATTTCTGCATGAAAAGCTAAATTGCTAATTCATCAGCTAATGCTAGCAAGCTTCGTTATCAAGCTGCATTCATGGACCGTTTGCCTGTATTGACGTCTTGACTGACTGCCAGTGTTAGACACAAATAGCCTTGGACTAAGATTTGATTTAGAAGATTTGACTTGGGTTTGAATTAAGGTAAGAGTGAAGGGTTTGCAATACAGTGATCCAGCTTGCTAGCTAATATATAAATAGTAAAATGCACAGACTTTCTGAACAGTCTGCTGTTGTAATTATTTGGTTTCATTTATCAACCCAGACTGTTGCATCTTGGTTATTTAATTTGTAATTGCTTTACTGGGAAGCAATATTTTTTTTTAAAGTGTCTACAGTGGACATAATCCAAAGTTTGTAAAATCATGACTTTCATTCTAATGTCAAAATGTAAATCAGTGACATTACAAAGGATTTATTTTGCTGTTCTCATGTAATAATGCATTTTGCTGGACTTTTTCATTATAATATGAAAAAAAAAATACTACATAAACTGAATCTTATATAGCGCATCTATTCTACTTGACCATTAAAAGCGCTTTATACACATCTCATTCACCCATTTGCCCACGGATACTTTGTGATGCAGACTGGATCAGCCAGGGATCAAACCACCAACCTTCCAATCAACAGACTTGTTTTACTTCCTGAGCTGCTACCCCAGGTATTTTAGCCTTTGAAAAATTCAAATTTTGAAAAATTCTGAAATAAAGATCTACTGAAAATGCTTAACTCAGCATACCTTAATTGTGCTTCATAACTTTATCAGAAATTGTGTCAGATTAAACATTATTCAGAAACAGTCAGTTTCATCTTTATTCACTATGTTGCCGTAAGTATTTGCTCGTCTGCCTTCACACTCATATGAACTTGAGTGACGTCCCATACTTAATCCACTCGGTTCAATATGATGTCGGCCCAGCCTTTGCAGCTTTAACAGCTTCAGCTAGAGTACTTTAAACCACTGCCTCTGATGCTTTGCATTGTGCTTGGTGATGTAAGGCTCAGATGCAGCTGCTTGGCCGTGGAAATCCATTCCATGAAGCTCTCGACACACTGTTCTTGGGCTAATCTCTAATATCTTTATCCTTTAAGAGAGGCCTGGGAGGGTGCTGCACAATATCTCTGTAGTTCCTAGGACTGTGCTCTACTGGACAGAGATCTCAGATGATGTTCCTAGGCTGCAGCCACTCCCCCAGTGTGGGGGTCACTGCCTCCAGTGCTCTGATTAGCACTGGGAACACTGTTGCCTTCACCCTCCACTCCAGCTTCATCCAGCCACTGGTAGGACTGGCCTGTGTATGTCTATGTGTTTGCAAATTTGTATTTCTTAATATAGCCTATACATTGTCTGAACTCTTCATTCCTGTCAGTTCAGCATGAAAGTCATAGGTTGTTGAATATTGATGTTTTTTACAGTAATACTAGTTTCTCTCCTCCTCTCAGTCTTAGTGGATCTCCTTTTATTGCTCCCCATACACAGTTGTATGTGGCGCTGAAGGCTCCATGATTATTAACATTTATCTGTTTTGAAAGAAGATTTATTATAAATCTGAATTCTTCTGATTTTCATATTTCTCATCTTCCTGTGAATGCGATGTTACATTTTCCATTAGTATTTATTTCACTTGTCATGCTCATCCCACATTGTGCGTACATAACTTCACAGTCACCAAAATTCGTATCAGTGAAGGAATTTTTATCATATCACCACTAAATACAGGATAAAGAAGCTGAAAAAGCACCACAGTCCTGGAGTTTGCTAGTATTAATAATAATGGAGGTGGCATTATATTACACATTGTCACCAAGCAACCAGGACCATGCTGGTCATTTCTTTGTACACTCACAAGGTCTTTGCACTGGGAATGTAAAGTTCAGACTGTCAGTTTTACAGTGTAATGCTCTGTGGCATCTGAGGGAGAACATTCAACGGAAATAGCCAAACTGCTGCTCATGCCAGTGTGCAAATGCATGCTTGCACACAGCACATTCAAAAGGCAGCAGGCATACCAACATAACTGTCGCTTACCACCCACCCTACTTCCCAGATTTGTCTTTTCCAATTTGGTCTGCTTCCCCAACATTCACGTTCAATTTTCCCTGTTTTGAGACAATGGAGATGATCTAGCATGCATCAAGAAGGCACCAACACAAGGGGATGGAGTGGGACTTGCATGGAAGAATCTAAAAATCATCTCAGTGGAGAGCTCCAGAGATAATTTTAAAGGGTGAGGAAGAAGTTAAATCAGTTCATATACGTTAATTTAAATTAATAATAATAAATTAATACGTTTATTTTTAATTACTAAATTTTCCACTATGCAAAGAAGACATATTAATGTGGTTTCTCACAGTGTATGATCTTACAAGGTGGCTCTAACACAGTCACAGTACGACCTTACCATTTGTGACCCAAATACTGAGACGGCAACAAACTTCTGTGGGCCTGAATACATCCTGCACAATATACACACTTACTTTAAGGATAAAGGTAAACCACGGTAACCATTTCCTTGGGCGCTAGGTGTTGGCTGTGTCTGGACCTGGCAGTGTTTCTACCTAAAGCTTGAGAGCAGAACACATCCAACAGCTGCTTGTCTGTCTGTTCTGTCTACCGGCGACAACGCATGCAAACTTGCCTGCCAAGTATGTAGAATCACAGTCTGAATGTTTCAGTCTGTATTTCACAGGCCAGTAATCTATCCTATTGTTTACTGCCATTCCTCCTTTGCACTTCGTCCAACTTTGAATCTGACCAGTCAGATGTGGGAGGCCAGCCTCTATAGTTGG
This sequence comes from Neolamprologus brichardi, assembly GCF_056152115.1. Taxonomy (NCBI): domain Eukaryota; kingdom Metazoa; phylum Chordata; class Actinopteri; order Cichliformes; family Cichlidae; genus Neolamprologus; species Neolamprologus brichardi. Next base: position 16,088,525 of record NC_142112.1, on the reverse strand, counting down.
ATTAGTTAAGGCTGACACTACAAGTAAATATTTAGTGTTAATTTTGTTTGTGATTTATCATAAAGGCACCCACGAAGACAAACTGCAGCTTTGAATATAAAATCAGTGTTTACTCCAAAGATGGGTCTTACTTCCCCTTGATATTAGCTGCAAACATATAATTTAATGTAGAATCCTTTCCTTGATTTATTCTTCATATACTTTTGAAAAGATTGAATAATTAAATGCACACATTTCCCCATGAGGATCTGTGCTTTAAAAGCAGCACTGGATATAAATTTAGAAGAAGCTTTTAAATGTGCCTGCACGCACAAACACCCACCAATCTACCCACACGCATGCACACACAAATTCCCATATAATGTATTTTTTTCTTAGGTTGCAATGCTATTATTTCCCCATTCCTGCATTACAACGTGCTGTCTTGAAAACAACAAACTACCCGACATCTTGCTGTGCACAAACCACAGCTTCCTTCTCTTGCTTTTCATCTTTGTGAAATGGGATACAGCTCCTGCTCATTTGTCCAGCATCTTTTTGCCAAAGATCTCTAAAACAGAGTGGAGAGGGTCCCACAGGACTGTCTAGAAGAGAGAAGAGCTCAGCCAAAAGCAGGTATACTCTGCCTGCCATAACTTTGGGGAAAGCTCTGAAGTGGTAATGGCCACGCTGTATTCTGCAGACACTGTAGATGTGCTATAGAAGATTAGGCTCTGTACTAATTATAAACAGTGAAATGCTGCCGGCAATTTATTGCTTTGATTGTAAAACCCTGCAAAGGCAATATGACGAGAAGAAGCTACCTAAAGAATGTTATCATGCTTCTTAGACGTCTTGCGGCGTACTGTGTTTATATGGTCTCTCTAACCTTAAAGCTACACAGCCTGATACACATAAAAATAATTTATGTATCGGTAAGCCCAAATTATTAGGTTATTGCTAGGCTTCACATGACTTCAGCTTCCTGAACAGAAATGCTTGTAATTAATAATTACAAACAACCATCTATGTTATGATATGACTGAAAACATGCGGTGGCTTATACTAACTGAAACCACTGTATCATAAGGGGGTTTGCCATCAAGCAAACCCCTTTGTAGGATTTCTGAACAGACTAAGGAGGACTTATCTGCTGTAATCCTGACCGAGGCACCATGATGATGATGGTACCAAAATAAAGCTACCCTTAATTTGACAAAGTGTAAAATATATTATGAGAATTTTACACTTTTGTTTCAGGAACATGAGAGTCCAGATTGATACTGCACGGTCAAATGATGTGTTGAATAATGCTAATCATTTGTCACATGATTTATGTGATGATGATGGCGATGAGATGATAAATACTTTATCATCCCATATTTAGGAGGCTCTTTTGTCACAGCTGTTGAAATGATGATGAAATAATAATAATATGTGGCAGAGGCCTTTCTACCAGATACATAATAGTTTAGCAAACGATTGTATTTGGTATGAAAGATTTCCTCTTTCTGTTCTTGTACAGCTGAGCTGAATCAGTCTTTTTGAGAAGGTGCTCCACTACCTGTCCGGTAAGTGGTATAGAGTGTGGTCAGGATTATTCATGATGCATAACAGTCTGTTCAGTGACTTTCTCTTCACCAAAACTTCACATGTGTCCCGTCTGCAGCCAATCACAGAGCCAGCCTTCATTTTATTCAGTCTGTTGGTGTCACAACACACTGCTGCTCCCCCAGCAGACCCAGCAAAGCACACTGCACTCACAAATGACCACTAGAAAATGTTCAACATTTAACTGCAAACACACTGAAGTATTTCACCTTCTTTAGTAAAAAAGAGAATCTGCCCATCCTCTTCTTGTATGTTGATCTCCCAGTTCAGCCTGCTGTGCAGACAACCAGGTATTTGTACTCCACCACCACATCAACATCCTAGCTCAGCATGTAGCTGTCCTCTTCCTTCTCAACTCTCTCTCTGGTTTTAAGAAGTTAGTTCCTCCACACCGCTCCACAAAATCATCCACTAGTGCTCCGTCCTCCTCCTGCAAATACATCTAACTAAACTATTAGTTGTACTGAAATCAGCAGCATTTTTTTTTCATTTAAAATGTAGTATTACAGTCATACTACTGTTACTTTTACTGTATCGAAGCATTTTCATAATCCAAACAGTAACGTTTTAGCTGACACAGTAAATAGTTTTATCAAAAAACTGCAACATCTATATAAGTATCCACTGTTAGGTATCACCTGGACTGGAGTTATTCCTTGTGTCTTTATCTTGTCCTTTATAAGAAAGGAAAAACAAAAACTAACATTTTCTCCAGAAAGAATCATAAAGTCAAAATGAAGCAGTTAATTGTATGTTGCACATGGTTAAAATGTTGATAACCCTCATAATTATTATACTAGTCAGTGCCGTGGAAATATCACTAACGCGTGCAGATATGACAGTGCAGAAGGCGCTGTTTCTCTCTCCGACACTTTAGTTTTTAGAAGCTCACGTGTACTACCTTTCATCTGACAGCGAAGGCAACACGGCATGGCCGAGGTTTGCTTGTGGGAATTGTAGTCTGATTTGATTGAGCCCTTCATTGTGACGTGCCAGGCGAAACTACAAGTCCCAGATTGTTTAAGGCGGAAGTAGCGAGACAAAACACGGCTAGGCTACAGCACAACACGGCAGAGAAGATGTCGCGTGTTGTCAAAAAGAGAAAACTGGACGAAATCCGACAGGATAGGCTTTATTTTGACAGCTATTCCGATGTGACTATCCACGAGGAAATGATAGCGGACCACGTCCGAACCAACACGTACCGGACGGCGATACTGAAGAACAGTGAGTCAGTTCGGGGTAAAGTTGTTCTGGACGTCGGGGCAGGAACCGGCGTTTTGAGCATCTTCTGTGCTCAGGCTGGAGCTAAAAAGGTGTACGCCGTGGAGGCCTGCTCAATAGCGGAGCAAGCCCAGATAACAGTCAAACACAACAACATGGAGGACAGAATTGAAGTCATTCGAGGAACAGTGGAGACGGTGGACCTGCCGGAGACCGTGGACGTGATAGTGAGCGAGTGGATGGGTTATGCCCTCCTGCACGAGTCCATGCTCAACTCGGTCCTCTATGCACGCGACAAGTGGCTGAAGCCGGGCGGCATCATTCTGCCGAGCAAAGCCGAACTCTACATCACACCTGTTATTGACCCGGTGGTGGAGGACCGCCTGCACTTCTGGTACACAGTCAAGGACCAGTACGGAGTGGACATGTCCTGCATGTCCGGCTTCGCCCGGAAATGTATCATGAACTCAGACATCACTGTTAGCTCTGTGACCTGCGAGGATGTTCTCTCCCACCCGGCCCGCTTCGCCGAGCTCGACCTGCACTCGGTCACCCCGGAGGAGCTGCGGTCCGTGAAGGGCCAGTTCAGGTGCGAGTCGTTCGGCTCGTCGGCAGTGAACGCATTCTGCGTTTATTTCACGGTGACTTTCCCGTGCCCGGATAGCACGGCTCCCCTCGTTCTCTCCACGTCTCCGTGCAAACCAGAGACACACTGGAAGCAAGCGGTGCTGTACCTGGACGCTCCGGTGGAAGTGGTGCAGGACACACCGATTACTGGAGAGGTTAGAATGTATCCCTCAGAGGAAAACGCCAGGCATATATGTATCCACGTGGACTACTCTATAGGAGAGCAGAAGCGACAGTCCAAGACTTTTTCCATCCCTGATTGGAGCTCCGAGGCTCAGCCATAGCGTGCCATCAACACCAAAATGCACTTCATTCACCATGTGTCACACCCGTATGCCCGAGTCCTCTTATTATGTCATGGTTATCCATGGATCTTAAAATTCCTGGGAAAATGAGGCAGTGGTTTCACTTTATAATATATTGGCAAAAATATAAGATCATAGTAGGCCTCCCCAGCAAATGAACGGACAGCTGCAGATTAAGACACAGAATAAAGATTGGCCAAGGAATTTAACCTTTTTGTGCATGTGCATGTCTAAAAAGGAAAAGCACATTTTCTTTATTTAGTGTTTGGTTTTAATTTTGTGTGTTTGTTTAGTTCTTTTACAATTCATTAATTGATTGAATCATTCATTAAATAGCCCCTGAACTACAAAAGGAAAACAGCCTGTTTATGCCCACATCTTCAAATGTCGTGTTTTTCTTGTCTTAGTAGAAAACACCTTCAAAATTCTATCAATATATTTAAGATGATTTAAAAGTTTTGATACATCAGTGTGTACTAGGAAGAAATCTTCAGAAAGTCTGGCTAAAAGAAGAGTTTGAGGTGGATTTGTAGCTGCTTGTAATCAGTCGCTCTGAGGCAGGTTTATAAAATGTTAAATAAATTCAACACCATGCTGCAGGCATCTGATATTCTGATAAACTCGGCCATTTATATTGTGTGGAATCTCATCAAAATTCTGCATTCAAATGAGCATCAGACCAATATATTGACTTGGACTAGCTGCAGTCAGGCAGGAGGCTGCATCCTACATGACTTTGGCTGCTGTTCAGTTACTTTTTAATGAAATACCAAATTGGCTCATTATTTTGGTTTAAAACTAGGCTGCACTGTCATCTGTTGATAGAAAACACCAGCCTAATAAAAACTTATAATTCTACTTCAGCATTCTACGTAAAAAAAAGCACAAGATATCTTGTATACCTGTTTTTGAACAGTTTGAAATTATAGTTTTATAAACTGAAGAAAAAAAAGAAGTCATCTGTTTATGTCGGAGTTTGCAGTGCTTGTTTTCAGGTATAATGCAGAAACTTTGATTAGTGGGCCAGAATCAGATTTAAAGAAACGATTCATTTGTTCTTAATTTGTGGGTCTCAGTCCTTTTTCAAGACCTTTATTGCATTCAGTCACGACACACACCACTCACCTTAACACTGCTGAACAACGGCAGCTCTTAGCAACGACACTCCAGAATGGGGTAGCTCCCTTCAGCAGAACAAAGTGCCCCGCTGCTGTGCTAAAAAGGAAAAAAAAACCTGCTCGCGAGACACGACAAAGACCCCAAAGCGTCGGCTTGACTTTTAAACCTCCCGTATCCCCATCCGATCAGAGTTCTACAGAAGATGCTGGGACATGTTGCATCCATATCCCAAAGTTCCCAAATGAATGCAGACTGCTCCATGCCAGACACCAGTGGACACATCCAGAGGAGCAGGAATGACACCTACTCGTTATTAGAAAGGCGAGCTGCTGTTTCTGTAGGTGCTTTGAATCAGAGACAATGTGTTGATTAAACCTTTTGTAAAGACTTAAAGCCAAAGCTTGTAGAGTAAGAGCCTGCAGCCTCTCTGATGCAACAGTTAAATACAGATTCCTGACAGTGATGATTGTTCTTTCAGGCCCTATTATCACCTGAAATATGGCGTTCATGTGTTTCTGCATCATCAATACAAATATTACCCATTGTCTAATGAGCGTATTTAAAATTAATCATGAGCTGTAGTGTCTGCAAATCAATCCCATTGTATATCAATTCATAAAAGAAGTGAAAAGGCTGAATCACTGTAGCTAAATACCTGCTGTCCTTTTGTATTTATATTTTAATATCTTGTATATATTGGTACATGCAGTTCTTCTTTGCAACCCATTTTTGGGCCAAACTTATATGCAGTTTTATTACAATGGAAAAATGTCAATCTTCTGTCTGACAACTTACTGACATTCAATCATTTCTCCAATCGACTGCTCAGTATGTATTACAAAAGGAGAAGCAGATGCAGAAACATCATTTAAAATATCCAGTTACTGATATGAGCAGCTTGAAATGTAACTAAGGTAACAGCTTATGGTCAGTTAGATGTACGAACTTTATAAAAACAAGTCAGTTAAAGTCTAAAGGTGAAGTATACAATGGCACTTTAATAAATAGATAGCCAGAATTAGAATTAATATTTGTATTTAGTGCCAAATGTACTTTACAAGCAGAACCAGGCAAAGAAATAGTTTTTATATTGTAGTTGTAAATAGATGACTGTGGATAGGAGCAGGGCCAAACCTGGTTAAGCTCTTTTATCAGTCATTTGCTTTACTGGCTCCTGTATTACTGCTATAAAAGGGTCACAAAAGGGTTGTTTGGTATCAGAAACAAAACAGTGGTGCAATTTTTAAAAGAGTTGTTCAAGAAGATGGATGGATGGATACTATCTCGAATTTGTACACGTTGTTGTCTTGTATGGTCTCTTTAAATTAAAATTCAGCCTAATCTGATTCTATTAATTTATAGAATTTTAAGTATAAAATGTAATATTTTATACTTAAATTGGTTTCAGAAAATGCGGGCTTATTTATGACCACATCGGGTCATTGTAGTCAAATGTCAGATGGGGTTTCCACTGTGACGGGCTGTGTTCTACCACAGGTAGCGAGCTGGGTGGGTCTTTGTGAGTCGTTTTGCGGCACAAAAACTACATTTGTGTCCATACACTTTAAATACAAATTGAATTCTTCTTTTGCAGCTGTCCTAATGCACACCCACAGAGGCTCACTCTCTTCTTGACTTCCACAGGTGGCTGAAAAAAAAGCCCTGAGGCAGAACAAAGGAGGGTGTCCAGAGAATAGAAATGTCAAATGCAGCGCAGGCAGCCGCCGTTAAGCCCAGAATCGCACTCTTGCATGCACGGCCACTCTCGGCTGCTAAATGCTAAACTAATTGTGATCCATTCCTGCCTGAAATGATTTGGAAACCATTAGAAACAAGTGTTGAAACTCGAAATGGGATTATTTTGGTTGCATCGCACAGCAATTTAGGACCCAATCAATAGACAATGTGCTTAATCTAACAGATTTCAAGACTCATTGTTCACTGGAGGTCTGGCGAGTGAGACAGGGAGACAGGACAGAGTAGGACTTGCTGAGCTGGAATCACAACACGAAGCCATCTTTAGATTTAATTTTATCTAACTATAAATGTGATGTTATTAGCGTATAGCATTATATTACTGTGTATGCAAAATGATTTGTGTTGAAAAGAAAATGTTTACTTTTGTAGCAAAATCATCAGTACTACTAAAATGCAGGATACAGTTATTCACTGTAAAGATGAGCAAATGAAAATGCAGTGATCTAGTGCAGATTTATTTCTTGTAATAATAAAATTTCACAGTATAAAAATTCTGTCTTTATTTTAATCTAAAAGACTTAAACCATGTTGAATCACTGTGCAGAGTTCAAACAGTGAGGTCCTAATATTAAAATGTACTGCTTTAAACAAAATGTCTCAATGCAAAACTGTAAGAACGCTCACAGCCTTTTACATATGGATTCAAAAAAGACCAGAAATATATTTTATTAACTCACTGGCTCTATAAGAAGCCAATTTTAATAGTTTGGCACACAGATTAGAAATTTTGGGATTTTCTCCCAACCCTGCAATTGGATTGGCTCGAGCCTCTTTAAGTTGGACAGAAAACATCTGTGATCAACTACAATTTATCACGGCTTATCTTTCTGTATGATTCAAGCACGATATCCTCATTCTTGTTTTGTAGCGTTTCCAAAGCTGATTTGGCCGGCCTCTATGCCCCAGGTCGTGTTCTAACACCCAGTCTGAGCTTTTTGGCATTCTCCAGCAGCTTCAGTTCCTTCTTTCCTCTGTTGCCAAAACTCTCCCAGTTCATGCCAAAGAGCTGTCCTGTGTCGTGGTATGATGCCGCCGACACTGAAACTTGCAAATCTATTTTTGATTTCATCTCTCCATAAAATTAGATGAAAATTGTGTTCCCTCTATCTGCCTTCTAACAAACTCTGACTGTTGTCAGCAAATGGTCCTTTATTGAATCTTTCCTGACTGTGTCTACAGTTTGCAGAGAAACCCTCAGTGTATTAATTTCAAAGCCAACTGTGTTCCTACAGACAATGAATATACAGTTTTCAAATGTCTCTATAGTTTGGGGGTGGGGGTAGAAAGAGACGGGGAAAGGACGTACAATTAGATTTATACTCTGTAATTAGTGCTCTGTAATTAGTTAAAACATATATAGTGCATCATCAAAAAGGGAATTCTGGAAATATTTAATGATTTAAACACCTTCAAAATAGTAATACTTTTTAATAGACTCCAGTAGCCACTGCCGTTGAGGACATGTCATGAATGAATTCATGATGCAGAGCACTCATCCAGTATACCACCTTGTATAAGTGGAACTATTATGCCTTTCTACTGTCTAACAGCGCCAAAATCTCAGGCTTCGGACTGCTTTAAAAATTCAAGTTCTAAAGTTGTTGTTTTTTTCTATCTTTGCCTCTTTCTGATGTCATACAGAGAGGATATCTTTTACGATGGTCCTCAGGTACAGAGTTGTGGTTGCGAGCTCAGCAGGCCCTCGGACCAGCTGTTTGTGAGGGGCAGCCGATCGCACAAAAATGGACCTATTTGGAGCTGTAACCTTAAAGGGAGAGGCAATAAAATGAGGTTTCACTAAGGTCCAACACATGATGCATTATTACATTTTTGAACAGTGAATCATGCAAAACTACCCTGCTAGATTGTAATATATATATATATCCTACTATGCTCTCTTCTACCTCTATATATTTTAAACTTACAATCCATTATATCCATTATAATCCATTAACCCATTATATATACGGGGTTTTCATGTTACATGTTATTATGGTGATATGGTGGCTTTGTCCTTGAGTTGTCAGCCTGTAGAAAGAACACAGTGTACAGCTCTTCACATCTGAGCCACTCAGCTCAGTTTACAATGCTCTCATTACCCTGAAAATTAATATATTTTGTTTGACATCTGTATTAACAGCAATCCAGCTGAAGAAAGAAACCTAACCTAACCGTACAGAATGACTGATAAAAAAGGCTTTTCACCAGAACCCGAAATGGAAATCTGTAAAACCAGTTCACACTTTGTAAAATACTATTCGAAATGTGATGGATCTTAAGCTAGGCAATAGCTCACGTCCATATTCAACATTTCACTGCGACTCTGAGAGATCAACAAGTATGAATTATGCATTTTGAAACTTAAATAGAAAAATGTAAATCTGCGTAAAGTAATCTGGTTTGATTCGAGATAATTGTCAGTGTTGGAAGAAAGTATTTTTTTCCCTGTTGATGTTTTTAATGATCAGATTAACATGCATATCAAAACGCTCTTTATAGTTCAGCGTGGATCCTACACTTAATCCTATAAAAAGTGGAAAATCACTGACTGCGTATTTCAGAGCTGGATTCTGGTGGCACACGATATCTTATTGTAGCTGCTCATTCATCCTGATATGCTAATGACACCGTGAATAAGCCAATAAGATTCAATTCCCACAGTCGGTTACTGTAACCAATATTTCTGTCAGCATATCCTGTGAGGACAAATTGGGTGCATGGTATTGACAAAAGCTAATTTGGTGCAAGAGCCCTCAGAGTGGTGGACTTCATTTCTCTGGGGCCCAGCAGGCCAGACCATTTGTCATCATTATCATTAGCAACAGGAACTGACCCATGTGCCTACTGCTAAACCCCAAAATAACTGTGCTGTTCCACGTCCACATATTTTTTCCTCGACAGTAATAAAACCGTACACTTATTTAAATGAGAAACAGTATTTATTCTGCCCTCTGAGCTGCAAATCTCAGCAGAGAAAGCGACTGCCTATCAGAAAAGCATCCAGCTGTAGGCACTGAGGCATGACTTCATGGACGGACACACACCGCACAACAAGGACAGATCTGGATGGCGCCTGTTAAGAAAGTAAATCCCAAATCACTCGCAGGGGCACGTAAATCTGAACGGGATGGCCCTGATTCACAATCAGCCCGAGGCAGGCGGCTCTTTGCCTGTGAGCGAAGTACAAATCCACCAAACTGTGTGGCCACATCCTCCTCCCCCTCTTGTTCCCCACTAATCCGTTTTCAATCATGCACTTTTTGGATTATGCTTTTCTGTAATTCTTCTCAGGTATTGTTTTATAACTTAATATGATATTTCAATTTGGGTGAGTTGGGTTATGGGTTTAGGACACCGTGCAGGATTGGATAAGCAGCAGAGGTCTGCAGGCAGCAGATTGGAGCGGAGGGTTAGCGCCCAACTGAAAGGAGCACGATAAACGTTTGACACAAAGTCCGAATGGAGCAGGTGCATAAAAGTGGTGAGGCTGACCTGATTCAGTCTTTTCCAAACGCATCCCACCCGGTGACGTGAGCCCTGTGTTGGTCCCGACACTCACTCACTGTCTCACCTCCAAAGAAACACATAGATGCTTTACATAGCAAACTATGACTCCCTGTCATCACTAAAAGGTGATCAAAACTTAAATAATAGTGATTAAAGTGAGATTCCCTAAATTTCCTTCCTCAAGTTTTTGAATGTTTTATAACCAAACAATATGAACTCACCCAGTCTCCACACAACTCTGAAGGAATGTGGAGACTTGTGATATTTAAAGCAATGCGACAGTGTTGTGTTGAGTTAAACATTAATCAGCTTTGGTACTTTACCCACTGCCATTATTGCATTTAAAAACATCGTAGCGCCTCATGTATTTGTCAGTGGCACAATCTACGACAGCGCTTTCAGTGTCCGTAAATATGAATTGCAGAAAAGTGTGTCAGATGTTTTCATTCTTGTTCATGTTCAGAATACTTCTGCCACTATCTTTCTGCCACAGTCTGACTGCTTTGTGTCATTTCGAGGATTTTGTATTCTTAATTATTTTTTAGTCTTGTTTTTTATTAGTTGCAGTTTTATGTGTCTGCTCTGTCTCGCCTGTTAGCGTTGCTCCACTGTCTCCGTCACATGTAGCGCAAGTCTTTTTGCTTCTGTGTTAACCATTTGCATTTGGTTTGTTTCCTGTTTTACTTTGAAGGTGTGATTTCTTTCACATCTTGTGTTACTTTTACTTGCTGCTGTGTGATTATCCTGATTGTTTTCACCTGTGTGTAATTTCATTGCACCTGTGTCTCATCCCCCCCCCCCCCTTTTTTTGTGCTCCCAGCCTGCCCAGTGTGTATAAATAGTCCCTTCTTCCTCTTTGTCCTTGTCAGACTGTTTGTCAGCTGCGTTGTTATGTTTCTGTTTGGCCTCCCTGTGCATACCCTCTCTGATCTCCTTGTGCTTCTGGGTTACTGATTATTTAACCCTTTGGTTTAGTTATTTTGGCCTGCTGCTCACACCCAATATTAAGGGCTTGCTTCTCATTAAGTCATTATGTCTCTGCTTCCTACATTTGGGTTTGCACTCCACATATCCTCACAGCATGCCCTCTCTTTAACTTTTACTATTACTTGCACTATTCCTGTATTAATAACCTGCCTTCCTCTCCTCCTTCCACCCCATTGACTAACGGACAGACTCTTCTGGATACAGGCAACATTACCGTCCATTCAACAGGTGCAAAAAATTCAATACATCCGTCCCTGGCATCCGCCAGACAGGGATGTGCAAAAACAGCGTAACTCATCAATTTACTAATAACCACCATGAAGAAGAAGAAGAGGAAAAGGAAAACAAAACTTAACAGCACATAAGTGAAGTGGTGAGATACTGGAAGAGTGGGCCTCATGATTATTGGTCTCTTAAGTAAAGAGCCATCTATTGAACCCACTGATGGATTTGATGGCACATGGTCATTTTGTCCTTGAATAATAATACTCCTCCACATTCAAACACATCCTCCTTTCATTTCCCTTGCTGACCTTTAGTGTGTCTTGTTCGGCACAGCCTTACCTTAACATGTTAACATACACGGGGTTATCTCTTAGTATTCAGGTACTTTAGCCTTTTATTGGCGAATGGCTTCATTTACAGAATCCCTGTTCAAACCCAGTCTGCGTGAGCTTAGTGTTTTTAGGCCTTGAATAAAAGACAGAATAGGGCTTAACAGTCTGTAGATGAGCTTCAGAAATGTATTGTGAGTCCACATTTTATATGGTGTCTTTGTATTGAGTCAATAAGTGGGAATTAAATGTGCTCTTTGGTAGCTTTCCTCTGCGCTCTCCTCTTTCTTGTCGCTGAGTGAATTAGAAAAAGAGGTTCATGTCAGGCAAGTTGCCCTTGGGCTCACAGAAGAGAGGGAAAAAGAGAGAGGCAGCTGCATGAAGAGCTGTCTTCTCAGCTCAGATGGTCAACGCTGTATCCTTAACCTTTCCACAGTGACATGAGTAAAGCGAGAGATGAATTAATTTACACTGGAACAGTCCCATGAAACAAAATGTTTTGTGGGCCATGCTAGAGTACTGGATTTGATAGGGTTTATTGATTAGTGACTCAACTGGCTTATTGTTGAGATTTCTAGCCTTGAAAACTCTGTTTCTGACTCATATGCTGCCTTGGAAGCCCACTCCCTCAGCTGTAACTGCTAAAGATGCAAGACAAGTGAGCAAATAATGCAATGTTCTCCAATTTGAAAAGCAAAAAACCCCCCAAAAACAGGCAAGAGTTGCTTCACGGCATGCTTCTGTTTGATTTATCAGTTGATTGACTTGCTTAACCCCTCTAGTGTTGCAATATGTTGTCATTCACAGCTTATATAATCCATTGTTCCAGCTCTTTGCTTAGCAGTATAAGTTTTACATGTTTGTCTACTCAGACGGTACACCTTTGACTTTTAACAACGTGACTTTAAGCAAACAAAACACCTCTCTGGAAGCAGCTGCTCGAAATGAAGACTAACAGAATTACTGCCAGCCGTTTTTCCATAGAGCTTTTTTCTTTCTGCCACAAACAGTAGACCAGTTTTCCCACTCAGTAGCGATGCTGCCGCTCCTGTTTCCAAAGTTTTAATGTTGTCACATATTTAGACAGTGCATTTCCTACTTAAAGCCATATAATTGTAAAAATAAATAAATAAATAAAAAATAATTAAAAAGAAAATTAAAAATTGAAGAATATGTATATTTCTGTTCATGGTTGCAGTCAGCTATTGTTCGCCACTTCGTAGAATTAAACTTCAGGTGAAAGCCAGTTGTCAAAGCCTCACCACCTCATTGTGTCTGAGAGCAGTGGGTCTGGCCACTCTGCCGTCTCCGAGGATCTTCTTTTTTTTCTTTCTTTTTTAAGGGGCCACTCGAGGTGTCTCTGTGTCTCTCCTTTTTTTTAATCTTTCTTTCTTTCTTTTTCTTTTTTTTTAATAACCAAACGCTTAAAGATACAATTACATTCGACTTTGTGGGATTTTCTCCTGGAAAAATCTCCACCTGTGTGTCCAGGTCTAAGTGACGTTGCGTCGGTGCAGGGAGCTCCTCTCCATTCCCCGGGAGCGGCAGAGACAAGCGGGTCGCGGAGTGTGCCGTTCTCGCGCCGTGCTAAGATGTCCCGTTTTAAAGCGGATTTATTTGTCTGCAACAGGCTACATTACCGGCTGCTACCGACGGAATGAACCACTGAAGCCCAAGGTGAGAGGCTCAGGCAGCCGATTTATTTCTTTAATTGATGTCCAGCTGGATGGAGGGGCGCATAAACTTTTAAAGCTTCGCTACGACGCGCGCCAAGTGGGCGACCAAAAGGTGCGTCGTGATAAGAGAAAGTAAGGCGACTATTTTCAGATCACATGCTATTTTTTTTTTTTACCTTTCAGGTTCTCTTTGCTGTGCTTTCATTCGGCACCACACTCTCCCGTGCGCAGAGATGCTCTAATAAAAAGCGGTACCTTTTCTGTGGTACATCCAATATGAGATCAGGTGTAGCCTGAATGCCGCTGTCCTACTAAGAAAGTGCTGTTTCACACTTTCTTCGAACAGAAAGATTTATCTTAAAATCTCGCTCCAAATCACTTGAATACGATGTTTAAAGGACACGTGGATGCGCTGTAGGTGCACAGAACCAAAGCAGGAAGCATTTCCACGTCTAACTCGAAACGAATCAGCACTGCTGCGTGCCGATATTCCCACTTTAAAGTCAAACTAAAAATCACAATAAGGCTCCACACTTGTCATCAAATAGATTTTTTTTCTCTCAGGCTCTTTGATCGATATTTAAAAAAAAGAAGAAAAAAAGCCCAACGAACGTTTTCTATGAAGTCTGTGTGTCTGGTCTTTCCTTTTAACCACATCCTTGAACATCACCAGCCTTAACACAGGTTGGTTTCGGGTAGGGGGTGACTAGGGGCCTGTCTTGGCCTTTAGAGACTAGATAGACTGTAGACACTCGTTCAACTGTAAGGCTGTCAAGCTACTGTGAGGTTAACCTGTGCGCCAAGTGTCATGACCCGATTCCTTAACATTCCGTCTTCTCTTGCTCCTTGTGTTAAGGAGTGATAATACAGAACACACTGGGCGCTAGCTTAATAATAATTATTATTATTATAATTTTTTTTAAAGTAGGTTATGAGAGCCTTAAATTAATGTAAACAACGTCGCTTCTTCACCCACAGATGTTAAACTTCGAATGTTAAACTCTGATAAACAGATTTTTATATTATTTATATCTAAGTAATCCCACGGACGGATTCACCCACAGTAACTGAGTTTTTAAATTTTAAAATAGACACTTTCAGTGGAGCCTTCGCCCTCATTTTTTTATTTCCATTTTTTTTCAGTCTTGGTTATATTATGCTAATCTGTCCCAATTTACACATATTTGGAATTAAAACAGCCCATTTAACGAGGCGGGAACAGTGAACGTATGGTACCACTGTTTTTATTTGCATCAGAGGGATTTTGGAGCAATTACGCACCATTTTGAATAGTTACAACACACATTAAATTCGCTTTACTAGAACTATAGCTAATAAATCTAATTATAAATAAGATCCTGGCATTTCAACACGTTCACACTTCACAATGGCTTTGCATGTGAAATCAAAAGCACAAATATTGGCTTTTTCTTCTATTTTTTTTCCTCTCACATGCTCGGATGGCTGTTAAGTAGTAATCACCAAGAGTATGATCCCCCCCCTCTATTTTGCCCGGATGCAATCATTCCTTTGAGACTATATTCACGCCCACATTTGTTGGATAATTTAACTCGATCAGGCGACTCGTGTGAACTCAACCAAACAAGGTTCAACTACAGGCAATCCCCCTCCCTTCTGAGTTTCTAACGGGTCCCGAAAGAGGATTGTGCGTGTTGATGTCTGTGAAGAAGGGGTGTGGGTGGGGGGTGGAGGGGTATGTCGAAGTGGAGAAGGGCTGGAGGGGTGTGGAGACAAACCATAGGTATGCGTGTGTGTGGGGGGGAAACACGCTGAGTGTGCGTCTCATCTAATAGAGCCTCGGAGCGCATTATCTTCCCCGTCATCTCCGTCTGTGCGGTTGGTGCTGCGCCTTGCTGGGGAAACGGCCAGGAGAAGATGCGTTGATGCGAGCGGATATTCTCAGCAGCCGAGACTAATTGTCTGTGATTCATGTCCCTGTTGAGTGGCTGAAACCTATTCATAGCCAGGGAGAAGGAGAGAAAGGGAAGAGTGGGGACGGGATCCGCGCAGAGATCCGCTCTCAGCAGTCTTTGGAAATATAGGAAGCAGATCGCAGAGAGGAGGAAAGCGCGCCAGCAGGTCAAAGTTTCTTTCGCGGTACTGTGTGTGTGTGCGTGCGTGCGTTTGTGTGTATGGGGTGGGGTGGGGGGTTCCCTTTTCCGTGGACATCATCGTGCTTCAGGTTTGACGCCGTGATGGAATGACACCAGAAAAGAGGATGATGGACACTTTGGCACCGGAGTCTTGCTCAGAGATCCCCCGCGTTTCCAGCAGGCGCGGTGCTGACCGAGCCCTCAGGACGGTGATCAGTCATTTGTTTTGAAGTGGCAGGAAAATCCTCCTCTTGATTGAAACAAGAGCGAGAGATGGTGCGCGCAGCGATTCCTCGGAGACTGACGTGCGTACTCATCACGTTCCCGTTAAGGAGCGCGTCTTAAAGAGCTTCATTCTTCGTTCATGTTCATTCTGCTGCTCTGAACTTGTTGAGCGGCGTTAAAGAGCAGCGGGACTCCCAGAGAGGCACTCAGAGAAATGTGAGTTTTCCATTTGCTTGTGAAGTTTACTTTTTCTTTTGTGCGTTGAGTAATAATTTTTACACTCCGGTTAATAAATTCTAACGTTGCTGGAAGTTGGTGAGTCTGGTTTATGCATTTATCTCCAGCAATAAACAGCTAAGGATGGGGCAGGCAGCTGTTGGGCTTTGGTTTCTGGACAGCTTGACAAAGTTTAAAGCAAAGAAGACTTGTTAACATGTAGAAATAAGGTGCCCTTGAATTCATCCAAAAACATGACACAATTTCCTCAGGTCATTTTTTAGAGGCGCCCCCTTGTGGAACTTATTACAACGTCCTTGCTTCACTGCCATGTATAATTATATTAGTGTCATGCTGCAAGCAGTTACTCCACCTTTAATGCATCCTTGTGTTGTCTCTTGCATTTAGAAGCCTTTTTGGTATATTTGCTTTAGGTGTTGGTCACTTTTGCACATTTGGTAGCTCCTGATGTGATTTAAAGATGCTTCCTAGCCCAATGAGTGACACCAGGTCTGTCACACAGCAGTATGTGGCAGTACAGTTATGCTATTTTTAATAGTTATAATCTTCAAGACTAGAATGGCTTCACCTAGAATTAGTCTAAAAAAAACCTTGCTGTTTTAAGCAGATGCCTTTAACCATTATCATTAAACATGAGCGCTCTGGTTCAGGCTCCATCCAAATACTGACAGGAGGATCACAGTGTGCATTAGAGGGTTTCTGGATTTAGTTTACACTTCATACACAGCATCAGCTACACTTGCTTTTGGCATAAATGAGTGACTGATATCAGATTTGAAGTCACTTTGTGCTTTATGTGCTTTGTCATTTATATCTAATGCTATCAAAAACTCGTAGGTAACACTGAGCCATCATTTGTGCGGTCCAAGCGTCTGTCGCTTTAAACTGTGTGACTATTCCAACCTTTTCACAATACTGTCAGCTTGAGAGAGCTACCTGGGTGAGCACATTCTTCAGAGCTAAAGTGGACATTTTGAGCATCCAGACATGTCACTGTGGTTGCAGAATAATGTGCTAGCAGCCTTTTTAGGAAAAGTGTCTTTAATAATGCATAAGGTGTTCCTGTGTCGCAAAGAGAAGCATGCTCGGTGGCGAGGGGAAGCAGAGAGAAGGAGGAGGGAGGGAGGGAGCAAGTAGGAGTGATCTTGTCTCACTGTCTCATCGGGTGCCCCACGCGCTGCTCTATATGTGCAGCTGGAGTAGCTGACGCCCGAGGGCGTTCAGCTCGACTTGGGTCAGCATCGCCACAGTCACCCTGTCAAAAGTGCTGCTCCCGCACACACAGAGCACACGAGGCAGCTTGAGCAGCTCAGAGGAAGGGGTGGGGGTGGATGGAAAGAGGGAGTGATGGAGGACGGTGGCGGATACAGCTGGTGGAGGCAAGTGAAGCACGTCTTCTTTGGCCGTCAGGGATTTGTGCGCCTTCAGAGGCCTGACCTGTCTGGCTCCAGTAGATGCTTGATTCAAAGACAGACTGCAGCCACATCCTGTTTAAGAAATGATTACCTTAGAGTTCCAGCATGGCTTCACTGCCTATTACCTTGTCCATTTTTCACTTTTTTTTTCCTGAGGGTGGGAAAGCTTCCCGGAGAAGAGCAACTGAAATTCTTAACGAATGAACATCATGTTGACAGAACTCGTGGCTCTGTTCTTTTATTGCATCTGGTTCCGTCAGACATTTATCACACCAGGAGAGGAAAACAAGGGCCAGTGCAAGCCCAGTTAACAAAAACAGGCAAATTATTTGACTAACCCCGCAGCGGAGCTTTAACTCTGAGCTCTTGTGAGTCAGCCCACTCATCTCCACCACACAGCCTCTTCATAGCTTTCCACACTCCACCCATTTGCTACCTGTCATCATTATTAAAAGATCATAAGCCTGCCAATTGAAGGAGGCAACATTTTCAGAAGTGGAAAAAAAGTGATGGACTGAGTCGCAGGCAAGCTCACTCGCATTATAGGCGTGCTCACATGAACGCTGGTTGTCATGTTTTCAGGGCCATGCTCCAGTCTCCGTATGTTTATTCATGAGGACAGCGGCCCTATTGGCAGGTTGTTAACAGGCAAGATTAGGGATTCTGAAAAAAAGCAGGCAGAGAAATCTGGTGAGCGGTGCGCAGAGAGCAGGCAGGAGGGTTTTTTCTTTCCTGAAGCCTAGCCAGCTTCTATCTTTATCTATCTTTCATCTGTTTCCGACTGTCTGCCATCCTGTCTTTCTCCCCTTCTCACTCCTGCGTTCTTGTTTCTCTTATAGTAAGGCACTGGTAGGGAATATGAAACAGGTGGAGTCAGAAAAGATGAAAGCAGGTAGCGACAGGACAGAAGCAGGGTCAGAAATTGCCCTTGAAAGTGCATAAAATGTGTGAAATTAAAAATGAAAGGCAGGAAAATAGCTCAAATATCAGCTGTAAGCTCGTAATTTTTCCACCGCACCCTGTCCTGAGTGCACCCTTTAGAGCTAAAGTGGACACTTTTTACATTTTGGGACATTATTACTCATCAAATTGCTTTATAATGTGGCAGGTGTGTAAGTACTGCCCCCTGTGGGCCACTGTAGATGGTTTGGAAGCGATTATGACCTGATAGTTCTTTTTGGTTGGGTGACAAAATGGCCTCTTTTGTTCACAGACGGACTCAAAAAAAAATAAAAGAAATGCTGCCCGAAGCAGTGGAGAATGTTGGCAGTCAATCGCAGGAGAAAATGCTGAACCCACACAAACCACTGGTCAACAGAAATGAATTTTCAATATAAACAGAAATTAGAAAGCGGAAGAATGGGGAATTAAAGTGGGACAAAAGCACTGGATTTAGATTCAGACGTACACATTTAGGGCTAGAGTGAGAAAGAAGGAAGAACTACAAACTGATAAAGAGTCGTCCTTTCATTAGTTTATTTGACGATGTGCATGGTTACTCCCTCTAGTAGTGAAGTGCAGCTCTGGGGACATGCACGTAACTTTTTCCTTGTGATGAGGATAAACAGCCAGTGCTCGTGTGCTCCTCTGGGATGAAATGGAAGAGGACGCAGAGGGCCGTTTCTCAGCCCCAGAGAGAGGCGTTCAGTTGGGTGAAAAGGCTGCTTTTGATGGGTGGTGACCTCACCAACCGAACAACCCCATCCCAGTTCTACGGGGCCTTGTGAAAGATTCATGTGTCTAAATATAAAAGCTTGCAGGTTGCAGCACTGGCGGGTTGATGTCTACAGTCCCCTGATGTTTCAGACAGGCTGTGAGGAACTGCTCTACTGTATGTGGTTTATGACACTGCCTGAACAAGGCTCTTGAATACGTTGCTATTTTCCCCGGAGTGACTAACACTTTTTGTTTCTAAGATTTTTTTTAAATCACACTCACACTTCTGTAAAGACCTTTAACAGAAGTTAAAGCTGCTTTTTATTTCCTCTGCCCCACCTTAAAATCACTGCTTTAACGTCTTGAAGTAATTTTTCTTTACAATCCAGTAGTAAGCATCTGTTGTTCTCCAGGCTCTGTGTTCAGCCCATTCAGGTTGACATATAGTAACTGTGCATTAAAGCACCAACACCTTAAATATGTTTAATTTCATCGGGTTTGTGTCATTATGGAAACAGCTGAGTGGAGACACAGCACAGGGATTCATTTGGACAAAGCAAATCCTCACATATAACATTTTGGTGAAAACTTTTGCAGTAAGTCTTTGTCTCGCAGATATCAGCAGATGCTTGATGCTCTCTCCGGGCTTCACTGTAATCTCCTTGAGCTCGTGGGTTCTGTGGGGTGTCTGCTCTCAGCCAGTGGAGGAAATACCTCGTCTTTACTCTAAAATGTTCTTTGGTTGCTTAGGAAAACAGTCTTGCGGGATGATGACAAATTTTCCAGTTAGGTTTAACCCATCAGTTGAATTTTTGCACCTCTGCATTGTGTCATGTGTGAAACAATCAGTTCAAGACAAAATAGCTACAACTTCCATGTTCGATGCTCTGGGTGGAGCTGCTTATTTTTTAGTTTTCCTGTTTTTCTTCTTTCTACGTTTAGACAAAACTTGCTCCCTCATTTCATACGCTTGTGCTCCAAAACTTTCTTTTTGGATGTTTATGTGAGCTGCAGGTGGCCTTTCTGCTTTTGAGGCTTACTGGGGTTTTGCATCTTGCAGCAGGTCCTCTGAGCATCTGCAAGAAGTCTTCTCTTGATTGTTGACACTGAAACCTGTGCACACACATCCTGGAGTACCTTCTTGACTAACTGCGCAGTCATAAAGGGTTTTTCTTCAGCATGCAAATTAAGATCTGTTCAGCTCCCAGACTTGCGCTCTCCAGTCTTCTGGGGTTTTTGCGTCATTCTCCCGTACAAATCTGCTTTTCAGAAAATGCGCCGACTGTTGACAAACTTCTTTAAATCCTTTTGTAAGATTTTTGAGACTTATTATTTTGCACGGTCTGCCCTAAACCCCTCATGTTCACTAAAAAGTCTACCTTGTTCTAAATGGCAACTCCACAGTAGGTCTTTTGCACATAGAGTCATATCGAAACAACGTCCCTGCTGAAGAAACAAAGAAACAGTTATTTTAACTTAACAAAACAGAGCATAATGTACGGCTGTATGTGTACAAATCTCAATAATTCTATATCTCAGTCTAATGTTCATGTTTTTAAGCTTAGTTCTATTCAAAACGTGCTCCATTTGTCGTTGCTTTACTAGGATGTTTGGTCTTCAGTATATTTCACAGTGTGTGTGTGTGCGTGCTGTTTATATTTTTACCTTTTGAAAGTTTCTTTATGCTCATTTCGACTCTGTTTAACCCATTTATGTTGATGCTGGAATTTGATCAATTCTTTCACACTGATGAAAAGTGCGAGGCTACAGTGGCAGGGTTTCTAAACTTTAAAAAAGCAAAAGCACTGGTGGAAATATGGTTTGCTATGATTAAAGTTGTAAAAATCGATGCTCTTAATGACCAGAACGATGAAAGGACAATACATTCTAAAAAAAAAAAAAAAAAAATGTTTTCCGTGCAAGTACGTGCAAGTACGTGCAACCACGTAACTGTCAGACTTGTCCAGCCCAAATCTGTTTCTCGCCATATTGAGATTTTATTTTATTTGGATTGATTTTAGGAATTGTGGAAAAAAAGAAAAAAATTATGAGAAATGTAAGTTTGAGTGTAATTCATGCTGCCACTTGCAGAGCGCTATAGAGAGCAACATGGAGAATAACAGATGCCAAAGCAAATTATATGCTGCTACTTTGTTAGGGAAGGCTTCTTAGAAAGCTGCGTCACAAGTGGAGCAATGCAGTTACTGACACTTGTGTTGTTACCGCAGCAACTCATGCAGATTAGTTCTGGTACTGTCTGGATACGCAAATCTGATCCGATCACTGGCAAATACGAAAGTCAGCAGTCTGTCCTTAAGATCTGATCTGAGAAACAAATCCGATTTGCCTTCAGTCAGAACAATGCCAAAGTCAACCTAGTAAGGATCTGGAGGTAAAGCTAATTAGTGAGATTGTTTAAATGTTTAAAACTCCAAAACCAATTCACTCTGTGAATTCAGCATTGCCTCTCAAGCCTAGAAAAGAACATGATGCACATATTTGGTGTCGCACATCTATAGTGTGTGAAGGTGTCTGTTGGTAGCTTTGAATCCCTACAGCCAGTGTGCACTGGTTTATTTTCAGTACTTGTCCAAACTTACCTGAAGTGCCTGTTATTCCATATTTTTTTTGGTTGTAATTTTTCCCTTTTTATCTTTTCAGTTGATTTTTTGTTTGTAAGCTCCCATCGCAGACTGTGGAGATCTTTTTATTTTGTTTTGGTAAACATTAGCATCCCCTTGACATTTTTGAATAGAAAATATGATATTTGTTTTTATGACACAGAATAGACATAAAATACATGTCAAAGATAATAATATAAAAATAGGCATACCCATAAATACCGTAGCAACCTGAGGGGCACCCACAGACATGGAGTTGTAGTTCTTACCATTTTTCCATGAAGCTGCATTTAAAAGTTTTATAATACTCTAATAATTCGAAATATCATAATTAAATCAATTAAAAAATTAAAGCAACTCTTTCTTCCCAATATGAGATCATAGGAATTTATATTTCCATGACTGTATTTTTTTGTGACTGAAAATAAAAAGAAACGATTAATGACTGAAAACCTTAAAAATGATCATCGTTTCAGACATTTGTTAACAGGATAAAGATGTGAGATCCAAACTTTTATTAGGTATAGCCTCATTTATAACATATCTGTTTGTGTTTCCACCTCTAACAGAAGAAATGCTGTGGGGCTTTTCTTTATCATACTGAATATATTTTTTCATCACCTGGGACAGGTCTTGTGACGTATTTAAACTTTTGCTAATGACTTGATTGTTTTTTAAACGTACATTACAACTTAATACATCAGTGTAATAACATTTTTAAAAAGTAGTTAAATCCCATATTTTTGAATGACTAGGCGATTGAGCATTTTTTAAAGAGTTTTAAAGTAATACTTTTTTTCCCTACATCCGTTCCTCTCTCATATTCAGCGACCTCCCACTGTTACTTGCCGTGTGCATGCAGTATATATTCCTATACGTGGAAGAATTTTCAGGCTTCCTCCGAGCGCACCTCCTCTGATGTCCTTAGACCTTGATCGATGGTTGGAGGAAGCAGCCTGCCCTAAAATAAACCATTTTCTCACTTAAGATGCACATCCACACTTCTTCCATCTGCTCTCCTTTTCTCTCTCTCACTTCGTCTGCTTGGGGCGACAGAGGGTTATAAGCAGGGAGTAATGAGAGGAAGGGGCTGCTGTGTCCAGGCTAGTGGAGTAATAATGACCCAGCTTTTGTGATCTCTATTGCTTGTTACCGAAGCCCTCGCCCGTGCTTGTTGTCCCATTACCCATGACTCGAACCACTTTTTATCCAGAGGTTGTACGTGAGGCGTGCGCACACGCTATTACACACACGCTATTACACACACGCTATTACACACACGCTATTACACACACGCTATTACACACACGGACACTTTCCAGCCATCTCTTTAGTCTCCTTCTTAACACGGTAATATTATGTCTCTTAATGGGAACAGGGAGCTCTGTGCCAAGAGTGCGTCTGGATAATTGGCTGCTCCCTCACCTGCTGACATCTCCCCCATTGACATTCTTACATTTTACATTTAAGGTGCTTCAGTTCTGCCCCCCCCCCAAATCTCTTCCTCCCTCCTCTGCCCACTGACCTGCAATACTTTACTCTATATTTCACATTGTATTTCTCGCTTATTTTACCTGCAGAATTAAATTCTTTCCACTAATTCTTTTTAATGGATTTTTCTTTTTAGAATGAATGCTAAAGCTCAGGATGTGTGCTTTAGTGATCAATTGGAGTTGTTTTTTTCATCTTATCTTGCCCTGTTTTTAGGTACTTTGCATATGCTAGATTTTTCTGCTTATATCATCTGGCTTCCAACATTATTAATGGATGTTTTCCCACTTTGTGCCTCTGCTGCTTTGCACAGTGTATTTATATGCTACTGAGTCTTTGCCCCTGACCTTGACTGTTTCTAAAAAATTATGATTTACATTCAGTCGGATTGAAATGACTCCAAATGCCACAGTGTGAAACACAGAAACATCGCATATCTACCCTCCTTTGGTACAATGCGTCCAATTTACATTTTAAGAGGCAAATAAAAATAGCCTCATTGCTACATTTGCATGTGAAATAGAACTAAATATGTCTTTACATTGTCCTTAGTGGACTCCCTTCATCTGGGCATTCATCGCCGTCTCTATTATGCTTATACTCATCTACTCATTTGAACACATCTTTAGGCTTCAGGTAGACTGTGACTTCAGCTTCTATAGAAGTGTGTTATTTTTTTTCCACATACTGACTTTCTCACACTCTCACACTACACTTCCTTTTATAATCCTGTCACAGCTTGTGCTCAGCTGCTTCTTAGCACATTATGATAATTCTGAGCTTTAGTTTTTATTCAACTTCTCCCTAAATAAATAAATAAATAAATATATATGTGTATCTATATGTGTGTTTGTGTGTCTGTAGTATGATAACATGATCCAATTTTACCCATAGTAATAGGGTTTATTAAACATGGCTGTGTTAATCTAATCTAATCTAATCTAATCTAATCTAGTCTAATCTAATCTAATCTAATCTAATCTAATCTAATCTAATCTAATCTAGTCTAATCTAATCTAATCTAATCTAATCTAATCTAATCTAGTCTAATCTAATCTAATCTAATCTAATCTAATCTAATCTAATCTAATCATTAATTGCAATTAAAGGTAGCAATTAAAACAATACTACACCATCAGTGAACATCAGAGATCGTTTAGACCTAATTTAGTGTCTGTTAGGTGAAAGTGATCAGGCATGACTACAAACTGTGTTTAGTTGCTGCACACATACTGTGAAAAAGCAGCACAACAGAGACCAGAGAAGGAGCCTTCAGTCTCCAAGTCTGCTCTCCATCAATCACTCTCAGTCGGGCTGCTGTTTGAAGGCAGGAAGCAGGAAATGTTCACATAACCTACGACCTTGGTCATCTGGCTTCCTTTTTGAAATATAAAGATAAATGTGGGTCGGAGACATCTTTACTTCAAAGATGTTTTAAATAAGTAAAAAAGAAACCTAAATTCACAAAAAGGGGAATAAAAGGCGTATGTGGAAAAAATAAATAAGAGAAGGCTGAAGACAGAAGAAAAAACGAGGCCACAGCCCACAATGGTTGGCAGTTATAAATGGATCCTATAGACGCTGTGAAGTAAATCACTGTATGTGATATAGGACTGTGGCTCCTGCAATGGACAATCCACCATCTGCGAGACTCCTTTTAAACTTGTGAGTAGTCATGAACTAGTAATGCTGAAATGTGGGACAATATCAAAAGTGGCCACTTCATTTTTGTGGAGCACGGTTCACTCCGTCCTTCATTTAAGGCAGCTTTAATCACTTGGCTTATATCAGTATGGATCAGATAACTGTTACATTTATTTGTAATATTCTGGTTGCATAGACAAACCCATAGAAAGGAATTTGGAGTATTCATGAGTATTTCACTGTCTTTACGCTCATTGTCTTGATTTCACTGCTTTGATTCATTCTCACAAATCTCATGAGTATCTCTTCATCTCATCTTTTCATCTATGCACTTGTTACATAAAGATTTAGCAACCCTGTTTCTGGGTCAAAGCCTTTTCTACCTGGCTGAGGATATTGTCTTGATTAAGTGTGATATGTCATGAATACAGAATTTTGGAGCTCTATGACTCATCATGTCATCATTAATTACTAACCTGTAATGTTGAAAACAGTTTTGTCTCTTTCTTCTTGCCATAGGACGTTTGGTATTATTGGAAGACACTGAAGGTCTTTGCTGATCACACACACAGGTGCTGCACCTTTACTGAGAACATTTTAACTTCCCATAGTGTTTTTGTATTGCGGTGGCTTCTAACGATCAGTCACAAGTTGGTATAATATCTGCTAATAAACTTCCACAAACAAAAAAACGTATACAGTAGTATACTTAGACTTAGCACTAGCTAGAAAGCTTACCGTTTTACCTCTAACTCAGCTGCATCAGTCAGACGAGCTTACAGGGTGGTGAGATGTCTGTCGTCTGCCCATCTCTCCATAATTTGAAAGAATTGCTGCTCCAATCAGAATTTAATCAGAGTTACACACAATGGGTCTTCATCCAAATTGTGCTCAAGGTCAAGGTCACTTTTACCTTTTTCAGTGGATTTTTAATTCTCATTCGTTTGTGCAGTGCAGCCAGCTATTGTCAAGAAAATGTTCCCACTTTCTCTGTGTACTTCACACATTACACCAACCTTTGAATAGTGATGGATGGTGGGCCGGACGAGCTAGCTTTTTATGGACCCCCGGATGCTATGCTCGATTGTAACAACTAGGAGAGCTCTCCCAGGTGAAGATAGTGGAGCATTTAATGGAGCATTTGATGGGGCTCTTTGTTTGTTCTTTAATGGATTTTCATTAATCAGGTAGATAATAAATAATATTACCTCTTTATTCTCTGTGTCCTTCACGCCCTTCACAGTTTCTACAAATGTTACATCAGCTTTATCAGGGAGTCAAAATGTGTCTTACCATTGCCTCCAAGTGAAAAAACAAATCAATCAATCTCTGTTTGAGTACATTTAATCAAGAACTTAAACCCTTGAACTGGAAAAAAACAATATTTATATATTATTAATGACAACACGGACATAAAAGCCTCCCATGACTCCCTGTTGGATCATCGACTCCAGTGCTCATGATAGCTGTTAAAGTATCATAATACTCCCGATGTTGCCAACTTTTATTTTTGAACTACTTCAGGGTTTTTCACTACACAATTGATTTCAACTGTACAATATCACTTTTTCCATCCCCCTGTGCAGCTGACACAGTACAAGTCCTTGATACATTGGACAAAATGTTTTATTTGTAAGATCAAATTTAGCATAAATACACTGAACCGATTGGTAGTTATTGGTATTTTTGTTTTCATATAAACTTTGGTGTGTTTGCACATGTATATGCACCAATACAAAAGTGCACAAGCATGTCTGTGTTTTATAGATGTGAGGTTTTTGCACATTTTCCCCGCTGTAACTTGATTTTTTGCTGTATTATGCCATAAAGCACTGATATAAAGTGGCGCTAACCAAAAAGAGAAGCTGAAATTTGCATTTAGCTTAAACCATTAACCATTTAGAGTACTGTACAGTATTTATGATTAAAGCAGCACTGAGGTGAATGGTTTCCATGAATGAACAACCCATGAAATTTCTTTATGTTCTGCATGCTATTTGTCCTTTTTTTCCCATGCATTGTATGGTGTTCGAGTTGACTGAGGTGTAAGGTGAGTGTAATGGTTGTGGGAAAGCTGTAACACTGTAGGCTTAATACCGCTGAGTGTGATGAGGGTTTGGCATGAAAGCAGCAGGATCCAGTTTACCCCGATGGCCTCGCTTACTGATTTCCTGTGTTTTGATCGACAACCAACACCAGCACGGCACCCTTTTCTCGCACCCATCCAACTTTCTTTTCACACGTACACCTTTTACTCATGACGTGGCCCCAGCTAATGTTCTCTCACTGTCAAATTCTATTCCCATAAGTGAGGTATATTCACCCCGCCTCTTCTTCTCCTTCTCCTGTTTCTCTGCAGTGCCAGATCGTCACACAGGACGAGTACCATGATTGACAGCCAGGCAAGCTGAGGAGACCCGTCACTCATCTTCCTATCAGCGTGTCAGAGGGCTATCTCCGTCTTGCCTCCCCCCTCTTCCTTCTCTCCTCCACCATCCTCCTCCCTCCCTCGGTCCTGTCTTATCTTCTCAATGGGCTGGTAGCCTCACCATCCCTCAAATCATCCACCGCCCCTCGAAAACCCGAAAGAGACAGAAATTGTACTGAAAAACACTTGTAAAGCAACCCCGTGCTCCACCGAAAGGGAGTTTGGCATGCCTCCTCACTCTTCTTGAGTGAAGCGTAGTAAGTGGAAGTCGAAGAGCGATCCCTTGTTTGTACACCCTTCAGAAGGAGATACGGCTCCTTAACAAGGAGCTGAGAAAGGGCCAGTCATGCGTTTCCACTTTGCGCTGACGCTGCAGGCACTGTGGACTGGTGTTTGCCAGGCAGCCATGCAGCACTACCCTGCTGCAGCATGGGGACATTACGATGTGTGCAAGTCCCAGGTTTATTCAGATGAAGGCTTAACCTGGGACTACATGGCCTGCCAACCCGAGGCAGCAGATATGACCCAGTACCTAAAGGTGACTCTAGATCCTCCCAACATCACCTGTGGAGACCCTCCAGAGACGTACTGTGCCCTGGTGAGTACGCTGAAAAGTGAAACTTTTTTTTTAAGTTGTACACCTAGTAGGGAAAAAAAAAGACAACCTAAGGCGTCTTTCTTATCTGTTCCTGTGTATCAAGTTGCTTCTCGGCTTGTTCAACCCCACAGCCATGACAGACACTTTCAAAAGCCTGTGTGACTCAGATACCTTACTGTGGCTGAAGAAATAGAGGCTTGTGCCCATTGACGTCATGTTCTGCTGTTTAGAGAGCTGCTTCTTGGTGTGCACTGCAAACACTGTGTGATGTGCTGTTGACACGGCAGAAAACACAGTATAATGTGACTTTTCAATGAAAACACAAGCGCTCACCTCTTTCCCTGCACACACAAAAGCCTCATATAGAAATACAGCTTCCTCAGTCGTTCTGCTTTCAGAGTAAAGAGACGTCCCAGCACAGCTTTGCTGTTGCACCCATGTTTGTGGATGAGTGAGTGGCTTAAAAATTCAAACAGTTTCTGGGTGGGTGAAATAGTGCACAGGTGGACTAAAAATATAACAGTGTGGTGCATGGTAGTATATGCACAATGTTACCCGTGCAGTGTTCAGACATATTAATCAGTCACACAGCATTCCTCATTATTATTTTGTTATTTTTTTGGGAAGCTCCGAAAAAAGATGTTAGATGTTCTTCTGTGAGGAAAATGTTTTCTCATATATAAACATTCTAATGCTGTGACCTGCGGGGCAAAACTGTACGCATCAGCGGGATTTCTTACTGTATTTATTTTCTGTTTTATGATCGAAAAACACTTTAAAGTGGAGTCGGAATAAATAAAATAATTAAACACATTTTAGAAAATTATCCAACGAGCATTTAATATCACAACAAATTCAACAAGGAACTGCCCAGCAAATGATGGGGATGTTTTGTGGGATCAGACTGATTTAAAAAAAGCAAAATTCAAAGCAGAGACTGGTTGATTGGTTTACCCTTTCAAGTGTCAGCGATGGTGTTGATTCTGCAAATTATATCGCAATCATGAAAATTACAAATTCCCGATGGAGCTGAAAGTGAAATGAGCAAAAGATGCATATTAGGTCAAGTATTTAATTAGCAAAACACCCTCCTCCTTATTTCAGGTCCTTTTTAGCTCTGAAGCTCACAGCTGGTCGCCTCAGATTAGCGCTGAATGATGAATCCATTTTGGGCCACCGTGTGTTACCAAATCATCAAAGATTCTCTCAGAACAAATGTACTCCTCAACGGCTTCAAGAGCTCTTTAGATAAATAGTGAGATGTTCCAGGAAAAGTAGTAACTTTGGGAGTATAAATAGACACTCGCCATCAGCAGAAAGTCAGCTGAGGGGAGAGACAGAGAAACAGAGAGGGATTAACAAAACACAGATGACAAAGGCAGTGAGAATGATCAACGGAGAAGTGAGAAGGAGTGAACGTGAGGGAGGCAGAGACTCCGAGGACCGCGTGCGAAGCATATGATGACTGAAGAACTAATATCTCGAGTGTAGGGAGGCAAGGAGGCTCTGAAATGTGAATAATTCAGCATGTTTTGTAGCTAATGTGTTTTATTCATAGGACACATTATTCAGCCCGACATCTCTGAGGCACTTTTGGAAAATGCTGACTCCTGTGATTGGCTGACTCCAAGGTTGGTTGAAGGCAAAGTGAGTTAGAGGGTATGGGATTCCATATCTGCGAGGTCATTGTCAAAATGCAGCCACCCTCTGCTTTTCTTTCCCCTCCGGGTGACTCCCTGACCTCCGAGCGATCCACATCTGAGTCTGAAGCGCGTCGTGGTATCTGTGCGGCCTGCCGCGGCTATGCTGTGGATAAACTGGCTGAATCCTGGACGAGCAGCCATGCGTTTTTGATCTATGTTCTATTTCTAGACTCACTGAGAGGGAGTTTGTGATTATTAATGCCAGCCTCTTAACAACAGTCTGATTATCGCTTATTGAATTAGCGCGAGTTTGTGCCGCGCTGTCGCCCTCGTGTCTCCGGCAGTCGATGTGATAGGAGTGCTTCAATTAAACAGGCAGCGGTTAGCTCCCACATAACCATTTCCTCTCTCTTGCTGCACTGTGCTGATCGCAAATCACACAAACATCAATGAAATATGACCCCTGCTGCTTACCATGGAGTCCAATTCTGTGCAATTGGTTTATGTTTACCCCAGGCAGTAACGTGGCTCCGAATCAACATTGGAACAATTATCATTGATATTTCAGCTACTCTGGCTGCCAATACACTGCTACGATGCCAATAGTGGTTTGTATCATAAGTCAAATCACGGCAGATCCAGGGCAATTATCATTATGCTGCATTATCGGAGAATTCCATCTCTCTGGTAATTGATTTTGCGCTCGTAGAGGCGGGTGTATTTTAAAGCGTTGTGTCTGCTTCCTGGAGTGCTGAAGGTAACAGACACCGAAGCCTGACGAGAGGAGACCGAGACGGAAAGAGATGCAGTAGCTTGAGGGCGTGCTGCTTATATGAGCGTGGTTATCTCGGGTTGCGGCCTTCATCCCAGGGTCACAGATAAGGGAAGACAACATCACACACACCACCCTCCCCAGTAAAGACTTTTTAATTCTCCTTCTAGCCCAGTGACCTTTTCCTTAGCAATAAGCTGGCATTCACTGAACTCCGGCACATGAATCTGCCATCATATGAGTTTTCACGGTCCCCTCCAGTTAGACTCAGACTGGCCTTTAAAAGCCTGGACGGCTCTCACAGCCTCAGCCTGATGGTCGGGTTTGTGCAGCGTTCACCAGGGCATCTTTGAGCTCATACAAAATTAATGTGCAATCTCCAAAAAAGCCAGTTCTTGCGCAAAACAATTAACTTTGATGATTGTGTATTTGGAAAACCTCAAAAACATAAAAAAGCTGCATATTTATAAAACCAATGGAAGTAATTATGTTGCATTTAGACACGTCTTTGTTTGCCAGTACAGGTCGATTAAACCGAGAAGTAGCTGCGTTTCCTCCATGTCTAGCCGCCGCATCACAGTCAAGAGCACTCAAGGGAATAATCAGCGTTTCATTTACCTCGCCGCAGAGCTTTTTGGGCTATAAAATGATCGTTCAGCGCAACGCACAGTTTTGTTCTTCTTTGATGCACGTGGCATTAAACATAAATGAGTCTACTCAGTAGGTGTGCATATATAAATTAAACCGTGTTTGGAAACCACGCTCTTGCATGCATTGATGTCCTTCTGCATTCCCGTGCAAGTACTGGATGCTTCTCTCGGTGCCATCAATTTACAACCAGGAAGTGCTGATGAATGCTGAAACCTGAGTCCTGCAGGCCAGTACATTTCATAGCCAATCACATCTAAATGAGGAAGCTATGGGGATTGTTAGGAGGTGGTGCAGTGTGTGCCTTTTTACCCCCATTTCAGCCTCAAACAAAGGACTGTAATGCTGTGTCAGAGGACAGTATACCACACATGGCGTTGCAACTCATTTGGATAATTCATTAGAAACTGATATAGGCTTTAAAATGTAAACTTTGTTAACCATTGCCATTTCTAAGCCTGCAAACATACCCATATCAAGCATTTTATAGCATGTCATATTTTATTTTTTTCCCCCTTAAGCTGCAAATATGCGAGATATATATTTATTTTTTTTAATCAAAGTTTGACTTATTGTGTACATGTTTAAATCCCAGTAAAAAAAAGAGCATATATAAACACATAATTCAACCCGGTTAGTAGGCTTACTCGCAAGGACATAAAATACAAGACTTTAGTACTTTAATCAGTCTCTGTTGTAGGATTATATTGCTATACAAAGGCCTACAGAACAATGAAAAGGCAATTCCCTCCGCTGAGAATCTATAGCTTTCTTATTGATGCTCATCAGGGAAAGCCAAAGGGTTTAGACCTTCTCTGAACACTCTTGCCCTCCTAAGAGACCCTCATGATCCGAACACCGAGCGCTGCAAGATCTTCTACAAATGGCGCTGCCAATTTCCAAGAGAATTGATTGGTCAGTAGTTGGTGCTTTTATACTTATTGATTTGTTATCTTGAACAAAACCTGCTTAGGAGTATTTGTTTGTGCTTATGGACAGTACTAGGAAGGCTTTGAAATGCAAAAGTAGAGAAGGAAGCAACAACATGAGAAATATAATATGAGTTATATACTACATAACGTCTTTATACAGAAATAATATCTAGATGTAGCCTTGTTTGTAATCGTCAACATTTTCATTTGCAACTTTAATTTACTAAAGTGTTTTTTCACTGGTAATAGTTCCATTATTTGGTCATTAAAGTATGTTACTCCCTAACACAGACATATTGTACCTTTTTATTTTTCAGTGTGCAGACAGTGAGCACCTGCACCCCTGTGCTTACCAGACAGGATGGTACATTCCAGTTAACCTCTGGCTGAGATGTACTGTGCATCTCTTGCTTGATTTTACTACAGATTTAAGACGTTTTCCTTGAACCTTGCCAGGATTAATGTTTTTTTAATCTATTTTTATTTTTCTGTAACAACGACTCTTTTTTTCCCATAATAACCTGCTATTCGATGTTGCATCTTGGTCATCCGTTTAGATGAGGTTTTCTAGATGTTTTAACCAGTGAATGGGAGGCAAGGTTGTTGTGAGCCCCCGTAGATTTACTCAGAGGTATACAAATCTCCCCTCTTCCTAAGCTGATCCCGATTAAAGGTTTGAGACAGCCAAAGCGTTTTAACTCTCCCATGCCTCAACCATCCCACTCCGCCAACGGGCTCCACGTTGACATTTCCTTGAGAAAACGAGTGCGCTGTCAGCAGCAATATGTCTCATTTCATACTGCAACGCTCAATGCAAGGGTTAGAGGAGGATGATATCGAGAGAAAAGAGACAGCTGCTTTTTTCACAGGGCTGCAGTGTTGTCTGTGTCTGTCTCATAAACAGTTTATATTGGATTTTTTTGTGAGGTGAGATTGCAAAAACAAGCACAAAGATGGAATTTCAGATGCGCTGATTGGTATAAAAAAGGTCAGATATCAGGAACATTGTTACAATTAAACACCAATAAAAAACCTTTTCCATTCAGTAGAACTGTTTAACATTGGAGGACTAAATCAATGTGATCCACTTTATGTATTGTCTTTCATCTTTGCCAAACAGGGGCAAACATTTATTGCATTTTTTTGACAAAAGCACAAGACATGGGCCAAAACAAGCTAATAGGAGTAAAAATCTGTGGATAATCCACAGATTCTTTCAGCATAGCTTATTGTTTCATTGTTTGATTACTGATAGCTATCTGGAGTGGCAAACAAAGCCCGAGTTATTATTTTTGTATAATTACCCAGCAGGCGATGTTTAAGCAGAATTTTTCACAGATGATTTTAATCTGCGCTCAAGGGAATTCTGTCTCTTTTCTGTGATTTAATTAGCCTAATCAACCCTCAGCAAACAAGTTGAGGCGAAGGTTGTACTCGGTATAGTGCGTATCCATTTTTTTTCTTAACTTGACACACTTCAAACACTCTTCTTTATGGGCAGAGCGGTTTTCATCACATAAGAGCCATAAAATTTACTTTATTATTTCAACAAGCTACAAGCTGAAGCCACATTCCCACAGACATGCCTGCTAAATACACTGTGCTTTAATTAGTCCATTTGCATCAATTTTGATGCTTGGATTTATTGCTTTAATGAAATAAGATGAACTGATGCATTGTAAACTGAAAATCAGCAGATTTGATATTTTTTCAATTTAGTTTTTGTTTTATCTGCAACTAAAAAAAATTGATGAAATTCTCTTTATAATCAGTAGGTAAATTAATAAGTATGTATGTAAGTATGTACTCGATATATCCTCCATAACAAGTGGGCCAGGCTTCCAAAAGTTACTATAAAAATATTTTACACTCATAACATGAGGTCATTCATTATTAAAAAAAAACTGAATTATTCTATCAGCAACATAATGTCATGCACACTGATTTTAACAACGCCAGGCTGCTGTTTAACACTGTAACTTTAATGACACAGCTTGATTACTCTTTGGCATACATGTTTTTAACAAAACACATATTTATTTGAATATATAATTTCATAAATTGTATATTGAAACAGTCAAACCCAGAATAACTCAAACAAACCAGCAAACTACTACTGTGTTAAATACATTTATTTGTTTAGTTCCCTACTTTTTGTTCCCTTCTTAATGCTTTTGGACTGTCAGCATCTCTGCTTTGTGTGATTTCACATTGTCTGAGCATAGAAAAAGACAAAATTGCTCATTTCTCCAATTATGCAGAGAAATCAGGACTTTTTAAATTTTACTGTATTTTATTTTTGTGAGAAAGTTATTTTGTTTTCCTTTTTTAAGGATTTGAGCCGCCACTGTGACCAGAGTGCAAAATCGCTGCACGGTCCAGACTCTCTGGCAACAATAATTAAAAAATAAATAAATAAATAATGAAAAATACAAATTGGACTTACTAATGAAGAAGCTGCTTTTGGCTGCTTCCTTATTTACAAAGGGTGATATTAAGTAAACATAACTGTTTAGTTATTATACAGGCTAACAGATGGGTTTCTATAATGTCAGCCATGTAGTGTTAACGTTCATTTTTAATGAGTTGAAACCTACAGCCTGCACACTTTTCCCCCGTGTTCTCCAAATATGAACCTTTCAATCTTTAATTTTGTAGCTTGATGAATTCAACTGCCGACACGGTGAGAATAGATCTAATATTGTCTAAGACAGCAGATAACTGTTAGACACCCACACTGTAGCTGACCAGTGTGAAGGTTACAGATACCGCAGTGAGGGGAGGATCTCATCATATTCTCTCCGACGCATCCTGTGCTATAAACTTTGCATGAGCGTCGGGCACCGGCTGAATTTTTATCATTTTCTTATTTCCAAGCGCCCCTTCTCCCGAGCCTTCGAGCACCAATACGAACATGGGCTTGTCAGCCAGCCCAGACCAGGCTCAAGAGAAGTCCATTAAACAGGTGTTGGCAGAAAATCCCACTTCCTGTTATGGGCATGTTGCGGCTCAGCCTTGTATAGCAGTACTTTTGTTTTAAATTTCAGTTTCTGATATGAATTCGTGGAGTTTTGAGTGTATGGTTGCCACATCATCTTTGTGCTATGATCAAGGATCCAGACACAAAGACACAACAGAAAAGTGTGTTTCCTCTAATGTAAGTAGCAATTACTAGAGTCAGGAAACAGCAGGCTAGCAAAAGAATAAGAACAGCTAATTTTCTGATGTAACCAGTTAACCGCAGTGCGAACCTTGTATTCACACTGGATACAGAGTCTAAATTCACTTACTTTGTTGTGCTATGCATTTGTTTGAGTTTGTTGCCAAGTGAAACCGCACATACAACACAAACAGTACCTTCTGTAATATTTCCAAATCAATTGGATTAGTGTTGATTTTATTATGCTGTAATTCCCCGAAGAGGTGCATTTCCAGCCGTTCTGCAAACTGAGTTTGTTTGAAATGGGAGATACAGTTGATAGCAGAAATTCAGAGTTGCTATGGAAAAACATCTTTGGAGTTTTCAAACCTAGTTTTAAGTTATTATAGTTTGAAGCACAGTCATCATTTTGTGTCACTGTTTACAGTTGTTAATTCACAAAACTGCAGTTTTTCTGTGCGGAGGATTAAGTTGGAGGATCGGTAGCAGCCGTAACACTAACATCATTTTATTCTTTCATTGTGAATATTTTATATATATATATATACTTTCTAGCAGACACTAAAACACAATGGAAGGTGCACCAGGTTTGATTATGGATACAGTCTTTGATCAGACTCTCAGATTGTTTCACAGTCATTCACTTGGAAATATTAAATGGGACCTATTATCCTCATTTCTACTAACATATTTTTGATCTTGAGCTCTGCTAGAGGAGCTTTGCATGATTCACACTTGAAAATAATCCTGGCCCTCAGTGCAGCTGCTCAGTTCATCCTCCATCTAAAATAAGCTTCTTCCTCCTCCCTCTAAGCCCACATTTTTCTGATTGGCTGCCTCTAACGAACAGAAGGTGGGAACAGCAGGTGGGCAAGGCTCCTGAGCTCACAGCCAGAGCTGTGAGCATGACATGACCATAATAGGGAGATCTGCTCTTGTTGACATCATCAAAGCCAAGAGCATTAAAAAAAGCTATCTGAAACTGAGTGTTTAGAGCAAACAGAAGCCAGAGCGTTTGGATTGCACGTACACACACTCATTACTCAAAAACTTTGGCGATGTTTACTATGAGCGTCTACTACTGCAGAATAATTCATGTGACAGAAAATAATGGGTTTTTTTTTATTTTAATGAGTCCGCTGGATACTGCGTTGTAAACCACCTCATGGTATGCGGAAAATATTTTTACTTTCAGCAGGCATAACAACGGCCACCTGCAATAAGTGAAAGACTTTGTTTTGTTTACCAAGAATTTTAAGTAGCAGAGCTGCAAATATTATTACAAACTGAGCCTGTGTCATGGGAAAATGGAAAACTTTGCAGATGTAGCAACACTTGAGGGGGTGTGGTTTAGTGATCAATGTGAGCAATGGCATATTACACCACCTCCTATCATTACAATGTGTCATTGTTTATTTTTGTTTTTGTGTCTTTTGGTTGTACATGAATGAAATGGGAGGACTTTTTGAAAGTGTGAAGAGGAGGAAATGTTTACTCCCAGAGAGGGGAAAAAAAAGTTTGGCAAAGTGAAGTTAGCGAAAAGTTGGTATGCAGAAAACATCAGGTGTTGCTCTGTGATGTTGTGCTGTGTGAGTGTATGACTTGTATATCTGGGCTCCGTCAAGGCGTTCGGTGTTGCTTTACCATTTACACTGCCATCACAGGATGACGGGGGGCCCCCTCGGCTCCAGCCTCCCACAGGGTTTTCTGTAGATTTTTTTATTTTAAATTTGAAGCAGAACATTTCCTCCTTCACCATAAACTACGGCGAGGAGCCTCGGAGAAGCTGAAGGATCGTTATAGTGTTTAAATGTGAACTCACATGTTGGACTGTGAAAGAGCAAATCAGAGCATATTCTCTTACATGTATAAAACAAAGTCAATAGGAAAAGGGCTAACGTTTCATCCCGGGAAGCAAAAACATTATATTTCCCTCTCGTTCAGCTTTGGTTTCCAGATACTGAAATGATATATTCCGAGAAAATTGCTATTGAATATAAGTCAAGGAAGGGATGATCTCTCATAGCTCAGATTTAGCCTCTGAATATCTTTAAAAGTTCTTGCTATTGACTACAAGTCACCCAGAAATATCACGTTTTCTCACAGTTAAGTGGTCACCATACTCTAGGGACCGGAGACCTCACAAATAATATATACCAACCATGTTGGCCCTCACAGTCTGATTTCTGCTACACGGGAACGTTTTTCTTTTCTTTCTCCGTGTATTTTATTTAACAAAGGCATTTTTTTAACCCTCTTTTCTCTCCTATAGCTCCATGGACTCAAAATCCCTCTTGTGGTAATGGGGGCTTTTGTTGCATTTCACAGTTCATCAGTTGAGGAAAATTATGGTCTGGAACACCCACCCACCCCACACCCCCCCCTCCTGTCCTATAGCCGTCCCTGTTCTTCCTCCTCCTTTGTGCGCGAGGGGTCGGAGAATATATATGGAGATACAGTGGTTGGCTTCTGCAGAGATTCGTTGACTTTTAATGACTCTTTGACCCTCTGGTGTGGCTTTCCCCTCGGAGCTCACTTGGTTGAACACTGATTTTTTAAATATCCCCCTTCCCTCTTTGGGAACTGAATAACAAATGGCATTCACGAGCACGGGCCGATAGAGAGAAGTTTACAGAGCCACGAGCATGGCATATGGTAGCATTCATATTTTGAGGCACTCATGTTTTCATTTAGCTGTGTTCGGGGGGGTTTTAATGTTAATTGCGGCAGATAAGGGGGTGTGTTCTGAATAGAGCAGTCCCAGTGATCCCATCCCTCATTTTTACCCGTCGTGGGGGGTCAGATGTTCCTACAGTTGTGGCAGACGCGCTCCCTCCTCTACTCAGCATTTCAAAGCAGCAGGGCCTCCCATCCCTTATCAGCACAATGAATACCTTGTGTTGTGTGACTAGTGTGTGTGTGTGTGCCACTTTGCTTCTATTTGTGTCTGTACGCACAGACACTTTGCTAAATTTTGAACTGCAGTTCACGTCGTACTATTTCAGAAGGCTTTTCTATCTATTTTGGGATGTACGCTGCTGTATACTATACTAATGCAAAGTGATATGTGTTTTAAAAAAAGCAGCACAACATGTCTGCAACATGTCAGAAATGATTTATTTCCACCTATATGCAACATAATTTTGTCCCTCAGCCAAATTTCAATGCTACCATTGCACTAACACCATAACAGTAGTTTCAAATTAGTATATGTTCCAAATTAGCGTCGTCATAGCAACACTGATTGTAGTTTAGTTGCACAATCTAAAAGTTATATCCTCAGTTATGTAGGTGTTTATTTAACCTTTATTGGCTTGTAATATCTTTTCTATAATGCACTACTGTGTATTAGGACAAGTCTCAGAGTCATTTGGAGGTGGATGGAGTTGATGGAGGGCATACTGTCACCACACCTTAGTAAACCACACTGTTTCATTCCTAATTGGACTAATGACTGGTGAAAAGATGGGGATTAACGTTTTCTCGCTGTGTTAACACAAAAATGAAATTGAGGTGCAATGTCCTGTATTTGGTGTCATGGTTTATTTTAATGGAAATGTAATATAAGAGATGCACATCTGAAATAATACAGGTCACTCATTCATTCTGAAAACTTAACTCTCAATAATTTTCTTATGATACAAGAAGGAAATGGATGGATGGATGGATGGATGGGGATAGAAACCATGCAAAGTGTAGCTGTAGTATAAACACATGCAATAAGGAGTTGTAAAGCATATTGAAGCCGAGTCATCTGCTAACACAAGGGGCTGATATAACATCATTTAGTCAAAATGCATTAAAGAGAATTCATTATTGTTTAACACAGAAAAAAGAAGGGGGATATATTTTATGCACTTTCAAAGTTCTACTTGCTTGTTTAGACTCGCCCTATGAAACATTTCTCTCTTCTCAGACAGCTTTAAGGCCAACAGTGTCATTCTCCTTGTTTGAGGGAAATGTGAGTTGGTGCACTTCACCCTGGACAGGCTTTGAAAAAGACCCCTGGATTACATTGAGTGACAGATCCCAAACCATAAAATCTGTTATGTCTGGCCCGCACTGAGCACAGGGCAAACTCTAGATCAATAGCAACACTATCAGTGATGGAAATTGAATGCGGAATCTGAACGATGAGTACCCCCTCATGAACTGCATAAGAGCATTTTTCCAGTGCTCGTCTCAGTTATATTTCTCCCTGGCTGATGTGAGCACAGTCGCAGCTAAGAGAAAGTGTAAAGGTTGTTGGAACATATATTAAGAGCGGAGCATAAAGATAGAACTCAGAGAGATGAGCAGCAATGGATGGAATTGTTTTCAAAGTACCGAGTCGGCAGTCTTTTAAAGTGTTATTCCACTCACCTTATTTTCTTGTGCACTCAGCTTGATTTGACTCCGAAAAGTAATTTGACAGTTACCGCCATGTATCATTTTGGATAACTACCCGTTGGTAGTTTCAATCAGGCTGGAGTACTAGTTCGAAACCACAACAGAGAACAAAGTAAGAAACATGAAGTGACGACTGGGCTATGAACTCTCTTATCAGACCCATAAAAGCACATATATAAGCATTACAAAAAATACCAAAAAAGAAACTATATGAGCTGTCATGGAGTTTTTAGCCATTTAAACTTTTGGGAGCACATTATAATGGCTTGTCTGTGCACTCTCCTACACATGACCGAGTTGCTTTGTAAGCTAGCATCTGCCCCGCAGAGGGAACTGGAGTGGTCAGCGCACAAGACAAAGACCTGGAAAATGTGCTTGCTTAATTAAAGAAGGGGAATAACCAGTGCAGCTATTTACACCTAATTCTGACATAAATCTGCAGTTATCGCACTGGCGAGACTGTTCTCTCCCCAATTTAGGAAGTACCCGAGAGCTTTTCCTTAATAAGCAATCCTCCTGATTAAGCCCAGGCAGGAGTATATTTCTGTGGGAGAGAAAAGGACAAGAGAGGCTGAATTTAACTAGAGGGGACGTAGTTAGCAAAATGTCGTCACGGATATTGAGATGGTTAGCATTTTATTAACCCGAGTCAGGACAGAGAGAGCAAGTAGTAAATTGGGTGTAGACTTGTGCTGTCTCTAGGACTTTGGCTTAAGGGTGCTGGGATATAGACACTTGGTATTTCACCCTATCCATCTCCCAAGCCATCTCAAACTCAGGCAATACCGTCTGCCTCAGTCCATTGCTCCTCTAATTAGCAAGTTGTTTTATTTCCTGTGGCTACAAAACTAGTTTCCTGACTTTTTTTTTTCAGGCCTTACCATCTGTATTGCGAGGACATGCATTCAAAGCATCTCCCTCAAGGTGTCAGACACTTGTCACAGAGGCATGATGTGACAAGGGTGCAAACGGTAATCTGTTCATTATGTTCACAAGGATAGTGAGCGATCGAGTGGCTTGGCATGGAAATGCATTTTACATCCCCTCTGTCTGCACATCAGAGGCTCTAAATGAAATGATTCAGTTAGAGGTGCCAGCCATTAACTGTTACTCTGGGACACACATTGTTGTCATATTGAAGGCTCTCTTTCAACGACAGTCAGCGCCGCTTCAGATTATTCCCCCACCGTAAACACGAGGGCGATACGCCAAGCTGCAAACACAGTGGCGGGGCGCATTGGTGTTTGATATGACTGCGGTACCCCTCCTTGCCTGAATTCCCTTGGATTTCATCAAGGGTTTTCTTCTACCTGTATTATTAGCTGGCTTTCTGGCTTGCCATCACCATTATCACTTTAGAGAGTAAAAAGATACTGAGAAGTAGACAATTACAGATTAGTTTTCAGTACATTAATATTTTTTTTTCTATGTAGTTACAAGATCTGTTTTCCTTCTCACGTTACTGCATTGCTGACTGTATGCTAACCATAGCGTCACTGAGTTAGCATACATGCATATGTGCCTTTTCTGATGCTACAGAATTTTAATTGAACAATGTCTTCATAAACTGCTTGAGCCAAATGACAACTTTGATTAAACTCTACATTTCATGATAGATAAGAATGAAACCTCCCATATCTGTGTGCTTTACGCCCACAGCTCTACATAGGTTA
The DNA here is from genome assembly GCF_056152115.1 of Neolamprologus brichardi. Lineage (NCBI taxonomy): Eukaryota > Metazoa > Chordata > Actinopteri > Cichliformes > Cichlidae > Neolamprologus > Neolamprologus brichardi. Next base: position 16,047,532 of record NC_142112.1, on the reverse strand, counting down.
GCTTAGCTTAGCTTAAAAACTGGAAACCAGTCAGTAGAAACTGGACTTGGAAAGGGAGAGGAGTTACAACAGCTCATTTCAGACGGTGGATGAATTGTGAGGTTGGTTTAAGTTAATTAAGGGCGACACTAGTGGAGTCCCACAAAATGTTTTATTCATTGGAAGATCATTGTTTTTCATGTTAGAGCTGCTGACTAGACTTCATAACAGTCACTTTGACTAACACATGGCATCACTAGTGTCACTGATTCCCACCATGTCAGGCGTGTAGCAACATTGTGTCTCACACTGTTTTCCCCCCTCTTTTTCTAAAAATTGAGTATGCACTTTGGCTGTCAGTAATTCTGAAATCATTTTCAATTTTACTCTGCAACGACTGAGCAATTTGTTTTAGTCCCAGCTGAATAAAATACGTCCGTGCTAATAATCCTAATTAGCTCCCCTAATGTACCCCCGCCCACCCCACACACTCTTCTAAATACTCCCTCTGGTGTGCAATTGAGGTTGGAACCTATTCAGCCACTACCTCTAATCTGTCTGCCTGATGAAGAGTTTCAGCCACTACAAGAGGTAAAAGTGTTGCTGTTGAAACTCGTATTTAGCACAACAAGAACTTTATAACCTTATTTTACCTCACAAAATGAGATATAGTTTTACCGTTTATTATTATATTATGTTTGTGAACAATAAATATGCACTTGCAGAAATGCTTGATGGATTGCCTTGAGTTAGAGCTGCACCACAATAGTTTGCAGCAGATGAAAGTGATATTGGTGAACCTTTGACTTCTTGTGTGTGTGTGAGTTGTGAAACTCATAGCTCATGGGAGACGTACAGCTCAAATTGATCTCAGACAGGCTGGACCAGTAAATCTATGGTGTAATAAACTGCGTGAAAAGTAGCATTTAATTGAACCTGTTTACAAACCAGATGATGAACAGCATGAGATATCTTGCAATTTTGACAAACAGCAAATGTAACATTTTTATAAGTAAAGAACTTACATTGTATGATTATAGAAATGTATCCAGATATTTTATATTTAGTAATAATAATTACTTTTTCACATTTTGCACTGCCAAACGGTGGGCAGCCTAACTCGCCCCTCTGGCATGCATGTTCTGCAGGCCGTACCTGCGATCTGGTGCCACCAGGCGATTTGGAGGTTTGTGGTTGTGACTTAATTCTCTTAATTCTCTTCTATATACTACTAATACTATAACTACTATATTAATTTGTGGATAATGTGGTGCATCTATTCAGGTCCATAATGAAAAACTGAAAGAGTGTATTGATCTTTTAGTGTAAAAAAGAATTTATCAGTATTTTTGGTTTCTGGAAAAATACATGCAAATACATGTAATTCCACCAGACTGTGCTTATCAATAAGTAGCAAATATTACATGATAACCATACAGGATTTTACATTCTGTTGTTGGTATTTTATCATCCTTAAGTAGTCTAACCCAACCCAGTTTAAGACCAAGCAGTTTTTGCTTGATTATTGGGGACAAGGTATCAATAGCCGTTAACCCTTAGGAGAATATTGCTTACATTTTAGATTTTAGATGCCAAATTTCCTAAACAGCAAACATTAGATTTATAATCAGGACTGGTATCAGGCAGTGTATGGAAGATTGGCCGTGAGTATGGGTTCCTGTATTTTGAGCTTTGCCCAAGAATTCTTCTGCAGCATTATTGTTGCCAAATTTTAGCAGCTGTCGTGAGAAATTAAATCCATCATAGTACTTCATTGTTTTAAGTCTGAGCTAGAAATAAAATAATGATTAAGTTGAGGAAGTATCAAAATGATCCTGACAAAGAAGAAGCACAACTGATGGTGAAACAAAAAACCAAGACATCCATATTTACAGCTTTTCTCCTCATGTTAATGATATAACTAAGCAAAACCTGGCTCAAGCTCCTGATTTATTGCTAGCGATGCTTTTGAACCTGCGGAAGTGCTTTGGGGGAATAGATCATAAAAGCCAACGTGTGTTTGTGTGTTTGTTGATGTGTGTGGCTGCGTCTCACTGTGTATCCGGGTGCCATGTGGCACTGAGCGACTCGGCTTTGCTCTGCCAAGAGATAAGAACACAGGGTAAGCTGCTCGCTGCGCCAGCCTACTGGATTTCACCTCTGAATCTTCTTTGTTGGAAGTTGTAGGGCTGCTCTATTTCTAATGTGACAGTTCTTGCAGAGTGCCATATTGACTTTATGTACTGTATATGTTCAGCGCGAGAAGCTATTTGAAATACATTATCAATGACAAAGCACTTGAGAGCAGTTAAAAAAGCAGTTAAATCCTGGTAGGGTTGTTAAATCATTGTGCATCGAGGACAGCTTCACGTGGCGGTTTGGGATATTAGCGTGTAATAGGTAGGTCTAGTTGTTTTAATTATGAAAGTACTTTAAACCTAAGCACCTTATTTCATTCCAGCTCGTCCGTGTGATAGATACTGTTTAATCTGTTATTTTAGATCAGTGCAGAGAGGGGAAAAAAAGGGGGAGACTGGCTCCTGAAGTAAAGGTGTTAGACTGTTGTGCTGACTGGATGCATGCCTTGCAGAAGATTTCTGCCAGTGAAATGTTGGCAGCAGTCAGCAAACGGGTCGGCAACAAGAGGGGAGTGCCTGCTGGGAAGTGGAGGTGGAAGCTGGCATATGGTTGATGGTGCTCACCAGTGCTTACCCTTGTTAGGCCGCCTTTTTAGCTTGTTTCGTGTGTGCAGAACTGAGATAATTTAATCCCATAGTGATATTTCAGGTTCTTATATTGTTAGGCAGCAGGGTCAGTGAGCACGCAGTGTCATGCCAGTCATTTACCAAATTATCCAGCAATTAATTTCAATATTTTTAGACTAATCTTTCATTTGCTAAATATAGACTTCTTCTATATTAAGGGTTACCAGCTGGATTAATGGGTGTGTCTGGATATAGCTGGAGAAAAGGAGGAGCTGTCTAATTGAAGAAAAGGGGTGATTGGTTAACAGGAAATGTTGCCTTTATGTGATTTAGTGCAGTCTTGTCTGAGTTTTGGTGTCTTTGCCTTTGCACTGCTACAAGATCAGACTGTTAATCAAGGCTAAATCTTGACCTTTTTGTGGACCTATTTAGTCTTCATTTGTGCATTCGAAGGTGTACATTTCACTGGCTATGGAGAGGGAAGTTGTGTCTGCCTTAGCTTTCAAAATCATTATTTTGTTGTCTTCACTTTTATAGAAGATGGGGACCTGCGCTGTGACCACCTGCAATCAGCTGCTATCTTCATTTTGACACGCTTTGAAGTGTGTTGCTACATCATGTTGATTGAAGTGCAAAATAACCTTGCTTTTATGTGGGAATATAGGCAGGATATAATCAATTGAAAACATTTGAGTCAAGTATCCTGTTACAAAGAAGCGTATTATAAATGAATTTCGCTCTTCTGCACAGACCAACTCCATCTGAGTCCATGTTGGCAGTCTGTCTGCATTTATAAATTAGACAGGAGTTATTTACAAACTTCACTCATCTGTGTGAGAGTGATTGCAATCACTCTAAGTCCAGCTGCAATTGTTTGCAGACAGGTTGCCTCCCACCAGGTGAACTGTGCAATCACCTTGTAGTCAAAGTGGTCACTGCAACACTGCGATCCTTTCCTAAATGCAAAAAAAAAAAAAAAAATCCCTGCAATCACCAGGCAACCCAGGCACATGCAGGATGCTCTTGTTTTCTTACTGTAGTGTGAATGAGCAATAATTTGCTGATAAGACCTGCCGACACTACTCAGGGTGAAAGAAGGTAAAGAGAAAACATTAAAAACACATTTAAACACAGAGCGCTTTGTTTTAAATATGATATGAAAGATTCCAGAAAAAATCGTTTTGTTCCATGCTTGCATCCGAGTTGCTAACTTTTATGTGTCTTTTATATTTGGGAAGCTTAAGCAGCAGCCAATGGTTGAGAATGTACTACTGCAACTTTGTGAAGAAAGCCAACACAGAACACGCTGGTTAAAAATGGAACAGTGACAACGTAAAGGAAAAAATTAATAAATGTTTTTATTTTTTTCTATTAAAGGAAAAATCTGAGCCCTTGACCCCTACAGTGGGACTGTCTTATGTTCTATATTTATGACTTGAGGAGTTGCTGAATTATGAAGTGTGAAAATGATGTAACCCATATGCTGGGGTTTCCAGAGCTCTTCACAACCATCATCAAAACACCAAATAAGGGAATGTTGTTTTGGCGGCATGATGTAGAGGAGAGCCTTAGACTCACTGCCAGCACACTGAAGCTACTCCAGCAGTGTGCAGCAGCCCCGCAGCTACTCACATACTCCTTAGTGGTTTTTATTTTTCATCCCTTTGTCCAAACGTTGCTGCAGCACACCTTTCTAACTGCTAGTTCCACTTAAAAACAACACTTTTTGGTGCTACAGGTAGAGGATCCCAGTTGTCGCCTTTTTATTTTAACATGTTAAACTAACATAACAAATCTAGTTAACCCTCTGTGACCACCATAAATGCTACCTGAAAGAATTACAGTACACATGAAAACTAAACTTTACTCTATTTTTGGCTAGTTTTCACCAATCCAGTGTTGACTTTGTTGTAGCACGGTTTTTGTGTTTTCTTTAGCAGTTTTGATGGATGATAAAAAATTTTTTTTATGAATATTCAAAAGAGAAACTTTTACTTGAAGGGCTAGTAGAAGTATGATATAGGTTTGAGTGACAGCCACTAAACACCCCAAACAAATCCCTTCTGGACACCGCCTGGCTGCCTCCAGCACAACAATTTAAATCCCACCTGATAATACCTCTTGTCGTGCTGACAGCTGTCATCAAGTCAGCCATGTTCACTGTTTAGTTCGCTTTTTAAATTAGCGAGTGGATATTCTCACAATGGTCTTTGTTTTTCCTCTGCTGAAAAAGAAAAAAGTACACCCTGAGGGAATGCAGCCAGGCATGGCGCGAGTTGTGTTCGCGTTGCTGAAAATTGACAGGCAGTTTGCTTTGACATTTGCAGCAGTTTACTGCCACCATTAATGAAGTTCTGAGTGTTTCGGTTTGGATTTGCTGCGTATGAACAGTGCTTAATCTCTTTCTTTTGTACTGTATATGGTGCAAACTGTCTTCTACCATATGTGCTTTAATCTTCTTCATTATAGAGATGATGAAGCCTTGATCTCCCGCATAAGCACTGCCCACTTAGTAGTCAGGACAAGCTAGATGAGTACAGGGGACAAAAACTTTGAAAAAACACTCCAGATAAAGTTATATTTTTGAACCGTTTGACAGCTCAGTGAAATATCTAACAAAGGAAAGTTTGATTTGTAGCTTTGCAGTCATTTAAATGACTAACAGGTGTGGTTTTGCACTCAGAGTTTTAAAAAAAGGCGAAGACAACTGTGCAGTAATTTGGACTTAGTTGAGCAGTCAGCATAGCTGCTGGGTGTCATATCAATTTCTGTTAAGCATCAAAACGCTTGTAGACCTCAGCTGCATGCGAAATAGCAAAAGAATCATTATGTTAAATCACACCAGCATTACGGCAGTGATTTAGGCTCATTGTTGGCCATAAAACGCAGCGTAAGTGGAGCCTGTGGAGTAATCAGCTAATGTTCTGAAACAGACAAACAGTAATATTTTATTCTGCTGAAAGACGTGGAGGGCTGAGGCAGACCAACCTGTAAACACTGGACTCTCCCATTAGCCATAGACCATACCTGCAGGACATGAACCAGTGTTCGTGACCTGTGCCTTGTGTTTTGGACGTGTGCAGAGGTCCTGTGCTGAAGGCTAAATAGATGTACTCAATTTCACAGAGTCTCTTGAAGGTAGAGATCTAAAGCTGAGATCTGGATGTGAGTTGGTTCGTGTGAAGCACGCTGAGGTGAGGAGCAGACTACCCTGAATTACTGACAGCCAGCCTGGCTGTTGATCACACCCTTCCTACTCCCCTGGTAGAGAGATCCTGCTGTGAGGAGCTACAGGTTTGGGTAAAAACACCAGGATTTCTCTGTAGCGCTCCTCTTCATCGTTCTCTTTTACTGTGTCGTTTTTGTTCACTGGTTTGTCTTTCCTTAATAAAGCTGTTAGACTCTTTTGATTTTATATACAATTTTAATCTATTTCTTTTTTCTTGCAAACATCTGCTTTACAAAACATTTTTTCTCTTCCTTACCTGATTTACAATGGAGTCTGTGCTTCCAGCTCATTTAATGCAGCCTCACATATGTCTGAATCAAGGCTGTGATGTACAAACTGCAAACCTTTAGTAACAGAATTTACAAAATAAAGCCACAAGTCTTTCTTTTTTACTCCACATCTGAATATCTGGATGAATAACCCAGCATCCCTCGCAGGAGAGCGAGGGTTAAGAATCCGGTCATCTGTCCGGTCTCTCCAGCCTGTGTCAGCATCACAAACCAAACTGAGGAAAACAAAAAGAAAGAACAAAATTATCAACATTTTGTCATATGCATTGTCTGCACTGCTAACTGTATGTCTTTAATTGTCATTAAACTGATCATATTTTAGATTTATTTTTGTGGCAATAAATGTGTATTACATGTCCTGCAAATGAAAAAAGTGTGTTTCCCATTTGTCTTTGATTTTGGTTAATTAAAAAAGCATGTTTCTAATCTGAAAATACACAAAAATCCAACAAAAAAGGCAGCATTTGGCATACATATAGATCTGTGTGGAGACTGCACATTAAGCTTTTTGTAAATGGCACTGACAGTGTATTATATATGGACTGCACACCACTTCTATAGAGCAGCCTTTGCATGCCTGCTTTCTATGCTTCTGCACAGCTCAGCATAGTTTTCCATCTCCTAGTCTGTTAAGCATCAGAATAAACTCTTACACTTAAAACATCCAATTCATGAACCTGTAAAGTGTAAAAACGTAACCAAGTGTTTGAGTTTTTGAAAGTTTACAATCCAAAAATATCAGTGTAAATAAAGGGTTTCATTGTTGGGAGAAAGTTGGATCTATGGAAAACTGTGTTGCCCACTTGGAGATCCTACAGTATGCGCTGACGTCTCCTGCCAGAACATGAACAGTTCAGTTTTCATTTCTTTACACGTGCCACGGCTAATTTTCAAGACTTTCTTGATATTTGGGAGATTTATTAATTCACATAGATTGGCTGCCACGTTCCTATTAAGAAGTTAAATTTGGGAGGAGGTTTGGCTTGGCTGTTCATTCTAGCTGCCAACAGACTCTCTCCAAGGGTTTCAGTCTGGAACTGCAGGCAGACACACACACTGAAGAAACACAGTGCAGAGCCAGTGAAACGAAACAGCTTTCAGTGTGCGTGTCAGTGCAAGTAGCCTCGCGTGCTGTGGCTTCCTTTTGTGGATTAAGTAATATATGAAAACACCAAGATTTCTGCTTGCTGTCAGTGATTTGTTTTTTGTTATTTTGTATCTTCATCCAAATGCTACAAGACAAATTTGATTTTGTGCTCCACAGTCACTGAGTTTACATAATACTGAAAACCTGTTGGCAATGATAACGTGCCTAAAATGAGAAAGTCTGGGTGTTGTCTTTGGAAGCTTCTATGTAAATGTCAATCTACACCAAATGCTCAAAGTATTTTGACGTGTGTAAACTTCCCTAAGAAAATTGAAATGAAACATTTTTTTTATTTTTATTAGTATTATTATTGTTATTTCACTGAGTGTTCAGTTTGCCCCTGTAGGTTTGAAGGCCACAGGTTACCTTTGTTCATGTTTGACTGAGGAGATTTTATTAGCGTGCCTGTAGGAACACTGAAACACACTGTCCAAAAATGTGTCACATTATCCTACTGCAAAGCAGCAACTTGTCAGCTTGCATGCAGGGTTGTGCGGATCAGAACAGAGCATCACATGTGATAGGCCTAAAGGTCTGATATGTGATCAGACCTTTAGGCCAGATGATTCTCCACTGGAGAGAAATGCCTTTGTGGTTCTTACTTTGAGCAGAGTGTCACTGTCTGGTTGAAAGAAGAAAAAAAGTCTTTCTTAGAGTTGAGTGCACATTTTTCCTTTATAATATTCTATTACACTCAAATTAACTGTGAAATATTAAACTAATTAGACTGTTATAGTTTCAGGACCATGGACAGAGCATGTGGGTTTCATTGTGATGCCATGAGTTGTGCTGTAGCACATAACAGGTTTCAACTGGTGGACCTACACATATTCAGCTGCATACAGTATGTTAGATCACACACACACACACACACACACACACACACACACACACACACGCACTGTTAACACCACCAGCCGCAGAGTGTAGAAATAAACTTTTGTCAATCAGGCATGTATGTTTTGTTTCTGTTTTTTCCCCTTAAAGGGATTATAGTTGTCTTAATACAAGACAGCTACAGACTCTGCATGGTTCACAGTCAGACGTAGATCAGAGGCTGTTAATTACTGAAGCCTGTTTTCATTATAACTACTCTGCCTGTCTGTCACTGCCACAGGACTACATTTAACGTATACATCTATGGCCTACATTTTTATGCTTTTCTAATTATAATTCACACTGTGCCTATCCTGTTAGTACACCTTAAAAAAACAACAGCTGAATATCATCTTTGATATTCCACCAAGGGGAGGGCCAGAGGGGGCACTGGCCCTCTGGCTCTCCCCCCAACAAGTCTGCCCTATGTTGGAAATAATCCAAATAGATGTGAGCACAAGACTGTGGAAGGCATCGAGTTGAAACACAAACTTGATATTTATTCCTGCTTAAAACAGATTATTATGGATTTCAAAATTTATTTGGTTTTCATATGTACCTATTTTCAGTGATATTAACTAGCAGGGAATTATTTAGACATATAATTCTTTTCTCTCTTTCTTTTTGACATATTTTTCAAGTAATCTATATTTGACAACAGCACAACGAAAGAAGAAATTCTGTTTTGCTTCTGTTGGTGTGCCACCCCAATATTTTCAGTAGTTTCCATATGGCCACCCATATGAAAAAATTCTGGAGGCACCACTGCTCACTCTGTGACCTTGCTCAAAATTGCATAGCTGTTGGCAGATTGGACTTGTGATATTGAAATGAACTGACTGCACCTTTGTTTAAAACACAGCAAAATATTTGTAAGTCACCTGTAATCAGCAAGATTGTACCCACATGCTAATTTGCCCTGTTTAGTAAATCCAGCCAAAAGATTTCTCCATACATATATGACCATATGGACATTAACATCATGTATGACGTCTATACAAATGTGTGTAAAGGTTTTACACCAGCCCCAGCTGATGATAATGTGATATAATAGGAACTTACATATCATCATCAATATCACCAAATCTGACTCATTATTGATGTGAGTACACACAGTACACCAAATCTACAAACCCACACATCCAGGCAGTGGGATGACAGCGCCCGAGAGATTAAATCCATAGGGAAGGCTGAATTACAGCCAGCGCTCATTCCCATCAATACCGTTGAGTCAGAGGAAAGCTTGAAGTTTGATCTTCCTTCATGATATACATTATCTTCTGTTTTGCACTGCACCACTGACACCTTGTTTATGTTGAAAGAAATGCCAGGTTGAGTGGTGTTGACACTGTCAATCTCATAAAAAATCTGCTGTTATTTGCTTTGCTCTGCACACTGCATCTGATAATGTGTCTTATTTGTCGATGGTGTTTTAGTACAAACATTGTTTCAAACATGCAAATAGTCTGTTCAGCCTAATAGTAAACTATGTTTACTTCTTGTATGCATCATTTGAACTAGGAATTTTTCCCTTCGGCATCCATTGCCTTTTTCATTGCCACCTCTTCCCTGCCAGCATGTTCTCCCTCGCCAGTAACAAAAC